>NC_083571.1:105373443-106033443 GCF_027579695.1 Neoarius graeffei | reverse complement strand
GTATAATATTTTTTGTCTCATTTTATTTAACCAGGTTCTCTTTATCTACGTGAAACTGGTGGTGTTTAAGGTCATATTTATGCAGAAATATAGACAATTCTCAAGGGTTCACAAACTTTCAAGCACCACTGTAAATTTCGCAAACTGTTAATGCATACAGTTTAATAAAATGTAAGATGGTGCATAATACTGAACTATACCTTCACACAGACCAGGATTAATGGAGAAAGTGAAGGAAGGAGACATGTTTCTTGTGCTGCATTTCAGTGACTAGTTTATTATATGATAAATACAATGTAATACAAGTCTGGCATATTTATTATAAGAGCTATAACTAACTCAATAGACAGAAGATTAATAATACATATTTACATGGACATACAGTGCTGAGCGAAAATGAGTACACCCCCTTTGAAAAGTAACATTTTAAACAATATCTCAATACAATTTCCAAAATGTTGACAAGACAAAGTTTAATATAACATTTGTTTAACTTAGAACATGAAAGTAAGGCTAATAATATAAACTTAGATTACACATTTCGGTTTTACTCAAATTAGGGTGGTGCAAAAATGAGGACACCCAACAACAAAAACTACTGCATCTAGTACTTTGTTTGGCCTCCATGATTTTAATGACAGCACCAAGTCTTCTAGGCATGGAATGAACAAGTTGGCGACATTTTGCAACATCAATCTTTTTCCATTCTTCAACAATGACCTCTTTTAGGCTACATCCACACGACAACGGCAACGAGATGTTATTTAAAAATATATCGCGTCCAAATGGGCAACGATCAGTAAAATATCAGGTCCATATGGCAACGCAACGCTTGCTGAAAACGATGCAATACACATGCCACACCTCTAGGGGCGCTGTAAGACGGTCCCTTCGGAGACACCAGAACAATAGAAGTAGTAAGGACGCATGCGCATAAACTATTATGCGCGAGACTTCATATTAGCCACAAAGTCAGGAAAATCTGTTCGTAAAATTACATTATAATGACCAAATACAATGAAAAGTATTTTTCCAGTCTCACCTGTGAAAGGTAATCCCATGTGATCTCATTTGGACGGCAAACCTGTTGGTACAGTTAAACGCAGCTAATCTTTATTCTCCGCTTTGACCTCTCTAAAATGGTGGCGAGGATGACGTATGATTCTACGCGGAAGGCAGCGTCTTTAATGGTCCGGAATAAATTGAATGCTACACGTTGATGGATTAATTTGCTCCTCTACGCCCTTTTTGAGGAATGTATTGTCGGACTTAAACCAACATCTGAAGAGGTGAGATCGCTCCTTTTTTTCCCTATTTTTGCTGGCGGGATTGACTCTGCCCTAAGGGCAGAGTCTCTCTCTCTCACTTTGCACCATTACACAATAAATATTCACAGTGAAAATATTTTGTAAGCGCGTTTCATGAACCAAGTTATAGGATTTGTTGACAACTCGCATCGCATCGCAATGAGAAGATCATTGGCACTACTGGTGTTAAGAATCAGACCATTTCATAAATGAATATTTTGCTGTAGAGCTGCAGTGTTTGTACAATTGCATGTTTTTGCTTCACTATTACTGTCACTATTCTGCTTCTTGCATTACTACTGTGAACTAACCCTGAACATAATAATAATAATAATAATATCCAAGCTCGTGTTTCACTCTCACTAGTGCTCTGTAAGGCTTTTTCCTGGTGATATCCTGGTGATATTCGTTACACTTCTACCCGGCGTGAAGCACTCACAGTCATGTGGTTGTGACGTCATCGTAAACAAATCCGTTCTACTCATCCAGACGACTTCACAATGGCAACGTTGCCAGATCTTTCCACCCTGGAACCCGTTCTCAAAAAGATTGCGTTTTGGGTACCCAAAACGCCGGTGCCATGTGGACGCCAGGCCTAAACGATAAGCAATTGTATCGGAGTCACCTGAATCCGTTGCCGTGTGGACAGGGCTTTAGTGACTGGATGCTGGATGGAGAGTGATGCTCAATTTGTCTCTTCAGAATTCCCCATAGGTGTTCGATTGGGTTCAGATCAGGGCTTTGAACCGGTTCAAGGAACGAAAACGAAAACCGGGAACTTTTTCTATTTCACATGGAACAGAAACGAAACCAGAAACTTTATTATTTTTTATGTTCCGGAACAGAAACGCTTATTAAAAATAATGGTAACCGGTTAATACCGGTTTTTATTTCGTTCCTCAAAGTTTCTGTAGCCTACAAATAGTCATTCTTCTCCTGCGCAAGTTTCTATGACCCGCTGGGGTTCACTTCCTGTGTGACGTTCGCTGATTGAATGGAGAGAGCGGGAGGGTGGACTACTAGTGAGTAAATGCATTACTGAGTCTCTGAGCAAAGAAGAGCCTGATTGTTGCAACCTCCCTATTGGCTGTTTGTAAAAATGTATCAGTTGTTGCCCTTCCCACGGGAATCATCGCGGGCTCGAGAGACGAGACCTGACGAGTTAGTTCGTTGGTAGCAGAACAAAATGTCTGGACACAAATCGGGTTTTCAGAAAAGGAAAGAAAATAAACGGAGGGTTGAAAATACAAAAAAGGAGGCAGAAAATGCAAAACGAGTTTTAAGGTAGGACAAATGGTTACTTTTTAAGGCAGCCCGCCGTGGCTGCAGGCTTTCAGTTGTCATTGAATGGTTACTTTTCTGAGGCAGCCCGCCGTGGCTGCCTGCAGGCTTATTTATTATAGCCCATTTAGTTAAAATAGTTGATATAAAATGTTTATAGTTATAGTTATGTGATGGTTGTCCTGATTTAGACTGTTTTTTTTTTTTTTTGGGGGGGGGGGGGGGGGGGGGGGGTTGCGCGATGTTGCACCCGGGTCCAGATTAGGGCAGAACCGGCCCTGGCTACATTTCAGCTGTAGTTTGTTATGAATGTATGTACTTGCATAGATGTGTACTTCCAATATGGTGCCTAACAAAATCTCGCGGCGCGGGTGACGTCATGCGGTAGCCCTCTATAGGGCCTGACTAGCCTTTGGTAACACACTAAACGAATTATCTTTCATTTTTGGCACTTTTTCTGTTTGTGTAGATGGGAAGACATACTGAGAATCCAAATCGCCAACATTTGAAATAATAATTGTTTTGAATTATTTCTTGTCTTATTGAATGAAGGTTGTAATAGAATTAGCCTACATTTGGCTTAAGCTGGATGAGACAGAGACATAATTTTATAGCCATTTGTTAAACAGCTGAGAGGGAACGTAATTAACCGTTCCGGGAACGAAATTTTTTTTTTCTAACCGGTTCGGGAATGTCTATTTAATGGTGGAACCCAAAACCGGAAACGTTAAAATTCCGTTTCTGTTCGGAACGAACCAATAGGAAAAAAATTCCGGTTCAAAGCCCTGGTTCAGATCAGGAGACATACTTGGCCACTGAATCACTTTCACCCTGTTCTTCTTCAGAAATCCAACAGTGGCCTTAGATGTGTGTTTAGGATCATTGTCATGTTGGAAAAGTGCATGACGACCAAGGGCACGGAGTGATGGCAGCATCTTCTCTTTCAGTATAGAGCAATACATCTGTGAATTCATGATGCCATCAATGAAATGCAGCTCCCCGACACCAGCAGCACTCATGCAGTCCCACATAAGGACACTGCCACCACCATGTTTCACTGAAGGCACCATGCATTTTTCTTTGTAACATTTATCTTGGTCTCATCACTCCAGAGTACAGAGTCCCAGTAGTCTTCATCTTTGTCAGCATGGGCCCTGGCAAAATCTAAGTGGGCTTTTTTGTGCCTGGGCTTTAGGAGAGGCTTCTTTCATGGACGGCATCCATACGTGCCATTCCTCTGCAGTGTACGCTGTATTGTGTCACGGGAAACAGTCACCCCAGTTTGGCTTTCTACTTCTTTAGATAACGGCAGTGAACTTGCATGCCAATTTTCTTCAACCCTTCTCATCAGAAGACGCTCCTGTCGAGGTGTTAACTTCCGTGGACGACCTGGACGTCTCTGCGAGATGGTTGCAGTTCCATCTTTCTTAAATCTCTGTACCACTGTTGCTACAGTATTCTGACTAAAGGCCTCTGCATGCTCTTGCGACAAGGCTTTCGCAGATAGCTTTTCGCAGACAGTTGTAATTTATCGTTGAGCGGGGAGTAATAGGCGTGCGTGATGTTATTCACCGCCACAACGCAAGGGGGCGCGAAGTCGCTAGGAGTAGTTGGTGGGTGTGGTTAGTGGAGTGTTTATCCTCCGGTTACTTATAATGACTAGAACTGGAGTCGTATAGATGTACGTACTTCCTCACTTCCTCGATCAACTGCTCTTCGTGCTGCTCCATCTTCGCTCGTGTTTTTAAAAATGGCGGTCGTGAAAACAAACCAAACCGGGAAAGTAGGGAAGCGGAAGTGCGTGTACAGCGGATGTAGAGTTGACCAATCAGAACCCTCTTGTCTGCGACGCTGTCTGCGGTGGTCACAATTTTTGGGAGGTGCGCGCAGAGCGTCTGCGAAGGGGGGGGCTTCGCAGACACCATCTGCGAGGACTGGGTTGTCAGCATAAATTGGCCTTAAGGGTTGTTTTACAATCAGGGTACAAAGTTTGTGTCACAGGGGTCCAAAATTCAAATTGATTCAAACTGGTTCTTGTACCAGTTTTTAAGTGAAGGACAAGTTAAAGAACAGATAGGCATGTGTAAAAGTTTGTATTATAACAAGATTAAGTGTAGCTTTAAGCAGGGCCGGGAGAAACAAATGAAGTGATTCTCGGAGAGGACATTTTTTTTGACAATTCAGAATCCACTACTTCCATAGTGCTTTTAAATATAAGGCTGTAAGCTTTGTGTTAGTTGTCTCTAATATTTATGTCCCAATATCTTGACCACATTTTAGGATGAAAATAATAATTTTAGATATGTTATTTTATATTGAAAAATTAGCTGTCTCGGAGAGTAAATTTTTTTGACACAATTACATACTAATTTGATTAAAATAGTCTGAAAACTTACTGGCATTCAACATTAAAACTTAACTATGTTTCCAATGATATGGAACCAAATATTTGTCTTATGGTATAAAGAATGATTTAAGTGCATCCCTTCTGGAGCTACCTGTGGTCAAAAAAAGCACTTTTTCTAAATGACACGAATAATTTTGCTAAATGTGACATATATTGCCATACATTCACCAAAAATAACATTATCACCAAATTTTTTTTGCATGGTAAATAGAGCCATCACAGGGCTACAATAAACAACCAACAGGGTTTCCCATGCATAGACCATTGTGTGGCGCAGCGCCACACAATGGATTCCTAGCACCACACAATCAGACTCGTGATTTTGAAAAAAAAAAATTCCGTTGCGTATCGTTCTGTTCATTCAGTGCTCTTTCTTCTCGTTCACGCGCGCACGCACACAGAGAGAGAGAGACGGAGAGGCGTGTCCACAGACCGTAGGCTTGATGGCTAATTAAATATAACGCAGCCTTCCCGGTTCGCCTTCTGACCCCTTATTTTAAAAGGTAGCCTACGTCGTGCTCGTGATGAGCTTTATCATAGCCTTCTTGGCTTACAGGAAACGGACATCCCTGAGTCAGGCTATAAACCAATTTTGATGCATACAGCAGCAGCTTGATGCGAGGAACCGGCCTTATTGCATTATCCCGTTTATCCCACTTCAGCAATGACTTCCCTTACGATAGGGCACTTGAGTTTTTTTTTTTCAGGAAGCCACGCAGAATTAAATGTTCTGATAGGGCATGCAGGCTTTGCACCAATTAGGGTAATGCTTTTTCATTAGTTGCCTTGGTGTTACCTTAAGTGGTTTCTTACATCTAATTATGATATTTTATTATTATTTTGTTACATTATACTATTTATTTCATTTTAGTATTGGTTGAAGTACGTGTTGAGTTCAATATTTAAAATAAAAACCTCCAGCTTATTTTTTGCAATTTATTCCTTGAATGTCAACTAAAGAATGACTGAAAGATTGCCACCAAAAAGGCAAAAAACGAAGGTAAAAACCAGAGATGCACCGATTGACCGGCTGCTGATCGGAATCGGCCGATTTTCACGTGATCGGCCATGACCGGCGACCGGCCGGGCAAAATTAAAATATGCCGATTTTCTGCCGATCAAAACTTGCGTATAACATAGGGATGAAAGTGGAAATACTCGTAATCCGCAACTAAAAAGACTGCAGCTACACTGGCAGCTTGAACATGCTTTCTAGTGTGATTGTGTTGCGCTTGCGCAGAACAGTGTCAGTCCTGCGCGCCTAACGAGCTCCGGCACGCGCGCAATTAACAACAAAAAAAAAAATCACTATATTTGGCTATCCAAATATAGTGAATTTTTTTTGTGTGCGCGCCAGATATTGGATGTGAAAAGAAGAAAACGTTTGTGGTTGTGTGAACTTCCCATTACAGGAATTAATACGTTAGCCTATTACCAAACATCTAGTTAGATTTGTACTAAGAGAGAGAGAAAAAAAGTCTTTGTTTGTTTTACAACCTTGGCTGCACTTGATTCCATTGGAAATTACTCTACAAATACACATTTGACAAAGATGATAGAATGGCTATGGTATAAGTATGACTGGAAATAATTTTTGTATTTTGATACTGAATGAAGAAATGGGTTGTTCTATAAGGCGTAAGTTTTCAGATCTAAATAGGCTTATGAAAGTGTGTTCCATAGCAGTAGGCAAATAATATATGAGGGGGAAGTTGTTTTGTGCCAGATATTGGATGGGAAAAGAAAAAATGTTTGTGTGAATTTCCTATTTCAGGAATTAATATGTTAATACCAAACATGAAGAAAGATTTTACAAAGAACAATGTCTTTGTTTTTCAACCTTTGAGGTGTTGAAAATTTATTACTGAAAATCTGGCAGAATGTTCTATTAAAGAAAAGATAAAAAGAAAAGTCTTTGTGTGTGCTGTGAAGTGGTTTGAAAAAATGAAATTGGAATCGGCCAAAATTGGTATCGGCAGGTCACACTCCATGGAAAATCGGAATCAGCCCAAAAAAATTGCAATCGGTGCATCTCTAATCTGAATATTTTAAGAAACACCTTTATTAGCGATGTAGATAAACCATCACTGCATCACTGATACGCACACACACTGGCAGCTGAATTAAATGTTCTGATAGGGCATGCAGGCTTTGCACCAATTAGGGTAATGCTTTTTCATTATTGTTAGTTGCCTTGGTGTTACCTTAAGTGGTTTCTTACATCTAATTATGATATTTTATTATTATTTTGTTGTTACATTATACTATTTATTTCATTTTAGCATTGGTTGAGGTAAGTGTTGAGTTCAATATTTAAAATAAAAACCTCCAGCTTGTTTTTTGCAATTTATTCCTTGAATGTCAACTAAAGAATGACTGAAAGATTGCCACCAAAAAGGCAAAAAACTAAGGTAAAAACTAAACTTTAACTTCAATTTTGGTGAGTAATTTTCATAAATTTAAAAGGACAGGTTTTCCACCAACATCAAGCCCAGCAAACTAATGGCCTGCCCTGTAATGTAAAGTTGGGTCGAGGAATGAAACCAGGCAGGGTTCTGGTAAAAATTGCTGTCTTCTCTTAAAGAACTTAAAAGAATTTAGATTGAACTGAATAATCTCAAATGCTTCTTGGAGCTTTAAAATAGTCCCAGCAGGTGACTCTGAAGAAAAATACTGTGTGTTTGAACACCACCCGCTGTAAACACTTTGCATACACCCCAATGACCAACTCCACCGACCACCATGACACCACCGCGCACGATTCCCTCATCGGCACAGTGGAGCACCACAAATTGCTACCTGGTCTGTGGGAAACACTGACCAAGTTTATTTAGTCAAGCCTTTTGATATTGAAGATAAGTGTTAAACGTGATTTTTAGCTTGCGTACCCTGATTGTAAAACAACCCCTAAGTAAAGCTTTGCTGATCTTCTTGTAGCCTTCACCTTTGTAGTGGAAAGAAATTATTTTCTTCGGGGAATTCTGAAGAGACAAGTTGAGCATCACTCTCCATCCAGTCACTAAAAGAGGTCATTGTTGAAGAATGGAAAAAGATTGATGTTGCAAAATGTCGCCAACTTGTTCATTTCATGCCTAGAAGACTTGGTGCTGTCATTAAAGATTAAGTACAAGCGGTTCAAAATAAGGTCATCAGGTTCATGTCTCATATTGGGGTGGAAGAGTTTAGAAATGTAGGATTGTTACCGGTGGATATGCGTGTAAATCAGTTAAAGTTAGGACAGGTGTATAATATTTTTCATAATAATGCTCCTGTGTATTTGAAAGAAAATTTCCAACATAGTGCAAATTCACACACCAGAAATAGTATTCATACTTTTAATATTACCCATGTTGGGCCTTTTAGTAAAAATAGTTTTTATTTCACTGGTGCTTCATTGTGGAACGATCTACCTCTGTCTGCCCGATCTGCTCAAAATAAATGTATTTTTAAGAAAATGGTTAAAGATAATTTTATGTCACAACTTCTAGTCAACAGTCAGTCTGCTTTTATATATTACTGATGTTAAAATTGTGTAATATATTGAAATTTTCAGTATTATTATTTTTCTCTTTTTGGATACATTACTCTTACTTTATTTATTCAGTTTATTGTGATTTATTATTAGTATTATTATTGTATTTTATGTTATTTGGTGCTATTTTGTTTACCTATTCGAGGACCACAATGGAAATAAGTATTTTTACTTTTTGTGTTATCCTCTGCAATATTTATATTATATGTTCACATGTTATGTATATGTTTCTATTGCGAAATAAATCAATCAAAAATTAAAAATCATCAAAAGCCATACAAAGTACTAGATGTAGTAGTTTTTGTTGTGGGGTGTACTCATTTTTGCACCACCCTAATTTGAGTAAAACTGAAAAAAAATATTATTAACCTTACTTGAAAATGCAAGTATAAAATGAACCGAACTATATTGCATACATTGATGCACTTATTCTGTTATATAACACCGGGTAAACATTATTAAAATAAGAATCTTCTAGAAATAAATAATCAGTTTGCTGCTTGGACTTGTCAATATGATTTACAGGGAAGATGCTAGCAGGCTAACAGAGTGCACCGGCTGCCTTTCACTCCTGAAGTGATTGTCTTTTGTATGAAAGGATTATAAAGAGATTATAAATCTCTTCCACACGACGGTGTTAACAACGAAATGATATTATAACAAAAAAAAAAAAAGGTCTGAAATGGCAGAAATCCGATGAATTTAATCATCAGTGTCGCTCAATAACGTCGAATAATGCTGAGGAAACGCCTGGATTAGATTAGATTAGATACCTTTATATTTTTAACCTTACCTTAATGTTAACACGACCCACACTGTGGTTTTTCAGTTTCCTGGTGTCCCCTGATATATTTCTATTGATTAATTCCTACTCTCCATCTTCAGCAACAGCCATTTTACAGGGCGAGTGGAGCAGCTCTGAGGCGGTTAGCTTTAGCTTCCTTGCTTGTTGTTCAGACAATGGCGACCTGTGACGTCAGCAGTGCCGTGAGGAAACAATGCACTCAAGCTGAGGGTGTCCATACAGTGGTGCTTGAAAGTTTGTGAACCCTTTAGAATTTTCTATATTTCTGCATAAATATGACCAAAATCATGATCAGGTTTTCACCCAAGTCCTAAAAGTACATAGAGAACCCAGTTAAACAAATGAGACAAAAAAATATCATACCCAGTCATTTATTTATTAAGGAAAATGATCCAATATTAGGGCGGCACGGTGGTGTAGTGGTTAGCGCTGTCACCTCACAGCAAGAAGGTCCTGGGTTCGAGCCCCGTGGCCGGCGAGGGCCTTTCTGTGCGGAGTTTGCATGTTCTCCCCGTGTCCGTGTGGGTTTCCTCCGGGTGCTCCGGTTTCCCCCACAGTCCAAAGACATGCAGGTTAGGTTAACTGGTGACTCTAAATTGACCGTAGGTGTGAATGTGAGTGTGAATGGTTGTCTGTGTCTATGTATCAGCCCTGTGATGACCATCGGCGTCGCCAGGGGTATTTTACTGGGGCACGTGCCCCAGTATAGATCTGTAGTGCCCCAGTAAAAAAAATCCAGTGACGAAACGCTCTGAATTTTAAACTTGGGAATAGCTGCAATTTAATTAATTCATAACGTGGGGTAGGCTAACCGATGCGCGAAGAAGACCATCTACAATGCTTTTACATTGGTAGTTTTGGCTGGCCTCGCGCACACTAAGCAATGTGAAAAAAGTGTGCGCGTGACATGAGTAACATCTTGGTTGCTATGGGGACCGCAGACTCCAGCAGCCCTCAGATGCAATGAAATTCAGAGCAGGGGAAACCATCTCTCCGTGTTTTTCAACTGTTTACAGGTTAGTAGACAGTAATTCCACTGTCATTTTTGTAACACACACACACACACACACACACACACACACACACACACACACAGTGGTGCTTTTAGAGGCTTTTGGATTGTGTTTAGAGATGTTCAATGCTGAAAATGCGTGTGCTTACCAGGGGCGTCACTAGACCCAAGACCATACTGGGGCACAAAAGGGGCACAGGAAATGTATGCGAGCGCGCAAAGCGCGCAAGCTAAAAATTTTGCACTATATTTATATTTATATTTTTTATATAATATATATTACATTTTATGTAATATATATTATATTTTATGTAATATATATTTATATATTGATATTTATATTTAGAAACGGCCTGCTTAAAACTAGTCACTAGAGCTGTAAAACTCAAAATGATTACGAGGACACTGAATCCAGGTCACACACATCACATCACATTATCTCTAGCCGCTTTATCCTTCTACAGGGTCGCAGGCAAGCTGGAGCCTATCCCAGCTGACTACGGGCGAAAGGCGGGGTACACCCTGGACAAGTCGCCAGGTCATCACAGGGCTGACACATAGACACAGACAACCATTCACACTCACATTCACACCTACGGTCAATTTAGAGTCACCAGTTAACCTAACCTGCATGTCTTTGGACTGTGGGGGAAACCGGAGCACCCGGAGGAAACCCACGCGGACACGGGGAGAACATGCAAACTCCGCACAGAAAGGCCCTCGCCGGCCCCGGGGCTCGAACCCAGGACCTTCTTGCTGTGAGGCGACAGTGCTAACCACTACACCACCGTGCCGCCCCGAATCCAGGTCAATCATTTAATAATAACAGTATGAATATTTGCAACATTTGTGATAATAGCAATGTAATACTTATACTGTTGGTAATATTGTAAAAGAACATATTAACATACAATACAACACCGCCGAGTTTTTAAACTCAACCAAGAGTACTTAATGGCCAACAGTATTCACACTTGATACCTTTTAAATCACCAAACATATCTTTGTAAGCACACGCATTTTCAGCATTGAACATCTCTAAACACAATCCAAAAGCCTCTAAAAGCACCACTGTGTGTGTGTGTGTGTGTGTGTGTGTGTTACAAAAATGACAGTGGAATTACTGTCTACTAACCTGTAAACAGTTGAAAAACACGGAGAGATGGTTTCCCCTGCTCTGAATTTCATTGCATCTGAGGGCTGCTGGAGTCTGCGGTCCCCATAGCAACCAAGATGTTACTCATGTCACGCGCACACTTTTTTCACATTGCTTAGTGTGCGCGAGGCCAGCCAAAACTACCAATGTAAAAGCATTGTAGATGGTCTTCTTCGCGCATCGGTTAGCCTACCCCACGTTATGAATTAATTAAATTGCAGCTATTCCCAAGTTTAAAATTCAGAGCGTTTCGTCACTGGATTTTTTTTACTGGGGCACTACAGATCTATACTGGGGCACGTGCCCCAGTAAAATACCCCTGGCGACGCCGATGGTGCTTACAAAGATATGTTTGGTGATTTAAAAGGTATCAAGTGTGAATACTGTTGGCCATTAAGTACTCTTGGTTGAGTTTAAAAACTCGGCGGTGTTGTATTGTATGTTAATATGTTCTTTTACAATATTACCAACAGTATAAGTATTACATTGCTATTATCACAAATGTTGCAAATATTCATACTGTTATTATTAAATGATTGACCTGGATTCAGTGTCCTCGTAATCATTTTGAGTTTTACAGCTCTAGTGACTAGTTTTAAGCAGGCCGTTTCTAAATATAAATATCAATATATAAATATATATTACATAAAATATAATATATATTACATAAAATGTAATATATATTATATAAAAAATATAAATATAAATATAGTGCAAAATTTTTAGCTCGCGCGCTTTGCGCGCTCGCATACATTTCCTGTGCCCCTTTTGTGCCCCAGTATGGTCTTGGGTCTAGTGACGCCCCTGGTGATGACCTGGTGACTTGTCCAGGGTGTACCCCGCCTTTCGCCCGTAGTCAGCTGGGATAGGCTCCAGCTTGCCTGCGACCCTGTAGAAGGATAAAGCAGCTAGAGATAATGAGATGAGATGAGATGAGATGAGATGAGATCCAGTATTACATATCTGTGAGTGGCGAAAGTATGTGAGCCTCTAGGATTAGCAGTTAATTTGAAGGTGAAATTCGACTCACATGTTTTCAATCAATGGGACGACAATCAGGTGTGAATGGGCGCCCTGTTTTAGTTAAAGAACAGGGATCTATCAAAGTCTGATCTTCACAACACATGTTTGTGGAAGTGTATCATGGCACGACCTCAGAAAAAGCGTTGTTGATGCTCATCAGGCTGGAAAAGGTTACAAAACCATCTCTAAAGAGTTTGAACTCCACCAATCCACAGTCAGTCAGACAGATTGTGTACCGTACAAATGGAGGAAATTCAAAACCATAGTTACCCTCTTCAGGAGTGCTCGACCAACAAAGATCACTCCAAGAGCAAGGCGTGTAATAGTCGGCGAGGTCACAAAGGACCCCAGGGTAACTTCTAAGCAACTGAAGGCCTCTCTTACATTGGCTAATGTTCATGAGTCCGGCATCAGGAGAACACTGAACAACAATGGTGTGCATGGCAGGGTTGCAAGGAGAAAGCCACTGCTCTCCAAAAAGAACATTGCTGCTTGTCTGCAGTTTGATAAAAATCACGTGGACAAGCCAGAAGGCTATTGGAAAAATGTTTTGTGGACGGATGAGACCAAAATAGAACTTTTTGGTTTAAATGAGAAGCGTTATGTTTGGAGAAAGGGAAACACTGCATTCCAGCATAAGAACCTTATCCCATCTGTGAAACATGGTGGCGGTAGTATCATGGTTTGGGCCCATTTTGCTGTATCTGGGCCAGGACGGCTTGCCGTCATTGATGGAACAATGAATTCTGAGTTATACCAGCAAATTCTAAAGGAAAATGTCAGGACATCTGTCCATGAACTGAATCTCAAGAGAAGGTGGGTCATGCAGCAAGACAACGACCCTAAGCACACAAGTCGTTCTACCAAAGAATGGTTAAAGAAAAATAAAGTGAATGTTTTGGAATGGCCAAGTCAAAGTCCTGACCTTAATCCAGTCGAAATGTGAGGAAACCCACCAACATCCCAGAGTTGAAGCTGTTCTATACAGAGGAATGGGCTAAAATTCCTCCAAGCCGGTGTGCAGGACTGATCAATAGTTACCGGAAACATTTAGTTGCAGTTATTGCTGCACAAGGGGGTCACACCAGATACTGAAAGCAAAGGTTCACATACTTTTGCCACTCACAGATATGTAATATTATATCATTTTCCTAGTAGTAGTGAGACCAGCTGTGATGTATGGGTTGGAGACCGTACCCTTAACGAAGAGACAGGAGGCAAAGTTGGAGGTGGCGGAGTTGAGGATGTTAAGGTTTGCGATGGGAGTGACGAGGTTGGACAGGATAAGGAACGAGCACATCAGAGGGACAGCACATGTAGAGAGCTTGGGAATTAAGCTAAGAGAGATGAGACTGAGATGGTATGGGCACATCCTGAGAAGAGATGCAGAGCATGTGGGAAGGAGAATGTTGAGGATGGAGCTGCCAGGCACATGAAAACGAGAAAGGCCAAAGAGGAGATACATGGATGTGGTGAGAGAGGACATGAAAGTGGCAGGTGTGGTAAAGAAGGATGCGGAAGACAGGGAGCAATGGAAACGAGAGATCTGCTGTGGTGACCCCTAATCGGGAGCAGCCAAAAGAAAAAGAAGTAGTGTTGAGTGCTCTTCTCTACGCATCAGAGACATAGACCACATACAAGAGCCAAGAACGCAAGCTGAACATCTTCCATCTTCGCTGCCTACGCAAAATCTCCGGCATCAAGTGGCAGGACCGTGTCCCTAACACTAGAGTGCTTGAAATGTCTCGCCAGTCCTCTCTTCCTACCATCCTGAGCAAGAGAAGATTTGTGTGAAAATCTGATGTTGTTTTAGGTCATATTTATGCAGAAATATAGAAAATTCTAAAGGGTTCACAAACTTTCAAGCACCACTGTAGTTTATATCTTTTGACACATGATGAGAAGTTAGCATGTTACAATGATTAAACAACAGTGTAAATTTTCATAGGGATGACTAAAAATAGAATCTGAGCTTTCAGTGTACACTAAAGGCACTGCTTTGCTATTTTGTTTGTTAATGGCTGTCCACTAGGTTAATGACTTGCCCACCAGAAGAATGTGTACTGCTATAATGATTATTTAATGACACAGATTATGGAGACTAAAGGGCAGATGCGCTGAACTATTTCACTTGAACAACACTGCTCTGATAAGTGTAATAGGATTGTTTTGTTCTGGACCTATCTGTACATATCTTACTGTAATGATGAATGATAACAGATTTGTCCAACAACACCAGATAAGAGTCGTACCAAGAGTCATTGGCAACACATTACACCTGTACTCCAAAAGTACTACACTGACTCCTCATTTCACAAAGAATCAAACACAAACTCCTTCTCACATACAAAACAATACAGTACGAGGAATGTTCATTAAAGATTTCCCCTGACCCATTTCCGGTTATTGTAGGAGGCTGAAATTGCGCATGTATAATAATGCATATCTCTATAGGTCACGTGGTAATTTGCAGCTCTGAACTCATATCTATTTCTCTTTTACAAGTGCTAAGGTGGAGTAAAGTGTGATAATGGAGCCAGTTGAATACACAGCGGTCATCAGGTTCCTGTACTTGAGAGGCCGCACACCAAGGGAGACGTTCAATGAGGTGAAAGAGACTTATGGGGAGGATGCCCCATCATATGACGTAGTCAAGCACTGGCATCATCAGTTCAAGTGTGGTCGGACATCGGTGGAAACGACTCCCATTCCCGAGCAACCATAGTCCACCATTGATGAAGACACCATCCGGCAAGTGGAGGCCACCATTTTGGAGGATCGCCGCAAAACCGTTCACCAACTAGCCCAAGTTGTCAAGATCAGTGTGGGGTCTGTGGAAAAAAAAATCATCCATGACCATTTGCACATGTGGAAGTTGTCTGCACGATGGATTCCCTGATTGCTCACACCTTTCCAGAAGCAGGAACGAGTCAAGTGCTCCCAGACTCTCTTGGCCATGTGCCAAGAAAACCAGGAGGACTTCTTCAACAGACTAATCATGCAGGATGAAACATGGGTCCATCACTATGATCCAGAGACTAAAGCCCAGTCGAAGCAATGGAAGCATTATGACTCACCACCTCCGAAGAAGGCACGTGTCCAACCCTTGGCGGGTAAGGTCATGCTCACGGTCTTTTGGGACCAGCGCGGAGTAGTGATGATGGATTTCCTGGCGAAGGGTACCACAATTACCGGGACATAATACGCTTCACTGCTGCAGAAATTGCGGGAGGCCATCAAAACCGAGAGGCATGGCATGCTGACTAAAGGGGTCCACCTTCTGCAAGACAACGCCCCAGTTCACAACTCGCATGTTGCCCAGATGGAAGCATGGTCCTGTGGCTACGAAATCCTTCCTCACCCCCCTTACCCTCCTGACCTCGCATCATCTGACTTCCACCTCTTTCCAACCATGAAGTCATTTTTGAAGGGCAAGCACTTCCCAGACGATGAAACACTTATTTCCGAGGTCAAGTCGTGGCTTCTGACGCAACCTGCAGACTTCTACAGACGAGGTCTTCACAGCTGCATAAAGCAATGGGAGAAGTGTGTCATCCTTGATGGTACCTATGTAGAGAAAGACTAATAACTGTGCCAAGTTTCATTCCTCTCAGTCCATCGGAAGTGGGTCAGGGGAAATCTTTAATGAGCATCCCTCATATGTACGGTACTCCCACTCTATTCAGATTCTTGTTCTCAATGCTGGTCTATTGGTCACGCCAAAGACCAGACTGATATCAATGGAGGCTTATCTTTTAGTGCCATAACCCCCAAACTTTGGAATTCTATCCCTTCAGACCTTAAGCACTTCTTTCTTCCATTAGTCAGTTTAAAAACATATGTTTCCTCCTAACACATTCCATTTCTTCTTCCCGTTAGTTCCCCCCCTTTTTTCTTTTTGTTTCGTGATCTTGAGTGTTAGATAGGTGTGAGATAGATAGTTTTACTCGCGGTCAGGTCATACCAAAGACCATCATAAAAACAGTACCTACTACCGTCTGGCAAGGCACGCTGCAATACAGATGCGAGTGGAGAGTCAAACTGTCGCAGTTACCAGAGGACCAGTCTCCCACTGTAACCCTAGCAATGTAATAGGCAAGAGGCCAAGGGCTACAGAACTGGAGATCAGTGCCACCCTATGCGCCATGTAGCGCAGGAAGGACTTTCAATGACTTGTGATCTTTCCCCCTGAATCCTTGGGTTATTTTGATTTGAATGCACTTGTTGCATTAAAGTCTGCCATATTGGGTTTTCTGACTTTTTTTTTTTAAGACCAAAAAAACAAACAACCTGCTTTGACAAAGTGGTCCTAAATCATTGATGCCATCACCAGCAAATTTGGTACATCTAATCTACAGAAGGTTCTGACCAAATTTTATTCAAATAATTTTGCTAGGGCAAACAATATGGCTGCTGTTATGCAAGGAAATATGATGTTGAAGCTGCTAAACAGGAATTGAACCCATACCGCAAGACTCCGCCCTGAGGGAGCGCAGCAACAATTACCCTTTAAGGAAAAACATTAGTCATTATTCTTCTCGTCTTTGGTCTAAAAACCTGATTGTTCCTCCCCCCACCAAGTCAGGCCTTTTATGATCACATCATCTGTACATTTTGCAATCTCCTGGTCTGAGATTGTAGCCACCAAACAGGAAGTGAGCTCGTATCTTGGCCAATCTTTGGTCATTTAACACGAAACTTGCTTTGAGTGCATACAGTCTTGCTCTTTACAAAATAGCATGAAGTTACCACGGCAACTATGCCCTGCTGGGCTGTTTGGACCCCTCATTGCTGCTTGCAGCTATTAACAACAGCAACAACTATTATTATTAGATAATGTGTTATCGTCTTTGAGAGTGAGATGAATTGGAATACAATAGACACACCATGTGTATAGTTACAAAAGTTTCTCTTTAATCACCACATTTACAAACTTGGGCTTTGCATCACTGGGCAAATATTTATGTTTTCATTGCAGACTAACTCTGATATATTAATTATCTTTAGAAATCGTCTTTCTAGCACACATTTAAAATGGAATGTATTGAAAATGTCTTAAAGCTTCATGAAGAATACTGAGGTTGCAGTGATTTTTTTTTTTTTTTGCAAAGGAAAATCTTAAGATATGCAACCTCATGCATCAAAGTATTGCATGGCATACTAAACTAAAGATAACATGCCATGGACTGAAGAACGTCATTGTGTGATAGGTTCAAATCTCCGATTCAACTTTTACTGAGTCCTTGACAAGAACGAAGGCTTGCCTTCTGAGAAGCCAAACACAGGAGAGTAAAAGATGAATCGGAAAATAATGATTATTTGCAAACTAACATTGGTGCATTGGTGGTGTCAACTTGTTGTCTGAAGTGGTTATGCTTTCCCCCTTTCAAATCATTTGCCCTTAACAGGTGTTTTATCATCGTCATACAACTCTCCAAGTGTTCGTTTGCTTTCTTCTAGTAACAGTGGCACAGTCTCCTGCAAAGTGATGCAGCCTGCATGTCACAACATCAACTCCTACAGTAGTGTTGGGGAGTTTAAAGGAAAGTATGTAGAATTCAATACATCGGAGTTTCCTTAGCATCCCATCCTAACACTGCCAGTCATATTCCAACCCATCCCCTGCAGCCAATGAGTTCTGGTACCAGTGTTTTGAGCCCAGATTAGTTTGACGACCCACTGGATGAGTCCAGACAGGGGCTAGTTTGTATGTTTGTTAGTTTATAAGTTTCGTTTGCCGACTCTCCTGACGCATGGTTTTACAGTAGGAGTGTCGGCCACGGAGTGTGCTGAAGTGCGGTGTAGCTTCTTGGTTCATGTGGTTTTGGGTTTCAGGCTGTCTGAAGAGGTGGTGCTGGTGGAAACACAGCTGTGCTGCTCCTTCAGCCGCAGATGCCGAGGTTTCACCGGCAGAGCTATGGCCAATAACACACAGCCTATATGGACAGAAAAGCACCAAGACCTGAAAGCAGAGGAAAGAAACAGATTAAAAAAAAAGAGGATGAGAAAGAGAAAGGAACGGCTGTTACTCGCAAAACGTTTTATATTCAGAAATCCAGAAAATACTTTTGTTTCATATTCAACAATCTGTAAAAGTTTATATACCTTTCTAACAAAACAAAACGAGAAACTGACCCATTTAATGCTCTATTATTGTGATTATAACACGCATACAAAAACAAAATAGAAGATTGGCATCTCATCTCATTATCTCTAGCCGCTTTATCTTGTTCTACAGGGTCGCAGGCAAGCTGGAGCCTATCCCAGCTGACTACGGGCGAAAGGCAGGGTACACCTAGCCTGGGCCCGCCCATCCTAAGCGTGACGCAACACGAGGGCCTGTTCCGAGGCTCCAGCTTGCCTGCGACCCTGTAGAACAGGATAAAGCGGCTAAAGATAATGAGAATGAGATAATAATAATACATGCTGCACCATGTGTAAAATACAGATACAAGATTCAGGCAAAAATTTTACAGACTAGTGCAGAAATTAAAACTGTATGAATTACATTTAATATAGTTAGAGATAATACAGGGGCGGCACGGTGGTGTAGTGGTTAGTGCTGTCGCCTCACAGCAAGAAGGTCCGGGTTCGAGCCCCGTGGCCGGCGAGGGCCTTTCTGTGCGGAGTTTGCATGTTCTCCCTGTGTCCGCGTGGGTTTCCTCCGGGTGCTCCGGTTTCCCCCACAGTCCAAAGACATGCAGGTTAGGTTAACTGGTGACTCTAAATTGACCGTAGGTGTGAATGTGAGTGTGAATGGTTGTCTGTGTCTATGTGTCAGCCCTGTGATGACCTGGCGACTTGTCCAGGGTGTACCCCGCCTTTCACCCGTAGTCAGCTGGGATAGGCTCCAGCTTGCCTGCGACCCTGTAGAACAGGATAAAGCGGCTAGAGATAATGAGAAAATAATAATACATGCTGCACCATGTGTAAAATACAGATACAAGTTTCAGGCAAAAATTTTACAGACTAGTGCAGAAATTAAAACTGTATGAATTACATTTAATATAGCTAGAGATAATACAGCTTGTTTCCAAACATGATAAACATCCATCCATTATCTGTAACCGCTTATCCTGTGAGAGGCGGGGTACACCCTGGACAAGTCGCCAGGTCATCACAGGGCTGACACATAGACACAGACAACCATTCACACTCACATTCACACCTACGGTCAATTTAGAGTCACCAGTTAACCTAACCTGCATGTCTTTGGACTGTGGGGGAAACCGGAGCACCCGGAGGAAACCCACGCGGACACGGGGAGAACATGCAAACTCCACACAGAAAGGCCCTCGCCGGCCACGGGGCTCGAACCCGGACCTTCTTGCTGTGAGGCAACAGTGCTAACCACTACACCACCGTGCCGCCCAAGTCAAAATCTATTTATGTAAATATTTGAAAAACACTTTTTTTCAAAAATTCAAAATAGCAAAAGGCACCAGTTCACATGTTGCTTGATATGTAGACAAAGATTCATAAAGATATCTTCAGTAGTTTTAAAGATATGGCCCAGAAACTAAAATGTGACCAGACAGACGGACGGAACCCATTTCTATATCCCCCGCCAAACTTAATTTGGGCGGCGGATCATGATGATGATGATAAAGGGCGGCATGGTGGTGTAGTGGTTAGCACCGTCACCTCACAGCAAGAAGGTTCCGGGTTCGAGCCCAGCAGCCGACGGGGGCCTTTCTGTGTGGAGTTTGCATGTTCTCCCCGTGTCTGCATGCGTTTCCCCCACAGTCCAAAGACATGCACATTAGGTACAATGAGGCCGACTGTAAATGAAGCCTTTATTTGTCATACATACCCTCAACCACAGACTTAAGCACACAGTGAAATTTGACGTCTGTATTTAACCCATCTGGGGCAGTGAACACACACATGCACACACAAGTGAGTAATGAGCCCAACCTAAGGCCATGTTGACCTAACCGTGTGACTTTGGACTGTGGGGGAAACCGGAGCACCCGGAGGAAACCCACGCAGACACTCCACACAGAAAGGCCCTCATCGGCCACGGGGCTCGAACCCAGGACCTTCTTGCTAGGAGGCGACAGTGCTAACCACTATACGACCGTGCTGCCCATTGGTGTAAGCTGTAGTGGTTTCCCAACCATAATGTATATATAATCTCACGATGGCAAAGCTAAATAAAAAAAATTTAAATAATAATAAATCACAGTACAATCAAAGCCCGATTCCTGAGAGCTTTATACACAATCAGCTTCATAATTCCTGTCGTGAAAAACAATCACACACTTTACCGTTTTATTTATGTAGGTTTATGTAATAAGTAGAGCTAATGGATCATTTGAGAGCAAGTCTGTAAAATCCGAGAGTGCAAAACTGACTGAGAACGCCTTCGGTATCCTAAGTGCTGATACTGCTGACTAAATGGCGTGCTGTGATTTTTAACGGATATTGGATATTACACTTCACTCATGCATCCAAAAAAAAAAAAAATCCCACAGCAGGATGAATAGGTGTGTGTTTTCGTGGTGCGTCTCACAGCTGGTGTGGATTAAAGCACAAGGTTCAATAAAAACCTGTGTGACTCAAGGGCTTTAGAAAAGCTTTCAGTATGAATTTGCCTTGATTAGAGCGTCGTTTGTTCTTATTTGTTACAGATAAATTGATGTTATATTATTTAGAGGTTATATTTAGTTAGTATTTAGGTGAAGTTAGCTATTTACATTTATTTACATACAGCAGAGTGTTATAAAGTAGTCAACATCCACAAAACCTTGTTGTACAAAATGGGAAAAGCCTTCAAATACATTCTTTTTTTTTTGTCGCATAATTTCATCTCATCTCATCTCATTATCTCTAGCCGCTTTATCCTGTTCTACAGGGTCGCAGGCAAGCTGGAGCCTATCCCAGCTGACTACGGGCGAAAGGCGGGGTACACCCTGGACAAGTCGCCAGGTCATCACAGGGCTGACACATAGACACAGACAACCATTCACACTCACATTCACACCTACGGTCAATTTAGAGTCACCAGTTAACCTAACCTGCATGTCTTTGGACTGTGGGGGAAACCGGAGCACCCGGAGGAAACCCACGCGGACACGGGGAGAACATGCAAACTCCGCACAGAAAGGCCCTCGTCGGCCGCTGGGCTCAAACCCGGACCTTCTTGCTGTGAGGCGACAGCGCTAACCACTACACCACCGTGCCGCCCTGTCGCATAATTTAATCAGCATAATATTCCTCAATCAAACAGCAGCAATTTGTTTAGTATCAGTGTCACGGTGTACGGTGTTTTAGTCGTACCTGTAGAATTTGAGCGAAGGCCCCACAGACAGCAGTACAAAAGGCACCACAGTATAACAAATGGCAATCTGTGTGCTCGCCCACGTGATGACATCATACACCTGCTTGTGTGTCGGCGAACCCAAAAAGTACGGCCTCACGTTGTGCCTCACCTAAACAGGGAACGGGAAAAAAGAAGAAACACAGGAAGGAGGTGAGAAGAGAATAGTTATATTCAATTCAATTCAATTTTATTTGTATAGAATTTTTAAACAATGGACATCGTCACAAAACGGCTTTACAGAAAGATATACATTTTAAACTTAAAATTTAAAACTAAAATCTTTCCCTTTTAAAAATATGATTTAAAAACTAAGTTGCATGGTGCACATTAAAAAAAAAAAAAAAATCAATCACCAGAACTCTTTAGAAATTATCCATTAACATTTCAGTTTGTCACATCTAAATGTGCAGTACCAGTCAAAGGTTTGGACACACAACTTATTCATCGGTGTTTCTCTATTTTGACTATTTTCTAGGGGCGGTACGGTGGTGTGGTGGTTAGCACTGTCACCTCACAGCAAGAAGGTTCTGGGTTCGAGCCCAGTGGCTGACGAGGGCTTTTCTGTGTGGAGTTTGCATGTTCTCCCCATGTGGTTTCCTCCGGGTGCTCCGGTTTCCCCCACAGTCCAAAGACATGCAGGTTAGGTTAACTGGTGACTCTAAATTGAGCGTAGGTGTGAATGTGAGTGTGAATGGTTGTCTGTGTCTATGTGTCGGCCCTGCGATGACCTGGTGACTTGTCCAGGGTGTACCCCGCCTTTCGCCCGTAGTCAGCTGGGATAGACTCCAGCGACCCTGCACAGGATAAGCGACTACAGATAATGGATGGACGGACTATTTTCTACATTGTAGAACAATACTGAATACATCAAAACTATAAAATAACATGTATGGAATTATGTGTTGAACAAAATATTTCATATTTTAGATTCTTCCAAGGGGGCGGCACGGTGGTGTAGTGGTTAGCGCTGTCGCCTCACAGCAAGAAGGTCCGGGTTCGAGCCCCGTGGCCGGTGAGGGCCTTTCTGTGTGGAGTTTGCATGTTCTCCCCGTGTCCGCGTGGGTTTCCTCCGGGTGCTCCGGTTTCCCCCACAGTCCAAAGACATGCAGGTTAGGTTAACTGGTGACTCTAAATTGACCGTAGGTGTGAATGTGAGTGTGAATGGTTGTCTGTGTCTATGTGTCAGCCCTGTGATGACGCGAATGGTTGTTTGTCTCTATGTGTCAGCCCTGCGATGACCTGGCGACTTGTCCAGGGTGTACCCCGCCTTTCGCCCATAGTCAGCTGGGATAGGCTCCAGCTTGCCTGCGACCCTGTAGAAGGATAAAGCGGCTAGAGATAATGAGATGAGATTCTTCCAAGTAGCCACAATTTACCTTGACGCTTTGCACACTACTGACATGATCTTAATTAGCTTCATGAGCTAGTCACCTGGAATGCGATCCTAAACTGGTTGTCCATAATCTTGGGGTCACTGTAGATCCTCATCTCCAAATGACCGAACACATCAAGAACACGTAAATCGGCTTATCATGCACTGAGAAATACAGGCAGGATTAGAAGGTACCTTGATCAGGATGACTGTGAAAGGCTCGTACATGCTTTCATCACGTCAAAATTCGATTCTTGCAAGAGTTTACTATTTGGATTACCATCGTCTGAAATTGACTTAAACCCCAGTGCGTGCAAAATTTTGCCGCAAGAATGGTGGTTAGAGCTAAGAAGAACGTCTTCAAAACGTCTACACTGGTTACCCGTCAGAGCGAGAATTGATTTATCCTTCTCTTAACATACAAATGTCTCAATGATCAAGCACCAGAATACATTAAAGAACTCTTGACAAGTTATAAACCTCAACGTAACTTAAGATCGTCTGTCTGTCCGGTCATGTTTTCGTTTCCGGGCCATATCTTTAAAACTACTGAAGATACCTTCATGAAGGTATACATATCAAGCAACATGTGAACTTTGTATACATATCAAGCAACATGTGAACTGGTGCCTTTTGCTATTTTGGACTTTTGAAAAAAAGTATTTTTCAAATTTTTACATAAAAAATAGATTTTGACTTAGTTTCTAAGAGCAATGTTCGTTTCTGGAGCATATATCCAAAACTATTCAAGATACGGATTTGAAACTTGGTATACATGTTAACAAGGTGATGTAGATGTGCCTTTTCATACTAAGAAATTTGAGATTTTACTTTTTCATGTTTCCATGGAAACAATTTCAGACTTGGTCTCTCAGGTTAGTCTTGGGGTAGGTTTTGTTTCCGGAGCAGAACTTGAAAACTATCAGTGCGTTTACATGCACATAGAGAAAATCAAATTTCTGCCGTAGCTCGACTGAAATCGAAGTTCTAAATGCCATGGAAACACCTTAGCTCGGCTGAAATCGAACCGAACTGGATTTCTCGTAATCGAGCTACGCGACCTAGATTATGCGATTGTAGCTGAGCTACTTAGTGCATGTAAACCCTATCGAGCTACGTAGTCGAGCTACTTACTTCAGCACTGCCCCTTCCGGAAGTGACAAGTGACGAGACCACAAGCGGGAAACACAACGGCCTCGGTTGGCATGACAACAGTAGTAGTAGCGAGCAGCAGCAGAAGAGAACACGGAACACGGAACTGATAACTTTGTTGATACTCTTGAATAGCTCTTCTTCATGACGACAACCGGAAGTGTACCAACACGATGGGGCGTGTAGCGCCACCTGTGGCTCGGGTGCATAATGTACCTCACACAATAGCTCGATTTCCTTGTGTGCATGTAGGATTGGATTTCTCTGGCACCCCTGCTGGGACCCTTAGCTCGATTACCGACAGTAGCTCGATTTGGATGTGCATGTAAACGCACTGTATGAGAGGTACGGTCTTGAAAGTTGGTATATGTGTTGATTTAAGTAATGTATATGTGCGTTTTGATACTAAGAAATGTGAGAAATTTTAATTTTTAGCTCACTTGGACCAAAGGTCCAATGGGCTTATACCATGGGTCACTGCTGAGGTCAGTGTAAAGAGGTAGGGTTGGTTTCCTGCAGCAGAACTTGAAAAATGTGACAAATAATATCTTGAAACTTGGTATATAGTTGGTATATAGGGCGGGGGATATAGTTGACTCTGTCTTGTTTTTTTTTTTAAGTTTGTAAGAGCGCTGAGACTTAGTGTGGTGCTCCTATAGCCATTTTATTATGAATGCTTTTCAATGAATAGGTGCTTCGTCAAAAGTCAATTATTGCAATTTCTTGCCTTCTTAATGTGTTTGAGATTAAACAGTAAATAATAAAAACACAGTCAATAGCCCTATTCCACAACTATAGTAATCCATATTATGTCAAGAACCGCTCAGCTAAGAGAAACCAACATTCATCATTACTTTATTTTTATTAATTAAAAGACACTCTTTGTCTTAAAGGAAAAAAAAATAGAGAAAATCATTGAATTAGAAGGTATGGCCAAACTTTTGACTGGTATTGTATTTCTACTTGTATTATCATCATATACAGTAATTTAGCCCAAGAAAAACTGTAATTTGTAATGTCACCTCAGGCTTCCGTTTACATTTTCTGTCCCTGAATTTCGTCATGTTTAGGGATGAGCATTTCAGGCAAAACTACGGTTAAAAGTTAATCAATGTATTAATTTGAAATTTATTATGATATCAAGTGCAAATATAGCTATTCTTGTTGGACCAAACCAGACAAAGCAACTAAACAACTACATTTGTGGTCAGAAGTTTACATACAGTGACATGAACGTCATCTTGGATATGAATGTCATGGCAATATTTGGGCTTTCAGTGATTTCTTTGAACTGTTCTTTTTCTGTGGCGGAATGATTGTACAGCATACATCTTTAATTAAAAAAAACACTAGAATTTGGTGCACAAGTTTTAATTTTCTTTGGGTTTTCTGAAATCAACGCAGGGTCAAAATTATACATACAGGGTCAAAAACATACATACAGCACACCTAATATTTGGGTAAAATGTCTCTTCGCAAGATTCACCTTGATCAAATATTTTTGTTTACCATGAACAAGCTTCTGGCAGAATTCTGGTTGGATATTTCACGACTCTTCATGGTAGAATTGGTAGAGTTCAATTAAATTTGTTTTTTTCTTGGCATGGACTCGACTTGTAAGCACGGTCCATATATTTTCAATAGGGTTGAAGTCAGGACTTGTTTTAAGCTTAATGTTAGCCTGCTTTATCCTCTACAACTAGCTCTGATGTGTGTTTGGGTTCATTGTCCTGTTGTAACTCCCAAGTTGTGTTCAAGTTTCTGATGGTTTATGCTGAAGAATTCTGAGGTAGTCCTCCTCCTTCATTATTCCATCCACTTTGTGCAATGAACCAGTTCCACTGGCAGCAAAACAGCCCCAGAGCATGATGATCCTACCACCACCACCAGCTGGTACAGTGTTCCTCTGTTCATGGTGGTCATTGTGGCCAAACAACTCAATCTTTGTCTCATCTGACCATACAGCTTTCCTCCAGAAGGCTTTCTTTGTCCGTGTGGCCAGCTTCAAACTTTAGTTAAGCTTGAAGGTGTCAATTTTGGAGCAGGGGGTTATTTCTTGGATAGCAGCCTCTTAGTCCATGGTGATCTGAACTGTAGACAGTGATCCATCAGCTTCCAGTTCATGGCAGGGCTGTGCCATGGTGGTTCCCAGGTTGTTCCTGACCATCCAAGCCAATTTCCTTTCAGCTGAGGGTGACAGTTTGGGTCTTCTTGAAGTAAAGTGGCTTGGCAAAGTGACTACACCTTACAATAACTTGGATACAATTGTTTGAACTGATCTTGGAATTTGCAGTTGTTTAGAAATGGCTCCAAGAGACATTCCGGAGTTGTGTACATCTGCGATCCTCTTTCTCAGATCTGCACTGAGCTCCTTGGACTTTCCCATTTTACAGTGTGATGGTCAATCCAATAAGTGCTGTAAACAAACCCTTTTTATTAAGGCACAGAGAAGCTACCAGCTGTAGTCAATCATGATCACTAACAGGAAGTTAAGAGACCTCGGCCTTGGCAAGATAAGAGACATTTAGGAAGTTTCAGCACCTCTGAATTAATCATCTAAGTGAGCGTATGTACATTTTTGACCCTGTATGTATGTATAATTTTGCCCCGTGTTGATTTCAGAAAACCCAAAGAAAATTAAAACTTGTGCATGAAATTTTAGTGTTTTTTTTTTTTATTAAAGCTGTATGCTGTACAATCATTCTGCCACAGAAAAAGAACAGTTCAAAGAAATTACTTAAAGTCCAAATATTATCATGACATTCATATCCAAGATGGCATTCATGTCACTGTATGTAAACGTCTGACCACAACTGTATTTACTACTAAATAATATTCAAACAGGGCGGCACGGTGGTGTAGTGGTTAGCGCTGTCGCCTCACAGCAAGAAGGTCCGGGTTCGAGCCCCGTGGCCGGCGAGGGCCTTTCTGTGCGGAGTTTGCATGTTCTCCCCGTGTCCGCGTGGGTTTCCTCCGGGTGCTCCGGTTTCCCCCACAGTCCAAAGACATGCAGGTTAGGTTAACTGGTGACTCTAAATTGACCGTAGGTGTGAATGTGAGTGTGAATGGTTGTCTGTGTCTATGTGTCAGCCCTGTGATGACCTGGCGACTTGTCCAGGGTGTACCCCGCCTTTCGCCCGTAGTCAGCTGGGATAGGCTCCAGCTTGCCTGCAACCCTGTAGAAGGATAAAGCGGCTAGAGATAATGAGATGAGAATATTCAAACACATGATGACTGTTTGATCCTTTAAGAGTCTCTTAAATTTTTTTTCAATAGCAGTTCTCCTTGCATAGAACAAAAACAAACCCCACAACCCTACATTTTTAAACTTCTCCTGGCACAGTGAGTTATAAATGAAGGTAGGCAATAGCTCTAACGAGCCTTCTCTTCTCTTCTCTTCTCTTCTCTTCTCTTCTCTTCTCTTCTCTCCATCTTATTTAATTGTTAACTGCCTGACAGGCACCACAGTAACTGACTACTTAAGTGGATCAGTCTCCTTCCTGTGCTGCGTCTTCAATATCCCGCTGAAATCTGATCTCCTCCATGTCGAACAACAACGATGGACTGTAGTCCGTTATTCAATTCGTACAAAGTGTAAAGAAATTTGGCTTTAGCTGGCAACACTCTGGGTTTCAAACGTCAAACATTTGCATAGTATTTCTACAGACGTAAATTCTTTGACAATCATTACAGCACTAAACATTGCTATGGAAGTTATCCTGAGGAAGTGAAAATTAATAAATTAAAATAAAATATGCTCACGAGAATAGGAACATCTGACTGTTTTGACCTTGTTGGGACATTTGGCTGCTACCCACCCACCCACCTACACACACACACAGATGGTGTTGTAGATTGCTATTACTATACATATGACTTTACTCGGGCGGCACGGTGGTGTAGTGGTTAGCGCTGTCGCCTCACGGCAAGAAGGTCCGGGTTCGAGCCCCGTGGCCGACGAGGACCTTTCTGTGTGGAATTTGCATGTTTTCTCCGTGTCCACGTGGGTTTCCTCCGGGTGCTCCGGTTTCCCCCACAGTCCAAAGACATGCAGGTTAGGTTAACTGGTGACTCTAAATTGAGCGTAGGTGTGAATGTGAGTGTGAATGGTTGTCTGTGTCTCTGTGTCAGCCCTGTGATGACCTGGCGACTTGTCCAGGGTGTACCCCGCCTTTCGCCCGTAGTCAGCTGGGATAGGCTCCAGCTTGCCTGCGACCCTGTAGAACAGGATAAAGCGGCTAGAGATAATGAGATGAGATGAGATTATGGTTTCTTTTTGCTTTTTTGTCTTGACTGTTATCTTACTGCACATATGTATTAGTTTTTCTTTTTTTCTACCTCTTTACAGGACCTCACGACTATGTCTCAATGCACCACGAGAAAAACCATTGCGTCTCAGGACAAGACCCGATACAGATGTGTTACGGACCACTTCTTAGCAGCAACTCTCTGAAGGTTCTGCTGCCAAAATGTGTAAATTATGAGTGTGTTTAAAGACAAGCATGCTTACACAAACTGTGTCTCGTGTTACAAAATATATGTCAGTGTATCTGACTGGAAAATGTGAAATCTGATCAAGGTTCTGTTTCAGCATTTCAGGGGCTGCCCCTGATACTGATGCTCTGTTTCAGACAGGAGGATCGGTCCTAAATAATCTTGGATATCAGCATCCTGTTTGTGTGGCGTGTCATGAAGAGGCTCCTCACCGCCCTGGCTGCCAGCGTGACGACGATGCCGGTGAGAAAGGTGAGGTAGTAGCCTGGGTAAGCTCCATGCCACATTGCTGACAGCAGGAAGGTGGCAGCTGTAGGGTTGTAAGGACAGCGCTCGTAACACACCCTGCACAGGAAATACAACAAGCTAGCCACAAAAAAAAAAACAACCCACTTTACATATGAACAGACGTCCTTTTAAAAATATTCATGTGGGGATAATTACATAACCATTGATCACAGACTACAACAATAATAATGTCCTTGTCTCTATCGTCAGCATTTTATTTGAAATGGACCAGAATGATCTGATCACTTTCTACAAGAAAAATATAAGCAATGCCTAAATCCTGCCCAAAGATGCCTGCACATCCTTCTCCTAAATGCTACCGAGGGGTTAGTGACAATATTTGTGTGTCGTGTATAATAATTGCTAGTTCTGATTATTGCACATATAGTAGCACGTACCTCCCAGGCCCATCACTTTTGTTTATTTTTATTTTTTAAAATATAGTCGTGCTGCAATTGCAATGCCATGTTCCACCAGTAGATGGCACGCTCCATAATTATTCTGTGCATTCAGATCTTTGATGAAATCGAGTTTCACGTAATGAAATGCTGACATTTTCTGCTTCACACGGTGAGGTTCAAAAGTCTGGGACCACACTGGAGATCTGCTTTCCTTCCCCCACATTTTGATTAGTAAAACTACTGAAAATCTTTTCTTTGTACTTTTGTCAGTTAAATAAAGATTCACATGAATTAAAGCTAGACGACCTTTCGGATCCTTCAATTGTAGGTCATAAAAAGAAAATAATTTTCCCGGACATCTGGTTATTTTTGTTTAGTGGACCGAAAGCTACTGAATTTGAATCACAGACTTCCAATTTTATAGTTTTTTTTTTTTAATGGAACCATTGATGGGCGGCACGGTGGTGTAGTGGTTAGCACTGTCGCCTCACAGCAAGAAGGTCCTGGGTTCGAGCCCAGCGGCCGATGAGAGCCTTTCTGTGTGGAGTTTGCATGTTCTCCGCGTGTCCGCGTGGGTTTCCTCCGGGTGCTCCGGTTTCCCCCACAGTCCAAAGACATGCAGGTTAGGTTAACTGGTGACTCTAAATTGACCGTAGGTGTGAATGTGAGTGTGAATGGTTGTCTGTGTCTATGTGTCAGCCCTGTGATGACCTGGCGACTTGTCCAGGGTGTACCCCGCCTTTCGCCCGTAGTCAGCTGGGATAGGCTCCAGCTTGCCTGCGACCCTGTAGGACAGGATAAAGCGGCTAGAGATAATGGACGGATGGAACCACTGATGAATTTAAGGCCACATGGCCCTAAATTCTCTACTATTTTTTCCTGCTTCACCATAGTACATGATTTTTGTAAAAATCTTGTACTCTGAAGTCCCTACGGAAAATGTCCTGTGCTGTGTTGGTCTTAGAAAAAAGGAATGTGTAATTTATGTAAATATAATTTTGGAAAATTTTAGGCATCATGAGTCAGTACTGATACGTTTTTAAAATGATTTAACTTTAAAGCTAGACTGCCTTTCAGATTTTTCAAGTGCAGGTCATAAAAATAATTTTCCCCGACACCCAATTATTTTGTTTAGTGGACCGAAAGCCACTGAATTTGAATCACAGACTTCCAATTTTATTCGTTTTTTAAAAATAGAACAATTAATTAATTTAGGGCCATGTGGCCCTAAATTCTCAGCTATTTTTTCCTGCTTCACTTCACCGTGACCCAATTCAAGATACTACGTCATGCATGACGTGGTGGGCTTTCCCCGTTCGCGCAAGGCATTGTGGGATACAAATTTGAAACAGGAGAGAAAAATGGAGGACGCGAGTGTGCGAATGAAACATGAAAGACCGACTACAGTAACGGAAAGCGAGAAGAAAAGACGTTATGTTATATACGAAGGAAAGGAAACGCAGGACCAAACTAATAAATATCGGCGCTCAGCGAGCACCTCGGTGTGATCAGCTGTTTGTTTAGCGACAGAATGATGGAACTGTCAGTGCACGGTCAAAGGTAAACCTGCGCATGCGCACACACGGACTTCCTCTGTCTGCTTGACTGCGCGAAGCGAGCGATTTCATGCACATTATTTGCTTTAATCCGCTCAAATTAAAAAACTTCCCAGCCACAGAATGGCCTGATATTTTGTGAGATATTACAGAAATAAACATATGTCACAATGACCAAATTTCGGAGGAAACTAAATTTCATCGATTTTATGAAATCAAACGGCCGTCTAGCTTTAACCAATCGCAGATTCTTGGTTTTACTGCATTTTGGTAACTTATCCCAACTTTTCTGGAAAAGGGGTTTGTATAATACTGGCAGGAAACCACATTCATAATCTGATTGCTCCTAATTTTTTGGATTTCTGCCAGAATTCAGCCAACACCTGATGGATTACCCCCAAACTACCACGTACAAGAACAAATATTGAAACAGCACAGGGTGTGAAGTGAGCTCTTAAACCTCGACCCAATAGTCACTCTCACCTTTTGAGCCAGTGGGCAGTCTGAATATTCCAGTTATCAAGAAACATCTTAAAACTGGTTGCTAACTGAAATAAGAACATACAAGAATGAGGGACTTTTCATTCATCTTTAATTTATAAATAAAGAAACCGAGGCGATGGGAACAGACTGACCTCTATGTTCATTATCCTCAGGTTGGAGATGAGGTCCCATCGCGGCACTCCGTCACTGTCGTAGCCATTAAAGCCAAAGCCAGCTGCGTTGTTGATGGCATCAGCTGTTCAGATCGGACACAGGATACGATGAGCGGTTAAGGCTTTTCAGGTCATCCTATATACAGCTTCTGTGTTTTAGTCTCCTGTACTAATGAAGTGATGCAGCGACGTACAGAAAGATGATACATACGCTCGCCGGCCACTTTTTAGGAACACCCATACACCTGCTGTTTTATGCAGATATCTAAATCAGCCGATCCCTTAACAGCAGCACGACGCATCAAATCATGTAGATACAAATCAAGAGCTTCAGTTAATGTTCAAACATCAGAATGGGAAAAAATTGTGATCTCAAAGTGTGACTTTCTTTCACGGGTGTTGGTTTGAGCATTTCAGAAACTGCTCATCTCATGGGGTTTTCACACACTACAGTCTCGAGAATTTACACAGAATGGTGTGAAAAACAAAAAACATTAAGTGAGTGAGTGACAGTTCTGTGGGTGGAAACAAACGCCTTGTTGATAAGAGAGTTGAGAGGAAAAGGGACAGATTGGGTCAAGCTGCCAGGAAGGACATAGAAACTCAAATAAATCACTCTTTACAAATGTGGTGAGCAGAAAAGCATCTCAGCATGCAACAGCAGAAGACTACACTGGTGCTTGAAAATTTGTGAACCTTTTAGAAGAACCCAGTTAAACAAATGAGACAAAAATATTATACTTGGTCATTTATTTATTGAGGAAAATGATCCAATATTACATATCTGTGAGTGGCAAAAGTATGTGAACCTTTGCTTTCAGTATCTGGTGTGACCCCCTTGTGCAGCAATAACTGCAACTAAACGTTTGCGGTAACTGTTGATCAGTCCTGCACACCGGCTTGGAGGAATTTTAGCCCGTACAGAACAGCTTCAACTCTGGGATGTTGGTGGGTTTCCTCACATGAACTGCTCGCTTCAGGTCCTTCCACAACATTTCCATTGGATTAAGGTCAGGACTTTGACTTGACCATTCCAAAACATTCACTTTATTCTTCTTTAACCATTCTTTGGTAGAACGACTTGTGTGCTTCAGGTCGTCTTGCTGCATGACCCACCTTCTATTGAGATTCAGTTCATAGACAGATGTCCTAACATTTTCCTTTAGAATTTGCTGGTATAATTCAGAATTCATTGTTCCATCAATGATAGCAAGCCGTCCTGGCCCAGATGCAGCAAAGCAGGCTCAAACCATGATACTACCACCACCATGTTTCACAGATGGGATAAGGTTCTCATGCTGGAATGCAGTGTTTTCCTTTCTCCAAACATAACGCTTCTCATTTAAACCAAAAAGTTCTTTTTTGGTCTCATCCATCCACAAAACATTTTTCCAATAGCCTTCTGGCTTGTCCACGTGATCTTTAGCAAACTGCAGATGAGCAGCAATGTTCTTTTTGGAGAGCAGTGGCTTTCTCCTTGCAGCCCTGCCATGCACACCAGTGTTGTTCAGTGTTCTCCTGATGGTGGACTCATGAACATTAACATTAGCCAATGTGAGAGAGGCCTTCAGTTGCTTAGAAGTTACCCTGGGATCCTTTGTGACCTCGCCGACTATTACACACCTTGCTCTTGGAGTGATCTTTGTTGGTCGACCACTCCTGGGGAGGGTAACAATGGTCTTGAATTTCCTCCATTTGTACACAATCTGTCTGACTGTGGATTGGTAGAATCCAAACTCTTTAGAGACGGTTTTGTAACCTTTTCCAGCCTGATAAGCATCAACAACGCTTTTTTTCTGAGGTCCTCAGAAATCTCCTTTGTTCGTGCCATGATACACTTCCACAAAAATGTGTTGTGAAGATCAGACTTTGATAGATCCCTGTTCTTTAAATAAAACAGGGTGCCCACTCACACCTGATTGTCATCCCATTGATTGAAAACACCTGACTCTAATTTCACCTTCAAATTAACTGCTAATCCTAGAAGTTCACATACTTTTGCCACTTACAGATATGTAATATTGGATCATTTTTCTCAATAAATAAATGACCAAGTATAATATTTTTGTCTCATTTGTTTAACTGGGCTCTCTTTATCTACTTTTAGGACTTGTGTGAAAATCTGATGATGTTTTGGGTCATATTTATGCAGAAATATAGAAAATTCTAAAGGGTTCACAAACCTTCAAGCACCACTGTATATTGGGTTCCACTCCTGCAGCCAAGAACAGGAATCTTAGACTCAAGAACAAGTTCCTATTAAAGTGGCCAGTGAGTGTATACTGATGATGATAATTTTCTAGCCTGTAATTTCTGACTCTAGGTGATGAGAACAAAGGGCCATACGTTTCCACAGGTCATGTTTCATGTGTCCACATAGCAAATGTCACAACATGGATGACAATTTGAGATTATCTTATATGATACAGCACTCACAGGAAGGGAAATGAAGATTAAATGCAAAAGAATGGAAAACGGAGTGGAAGACAGTGAGACAGCCAACAACATGCACGCACCTAGAGTCCAAACAAAGTAGTATTTCGGCCGAGTGGTCAGCATGGATAGATACAGGTAGACCACCTGGGCATAGAAGGGCGTGGAGGCAATGAAGTCATCATCGACATTTCGTTCCACAGGAAAAACTTTACACACGGAGAGGAAGACTAGCAGAGAGATGAAGCAGGTCGCAAGCTTACGAATAACCTCCATCTGCAAATGGTACAAGAAACAAGACAGTTCCTGTTATCACTTACAATATAGCAGCTACAGTGCTGAGCGTAAATGAGTACGCCCCGTTTGAAAAGTAACATTTTAAACAATATCTCAACGAACACAAACAATTTCCAAAATGTTGACAAGACAAAGTTTAATATAACATCTGTTTAACTGATAACGTGAAAGTAAGGTTAATAATATAAACTTAGATTACACATTTTTCAGTTTTACTCAAATTACTGTAGGGTGGTGCAAAAATGAGTACACCCCACAACAAAAACTACTACATCTAGTACTTTGTATGGCCTCCATGATTTTTAATGACAGCACCGAGTCTTCTAGGCATGGAATGAACAAGTTGGCGACATTTTGCAACATCAATCTTTTTCCATTCTTCAACAATGACCTCTTTTAGTGACTGGATGGAGAGCGATGCTCAACTTGTCTCTTCAGAATTCCCATAGGTGTTCGATTGGGTTCAGATCAGGAGACATACTTGGCCACTGAATCACTTTCACCCTGTTCTTCTTCAGAAATCCAACAGTGGCCTTCGATGTGCGTTTAGGATCATTGTCATGTTGGAAAAGTGCATGACGACCAAGGGCACGGAGTGATGGTAGCATCTTCTCTTTCAGTATAGAGCAATACATCTGTGAATTCATGATGCCATCAATGAAATGCAGCTCCCCGACACCAGCAGCACTCATGCAGCCCCACATAAGGACACTGCCACCACCGTGTTTCACTGTAGGCACCATGCATTTTTCTTTGTATTCCTCACCTTTGCGACGCCATACAGTTTTGAAGCCATCAGTTCCAAAAACATTTATCTTGGTCTCATCACTCCAGAGTATAGAGTCCCAGTAGTCTTCATCTTTGTCAGCATGGGCCCTGGCAAACTCTAGGCAGGCTTTTTTGTGCCTGGGCTTTAGGAGAGGCTTCTTTTGTGGACGGCATCCATGCATGCCGTTCCTCTGCAGTGTACGCCGTATTGTGTCACAGGAAATAGTCACCCCAGTTTGGCTTTCTACTTCTTTAGATAACTGCAGTGAACTTGCATGCCGATTTTCTTCAACCCTTCTCATCAGAAGACGCTCCTGTCGAGGTGTTAACTTCCGTGGACGACCTGGACGTCTCTGTGAGACGGTTGCAGTTCCATCTTTCTTAAATTTTTGTATCACTTTTGCTACAATATTCTGACTGATAAGTAAAGCTTTTCTGATCTTCTTGTAGCCTTCAGCTTTGTGGTGTAAAGAAATTATTTTCTTTGGGGAATTCTGAAGAGACAAGTTGAGCATCACTCTCCATCCAGCATCCAGTCACTAAAAGAGGTCATTGTTGAAGAATGGAAAAAGATTGATGTTGCAAAATGTCACCAACTTGTTCATTCCATGCCTAGAAGACTTGGTGCTGTCATTAAAAATCATGGAGGCCAAACAAAGTACTAGATGTAGTAGTTTTTGTTGTGGGGTGTACTCATTGTTGCACCATCCTAATTTGAGTAAAACTGAAAAAAAGTTATATTATTAACCTTACTTTCATGTTATAAGTTAAACAGATGTTATATTAAATTTTGTCTTGTCAACATTTTGGAAATTGTTTGTGTTCGCTGAGATATTGTTTTAAATGTTACTTTTCAAAAGGGGTGCACTCATTTACGCTCAGCACTTTATAGCAACTACAGGATCTATATCGCAGCTCACCAGGCTCTCAGTTCTCTCATTCTTAAGTTAATACGATTTTTTTTAAAAAATTGCTACATTTAAAGCTAGACGGCCTTTCGATCTCATAAAATCTGTGAAATTTAGTTCCGTCTGAAATTTGGTCATTGTGACATATGTTTATTTCTGTAATATCTCACAAAATATCAGGCCATTCTGTGGCTGGGAAGTTATTTAATTTAATTTGAGCGGATTAAAGCAAATAATGTGCATGAAATCACTCGCTTTGCGCAGTCAAGCAGACAGAGGAAGTCCGTGTCTGGGTGTGCGCATGCGCAGGTTTACCTTTGACCGTGCACTGACAGTTCCATCATTCTGTCGCTAAACGAACAGCTGATCACACCGAGGTGCTCGCTGAGCGCCAATATTTATTAGTTTGGTCCTGCGTTTCCTTTCCTTTGTATATAACATAACGTCTTTTCTTCTCACTTTCCGTTACTGTAGTCGGTCTTTCACGTTTCATTCGCACACTCACGTCCTCCATTTTTCTCTCCCGTTTCAAATTTGTATCCCACAATGCCTTGCGCGAACGGGGAAAGCCCACCACGTCATGCATGACGCAGTATCTTGAATTGGGTCACGGTGAAGTGAAGCAGGAAAAAATAGCTGAGAATTTAGGGCCATGTGGAGATAAATTTATTATTTGTTCTGTTAAAAAAAAAACGAATAAAACTGGAAGTCTGTGATTCAAATTCAGTAGCTATCAGCCCACTAAAAAAAATTATTGGGTGTCGGGGAAAATTATTTTTATGACCTACACTTGGAAAATCTGAAAGGCAGTCTAGCTTTAAAGTTAAATCATTTTAAAACCGTATCAGTACTGACTCATGATGCCTAAAATTTTCCAAAATTATATTTACATAAATTACACGTTCCTTTTTTCTAAGACCAACACAGCACAGGACATTTTCAGTATGGACTTCAGAGTACAAGATTTTTACACACAAATAAATAAATAAATAAATAAATAAATAAATCACATCCCTTTGTGTAATCAGGCTCATAAATCTAAACAAGCAACTGCTAAATGCCTGTATTCTGTGAGAGCTGCTCGCATATTTATAGCATCTAAGTGCTTAAACACGGAATAAAAGCTGGGAAGCTCAAACAAAAGTTTGTCTTAAATATTCAATGAAGGCACAATAACAATAACAATAAATTGTAATCGGTACTAAACACTCTAAATAAATTCAGGCCTTACATTAGGCGACGGGTCATTCAGCCTGGTTTTCCCCTGCAGTCTGCCGTTGCTCTCCTGCTCTCTGTGGCGGCAGGGTTTGCCCTCGATGAAGGCGATGTAGTCGTTATAGGAACAGGTGGGACCTGCCAGGATGCCCATGAAGTTACAGTTATAGCTGAAGTATTCAAGAAGGCTGGGCATCCGCCTGAACGCACAACCGGGAAAAAACAAGATTTCTGTAACCGCATCGCACCACAAACATGAGCTACAGTCATCTGTCAGAACTGGAAGAAGGTCAGATGGTCCTCAAAGACAATCTGATCAAATGTTTGAGAATAACTATTGTTATTCTATCCACATTCACTGGATATGAGCAATCGCACGCTCTGATTGGCTACTCTACTACTAGGATATCAGCTCATATTGCTGGGTTTCACGTGACGTCACAGCCGCCTCATTAGTTATTCAAAACTTTAGCTGGTGGTCTACCAAAGCTCAGTTGACAAAGCGTTTGTACGGAGAAGGTGCACTGCTCGCATGAAAAATGCCTTACGCTTGCGTTGTTTTAGGTTGTTCGAATCAATCAAACCGTGAAACTGATAAAAGTTTCTTCAGGGTTCCCCGTGAACTAATAAAAAAGGGTGAACGAACACAGGATTTCACAAAAAGACGTCGAGAAAGGTGGCTTTTGAACCTCTCACTGAAATCGAAGGGAGCCGAGTCGAAGCATGCTCGAGTTTGCAGTGATCACTTGGTGAAAGGTTTGTATCCCTCTCAGCTCTGTCCTTAGTGTTTTCCAAGTGCTTTTCTTGCTATGTGTCGTTATTTTACGGTACTTTTTTTGTCACGAAGTGCTAAAGTCCCCAGCTGTTTCTTTGTTTACTCCTCACAAAGTCCATATGCATGAAGGTCGTGACAAAATTCTTCCCCAGCCGTACAGTTACAATGCGCCGTGATCACTTCTCCGTCTTGTTTAACTAAGATCCAGGTCTTTAAAGGGGTTTCTGATGATCTTTGGGAATTATTTAGCTGAGAGATAAGAGCCAACACAAGTGAGAACCAAGCCAACTGTTGTCTGTTTACGCCTCAACTTGCAGCGCTTCGTTGTAAAGACGCGAACGAAAAGCTTAAAAAAAATTCTTACACGGGCAAAAACAATACAGGATTCATTCAGCAGCGACCTGATCCCGAGTTCCTTTACCCAGCCACATACAAAAAAGTTGTAAGCCTCCGTACTCTTCCACGCTTTGATCTGTTTTGCGGTGTAGAAGGACGTCTGCAACACCAGATAGTTCGAGATGTCGGGGAACTCGACTGAAGGGTAGTTTTCGAGATCGTATGACAAATCCTTCTTTCCCAGACTGTAGGGGTCGATTCCATTGCACATAGCAATCTTCTGAATATATCTAAAGCCAGCAGTGGATTCTAGATTACGAGCAGACTCTGATAAGTTATCGCTAGTTGTTTGCACTACGGCAGCCGTTTAGACCACCAGCTATTTCACTTCCGGTAAAACCACTAAGAAAAGTCACATGACTGAAACCCAGCAATACCACGAGTAGAGAAAAACATAATGATGGAGTGTTTTGCTGAACCAACCGAGAACAAAATAAAAACTCTACTCAAAAACATAACCCCAAAAAATAAAAAAAAAAGGCAACAAAATTTGGAATAAAAGTATTTGATGGTAAGAGCGTATCATTTTAAAAATATTTTTCAAGAATTATCATCGCATTTTTCACAAATCGCTACTGTCATTTGGCCTGTTTGTTTACATTCTAAGTGAAAATTATTTTGGTCGGCCATTTTGTATAAAAGTTATTATTTATCAAATTTGCAAAAAATAAAAATAATGTTCTGTTTCTCAAAATCCAGTGAATGTGGATAGAATAAAACAGTTATTCCATTCAGTCTCGTCGTACATGGCTTATAGCCAACTCGTAGCTACGCGTCTCGTCAGCTAACAGCTTATGTACGACTCGATCTCATGGAATAACTTAAATATTTCTGTGGTAAACAAGCCTACTTGCCTCTTACAGCAATTAGAGTAACTACTGAATGACTATAACCACTTTGGTTCTGGTTTGATCTCTAGCAAATCCAGACGCAAGCTAGAGAAAACGTCTCCTCAGAAGCTGTATATCTGGAAATTTAGGTGCATTTCCATAAATACAGGTTTGCTATTGTATTGCTCGCACTGATAAATGCAAACATGCCAAAATGCTACAGCGTGGGCCACACAACAACATTTATACAACCCCAACCCATGCTGAAAATGTCAGATATCATGACAGATCTCAGATATATATATATATTTGTCCTGGATCATCCTTTAGTCATCAAACAACTGACACTTCAGGTTTTACCCAGAATTTAAAAAATAAATAAATAAATGAAATAAAAATCCCACCATTGCGCATTTTCAGATTACCTTCACTAACAATAGTCCTAATTCTCTGAACCTGGGATCTCAGAGAATGGCACAAGCGTGCCTTCAGATCAAAACAAACGTGGTAGATAACAATTCAGCAAAGTGGTCGTTCAGACATTATGTCAAGATTGTTTTTCACAAGAGATAGTCGGCATTCTACCACATTACAGAAGTTCGAAAATTGTTTAAGACAAGCCAACAAGCCAATGACCCTATATGGCCAGAAGTAAGTAGTGAATACAACAAGGCATGACAAATAACATTAAAACATCGGTATTTTTGGAATAAAACTTTCATTTTATCCTTGATCACAAAAAACTGGGTACTATTTTCCTTTGCTCTTATTTTACACACCTGATGGCCAACAGCTTCTGACTCTGATTAAGCTGATCTTCTTTCCGTGCCATTCCTGTCAACAAACAGAAAGAAAGAACATGCACACATACAGCAAACCTTTGTTGTTGTTGTTGTTAAGACTAACAATTGCTTAGTCAGGGCGGCATGGTGGTGTAGTGGTTAGCACTGTCGCCTCACAGCAAGAAGGTCCTGGGATCGAGCCCAGTGGCCGACGAGGGCCTTTCTGTGTGGAGTTTACATGTTCTCTGCATGGGTTTCCTCCGGGTGCTCCGGTTTCCCCCACAGTCCAAAGACATGCAGGTTAGGCTAACTGATGGCTCTAAATTGACCGTAGGTGTGAATGTGAGTGTGAATGGTTGTTTGTCTCTATGCGTCAGCCCTACGATGACCTGGTGACTTATCCAGGGTGTACCCCACCTCTCACCCATAGTCAGCTGGGATAGGCTCCAGCTTGCCTGCGACCCTGTACAGAATAAGCGGTTATGGATAATGGATGGATGGAATTGCTTAGTCAGTCAACATTTAAAGGCTAACTGGGTTCTTTACAAGTTCTCTGCTGAAAATAGCCCCTGCCGAATTCAGAGTCCTGCGACCTCAACGCCTGCAAGGGGATGATTCCTAGAATCACTGGTGGAAGGGTGAACACAGGCTGAAAGCCAGGTGGTCCAAATGCTCTGGCGATTCCTGTGGCCAACGCAGACATGTACCCCCATCCTCCCAGGAACCAACGAACATCGGAGGTGCAGCCCCCCGTCGGCCCTGGTCATCCTGCTCCCTTGCTTGCCACCTGGATCCCCGGCAGGGAGTGAAGCGGTGCAGGCGAGGACTGCACACCCTCATCACCACCATCAACAACAAATCTTTTGCGCAGGCCATGTCCCCCCCCCCCCATCAAAATAGCAGATTGTACCCCAGAATCTGTTTCATTGTGTCTATCAAACGTTTGTTGAAAGCCAAGTTCAGTAAGCACACATGATAATATGTACTGTGCCAACTATAGGCTCAGTGAAAGGACTTTTATGAGCTTACTAAAAGAACCCAGGAATGTGACACCCAGCTCTCTTCACACAGTGAAATTTTATGAAAATCAGAGACTTTTGAATGTTAAAACACACCAGAACACATATATACATTATATGGCCAACAGTTGTGGACATCTGACCATCATACTCATATATGGGCGGCACCGTGGTGTAGTGGTTAGCACTGTCGCCTCACAGCAAGAAAGTTCTGGGTTTGAGCCCAGCAGCTGATGGGGGCCTTTCTGTTTGGAGTTTGTATGTTCTCCCCGTGTCTGCGTGGATTCCCTCCCGGTGCTCCGGTTTCCCCCACAGTCCAAAGACATCCAGGTTAGGTTAACATGGGGCAGCCGTGGCCTGAGGTTGGGCTGAAGTGCCCTTGAGTGAGGCACCTAACCCACAACTGCTCCCCAGGGGCTATAGCATAGCTGCCCACTGCTCTGGGTATGTGTTTGTGTTCACTGCTTCAGATGGGTTAAATGCAAAGGTTAAATTTCACTGTGCTTACGTCTGTGCTTGAGTGTACGTGTGACAAACAAAGGCTTCTTGGCTTCTTCTCCAAACCACAAAGCCACAAAGTTGGAAGCACACAATGGTCTAGAACATATCTGTACTCTGTAGCATTGCAATTTCCCTTCAATGGATGTAAACCTGTTTCAGCATGACACAAAAAGTCCATGAAGACATGGTTTACCAAAGTCAGTGTTGAAGAACTCAAGTGTCCTGCACAGATCCCTGACCTCAACCCCACTGAGCGCCTCCGGGATGAACTGGAATGCTGACTGCACCCCAGGCCTCCTCACCCAACATCAGTGCCTGACCTCACTAATGCTCTTGTCACTTAATGGGTGCAAATCCCCATAGCTACAATCCAAAATCAAGTGGAAAACCTTCCCAGAAGAGTGGAAGTTATTATAACAGCGATTGAAGATTAAATCTGGAATGGGATGTCCAAAAAGCACGAGTGTTGTTGGTCATATAGTATACCTGGACAAGATAGGCAACCAAATTCAGCACAGTTACTAAGGTTTGGTACGGTCACTAATACAGAATGCTGCATAATTTTTTTGAGCCATAAGTAACAAAGGATTAACAGTGATTGGAGGAGAAAGAGTTAAAGCTAGACGGCCTTTCGATTTCATAAAATCAGTGAAATTTAGTTTCCTCTGAAATTTGGTCATTGTGATATATGTTTATTTCTGTAATATCTCACAAAATATCAGGCCATTCTGTGGCTGGGAAGTTATTTAATTTGAGGGGTTTAAAGCAAATAATGTGCATGAAATCACTCACTTCATGCAGTCAAGCAGACAGAGGAAGTCAGTGTGTGCATGTGCTGGTTTACCTTCTTCTTTTGGGTTTTACAGCAGATGGCATCCACAGTGCTGCATTACTGCCATCTACAGGTTTACCTTTGACTGTGCACTGACAGTTCCATCATTCTGTCGCTAAACGAACAGCTGATAACACCGAGGTGTTCGCTGACCGCCGATATTTATTAGTTTGTCCCTGCGTTTCCTTTCTGTCGCATAGAACATTAACATCTTTTTTTTCTCGCTTTCTGTTATTATTCTGTTATTATAGTCGGTCTTTCATGTTTCATTCGCGTCCTCCATTTTTCTCTCCTGTTTCAAATTTGTATCCCACAATGCCTTGCGCAAACAGGGAAAGCCCACCACGTCATGCATGATGTAGTATCTTGAATTGGGTCATGGTGAAGCAGGAAAAAACAGCTGACAATTTAGGGCCATGTGGTCCTAACATTCATTAATTGTTCTATTTTGTTTTTAAAAACTAATAAAATTAGAAGTCTGTGATTCGAATTTAGTAGCTTTTAGTCCACTAAACAAAAATAATTAGGTGTCAGGGAAAATTCTTTTTATGACCTACACTTGAAAAATCTGAAAGGCAGTCTACCTTTAATGAGATATTAGTGGGGATTGAAAATGAAAGAGTAAGAGCCCATCATTATAGGTTAAAAAAAAGGATAATAAGTCAAACAATAAAACCCCTTGTAAATCCAAAGCCTGATGATGTGAATGTCTGTTTTGAAGTTTATAGGAAGTCTCTTGTTATCCTCAATGAGATTAGACTGCAGTGAACCAGGCAGTGAGAACAGGATTTTCTTTAAACACCCAGCACAGAGGCTGACGAATGAAACTAATTAGAGATGGAGGCAGTAAGCTGTAAATTCACTCCCTCCTAGTTTACGCCGTTGCATCAGATGAACCTCGACAAATCGTTTCACTGCACAAAGAGGGAAGATGACCCAAAGGAAGTTGTTTGAGCAAAATCTTTGTGCTATTGCTTTCATCATATTGCTGATAAGATTAGCCACCTAATCAGCTCACAATACAACCAATGTCTGGCTCAAGACAGAGAGGAGCCTGAAATGGGAAGAAACTTCGTCAGTTGCAGTTCCTCAGTTCGAGGCACTTTGAAAGAAGCTGCCAGTTTTGGAATTGTTCAATACTCAAAACACAAGTGAATTCATAAATGTGTGGCAGCCAAGGAAGACCAATCACATGGTCAAATTTTGACATGCTCAACTAAGTAAAGAGAAATGACAGTCCGTCATTATTTTGAGACATGAAGTGTCTTAATTAATAAACAAGAGTGCTCCGAGAGCACAATATCCCCCACTGGCAACTCGACCAAAACTCTGGTAAAATGTGACTGAACTGAACGAAATTGCAATATGGTCATTAGCGACATATAACAAAGAATCCTGCCAAGTTTCATGAAATTCCTCCAAAAATTATGAGAGGAGTTTATTTCAGAATGTGAGCACCCTTCCTAAGACGGACGCACATCAGCACAACAATCCCCCTTCGAGCCTTTCGGCCAGCAGGGGATAAAAATAGTGAGGGAAGTTGATTTCAGAAAGCAAGCACACCTTGATGAAATTGCCAAAGTACAAGTTTGTTCATAATCAAGGGCATAACTCTGGTAAAATATGCCCAAATTAAATGAAATTTCAATATGTGTATAACTGTCATATAACAAAGTCTTTTGCCAAATTTGTGAAATTCCTCCACAAATTGTGAGAGGAGCTGATTTCAGAAGAACGTACACCCTCATGAAATTGTCAAAGTTATTTGATCAAGGGTTAAAACCCTGGTAAAATTTTCACAAACAAAATTAAAATCACAATATGCGTATTACCGTCATATAACAAATCAAGCTTTGAGAAATCCGTCCAAAAATTGTGAGAGGAGTTGATGTCAGAAGGCAATTACACCTTCATGAAATTGTGAAAGTACAAGGTTGTTAATCAAGGGCTATAACTCTGGTAAAATGTGACTAAATTTAATGAAATTACAATATGTGTATTACCAACATATAACAAAGAATCCTGCCAGGTTTTGTGAAATTCCTCCAAAAATTGTGAGAGGAGTTGATTTCAGAAGGTGAGCACCCTTCCAGGGATGGACATCACCACGACATAATCCCTCTTCAGGCCTTTCGGTCAGCGGGGGATAAAAACTTTTTGCCAAATTATATGAAATTCCTCAAATAATTGTGAGGGAAGTTGATTTCAGAAAGCAAGCACACCTTGATAAAATTGCCAAAAAGTACAAGTTTGTGAATAAATCAAGGGCATGTGCTATGGGAAGATGATATTTTCCAGTTGGGAAGTGGTATTTACCAGTGTGTTGTGTTCACATGCTTTTGTTGTTGTTAAAGATGGTGGACCAGATTCAAGTTAGCAATAGTTAGTTAGCTATCGTTAACAATAGCGTCTGCTCTGGATAGGTAAAAACAAACCATAACAACACATTTTTAAAGGAAACGGATTTCTAACGTATTATATTACACTTGTTAATGACGCAACATTGCATAGACACAAAAAACTACCCACTAGTACTAGTAAAAAAAACTTTAGTAGCGTACAATACTTAACATTCAAGTGTCTTGTACCGCTCACCGCCATGTTGAAAAGGTTAAAGTTCATCTCATCTCGGCAACTCGTGTATCAAAATTTTCTACGAGTTGCCCAGTGGAAAATACCACAAGAGGGGGCGTTCATGTGTGCTTTCCATGTCGGCGTTTGGTATTTACCATAATTCCCATAGCACATGAACGCAGCATAACTCTGGTAAAAATCTGCCCAAATTAAACGAAATTTCAATGTGTGTATAACTGTCATATAACAAAACCTTTTGCCAAGTTTGGTGAAATTCCTCCACAAATTGTGAGAGGAGTTGATTTCAGAAGGTGAGGACCCTTCCCAGGACGCATGGACAGACAGACAGACGGATGCAAATCGCCACGACATAATCCCCCTTCGGGCCTTTCGGCCAGCGGGGGATAAAAAAACCCACTGAATTAGAAGGCGTGTCCAAACTTTTTTACTATTGTATGTAGTTCTGACTACAGATGTTCATGAATTAAAACAGCTTTTTTTTTTGCATGCATTCCAAAAGTGATAACCGAGAAAACTGCATTTTAAGACTTCACTCCTGTTCCACTGAAAGACTCCCCACCTACACTACCGTTCAAAAATTTGGGGTCACTTTGAAATTTCCTTATTTTTGAAAGAAAAGCACTGTTCTTTTCAATGAAGATCACTTTAAACTAATCAGAAATCCACTCTATACATTGCTAATGTGGTAAATGACTATTCTAGCTGCAAATGTCTGGTTTTTGGTGCAATATCTCCATAGGCGTATAGAGGCCCATTTCCAGCAACTCTCACTCCAGTGTTCTAATGGTACAATGTGTTTGCTCATTGCCTCAGAAGGCTAATGGATGATTAGAAAACCCTTGTACAATCATGTTAGCACAGCTGAAAACAGTTGAGCTCTTTAGAGAAGCTATAAAACTGACCTTCCTTTGAGCAGATTGAGTTTCTGGAGCATCACATTTGTGGGGTCGATTAAATGCTCAAAATGGCCAGAAAAATGTCTTGACTATATTTTCTATTCATTTTACAACTTATGGTGGTAAATAAAAGTGTGACTTTTCATGGAAAACACAAAATTGTCTGGGTGACCCCAAACTTTTGAATGGTAGTGTACCTCTACATTTATAACCTCAATTATAATTCCAATTCTAAAGTTAGAATTCTAACTTTACAGTTGGAAATGATTAAAGCCATCACTCTGATTATCAGCATCATCCACATTAGTATCTGTTTCATCACTTGAGGTAAAGGTCACTTGAACCATTTTAATCCGAGCCTCATCGTTATCTCTTCACTCAATTGATCTCTGTCCATGCTCATATCAGTGATGAAATAAATCACTGATAATTGAGGTTTATGGTGTCAAAATAACTTAGGTAGCAAAGTTTTAGACATCTTTAAATCAGACTCAGTGGCATCATTAGGGGTGGCACGGTGGTATAGTGGTTAGCGCTGTCGCCTCACAGCAAGAAGGTCCTGGGTTCAAGCCCAGCGACCAACGAGGGCCTTTCTGTGCGGAGTTTGCATGTTCTCCCCGTGTCCGCGTGGGTTTCCTCCGGGTGCTCCGGTTTCCCCCACAGTCCAAAGACATGCAGGTTAGGTTAACTGGTGACTCTAAATTGACCGTAGGTGTGAATGTGAGAGTGAATGGTTGTTTGTCTATATGTGTCAGCCCTGTGATGACCTGGCGACTTGTCCAGGGTGTACCCCGCCTTTTGCCCGTAGTCAGCTGGGATAGGCTCCAGCTTGCCCACGACCCTGAAACGCTTCATCACTTGGTGTCTTCAGTCCCTAAACATCTTTTAAGTGTTGTGAGAATGGAACACTATAAAGTGGTAAATGCTTTACCATCCCAACTTTTTTGTAATGTGTGTTACAAGAATCAAAATCGAACAAATAACTTCTTCTTCCTTGCATTGGTCTCATATGGGTGCAGGGTACGCAGCTTGGCTCAGCTTGTTTTGCTTTTACAGTGGTGCTTGAATTTTGTGAACCCTTTAGAATTTTCTATATTTCTGCATAAATATGACCCAAAACATCATCAGATTTTCACACAAGTCCTAAAAGCAGATAAAGAGAACCCAGTTAAACAAATGAGACAAAAATATTATACTTGGTCATTTATTTATTGAGAAAAATTATCCAATATTACATATCTATCTGTGAGTGGTAAAAGTATGTGAACCTTTGCTTTCAGTATCTGGTGTGACCCCCTTGTGCAGCAATAACTGCAACTAAACGTTTCCGGTAACTGTTGATCAGTCCTGCACACCAGCTTGGAGGAATTTTAGCCCATTCCTCCGTACAGAACAGCTTCAACTCTGGGATGTTGGTGGGTTTCCTCACATGAACTGCTCGCTTCAGGTCCTTCCACAACATTTCCATTGGATTAAGGTCAGGACTTTGACTTGGTCATTCCAAAACATGAACTTTATTCTTCTTTAACCATCCTTTGGTAGAACAACTTGTGTGCTTAGGGTCGTTGTCTTGCTGCATGACCCACCTTCTCTTGAGATTCAGTTCATGGACAGATGTCCTGACAGTTTCCTTTAGAATTCGCCGGTATAATTTAGAATTCATTGTTCCATCAATGATGGCAAGCCATCCTGGCCCAGATGCAGCAAAACAGGCCCAAACCATGATACTATGGAGAGCAGTGGCTTTCTCCTTGCAACCCTGCCATGCACACCATTGTTGTTCAGTGTTCTCCTGATGGTGGACTCATGAGCATTAACATTAGCCAATGTGAGGGAGGCCTTCAGTTGCTTAGAAGTTACCCTGGGGGTCCTTTGTGACCTCGCCGACTATTACACGCCTTGCTCTTGGAATGATCTTTTTTGGTCGAGCACTCCTGGGGAGGATAACAATGGTCTTGAATTTCCTCCATTTGTACACAATCTATCTGACTGTGGATTGGTGGAGTCCAAACCCTTTAGAGATGGTTTTGTAACCTTTTCCTGCCTGATGAGCATCAACAACGCTTTTTCTGAGGTCCTCAGAAATCTCCTTTGTTCGTGCCATGATACATTTCCACAAACATGTGTTGTGAAGATCAGACTTTGATAGATCCCTGTTCTTTAAATAAAATGGTGCCCACTCACACCTGACTGTCGTCCCATTGATTGAAAACACGTGAGTCGAATTTCACCTTCAAATTAACTGCAAATCCTAGAGGTTCACATACTTTTGCCACTTACAGACAGATATGTAATACTGGATCATTTCTCTCAATAAATAAATAAATGACCAAGTATAATATTTTTGTCTCATTTGTTTAACTGGGTTCTCTTTATCTACTTTTAGGACTTGTGTGAAAATCTGATGTTGTTTTAGGTCATATTTATGCAGAAATATAGAAAATTCTAAAGGGTTCACAAACTTTCAAGCACCACTGAATGGACTTTAGGTCTTCCTTTATTGAGTCAACACATTTCTTTTTGGGTCTTCCACGTGGCTGCTTGCCTGGAATGTCCAGTGCTGTTGCAGATTTAGCCACTACTCCAACTGAGCGTCACATGATATGGCCATACCATCGGAGGCGCCACTCTCTCATCTTTGCAGTGATTGGAACACCTGCATTTTCGTACGGCCTTCCGTATTTTTCACATGGTCTAATAGAGATAGTCCTTGAGGCCAGTGTAGCATTTTCATCTCCATGGCATGTAGACTTTGCTCATGTTTTACAGTGACTGGCCCACATTCACAGCCATATAGTGCTACTGGGTATACTACAGTCTTATATACTTTAGCCTTCAAATTGGTTGGCATCCTGCGGTCACAAAGTACATCTGTTACCTTTCGCCATCTCAGCCAGGCAGCATTTACATGGGCTTTGGCATCTTGGAGAGTATCTCCATCCTCACAAAAGACAGAACCCAGGTATTTGAACTGGGTGACTTTGGGAAGGTCCTGCCCATCGATGATGATGCTGCCATCTGTTTGTGAGCCAGATTCCATATACTTGGTCTTCACCAAGTTCAAGCGCAGACCATACCCATCTAGCCTTGATTTCCATAACCGCACCCTGGTTTCCAGTTCTTGGTGAGTGTTTGCAGCTAGAAAAACATTGTCTGCATAGAGAAGTGTCCATGGATTTGGTGTTTGGAAATCTGCTGTGACAGTGTCCATCGCTTGCTTTGTGTTCTTCCTACAGGCAGGTCCTTCCTTATAGTTCCCGTTCCATGGCGCGTCTCTTGACCATTATATAGGGGCCGCCATTCTTTACTCTGTCCAACATTTCTGTTTGGGGTCTTCCAGGAGGCCTCCTCCCTTCTCTTCTCCCCTCTATTACTAGCAGCAGAAGATCACCATGCCGTAGAGAATGACCAAGCCATCTACTCTGTCTTCTATTGATAATAGATATGATAGCTCTCTTCTCATAAACACGTCGCAGTACTTCTTTGTTGTTTACTTTGTCCGACCAAGAGATGTTCAAGACTTTTCTCCAAAGCCACATCTCACAGCTCTCCAGCTTCCGCACATCCTCTTTCTTCAAAGACCACGATTCGGCTCCATACAGTACAGTACTCCAGATGACAGTCTTAATAATTCTTTTCTTCAGATCAAGGCTGAAGGCTTTTGTGAGCAACTCCTTTTGTTTAGAAAATGCGTCCTTCGCATGGGCTATTCTTGATCTGATGAATATCCATCCTGGGTAATCAGACTCCCAAGATAGTTGAAGTGTATTACTTGGCTTAGTTGGTTGCCCCCAAGGAATCGCGAATTCCTCACCAGGTCTCTTACTGATTTTCATTACCTTGGTCTTCTTAATGTTGATCTTCATACCATACTCCACTGCGGTCTCCTACATTTTATCCATCATGAGCTGCAGACCTTCAACCAAGCTGGCTAAGATTGCTTGATCATCCGCATAACGCACTGTCTTTATGAGATGACTTCCTACTCGTATACTTTCGTTCATATCGCTTAAAGCATCTCTTAGCATGGCTTCAGCATATATGTTGGCAGTGTCCATACACAGAATAAACAGCAGGGGTGAAAGTGCTGACCCCTGGTGTATACCAAGACATATGGGGAAAGCTGGGGAGGCACCAAACTTGTATGTAAAACATCAAATAACGTGCTGTTGTCTTGTTTTGAGTGCAATACAGGTCAAAGATTATTTACGAATCACTGTTTTCAATTTCAGCTTCAATATACGGTACCATCCAAACTTTTTCTGATCTGGGGTTGTACAAACTGTTCCTTTAAGTTGTACATCACAGCTCGTCTAACAGAGCAGGAAGGAATGTGAAGGATGGAAGTCACTGTAAATTATTAATATAAGTCAGATAAAGATGTATAATATGGGACCTATGTGATGCAGGTCATTGCTCATTCTGTGCAGGAGAGAAGAGGACAGAAGGTCCTGCTGCGGTAATTTCAGCCCTCTTCGATCATTCATCTCCCTGTGCTTTAATTAGCTTCACCAGGCTTTTGGCAACGGATGCTTGGTGAACACCTGCATTTTTCAAATAAAGCACAGTACCTACTTTTTTTTTTTTTTTTGCTGTGTGTGCTGAAGTGAATATGCATACATGAAACTATATTAGCAATGCATCCTGAATAAATGAATGAAATAAATAAATGAATCTGAAAGGACTATAAAACAAATAAAAAGGATGTCGTGATCCAATAACATGCTGTGAATTAATACATACAAGCTTCTTTTGACATCTGAACTGATATGACGCTCACCATCATGAATCTCAAAGGCCATACTGGTGATCTTCTGTGTGATGACCATCATTGGTCTAGAACCAGAGCAGGACAGGAAGCAGGCATGAAGGAAGGGGGGGGGGACCCAACCCACAGATTAGTTAATATGGATATATTAATACAACCCCGATTCCAAAAAAGTTGGGACAAAGTACAAATTGTAAATAAAAACGGAATGCAATAATTTACAAATATCAAAAACTGATATTGTATTCACAATAGAACATAGACAACATATCAAATGTTGAAAGTGCGACATTTTGAAATTTCATGCCAAATATTGGCTCATTTTAAATTTTATGACAGCAACACATCTCAAAAAAGTTGGGACAGGGGCAATAAGAGGCTGGAAAAGTTAAAGGTACAAAAAAGGAACAGCTGGAGGACCAAATTGCAACTCATTAGGTCAATTGGCAATAGGTCATTAACATGACTGGGTATAAAAAGAGCATCTTGGAGTGACAGCGGCTCTCAGAAGTAAAGATGGGAAGAGGATCACCAATCCCCCTAATTCTGCGCCGACAAATAGTGGAGCAATATCAGAAAGGAGTTCGACAGTGTAAAATTGCAAAGAGTTTGAACATATCATCTACAGTGCATAATATCATCAAAAGATTCAGTGAATCTGGAAGAATCTCTGTGCGTAAGGGTCAAGGCCGGAAAACCATACTGGGTACCCGTGATCTTCGGGCCTTTAGACGGCACTGCATCACATACAGGCATGCTTCTGTATTGGAAATCACAAAATGGGCTCAGGAATATTTCCAGAGAACATTATCTGTGAATTCACCGTGCCATCCGCCGTTGCCAGCTAAAACTCTATAGTTCAAAGAAGAAGCCGTATCTAAACATGATCCAGAAGCGCAGACGTCTTCTCTGGGCCAAGGCTCATTTAAAATGGAATGTGGCAAAGTGGAAAACTGTTCTGTGGTCAGACGAATCAAAATTTGAAGTTCTTTATGGAAATCAGGGACGCAGTGTCATTCGGACTAAAGAGGAGAAGGACGACCCAAGTTGTTATCAGCGCTCAGTTCAGAAGCCTGCATCTCTGATGGTATGGGGTTGCATTAGTGTGTGTGGCATGGGCAGGTTACACATCTGGAAAGACACCATCAATGCTGAAAGGTATATCCAGGTTCTAGAGCAACATATGCTCCCATCCAGATGACGTCTCTTTCAGGGAAGACCTTGCATTTTCCAACATGACAATGCCAAACCACATACTGCATCAATTACAGCATCATGGCTGTGTAGAAGAAGGGTCCGGGTACTGAACTGGCCAGCCTGCAGTCCAGATCTTTCACGCATAGAAAACATTTGGCGCATCATAAAACGGAAGATACGACAAAAAAGACCTAAGACAGTTGAGCAACTAGAATCCTACATTAGACAAGAATGGGTTAACATTCCTATCCCTAAACTTGAGCAACTTGTCTCCTCAGTCCCCAGACGTTTACAGACTGTTGTAAAGAGAAAAGGGGATGTCTCACAGTGGTAAACATGGCCTTGTCCCAACTTTTTTGAGATGTGTTGTTGTCATGAAATTTAAAATCACCTAATTTTTCTCTTTAAATGATACATTTTCTCAGTTTAAACATTTGATATGTCATCTATGTTCTATTCTGAATAAAATATGGAATTTTGAAACTTCCACATCATTGCATTCTGTTTTTATTTACAATTTGTACTTTGTCCCAACTTTTTTGGAATCAGGGTTGTATGTTCCATAAACAAAAACAACAACAAAAAACTACTTTACCTTAAAAAGCAAGAAACAGTTGATCAGTGTCATATATTGTCTCACACACACACACACACACACACACACACACACACACACACACACACACACACACACACACTCCTTACCCTGTGAAGTCAGCTGAGTACATGCCATAGTCGAAGACATACACTCGTGTGATCTGACAGAAGCCAAGATATGCCAGAGCAAACACCAAACAGTATCTGAAACAAAGCAATGCGGCTAACGTTAATGTTCAATTTACTAAAGCTGGAGCTCATCACAGAACCGAGCCTGGAACCACGAAATAGAAATGTATAACTAAAGCAGCGGCTACAGTTATCGACAGTCCATAATTATCGACACCTTTTCAGATTTACCAATAAAACAATTTTACAAAAGGTGAGTTTCAGTTACAACAGTTATTATTGGTTAATTAATCAACCGGAAGACCCGCCTCGCCCTTTGATCTTGTCGTCTGATGACGCAGCTCATTACCTGAGATGGAATTTTTTTTAGCACAATCAGCAATCTAAGGAAAACTCAGACGGTATCATTGCAGGTAAGCATGGTGGAAAGATCATGGACATGTTTTTACTGATCAAATTCACCGATATTTCATGATCTCCTTGTCCAAACCTACTTTGTTTCTTACTCTTTCATTTGACAGCCGCCATTTTGTATCTAAACGCGTTTGAGAAGTCACGTGTGTGAGGTGTCGATAATAGTGATCACTTGCACCGGTGTCCACCATTATCGACACGCTGTGGAATTAAGTGACATTTACAACTGTTATGGATCGATCTTTGTGTAACATTGTTGAAGTAGATGAAGGACTTTAAAAATAATAAAAGTGCTGTGATTTATAATAATTTTTTTCTGATTCATAACAGAATGGAATGTTTATAGCAGGGCTTTGAACCGGTTCAAGGAACGAAAACAAAAACCGGGAACTTTTTCTATTTCACATGGAACAGAAACGAAACCAGAAACTTTATTTTTTTTTATGTTTCGGAACAGAAACGCTTATTAAAAATAATGGTAACCGGTTAATACCGGTTTTTATTTCGTTCCTCAAAGTTTCCGTAGCCTACAAATAAAAAAGTCATTCTTCTCCTGCTCAAGTTTCTATGACCCGCTGGGGTTCACTTCCTGTGTGACGTTCGCTGACTGAATGGAGAGAGCGGGAGGGTGGACTACTATCACGCCTCCACATCTTAAATAAGAGGTAAATATTGCAGTCTATCGTTATTCAAAAACGTCAATTTCAAGCACGATATCAATATATTTGTCCACGTTAATGAGAGACTCGCAAACATTAAATGACGTTAACCTCTGTTAGCCTATCAATGCATAGGGCCTGACTAGCCTTTGGTAACACACTAAACGAATTATCTTTCATTTTTGGCACTTTTTCTGTTTGTGTAGATGGGAAGACATACTGAGAATCCAAATTGCCAACATTTGAAATAATAATTGTTTTGAATTGTTTCTTGTCTTATTTAATGAAGGTTGTAATAGAATTAGCCTACATTTGGCTTAAGCTGGATGAGACAGAGACATAATTTTATAGCCATTTGTTAAACAGCTGACAGGGAAAGTAATTAACCGTTCCGGGAACGAAATTTTTTTTGTTCTAACCGGTTCGGGAACGTCTATTTAATGGTGGAACCCAAAACCGGAAACATTAAAATTCCGTTTCTGTTCGGAACGAACCAATAGGAAAAAAATTCTGGTTCAAAGCCCTGGTTTATAGAGTATTTGGAATCCTACTGCAATAAATAGAATTAGACCAGAATTAAATTCCTAGCATATAAAAAAAATTACATGCTTGAAATATTCAGATTTTTCTATTCCATTCAGAAAATATTTTTTTTTTGCAGTTTGTTGTAAATATCTACAGTACCACATATTACAATATCAGTAGACATTTTATATTTTGGTTCGAGGAATGACACGCGACCTTTGTAACCACATGAAAATCCAGGTCAATCTCAATTCCCTGTTGACATTTATTGGTAAACGACAAAACTAGAAATTAATACAAACACTGACGAATGATTAACAAAATGTGATCTACGAAAACACTGAGAAAGTGGGTAGAAAGTGGAACAAAAAGATTTTCTGACGAAGGTTCAACATTATCAGTTCATCTGTTTACAAACATTAGAATTACTTCCTCATTTACGTAAACACCGACATTGATAAATTTATTTAAAAGATATTTTGTACTAAATATAAGTCTATGTAAAACACATTTTAAATAAAAACTATGTTTTGTTAACTCAATACCACGTACAGATTTTTTTTTTATATATATATAAATAACCATCTGGATTATAGTGGAACGGTGTCACGTGATCTGATACGCTAAGTAATCAGGAATCAACTCATTTTTTCCCAGTGGAAGTTTGAGTAATTATTCATGCACAATTTACATATTGAAAGCCTTTTCTACTTTTGCAACAGCCAAAAGATCGTTAAGGTGTTGATAATCGTAGCCAGCACTATATATTTAATAGTGAAGACTTCTGTAAATGAGATATTAATACAACTGATCTGCATTAAATCCTCAATTAGTTTAACACTAATAAAAAAAGATGCTGCTCATGTTAGCTAAATTGACATCTTTTCCAAGAGTCTTTATAAATATCCATAACATGAACTGTTAGCCATGTTCAGTGTTCATGATTTTAAAAGCTACTGCTATTTAAGTGGCTAACAGGACCAAACGTGAGAGGATTTTTTCAAATCCATACATTTTCATAATCTTCAGGGCTGCCGAAAGCCAGCTAGCTAACATGATCTAACCTGACAGGATTTCTCAGTTTATCCCTCATCCTCCCATGCTATTTTACACCTTAATCTTACCATGTGGGGCCCGTTTGGACCCCAATACTTTTCTTTAAAATTAAAGCTTATAAAGACAAAATCACCAGATAAGTTTTGTTCAGAACATCTTGTATTAATAACAGCAATACACTAAAGGGCCCAAGGCATAAAGAACACACTTAACCTTCATCCTACCAGCCAATTTTACATACACAAACTACCAGGCGGGGTCCGTATGGACCCCAGGAGGGAATACCTTGAAATCAATGCAGTAAGAACCAATTCAATGCAGCAAACAGACATAACTTTATTGAAGAACAAAATCCACTATGGCTGAATAACAATGATGTATTATAAATGCAATAACATTGCAATAATATTGCAATAACTAGCATACATGTAGCAAATTATAGCGCCACAAAAAAAAATTGCCATTATATACATGATTTTTGCAGCTCATGCAGCTGTAAAACATTCTGGATTACAACTTAGGTCTTTTCTTACAGAATTTAAAACAAAAAAGTAATTGTAAAATAATTTAGGGCTTTTGTTTTGCAGCCTGTGCTTATTGCAGCAGTGGGGTCCACACGGACCCCAAGAAGGAATGCCTTGGTAGTTTCATTATGGAACATAAAAGAAATAAAAGAAGTTAACTTTCAGTGTGCTATTCAATTATAAAATGAAAGACAGATAAACGTTACTCTGGGGTCCGGTTGGACCCCAGTAACAAATTAATTATACCTTCACAATGCAAAAAGCTGATCTTCCGGTGCTTTAGTGTTTTAATTAAGACATAAATTCCGACAAATTCATAAAACGGTGAGGCAGTATGTCACATATTTTTAAAATGGCAAACAAACATATAGGTGCGGGGTCCAGATGGACCCCACTTGGTAGGATGAAGGTTGTATTTGTAAATGTTATTAATCCTCACAGAACTAGTGCTGGTCAGCTTGTTCACATGAGAGAACGTGCTATAAGATTTCTGAAAGGATTTTTAAATCATATTTATAAATGTGATAAAATAACATTGACAGTTTGCCATATTTGACGTTCATAGTCGTGCTAGTCTGCTGGCTAAGTACGTGAGTTAATCTGATATGATTTATGACAGGGTTTTCAAGATATATGGATAAATGTGAATCATCCTCACAGATAATGCTAGTCATGTAACATGGAAGGTTCATGGACACACTGCTAGGTTGCTCTGTATCTTTGTACTTTGTCATTCTTTTTTAACGTAATGAAATAAGATCTTGTCTATAGCATGTAGTGGTGTGTGACTAAACTGGTAGTTAATAAAACTTTTGACATTTGAATCAAAAAAAAAAAAAAGATGCTGCTGTGTAAAGAATAACCACGGAATACATTATGTAAAATTCGTTAAAAATTTGCAGAAAAGCATCACTGATTTCCTATGTTACATGTGAAACTGATGCGCAGTACCAGTCAAAAAACTTTGTACACCCTTAGTCATTCATAGGTTTTTCTGCATTTTGACCATTTTCTACATTGTAGAACAATACTGAAGACATCAAAACTGAAATAACACATGGAACATACATGGAACAATGTGGTAAACAAAACAAAAAAGTGTTCAACAAAATATGTTTAATATTTTAGAATCTTCAAAGTAGCCACTGTTTACTTTACTGACATTTTGCATACTACTGGCGTTATCTTAACCAACTTAGGCTACGTTTACATTAGACCGTATCTGTTTCAAGTTTCAAGTTTATTTGTACAGCGCTTTTAACAATAAACATTGTCGCAAAGCAGCTTTACAGAATTTGAACGACTTAAAACATGAGCTAATTTTATCCCTAATCTATCCCCAATGAGCAAGCCTGTGGCGACGGTGGCAAGGAAAAACTCCCTCAGACGACATGAGGAAGAAACCTCGAGAGGAACCAGACTCAAAAGGGAACCCATCCTCATTTGGGCAACAACAGACAGCCTGACTATAATATTAACAGTTTTAACAGGTATAACCCTCAACTGTCCTCATGGGGCCGTCCTTCACAGGAGCGGTGCGATAAAACTCCGACCAGACACAGGGGACCAGGATGGATCAAGCAGGTCCGAGGGGCAGAAGAGGCCAGCATCTCAATCCCAGGATCAACATGTAACTCAGAGGGACAGATTGGGGGGGAGAGAGAGAGAGAGAGAAAGAAAACATGTTCTGTCATCTCGTTTTCTTCGCGGATGCACTGTCCGTTTACATTAAACCGCCTGGAAACGCCGGGAAACGTGAATCCGCCAGCGTCCACGTATTCAATCCAGATCGTGTCAGCTCCGGTGCTGTGTAAACATTCAGAATACGCGGATACGCTGTGCTGAGCTCTAGCTGGCGTCTCATTGGACAACGTCACTGTGACATCCACCTTCCTGATTCGCTGGCGTTGGTCATGTGATGCGACTGCTGAAAAACGGCGCGGACTTCCGCCTTGTATCACCTTTCATTAAAGAGTATAAAAGTATGAAAATACTGCAAATACTGATGCAAATACTGCCCATTGTGTAGTTATGATTGTCTTTAGGCTTGCCATCCTTCCACTTGCAAGTGGTAAGTGATATGCGCTGGGATCACACACACAGCGGCTCAGTCCCGAATCACAGCTTGTTCACTTCACTCGCGCGCTCTGTGAGCTGCGCAGGGCCGGAGTGCGCACCCTCCAGAGGGCACTCGCTGTTCAGGGCGGAGTGATTTGGAGCGCAGGATGCCTGCGGAGCCGAGCGTATCTGTGTATTGGTGTTGCTGTGTGCACGCAAATCGTGTATTGGTGTTGCTGTGTGCACACTAATCGTTTTAAAAACGTTAATCTGATGATCCGCTGATACGGTCTAATGTAAACATGGGCTTAATGAGGTAGTCACCCATGAAGTAGTCACCTGGAATGCTTTTCAATTAAAAGATGCCTCGTCAAAAGTTAATGAGTGCGATTTCTTGCCTTCTTAATGCATTTGAGATCAAACAGTAAAGAGTAAATAATAAACATACAGTAAATAGCCCTGTTACACAACTGTAGTAATCCATATCATGTCAAGAACCGAACAACTAAGTAAAGAGAAACAACAGCCATTATTACTTTAAGACAGGAAGTGTCTTTTAATGAATAAAAATAAAGAAAAAACACTGAATTAGAAGGTGTCTAAACTTTTGGCTGGTACTGTACGTGTTTTTCACACATGCTATGTGCTATATCATCTTATCAAGCCGAGTGATAAAAGCAGCCCTACGGATAAACAGTATTAAAGTATTTTTTAAGTATCAAGGTTTTCCAAAGTAATGTTTTCAGCAAGATTCTAAACCAGCCTAAAATTATTATACAGATCTCATAAGTATAGAATATCTAGGCGAATGAATGAAAAATATGTATTATAATTCTGCAGGAAAACCACGCACCTGGCAACCCTGACTAGACACCTCTTTTATACCTGCTTTTAAGAGATGGACAAAATCATGCCTCCTGTGTTACATATCTGCTCACTGTGAATATGAACATTTATTAATGGACTTCAACAAGTTCCCTTAGATTTAGAGCGAGTTTCAACTAAAGAGGTAGCCAGTTGTTTATTATTATTATGATTATTATGAGGGGCGGCACGGTGGTGTAGTGGTTAGCGCTGTCGCCTCACAGCAAGAAGGTCCGGGTTCGAGCCCCGTGGCCGGCGAGGGCCTTTCTGTGCGGAGTTTTCATGTTCTCCCCGTGTCCGCGTGGGTTTCCTCCGGGTGCTCCGGTTTCCCCCACAGTCCAAAGACATGCAGGTTAGGTTAACTGGTGACTCTAAATTGACCGTAGGTGTGAATGTGAGTGTGAATGGTTGTCTGTGTCTATGTGTCAGCCCTGTGATGACCTGGCGACTTGTCCAGGGTGTACCCCGCCTTTCGCCCGTAGTCAGCTGGGATAGGCTCCAGCTTGCCTGCGACCCTGTAGAAGGATAAAGCGGCTAGAGATAATGAGATGAGATGATTATTAACCCCGCCGACAGTAGTCGGAGGGGTTATTATTTTCACCTGCGTCAGTCTGTGTGTGTGTGTATCTGTCTGTCTGTGTGTCTGCAAGATATCTCAAGAACCAATGGATCGATTTGGACCAAATTTTGTATATGTGTTGCCAATCACCCAGGAAGGAAACCATTAAATTTTGGAGGTCAAAGGTCAAGGTCATGGCAGAACTTCGAAATTTTCGCCCAATGTATTTTAATAGGGAAAAGGCGGGGTTTGCACTCGTTAGAGTGTCCCTGTCTAGTTATGATTATTATCTCATCTCATTATCTCTAGTTGCTTTATCCTGTTCTACAGGGTCGCAGGCAAGCTGGAGCCTATCCCAGCTGACTACGGGTGAAAGGTGGGGTACACCCTGGACAAGTCGCCAGGTCATCACAGGGCCATGATTATTATTATTATTATTATTATTATTGTCTATGGTAAAAGACAGCACATAGACCAGGGACGGTGGGCAGCCCACCTCTTACTAGAGAGAGTTAAAGCTAGACTGCCTTACATATTTTTCAAGTGTAGGTCATAAAAATAATTTTTTTCTGACACCCAATTATTTTGTTTAGTGGACCGAAAGCTACTGAATTCGAATCACAGACTTCCAATTTTATTAGGTTTTTTAACAGAACAATTTATGAATTTCTCTCCACGTGGCCTTAAATTCTCCACTATTTTTTCCTGCTTCACCATGACCCAGTTCAAGATACTATGTCATGCATGACGTGGTGGGCTTTCCCTGTTCGCGCAAGGCATTGTGGGATACAAATTTGAAACAGGAGAGAAAAATGGAGGACGTGAGTGTGCGAATGAAACATGGAAGACTGACTACAGTAACGGAAAGCGAGAAGAAAAGACGTTATGTTATATGCGATGGAAAGGAAACGCAGGACCAAATTAATAAATATTGGCGGTCAGCGAGCACCTCGGTGTGATCAGCTGTTCGTTTAGCGACAGAATGATGGAACTGTCAGTGCAGGGTCAAAGGTAAACCTGCGCATGCGCACGCATACACACGGACTTCCTCTGTCTGCCTGACTGCACGAAGCGAGTGATTTCATGCACGTTATTTGCTTTAATCCCCTCAAATTGAATTAAATAACTTCCCAGCCACAGATTGACCTGATATTTTGTGAGATATTACAGAAATAAACATACATCACAATGACCAAATTTCAGACGGAACTAAATTTCACCGATTTTATGAAATCGAAAGGCCGTCTCTTTAACTTTTTTTTTTAAATACAGCTTTTGTGATCTAGAGAAGCCCCAAACGGCCTACATCAGCATCGGCCTTACAAGGTTCAGTTTGATTTCAACGAGTAGATGATATTTTGAGCCATTTTCATCCCACAAAATGCTGATTTTTTTTAAATAAATGGTAATTTTTCAACATTAACACCAGCACTGATGTTCCATCACAGTACAACTGTATCATTCAGCCCATCTCATCTCATTATCTCTAGCCGCTTTATCCTGTTCTACAGGGTCGCAGGCAAGCTGGAGCCTATCCCAGCTGACTACGGGTGAAAGGCGGGGTACACCCTGGACAAGTCGCCAGGTCATCACAGGGCTGACACATAGACACAGACAACCATTCACACTCACATTCACACCTACGGTCAATTTAGAGTCACCAGTTAACCTAACTTGCATGTCTTTGGACTGTGGGGGAAACCGGAGCACCCGGAGGAAACCCACGCGGACACGGGGAGAACATGCAAACTCCGCACAGAAAGGCCCTCGCCGGCCACGGGGCTCGAACCCAGGACCTTCTTGCTGTGAGGCGACAGCGCTAACCACTACACCACCGTGCCGCCCCGTATCATTCAGGTAACAGCTGAAAAATATTTAAGCGTGCCGTACCCCTTGAAAAAAAACATTAAATTATGAGGCAAAGAAGAAAAACTAAAAGGTCTCATATGATATTAATTCAGCAATTAGTACTGCTTTTTATGATGGTGTTTTGCAACACTCTGTAATGTAGAGGCAGAGACATGCATAACATTAGTGCTGCTCCACTTTTACAAGCGGTTTAACATCGTTAAATTCTCAATCCATTTTGATGATAATCATGGATTAATGCAGTGTGAGAGTTGATGTAAAATCACCAAGTAGCTTGGCTATAATACAGCAATCTGTGTGTGTGTGTGGTGTTAACAGATCATTGTTTTCAATAAAGATAAACTGCATAATCTCTCCGCGACACAACTTTGAAATTTAAACCCATCCCCAATCCCACAGAGCTCAGTGCACTTCCTGTTAGTCGTGTATAGGTGTTTCATTATCACTGAATCTCAGTGGGAGAACAGCGTGAGGCTGCACATTGCCTATTTTTGAAAGTGCACTGACTGACACTGTGGTGTTGCCAATATACAGTGGATATAAAAAGTCTACACACATTTTCACGGGGAAAATGATCGGTTTTTCTGATGTAAAAAAAAATGAGACCACGATAAATAATTTCTAAACTTTTCCCACCTTTAAATGTGACCTATAACCTGTACAATTCAACTGAAAAACAAACAAATCTGTTAGGGGGGAAAAACAAAAAATAAAAAACGTACAACCCCGATTCCAAAAAAGTTGGGACAAAGTACAAATTGTAAATAAAAACGGAATGCAATAATTTACAAATCTCAAAAACTGATATTGTATTCACAATAAAACAGACAACATATCAAATGTCGAAAGTGAGACATTTCGAAATTTCATGCCAAATATTGGCTCATTTGAAATTTCATGACAGCAACACATCTCAAAAAAGTTGGGACAGGGGCAATAAGAGGCTGGAAAAGTTAAAAGTACAAAAAAGGAACAGCTGGAGGACCAAATTGCAACTCATTAGGTCAATTGGCAATAGGTCATTAACATGACTGGGTATAAAAAGAGCATCTTGGAGTGACAGCGGCTCTCAGAAGTAAAGATGGGAAGAGGATCACCAATCCCCCTAATTCTGCGCCGACAAATAGTGGAGCAATATCAGAAAGGAGTTCGACAGTGTAAAATTGCAAAGCGTTTGAACATATCATCATCTACAGTGCATAATATCATCAAAAGATTCAGAGAATCTGGAAGAATCTCTGTGCGTAAGGGTCAAGGCCGGAAAACCATACTGGGTGCCCGTGATCTTTGGGCCCTTAGACGGCACTGCATCACATACAGGCATGCTTCTGTATTGGAAATCACAAAATGGGCTCAGGAATATTTCCAGAGAACATTATCTGTGAACACAATTCACCGTGCCATCCGCCGTTGCCAGCTAAAACTCTATAGTTCAAAGAAGATGATGTATCTAAACATGATCCAGAAGCGCAGACGTCTTCTCTGGGCCAAGGCTCATTTAAAATGGACTGTGGCAAAGTGGAAAACTGTTCTGTGGTCAGACGAATCAAAATGTGAAGTTCTTTATGGAAATCAGGGACGCCGTGTCATTCGGACTAAAGAGGAGAAGGACGACCCAAGTTGTTATCAGCGCTCAGTTCAGAAGCCTGCATCTCTGATGGTATGGTGTTGCATTAGTGCGTGTGGCATGGGCAGCTTACACATCTGGAAAGACACCATCAATGCTGAAAGGTATATCCAGGCTCTAGAGCAACATATGCTCCCATCCAGACGACGTCTCTTTCAGGGAAGACCTTGCATTTTCCAACATGACAATGCCAAACCACATACTGCATCAATTACAGCATCATGGCTGCGTAGAAGAAGGGTCCGGGTACTGAACTGGCCAGCCTGCAGTCCAGATCTTTCACCCATAGAAAGCAGTTGGCGCATCATAAAACGGAAGATACGACAAAAAAGACCTAAGACAGTTGAGCAACTAGAATCCTACATTAGACAAGAATGGGTTAACATTCCTATCCCTAAACTTGAGCAACTTGTCTCCTCAGTCCCCAGACGTTTACAGACTGTTGTAAAGAGAAAAGGGGATGTCTCACAGTGGTAAACATAGCCTTGTCCCAACTTTTTTGAGATGTGTTGTTGTCATGAAATTTAAAATCACCTAATTTTTCTCTTTAAATGATACATTTTCTCAGTTTAAACATTTGATATGTCATCTATGTTCTATTCTGAATAAAATATGGAATTTTGAAACTTCCACAACATTTCATTCTGTTTTTATTTACAATTTGTACTTTGTCCCAACTTTTTTGGAATCGGGGTTGTACAATAAGCTGGTTGCATAAGTATGCACACCCTTAAACTAATACTTTGTTGAAGCACCTTTTGATTTAATTACAGCATTCAGTCTTTTTGGGTCGGAGTCTATCAGCCTGCCACATCTAGACTTGGCAATATTTGCCCACTCTTCCTTGCAAAAGCGCTCCAAATCGGTCAGATTGCGAGGGCATCTCTTGTGCACAGCCCTCTTCAGGTCACCCCACAGATTTTCAGTTGGATTTAGGTCCGGGCTCTGGCTGGGCCATTCCAAACCTTTTTTGGGGTCATTGTCATGCTGAAAGATGAAATTCCTCTTCATCTTCATCTTTCTAGCAGACACCTGAAGGTTTTGGGCCAAAATTGACTGGTATTTAGAACTGTTCATAATTCCCTCCACCTTGACTAAAGCCCCTGTTCCAGCTGAAGAAAAACAACCCCAAAACATGATGCTGCCACCACCATGCTTCACCGTGGGTATGGGGTTCTTCTGGTGATGCGCAGTGTTGTTTTTACACCAAACATACCTTTTGGAATTGTGGCCAAAAAGTTCAACCTTGGTTTCATCAAACCAAAACACATTTTCCCACATGCTTTTGGGAGAGTTGATGTATTTTTTTTTTGCAAAATTTAGCTGGGCCTGGATGTGTTTCTTTGACCCTACCTCATAGTCCAGACATATGGAGAATATGGGAGATTGTTGTCACATGTAGTACACAACCAGTACTTGCCAGAAACTCCTGCAGCTCCTTCAGTGTTGCTGTAGGCCTCTCGGCAGCCTCCCTGACCAGTTTTCATCTTGTCTTTTCATCAATTTTGGAGGGACATCCGGTTCTCGATAATGTCACCGTTGTCCATATTTTCTCCACTTCTTGATGACGGTCTTCACTGTGCTCCATGGTATAGCTAATGCCGTGGAAATGTTTTTGTACCCTTCTCCTGACTGATACCTTTCAACAATGAGATCCCTCTGATGCTTTGTAAGCTCTCTGTGAACCCTGGCTTTTGCTGGAGGATGCAACTGAGTAAATGTCTGAACTTTATTTGGGGTTAATCAGAGTCATTTTAATCGATGGCAGGCGTGAACCCAAAAAGACTGAATGCTGTAATTAAATCAAAAGGTGCTTCAACAAAGTATAATTTTAACGGGGCGTATACACTTCTTATATCCACCGTACATGAGCATTCCTTCAGAACCGAGGGCAGCTGGATACAACCTTCTCACACCTTCCTGTACTGTACATAACACCCCAGCATACATTTTGGGCTGTTTAAGGCTCAATATGACAAGCTAAACAGCAGCTCATAAAACCAAAGCACTGTGTTTCCTTTGGTCCTAATTACATAATATTAAAAATATTATCGAGCTTAAATAAAGCAGCAATTCCTACAAATCCTTTACTCTGTTTTTTTCAGTGTTACAGGGTTCATCTCTATACATGACATACGCTGATTTTCTTACGTATTCAATCAATCAATCTCTCATTTAGCTTCAGCAGAGGTAAAACATGACATCTTCAAGAGAAATTGACTTCTCCTTCCTGACAGCTTTTTTTTTCCTCACGTGGAAGGTACAACACTGGTGGTGACGCATGCAGGACAGGTCCCATAGGACTGCAGCTGAGAACACCAAGTATACTGGGTAGGAGGGAATGAAAAAGTAGGTGTGTTTGTGGTCAGCATTTTCCATTCAATAGTTCCAGTGTGTGAAAATGTTTGTGACCTTGGATGCCTCACCTCTTCTGAATATTGATTACTCATAGTGCCAAAGAACAGCAGATCACAAACATGTTCTGATAATAATTTAGGTTGTGTTTTTTTTTAATAGAATGCCTGAAAAAGATTAAAAAAAAGTCCTCATATTATGTGTACAGTGGTATGCAAAAGTCTGTGCACCCCTGGTCAAAATTGCCGTTACTGTGAACAGTTAAGCAAGTTGAAGATGAAATGATCTCCAAAAGGCATACAGTTAAAGATGACTCATTCCCTTTATATTTTAAGCAAAAACAATTTTTTATTTTCATCTTTTACATTTTCAAAATGACAAAAAAGGAAAAGGCCCGAAGCAAAAGTTTGGGTACCCTGCATGGTTAGTACCTAGTAACACCCACTTTGGCAAGTATCACAGCTTGTAAACACTTTTTGTAGCCAGCTAATAATCTTTCAGTTCTTACCTGGGGGATTTTCGCACTTTCGTCCTTGCAAAAGGCTTCCAGTTCTACAAGCTTCTTGGGCTGTCTTGCATGCGCTGCTCTTTTGAGATCTATCCACAGATTTTCAATGATGTTTAGGTCAGGGGACTGTGAGGGCCAGGGCAAAACCTTCAGCTTGTGCCTCTTGAGGTATTCCATTGTAGATTTTGAGGTGTGTTTTTGGATCATCGTCTTATTGTAGGACCCATCCTCTTTTTAACTTCAACTTTTTTACAGATGGTGTGATGTTTGCTTCCAGAATTTGCTGGTATTTATTCGAATCCATGCTTCCCTCGACCAGTGAAATGTGCCCTGTGCCACTGGCTGCAGCACAACCCCAAAGCATGATCGATCCACACCCATGCTTCAGAGTTGGAGAGGTGTTCTTTTCCTGGAATTTGGCACCCTTTTTTCTCCAAACATACCTTTGCACATTGTGGCCAAAAAGTTCTATTTTGATTTCATCAGTCCACAGGACTTGTTTCCAAAATGCATCAGGCTTATTTAGATGTTCATTTGTAAACTTCAGATGCTGAATTTTGTGGCTAGGACGCAGGAAAGGTTTTCTTCTGATGACTCTCCCATGAAGGTCATATTTGTTCAGGTGTCGCTGCATAGTAGAACAGTGCACCATCACTCCAGGGTCTGCTAAATCTTTCTGAAGGTCTTTTGCAGTCAAACAGGGTTTTTTTATTTGCCTTTCTAGCAATCCAACGAGCAGTTCTTTCAGAAAGTTTTCTTCATCTTCCAGACCTCACCTTGATCTCCACTGTTTCTGTTAACTGCCATTTCTTAATAACATTACAATCTGAGGAAACAGCTACCTGAAATCACTTTGCTACGTTCTTGTAGCCTTCTCCTGCTTTGTGAGCATCAATTATTTTATTATTCAGAATGCGACGGAGTTGCTTAGAGGAGCCCATGGCTGTTGATTTTAGGGACAAGTTTGAGGAGTCAGAGAATTTATACAGCTTTGAAATCTGCATCATCTGACCTTTCCTAACGAAGAATTTGAACAAGCCACAGCTCAATAAGCTAATTAAGGTCTGGAACCTTGGTAAAAGTTACCTAAGAACTCAAATGTATTGGGGTGCCCAAACTTTCGCATGGTGTTCCTTTTCTTTTTTCACTCTCCATTTGTACAAAACAAAAATAATACACAAATCTTGCAGAAAACGCTGAAAAGAAATGGATCGTCTTTACCTTTATGCCTTTTGGTGATCAGTTCATCTTCTGCTCACTTAACTATTCACAGTAACAGAGATTTTCAATAAGGGTGCCCAAACTTTTGCATGCCACTGTATATCAGAACCAACAGGGTCTTACCATATGATAACACTTGAGGTTCTGTTAAATAATATTATGTAACTACATTAATAAACCGTTAAGTAATTAACCATAAATGAGGAGTAAAATACAAATGAGGCATGCTGTTATAGGAAAAAGAGACAGTATCATGGACGAGATGTCATCATTTTGATGTGCTGAGGGTTGTTCATGAGGTAAACAGTATGTACGACCCTACATGAGGAGCTTTAAAGGTCCCATGGCATGAAATTTTCACTTTCTGAGGTTTTTTAACGTTAAAATGAGTTCCTCTGACCTTCTTAAGTCACCCCAGTGGCTAGAAATTTCACAATGTGTAAACCAAACTATGCCCAACATTTGAGAATGGCGCGTCAAAACGGCGCATTGATAAACTCTTCCCTTGCCTACGTCAGCAAGGGAGATGATCCCCACGCCCCCCCTCTGGATTCCCACCCACTGTATGGATTGCCTGCCCAGCTCAAAAGTTGCCACCAAACATGGAAGTTGCGCTGTACATGGATGTGACAACACAGAAAGGAGTCTGTTTTTACTGCCGACGGGAGAGCCCCTGAAGACGCAGTGGCTTAATTTTATTTACTCCAATAATACGCCGTCGAGTCTACCTAAGACGGTGTATGTTTGTCGGAAACATTTTCCTGATGAATGTTTCCACAACTTGGGACAGTACCGGGCAGGTTTTGCACATCAACTGTCACTGAAGCCTGGGTCCGTACCAAGCATCCCTGCCACATCAGCCACAAACACCGAACAAGTAAGTGTATAACTGTTAAGTCGTTTTGCCGTGTTTTAAAATCGGTGCCACGTTAGCCTTGCAATGGCTACATTAGCTGTGCAGCTAACCGCTTCCTGCAGTTAGCCAGGTACTCTGCGCTACAAAACCAAAAAGCATGCAGCATGCTCTGTTATAATAGCCAATCAAAACAGTTTTTACAAAGACACCCACATTCTTTTTTTTAAGTCACTTATTCATTTTATTTGTTTGTTTGTTCAGTAAAAACCCAAACATTTGTTGAATTTATTTTATTTCCTCGCGTCGCACCTTAATGACGTCAGCGCGCGGTATTTTTCCCTTCGCGGTTTGTTCCTTCTCTCTCGCCATAGTAAGACACCCACATCCGCTTGTTCTGACCCACTGGAGGTAGCGTCACAGTGCTGTTAGCCAATCAGAGGTAACACGTTTACATGTCATGAATATTAATGATAAGGCCCGCCCCCACCCTCTACCCTTCCCCGCCTCCTGCTTCTCATTAGCAAAACGACGCACTGGGAAAAGCGCTGAAATGGGGCTTTCTCCCAGGAGGCTATATCTACGTGCCAAGGGTTCATTTCGAGAAAGGCTGCGGATATAACATCCGGAAACCTCCACGAGCCCGTTTAAAGCATCAACAAACCACCATGCCATGGGACCTTTAAAGCTAAACGGCCTTTCGATTTCATAAAATCGGTTAAATTTAGTTCCGTCTGAAATTTGGTCATTGTGATATATGTTTATTTCTGTAATACCTCACAAAATATCAGGCCATTCTGTGGCTGGGAAGTTATTTAATTTAATTTGAAGGGATTAAAGCAAATAATGTGCATGAAATCGCTCGCTTCACGCAGTCAAGCAAACAGAGGAAGTCCGTGTGTGTGTGTGCATGGGCAGCTTTACCTTTGACCGTGCACTGACAGTTCCATCATTCTGTCGCTAAACGAACAGCTGATCACACCGAGGTGCTCGCTGAGCGCCGATATTTATTAGTTTGGTCCTGCGTTTCCTTTCCTTCGCATATAACATAGCGTCTTTTCTTCTCGCTTTCCGTTACTGTAGTCGGTCTTTCACGGTTCATTCGCACACTCACGTCCTCCATTTTTCTCTACTGTTTCAAATTTGTATCCCACAATGCTTTGCACAAATGGGGAAAGCCCAACACGTGATGCATGATGTCTCATCTCAATCATCTCTAGCCACGTTATCCTGTTCTACAGGGTCGCAGGCAAGCTGGAGCCTATCCCAGCTGACTACGGGCGAAAGGCGGGCTACACCCTGGACAAGTCGCAAGGTCATCACAGGGCTGACACATAGACACAGACAACCATTCACACTCACATTCACACCTACGGTCAATTTAGAGTCACCAGTTAACCTAACCTGCATGTCTTTGGACTGTGGGGGAAACCGGAGCACCCGGAGGAAACCCACGCGGACACGGGGAGAACATGCAAACTCCGCACAGAAAGGCCCTCGCCGGCCCTGGGGCTCGAACCCGGACCTTCTTGCTGTGAGGCGACAGCGCTAACCACTACACCACCGTGCCGCATGTGATGCATGATGTAGTATCTTGAATTGGGTCATGAACAAAATAGCGGAGAATTTAGGGCGACATGGCCCTAAATTCATTAATTGTTCTGTTTTAAAAAAACAAATAAAATTGGAAGTGTGTGATTCGAATTCAGTAGCTTTCAGTCCACTAAACAAAATAACTAGGTGTCGGGGAAAATTATTTTTATGACCTACACTTGAAAAATCTGAAAGGCAGTCTAGCTTTAATAAAAATGTGCCCACTGTAAAACAAAGACTTTTACAGGAAAAAAAAAAGTTTGCTGAAATATCACTAACTGCATAAACACACAACGCTGTGGGGGGGAAATTTGTTTTATATGCTATTTTCAGTATAAGTCACAAATGCAGTAAATATCAACATTTTCAGAAATTCCTCCGTGATATCTTTCGAATGAGGGATGAATGTTTTTCATTCGGAATGTAGAAAAAAATCACATGACAAAATTATACTAAGTGCTAAGGGGAAGAGTTAGGCTTTTTTCCTCAGTTGCTTATTTTCAGTGATAATGCAGTATTAGTCTCACCAAGGAATCCAACTTTGGAAAATTTTTAGATTCCCTTTCCACAGTAAACACATGCAACAAGGCTTCTATTTGCAAGATTCAATTAGACAATAAAACCAGCCAGTCACATGTTCACGTTCAACACTCTCACAGCTCTAAAACAAGTCAACAAAACCGATGCAGTGATCATTATCACACTTGAACAGTGTGCACATACTGTGACAGACAGACCAACGTTACAGCGCCCCAATCCATATATATATATATATATATATATATATATATATATATATATATATGGGTCTGTCTCAGAAACTGGGTACTGTAGGGGTCCCCACTAAATATACTCACAGTCAATAAACTATACGGTTTTGAATGGTGATGTTGGTTTTAATTTGAAATAAAATGATGAAAGAAATAATACAGATAAAACTAAATCTTTGATGTGAATACTCTATTCAGAATTTGGCAAAAATTCTGCAAATTTGTGGAAAAATGGCGGCTTGATCTGGGACATGATAAATGGTTGAGGACATCGCATTCCCTTTAAAAGGTTGTCGTTAGAGCTGTGCAATATATCGTATTTTTATCACGATATCGATATTGGTGTCAAACGATATCAAAATTCATAATATCGATATGAAACGATTTTTTGTCATTTGTCGAAAGAGACGTGCACAATATTTCTACAATGGCAATAAAACAACAATAACATTGACGTCACAGTAAGGTAAAACGAACCCTTCTGTCCCCTAAGGCACACCGTAGCCTTGCGTACGTCATCCATTCTACTCCCGCGATATCTCCGCAACAGTAAAAAATCAGTTCTTCTGTTTTCATACGTGTCGGGTGATTTGATATATTGATTTCTTAATATGTTGTTTGATTTGCTTGCTAATAGTTATAATAATACAATTAACATATATTTACGCCATATTTTTGGATGTGGGACTGGGTAATGTAAAAATGGCATCTACGGAAGAAAATAAGCACAACAATATTAGCACATATCCAGCTCGCTAGCTGTGTTAGATGTGTTAAACCGTGTGGATTTAAGTGGAATAATTGCGAGTCGTCCTGTGGTCAAGGCAGCGTTTTAAGGTAAGGCAATTTGGTTATTAATGTTGCCCGCCGCGGCATGTTGGGTTCATTTGATTTTGACTTGTGCATCTGCAGCTAGCATCATGCTTTGAAGTAGGTTCTGCTAAGGACGGGTTTATTACGCGATGTAGACGGACTCAGATGTAATTACATTGTTTTTAAAATTCCGTGCGCTTAAAACAGTGTCCCCCTGCTAATCATGTAGCCCTAATCATGTGTTGCTTTTACTTTTCTTAATGGCGAGTGAAATATCTCTGCAAATGGTATTTCAATGCTGACATGCCAAAAAGATAGCGGAGTCCACATTTGGAAGATGAAGGAAGAGAAGCCTATTTTCATGGATGTTAATTCTTAAGGACTTGTCTCTATATTGTGCGTGTTTAATGTTGGTGTCTTAACAACACACAAGCTTACGTTGTAGTGTGTGTGTGTGTGTGAGAGAGAGATTTTATCCTTGGCTGGCTACGAGCCAGTGTGGACGTTACGCAGTAATCACTGGTAATACCAGCGCTGGCTCCATCCTCTGTGATCGGAAATGTTGAGTGAGGAGAACGTGAGCCTTGTGCAGGCTATAGGACCTATGCAAAGTACGCGCTTGCACAGTAAATAGTTTAAGTAAAAGGCGTTTCAGGGTACAACGGGAAGGGTTGACAGGTAGCCTATGAGGCCTGTACTATAAAAATGTGGCCCGGTGCCTCAGGTGTTGATGATCAGGGCTTTAAAAAAAGGTGTATAAATATCGTTTTAAAAATCGCGATATCGATATTTACTGAAAAAATCGTGATATTGATTTTTTCCAATATCGAGCAGCCCTAGTTGTCGTCCACTGAAAAGTCTACAGTTATCACTAATTGTATTTTAAGTTGTAACTTTATCCACCTAAGGATTGGTGCGCTCACAGAATAATCATAACCGTAATAAAACATCATGCAAAATATTTCATCACCGTTGTAACTCCATTTTCCGCAAACCCAAAACCAATACGATCGTGTGCTTTGATCTAAACGGAAAGCCTCAGGGTCGAGGTCACGACCTCACCAAAAGCAGTAACTTAAAATCACTACGCCATATAAAAATGTAGTTATAAATCTGCGATTTTGGTTTTTAAAATGAAAGCTGAAAGTTAGGTAGAGAATATGTTTCTTACAGAATATGTTACGATGGTAGCTGGTCTTGTATGAATTTCTGAGCTATAAAATGAGTTGTGGTCTATTTGTTACCGTAGCGTGTTGTTTGTGTGCGGGGAAGGACGCGCATTAACAATTTGCATGTGTAGAATGGAATTTTCCAATCCAACAGTTAGAAGTTGATCGTGCTTCCATTTGCGGTCTTTCTGTTACGCGGGTGATCTGTTCGGACGTTATCACTGAAAAGGTGAGTTTTGACAGTTTTATTTTGTTTTAGTTTTGCAGTATAAGCCAATAGAATGTTTCTTTTTCATCTTACTTTCATATTTCATAGTGTTTGCGTATTTTTGGCCAATATTTTGCAACCATGGTCAATTTAGATCGAACTTTTGATAGAATCTACGGCCAGTCATTTTGCCCCGCCCCCGCCTCGCGCTCCGTCCGGTGCGGTAGTGATGTCCCGTTGCTCGCGCGTCGCAGCAGAGACCCGCGCGACCTTCAGCCGGTACAGTCGCTGTTCTTTTACCACCGCCGTTATTCTCATCTTTCCGGTGTGTTCTTGATTTTCCCGTTGTGTCCTATTTCGCCATATCAAATACCCAAAATGTATCATATTATTCATATTTAAGTGAATAATCAATTCAGTCATCATAACTTGGCATTTTTAACCCAAGCAATCAAAAAGAGGAAATTTATTCAACATTTTCACTCATCTGTGAAGGAGGGGCTTTAATTCTTCATGACGTAATTATTTTATATGTAAATCAAATTTACAAAAGCGTTTGAATTGCAATCAAAAAAATGTTCCACAGTGGAGGCCAGATAAAGCAAGATGCTATCTTTATTCTTATTAAACATGACAAAAGAAACATTGAGTGTTAGGTAAATGCAAAAAAAAAAAAGTAAAATTAGAAAATTTATTTTTTAACCATAACGTCCCAAATGAGAGACCGGTTTCTGAGATGGACCCATATATATATATATATATATATATATATATATATATATATATATATATATGTGTGTGTGTGTGTGTATCATTATTTAGATCTACCAGTGGTAAAATCTTCCTTTTTTTTTTTTTTTAATAAAGTTCTTTCTTTGACTGACTTCAGGTCAAATTAATAAAGAAGGACAGGAAACCATAGGAGGTTTTTTTTCTTCTTTTGTTTTTTTTTCAGTCTCTGTGTCCGAAATCGCTCACTCATTCACTACTCCCTACATAGGGAATTACTATATAGAGGACTATATAGTGAGCTCGTTGGTAAAATGAAAAAACGCTTTCAGACACTACTCCATTGCGCTGATATTTACATCATTATTGTCGCACAATTAAAACGTGCCAGATCAGTCGGCTGGTGGGTTTTCAAAATAATAAATACATGCATGTATTTTTGTGATAAACGCATATTATACTGAGCGTATTTCCCACATTAATCAATACAAAGTAGCTGCATCTTTTACTTCTGTTTAAATCAAGGCTGAATACTTTCTTCTTTGCCGCTGCCTTTTATTAAAAGTAATTTGAGGCTTTTAATTTGATTTCTTTCAGCGCGACCGCAATGCATGATGGGATATATTGCTTTGGTTAGTGACCATCGGTTGTACACTACTTTTCGTGATGCATTGTGGGATACTTTGAGCGCACTAGATAGGGTGTAAATAATCCTCACTAAGGTTTCGGACAGCACTACAAAATGGCGTCCCCACTATATAGTGCCCTATATAGTGAGTAGGGAGCGATTTCAGACACAAGGAGTGTCTCAGCTGTGATTCTGCAAGGTGCAGATAAACTCACTGACTCACTTGTGCATGTGTTCGACTCCTGCCAAGATCATGATGCCGTAGGTGATACCACTCTGCACCAGGAAATGGAGGGCATACCTGCCATAAAAAAGGGGGAAAAAAAAGCTACAGCAGATCACAAACAAGCAGATGTAAAAACAGAGATGCAAACAAACAGCTGCTGGTGGCTGGCACCTTAACAGCAGTCAGCTTCTCTCTCTCTCACACACACACACACACACACACACACACACACACGTGTGAAGTAGCCTCTTCTCACACTGAAAAGAGAAAAATCCAATCTTTAACTGAAACATTTTTGCAGAGAAAAACAAATCCCTCATCAAGAAAATTATTTTCAACAAAAACTCATGCTGCTATGTGCCAGAAGGTGGGTATGAGCTGCTTGTCTGGAAGTCTTCAACGATACCATTATATTATATTACATTAATGGCATTTAGCAGACGCTCTTATCCAGAGCGACGTACAACGTACCCAGAGCAGTCTGGGGAGCAATTGGGGGTTAGGTGCCTTACTCAAGAGCACTTCAGCCATTCCTGCTGGTCCAGGGAATCAAACTGGCAACCTTTTGGTCCCAAAGCTGCTTCTCTAACCATTACGCGATGTCTTCCCCGTGAAAGATAACATACATCTTTGTCTTTATTTTTGGAAGCAGCAACTTGACTCAGAATTTTGACAAATTTTCCTCAATATTATTTTGACTTATTTACTATATTGGCTAAAAAACTAGCATGCAAATTACCCACCTGTAAAGATAGTTAAAGGAGTACGCCACCCCCAGGTGAAATTGAGTCAGTCCCTGCAGTCCCTAGAGTTGGATGAGTGAGCCAAAGCGTTTTGTAGCCGACCCAGCCGTTGTCCTGATCTAGAAACGCCCCGGTTAGCTTTAGCTTAGCGTAGTCGCTGTAATCCGGCGTGTCCAGATAGCATTGTCGTTGCAAAAGTGAATCAAATAACTCAAGATTTTTTATAATTATTTCTCATGACCTGTACATTCACATCGAGTACTAGCCTGGCAAGCCAGACTAAATGTGAATATTTAGTCTGGCCTCGATCCGTAGACATTTCTGAAGGGTGTGGGAGGAACAAACTGCTGTCTTTCAAACTGTCTCTGTGCGTATAGGCCAACGCTCTGACCAATCAGCGCAACAGTGACTGTGACGTAGTCAGAGCGACAGAAAGCAGTGGGGGAGACCTTGAAATAAATAATTTTTCAAAATGCGTATTAATTAATAAACAGGTTCTAGATATTAAGAAGTTTGGAGATAATGACCACAAGTTTGGAGTCTGTACCACATACTTAACATACACTCTTAATTTTTTCAAGTGTTTTTCAAGGGTTTGCTTAAACTGTTTTTGAGAGTTTTTATTTAGTGGTGTTTGGTGAAATAATTTCCCTTAAATTTAAAATAACGGGAAAATAAGAAACAATCAAAAAGTAATGCTTCAAAGCTGTTTATTAATTCTTCGTACTGCACAAACTAGCCCCATCCTTTTGGGTACGAGCGGAGCCAGCTGGTAGATCAGACTTTTGCCATAGCCGGTCGGCAAAACAGCGAAAACGTCCTTCTTGAAAAGGAATGAGCGGAGAGCCTCTTCCTGCTCATGTTTCAACGAAAACTCCAAGTCTAATTCTTCTAAAACTGATTCCAAAGCGGAGTCAAACGTGTGCTGTTCACTAGCGGTAGCCATCTTTCCTGTTGCACTTTCTCCAGCGTCGCGCAGCTTTGTCGTCACTCCTGCAAAAGCCCGCCCAAAGAATCCAAACAAAAACCTTGCGTTGTGATTGGCGGGCACGATTTGATGCCCGGGGTGTTTTTGTTTATATGGTGCAAGGCTAGACCCACTCGCTAGGCAAAAATATTTTTGGCCGCTAGGTGGGTGGGTCTAGTTTACTAGGCTAATCGAGTACACATATCAATGCAAATTAACACGAAGGGATTTACTAGACCAATTTATATCTGGAACTATTTTCGGCCACAGCACAGGCAAAGCACCGCTGCAGGCGCAAAGACCAGTGTTACCAGGGAAACCAGGGTTTTCAGGTGCTGCGTGGTGTCTTTGCGCCTGCAGCGGTGCTTTGCCTGTGCTGTGGCCGAAAATAGTTCCATATATAAATTGGTCTAGTAAATTCCTTCGTGTTAATTTGCATTGATATGTGTACTCGATGTGAATCTACAGGTCATGAGAAATAATTATAAAAAATCTTGAGTTATTTGACTCACTTTTGCAACGACAACGCTAGCTGGACACGCCGGATTACAGCGACTACGCTAAGCTAAAGCTAACCGGGGCGTTTCTAGATCAGGACAATGGCTGGGTCGGCTACAAAACGCTTTGGCTCACTCATCCAACTCTAGGGACTGCAGGGACTGACTCAATTTCACCTGGGGGTGGCGTACTCCTTTAATACAGTTATTCTACTAATGAGTTCTGACCTATGCACTTGATAAGATTAAAAATGACTTCTTATTTTCACTACATGAATCGATCGACAGTGACTTGCAAAAGTATTCATCCCCCTTGGTGTTTGTCCTGTTTTGTCGCATTACAAGCTGGAATTAAAATGGATTTTTGGAGGGTTAGCACCATTTGATTTACACAACATGCCTACCACTTTAAAGGTGAAAATTGTTGTTTTATTGTGACACAAATAATAATTAAGATGAAAAAACAGGAATCTAGAGTGTGCATAGGTATTCACCCCCTTTCATACAAAACCCCTAAATAAGAGCTGGTCCAACCACTTCACTTCATAAGTCACATAATTAGTTGATTAAGATCCACCTTTGTGCAATCAAAGTGTCACATGAGCTGTCACATGATGTCTGTATAAATCAACCTGTTCTGGAAGGACCCTGACTCTGCAACACTATGAAGTAAGCAACATGAAAACCAAGGAGCCTCCAAACAGGTCAGAGACAAAGTTGTGGAGAAGTATAGATCAGGGTTGGGTTATAAAAAATATCCCAAACTTTGAATATCCCACGGAGCACCATTAAATCCGTTATAGCAAAATGGAAAGAATATGGCACCACTACAAACCTGACAAGAGAAGGCCACCCACCAAAACTCACAGACCAGGCAAGGAGAGCATTAATCAGAGATGCAACAAAGACACCAAAAATAACACTGAAGGAGCTGCAAAGATCCACAGCGGAGAATCTGTCCATAGGACCACTTTAAGCCGCACACTCCACAGAGTAGAGCTTTATAGAAGAGTGGCCAGAAAAAAGTAATTGCTTAATAAAACACATTTGGAGTTTGCCCAACAGCATGTGGCAGACTCCCCAAACACATGGAAGAAGATTCTCTGGTTAAATGAGACTAAAATTGAACTTTTTAGCCATCATGGGAAATGCCATGTGTGACGCAAACCCAACACCCTGAGAACACCATTCCTACAGTGAAGCATGGTGGTGGCAGCATCATGCTGTGGGGATATTTTCATCCGCAGGGACAGGGAAGCTGGTCAGGACTGAAGGAAAGATGGATGGCACTAAATACAGGGCAGTTCCGGAGGAAAACCTGTTTGAGTCGGCCAGAGGTTTGAGACTGGGACGAAGGTTCACGGTCTAGCAGGACAATGACCCTAAACATACTGCTAAAGCTACACTGGAGTGGTTTAAAGGGAAACCTTTAAATGTTTTGGAACGGCCCAGTCAAAGCCCAGACCTCAACCCAATTGAGAATCTGTAGCATAACTTGAAGATCACTGTACACCAACGCAACCCATCTAACTTGAAGGAGTTGGATCAGTTTTGCCTTGAGGAATGGGCAAAAATCCCAGTGGCTAGATGTGCTAAGCTAATAGAGACATACCCCAAGAGACTTGCAGCAAAAGGTGGCTCTACAAAGTATCGACTTTGGGGTGGTGAATACCTATGCACACTCCAGATTTCTGTTTTGTGGTAGGCATGTTGTGTAAATCAAATGGTGCTAACCCCCAAAAATCCATTTTACTTCCAGCTTGTAATGCGACGAAACAGGACAAAGACCAAGGGGGATGAATACTTTTGCAAGACACTGTATCTTTAGATGTTACATTTTCAGAATTTTGTTATAAAAAAAAAGTCAATTTTATGCATCTTTTTCTTTCTGGCAGAAAACACACTCAACCGCAGAAAGATATACACAAATATATCAAGACAACCATCGTGAAAACTGTGGGACAGTTTAATGAGTGCCTGTAAACATGTCACCAACAATTACAGTCTGCTACACGTCAGAGAATTCACTCATTACTTATTAACTATTGACTGATTTATGCTATTAAATCTAATTTGTTAACAAGACAAATTTCTTCACTGATGCGCCAACCGTGATACTGTCCTGCTCAATCATTATTGAACGCTACATGCACAGCGTTTCTTTTCTCTGTTAATAACACTTGGCTTTTGCAGGAGCGTTTCAAACCACAGCCATTTCACAGCCATCTGTAAAAGTGATCCACAGCTTTACACATTCATCTCGACGTGAAGAGGAGGGCAGAGATGACTCATGCTACGTGCCATTAAAACTAATGCACGTTTGTCTCGCTTTTTAAATATTTCATTCGAGAAAAGCAAATGGACGGATTCACAAATCACAAAACGCTAATCCAAGTAGGTCTAATTCACTCGTTCATCTTCAGTAATTGCTTTATGCAGGTCAAGGCTACAGTGGATCTGGAGCCTGTCCTAGGAACGCTGGGTCTGAGGCAGGAATACACATACTCTGGATGTGATGCCAGTCAGTTAGTCAGTTAGTCACAGGGCTGTTTTAATTATATTTTGTTGATCTTTATTGCTTTCACGGAGAACAGAAATCCCCACTGGGGCTCACCAGCCGAAGCAGAAGAGGGCAAAGTAGAAGCCAAGCATCGTGGCCACAACATGCCTCACAAACGGACTTGTCTTGCTGGGGTGAAGGTAGAGCCGGAAACAGAAGGCAGAGAGGAGCGCACACAGCTGACATGCCACGAAATTCACCTGAAACAGAGAAGGTTCCTATATATAATCACTTCACCAACATAAGACAGCATACTGCATTTCTACATACAGACTGAGCACAAATTTAACGTTCATTTCCCCCCTCACTGTCCACTATGCAAGGAAGAGCGTTTTTGTTTTACCTTGAAGCAAGAGATAAAAAATAGTTACCCTATGAGTACATGTGGCTACTGCTTATAAATAAATTTGCTTTCTGATCCCATGTCCATACAGTAAATATAGTATATACACACACACACACACACACACGTTATCAGTTAGGGCGGCACGGTGGTGTAGTGGTTAGCGCTGTCGCCTCACAGCAAGAAGGTCCAGGTTCGAGCCCCGTGGCCGGCGAGGGCCTTTCTGTGCGGAGTTTGCATGTTCTCCCCGTGTCCGCGTGGGTTTCCTCCGGGTGCTCCGGTTTCCCCTACAGTCCAAAGACATGCAGGTTAGGTTAACTGGCGACTTTAAATTGACCGTAGGTGTGAATGTGAGTGTGAATGGTTGTCTGTGTCTATGTGTCAGCCCTGTGATGACCTGGCGACTTGTCCAGGGTGTACCCCGCTTTTCGCCCGTAGTCAGCTGGGATAGGCTCCAGCTTGCCTGCGACCCTGTAGAACAGGATAAAGCGGCTAGAGATAATGAGAGGAGATGTTATCAGTTATACTCGCCTCATCTCTTGCAAGCATCACCAAGCTGTGAGCAGCATCATGGCTTGTAGTATTTTGTTGACTGTGTTTTGTTCAAATTACAGTGCTGTGAACTCGATCTATTTTCAAAATAGTAAGAAAGAAAGCACTTGTTCATGAATTGTCTTAGAAGCATTATTTAGCATTAATGAGCAAATTTTGTCTCACACGTATACTGTAAAGACACTAAAACAAAAAAATTTAAAAATAAATTGAAAGCGAATAGCGGAAGTTTGATAACGGCTTCTCAATATATCTGCCAAAAAGCTAAAAAAAAAAAAAAAAAAACTTACAAAACCTTTCATTTGACCTTTCAGAAGGACCAAACAAAAGCTGTGATAATCAAAAGGTAAATTTTCTTCAAATAAACACCACTTACTTGATATCGAATCAGTAGCCTTGGCGAACCACGAGGTGAATTTCGTTTATCTTTTAATCTGCCGATTATCTTCCGATATTACGGAGTTATAACGAGGTTTCTCCGATTTTGTTTCTGGTTCTGATTGGTATCAAGAAGTAGAACGGGTAATCGAACTTAATCAGGATAAGTGCTGATTGGTTATGAAGTTTTGCTATTGTTACGCTCATTCTTACATTCTTACAACACAATGACATAGTGGCTTCGCCACTCGTTCTTGTGTACTTTTGATAACGCGAGATCAACTGTTTGTATCACGAGATCACGATTCACCGTTCTGGTGATTGTAATGCGTATGCGCAGTGCGCTATTGTTGCACTCATTCTGACAGCACGATGACCGTGGCTACTGCCTCGCTTCACCTCTCTGAGGCTACATCCACACGACAATGGCAACGAGATGTTATTTAAAAATATATCGCGTCCAAATGGGCAACAATCAGTAAAATATCAGGTCCATATGGCAACGCAACGCTTGCTGAAAACGATGCAATACACATGCCACACCTCTAGGGGCGCTGTAAGACGGTCCCTTCGGAGACACCAGAACAATAGAAGAAGTAAGGACGCATGCGCATAAACTATTATGCGCGAGACTTCATATTAGCCACAAAGTCAGGAAAATCTGTTCGTAAAATTACATTATAATGACCAAATACAATGAAAAGTATTTTTCCAGTCTCACCTGTGAAAGGTAATCCCATGTGATCTCGTTTGGACGGCAAACCTGTTGGTACAGTTAAACGCAGCTAATCTTTATTCTCCGCTTTGACCTCTCCAAAATGGCGGCGAGGATGACATGATTCTACGCGGAAGGCGGCGTCTTTAATGGTCCGGAATAAATTGAATGATACATGTTGATGGATTAATTTGTTGTTTCTCACCTGTGAAAGGTAATCCCATGTGATCTCGTTTGGACAGCAAACCTGTTGGTACAGTTAAACGCAGCACATGAATCTTTATTCTCCGCTTTGGCCTCTCCAAAATGGCGACGAGGATGACGTATGATTCTACGCGGAAGGCGGCGTCTTTAATGGTCCGGAATAAATTGAATGCTACACGTTGATGGATTAATTTCTTCTACGCCCTTTTTGAGGAATGTATTGTAGGACTTAAACCCACATCTGAAGAGGTGAGATCGCTCCTTTTTTTTTCCCTATTTTTGCTGGCGGGATTGACTCTGCCCTAAGGGCAGAGTCTCTCTCTCTCTCTCTCTCTCTCTCTCTCACTTTGCACCATTACACAATAAATATTCACAGTGAAAATATTTTGTAAGCGCGTTTCATGAACCAAGTTATAGGATTTGTTGACAACTCGCCTCGAGTTCGTTACACTTCTACCCGGCGTGAAGCACTCACAGTCATGTGGTTGTGACGTCATCGTAAACAAATCCGTTCTACTCATCCAGACGACTTCACAACGGCAACGTTGCCAGATCTTTCCACTCTGGAACCCGTTCTCAAAAAGATTGCGTTTTGGGCACCCAAAACGCCGGTGCCGTGTGGACGCCAGGCCTAAACGATAAGCAATTGTATCGGAGTCACCTGAATCCGTTGCCGTGTGGACAGGGCCTGAGGCAGTAACCACAAAAATGTAGAGGTTTGAAAATCCAGTCCCAACTCCTTTGTGAACACATTGTTATTAACTGGGTTTCCCCATTAATTACTCTAAACTAATAATACAAATAACTACATGTTTAATTTTTTATTATGTAGATATAATCAAGCGACACGGTGGTGTAGTGGTTAGCGCTGTCGCCTCACAGCAAGAAGGTCCGGATTCGAGCCCCGTGGCCGGCGAGGGCCTTTCTGTGTGGAGTTTGCATGTTCTCCTCATGTCTGCATGGGTTTCCTCCGGGTGCTCCGGTTTCCCCCACAGTCCAAAGACATGCAGGTTAGGTTAACTGGTGACTCTAAATTGACCGTAGGTGTGAATGTGAGTGTGAATGGTTGTCTGTGTCTATGTGTCAGCCCTGTGATGACCTGGCGACTTGTCCAGGGTGTACCCCGCCTTTCGCCCGTAGTCAGCTGGGATAGGCTCCAGCTTGCCTGCGACCCTGTAGAACAGGATAAAGCGGCTAGAGATAATGAGATGAGATGAGATATAATCAATCATTCACAGTCCAGGATGGAAAACATATGTGGATCCTTGGATTTAGGGCGGCACGGTGGTGTAGTGGTTAGCGCTGTCGCCTCACAGCAAGAAGGTCCTGGGTTCGAGCCCCGGGGCCGGCGAGGGCCTTTCTGTGCGGAGTTTGCATGTTCTCCCCGTGTCCGCGTGGGTTTCCTCCGGGTGCTCCGGTTTCCCCCACAGTCCAAAGACATGCAGGTTAGGTTAACTGGTGACTCTAAATTGACCGTAGGTGTGAATGTGAGTGTGAATGGTTGTCTGTGTCTATGTGTCAGCCCTGTGATGACCTGGCGACTTGTCCAGGGTGTACCCCGCCTTTCGCCCGTAGTCAGCTGGGATAGGCTCCAGCTTGCCTGCGACCCTGTAGAAGGATAAAGCGGCTAGAGATAATGTGATGTGTGATGTGATGTGATCCTTGGATTTAATAACTGGTACAAATTCCTTTAGCAACGACAACCTGATGCTGATCAGTGAGGCAAAATTTTAAGCTATTCCTAGCTACAGAACTGCTTTCTCTCATCAATACTTTTGTGATTTCCTGTGTGAAAATTCCTCATTTCAATTCAGTTAAGATCTGGACTCTGACTTAGCCACTCTTATTTTTCAGTGAAGGCCTTGCTTATTTCAGCTGTAAAAGAGTCTAGGTGCTAAACTGGCCTGCTTGTAGTCCAGACCTGTCTCCTATTGAAAAACTGGATGTATTACAAAGTGCAAAATACAAAAAGGAAACCCTGAACTGAAAATTGTACATGAGGCAAGATTGAGGCAGCATTTCACTTTCAATACTACAGAAATTGGTCTCCTCTGTTCCCAAATATTTACAGTGTTATTCAAAGTAGAGGTGATGTAACACACAAAAAAAGTTGGAACATGTCCCTGTTCCAGCTTTTTTTTTTTTTTAAACATGTTGATGGTACTAAATTCAAAATGAGCATACATATTTTTTTCAAAAAACAATGGGATTTCTCAGTTTCAACATTTGATATGTTGTCTCTGTACCATTTTCAATGAAATATAAGGTTTCTTTGATTTGCAAATCATCACATTCTGTTTTAATTTACGTTTTACACAGCGTCCCAATTTTTTTTGGAACTGGGGTTGAAATTACAACGTTGATCTTTTTGCTGATAATGTGCTTCATCAACCCTTCATTATCAGCTTTTATTGCAGTTCAAAGAAACTAAGTCTTAACTGGGCATGAAGCAAAGAACAGATTATGTAATATTGAGGCCCGTTGTTTTAAAAGCTGTTCATTCTGCAACAAAACAACCACCAACTCAACAGCTATGTGTTTGTTGTGGTATGGGATATTAGTCTCAGTGGAAGCAGGATTACATTTCCATATCCAACAGCACCATGTATGATAAGAGCAGCAGGATTCCTTTAACACTCCAGTACCCAGAATGCCCCCGTGGCCCAGATAAAGCACAGTGCCTTCGCCTCCTGTCCTGTTCTTAAAGCCTGGTCCTGCAGCATAGTGCTTGAGACTAGAGGATACTTTCTTTAACCCATAAAATGATGCTACAGTTTCTGCCTAACCTTCTATTACTTCCTAAAACACAACACCACTCCTTAATATAATGCATCAATGTGAGGCTCGAGTGAACAACTTTACAGGCAAACGCCAAAGTCTTAAAACAAACCGCAATATTTCACCAATTAAACGATGGTATAAACAAAGCCAAACGTTCGAAGTTCATTAAGTACAATAAAAAAAAAAACATGAAACGTGGGAAACTTTATATATTATTCAGGATTGTTTATGGATGGAGGAACAAAGTATAATTTTGTACTGAATCTAAATCAGATTTTTTATTGTACTACTAACAAATATTTAATTGCATGGTCAGATTTAATAAGGAAAAAAACAACAACCAAGAAATGGGAAAAAAATGCAACACAATGAAGCAAAATGATTTTAGTTATATAGATGTGTCACGTTCGTTATGTCTTCTTATTAAATCAAGTCATTAGTTTTCTTTTGTTACAGACATGTAAGAGTTTTTTCCTTTACCTGACATGTTTCGACGGTGTAACTTCCGTCTTCATCAGAGGGTCACCCGGATGTTGGTGTGTGACGTGCTTTTGTAATCAGCTGATGTTACGGAGGTGTGACCTCCCTGTCAACATTGACAGGTCGGTCACACCTCCCGCTGTCAGTGTTGCCCCCTCAGGACGGCGCTCCAGGTGTGGGAGAGCATGTACGCCCCCTCATCCCTGTTTATTGTTCTTGGGCTACGCTTTCTGATTTCTATTGACTCCTTAATCCAACGGTGGTATCTGTTGTTCTCTTGTTGTATGATTTGAGCATTGTCCCAGTCCATTATATGATTTTCCCTTCTGCAGTGGACATCAAAATAACAAAATATCAAAATAACAGACATCAAAATAACAATCTACAGAAAACCGACACATACTGAACAATATCTGCTCTGGACGTCCGAACACCCTCATCGCACACAAACTGTCAGTTGTCAGAACACTCTACGAACGTGCAGCAATCATAACCGATCCCACAGAACGCGCAACAGAAGAACAACACATACGGCAAGCTTTGATCACATGTCAATATCCACCATGGGCCATACACAAAGGCGCACAACAAGTGAAAATAAAAGAAAAGACACAGACGAAAAAAGGAAGAAAACAGGCAACCCAAAAACAAGAAAGCAAAGCAGTAGTGACTCTACCGTATGTCAGAGGAGTTACAGAACGAATCCAAAGAGCCGTGAAAAAACACAACATACAAACACCCGTGAAACCACACACCAAACTACGACAGCTACTAGTTCACCCTAAGGACAAAATCGACCGACATGATAAATGCAATGTCGTATATGAAATACCATGCCAGTCATGCAATAAAACCTACATTGGGGAGACAGGAAGGAGTTTTAGCATACGATAAAAGGAACATAAAAAGGAATGTGAAAAAGAAACAGAACAGAGACAAACAAGAGCAAAAAAAGATAAAGCCACGCAAGAGAACCTCAAATCAGCAATAACAGACCACTGCAGAAGGGAAAATCATATAATGGACTGGGACAATGCTCAAATCATACAACAAGAGAACAACAGATACCACCGTTGGATTAAGGAGTCAATAGAAATCAGAAAGCGTAGCCCAAGAACAATAAACAGGGATGAGGGGGCGTACATGCTCTCCCACACCTGGAGCGCCGTCCTGAGGGGGCAACACTGACAGCGGGAGGTGTGACCGACCTGTCAATGTTGACGGGGAGGTCGCACCTCCGTAACATCAGCTGATTACAAAAGCACGTCACACACCAACATCCGGGTGACCCTCTGATGAAGACGGAAGTTACACCGTCGAAACATGTCAAAAGCTTTTGCCTAAGAAAACCCAAAACATTTGAAAACCTAAATATGTTGTGGTCAATAGGAGCAGGAAGACTGACTTTATCCACCTAGTTTAAAAAAAAATCAAAACAAGTGTCGCCAGGCAAAGCAAACCTCGCCTGGCAGCACTTATTTTATACCTACATGTTGATAATGGTAATATTTCTCAAATCATCAGCTGTCAGGTTATAGTACTATGAAAATCCATGACCTTGAGTTTGACATTTCAAAAACTCATTGAAGGTCAAAGATCATGGTGCCAAATGAAAGCCCATATGGCACTTCCTATAAGTTGATAATGGTAAATATCTGTCTACCATCAACCGTTTTCAAGTGATAGCCCTCTGAAAATCCGTGACCTTGAATTTGACCTTTCAAGGTCACTCAAGGTCAAAGACCATGGTGCCAAATGAAAGGCCATATAGGAGTTCCTACATGCTCATAGGAGTAAACATTTGTCTATTGGCAACCATTTTTGAGTTATAATGGAAAATATGTTATTTTGACCGAAAAATTGACCTTTCCGGTGACCTTGACCTTTACCTTGACCTGATTATCCCCAAAATTTAAATCAGGTAATCTACGGACCATTGCCCACCTACCCTGAAAATTTGAAGTCAATCGGTGCAACCGTCTAGACGCTAGATTGTTAGCAGACAAAGACACACACACACAAACAAACAAAAGTCATGGTGCCAAATGAAAGCCCATATATGACTTCCTATATGTTGATAATGATAAACATCTCTCTATCTCCAACTGTTTGAGTTATAGTGGTGCTTGAAAGTTTGTGAACCCTGTAGAATTTTCTATATTTCTACATAAATATGATCTAAAACATCATTAGGTTTTCACACAAATCCTGAAAGTAGATAAAGAGAACCCAGTTAAAGAAATGAGACAAAACATATACTTGGTCATTTATTTATTGAGGAAAATGATCCAATATTACATATCTGTGAGTGGCAAAAGTATGTGAACCTCTAGGATTAGCAGTTAATTTGAAGGTGAAATTAGAATCAGGTGTTTTCAATCAATGGGATGACAATCAGGTGTGAGTGGGCACCCTGTTTTATTTAAAGAACAGGGATCTATCAAAGTCTGATCTTCACAACACATGTTTGTGGAAGTGTATCATGGCACAAACAAAGGAGATTTCTGAGGACCTAAAAAAAAAAAAAACGTTGATGCTCATCAGGCTGGAAAAGGTTACAAAACCATCTCTAAAGAGTTTGGACTCCACCAATCCACAGTCAGACAGATTGTGTACAAATGGAGGAAATTCAAGACCATTGTTACCCTCCCCAGTAGTGCTCGACCAACAAAGATCACTCCAAGAGCAAGGCGTGTAATAGTCGGCGAGGTCACAAAGGACCCCAGGATAGCTTCTAAGCAACTGAAGGCCTCTCTCATGTTGGCTAATGTTAATGTTCATGAGTCCACCATCAGGAGAATACTGAACAGCAATGGTGTGCATGGCAGGGTTGCAAGGAGAAAGCCACTGCTCTCCAAAAAGAACATTGCTGCTCGTCTGCAGTTTGCTAAAAATCACGTGGACAAGCCAGAAGGCTATTGGAAAAATGTTTGGTGGCCAGATGAGACCAAAATAGAACTTTTTAGTTCAAATGAGAAGCATTATGGTTGGAGAAAGGAAAACACTGCATTCCAGCATAAGAACTTTATCCCATCTGTGAAACATGGTGGTGGTAGTATCATGGTTTGGGCCTGTTTGCCGCATCTGGGCCAGGACGGCTTGCCACCATTGATGGAACAATTAATTCTGAATTATACCAGTGAATTCGAAAGGAAAACATCAGGACATCTGTCCATGAACTGAATCTCAAGAGAAGGTGGGTCATGCAGCAAGACAACGACCCTAAGCACACAAGTCGTTCTACCAAAGAATGGTTAAAGAAGAATAAAGTGAATGTTTTGGAATGGCCAAGTCAAAGTCCTGATCTTAATCCAATGGAAATGTTGTGGAAGGACCTGAAGCGAGCAGTTCATGTGAGGAAACCCACCAACACCCCAGAGTTGAAGCTGTTCTGTACGGAGGAATGGGCTAAAATTCCTCCAAGCCGGTGTGCAGGACTGATCAACAGTTACCGGAAACGTTTAGTTGCAGTTATTGCTGCACAAGGGGGTCACACCAGATACTGAAAGCAAAGGTTCACATACTTTTGCCACTCACAGATATGTAATATTGGATCATTTTCCTCAATAAATAAATAAATAACCAAGTATAATATTTTTGTTTTATTTGTTTAACTGGGTTCTCTTTATCTACTTTTAGGACTTGTGTGAAAATCTGATGATGTTTTGGGTCATATTTATGCAGAAATATAGAAAATTCTAAAGGGTTCACAAACTTTCAAGCACCAATTTTAGCAGTGACCTCGACCCTCAACCGCTAATAAAACTATGAGAGATGCCCCATCATGTAGCATATCAGTGGAAGCAGAATTGAAAGATCAACGTTTTGGAATTGGTTTTAGGTCAATATGATGAACATGAAGGAAGATATCACGAAAAAAAACGATTTTGACCTTTTTGTTGACCTTGACTGGATGACCCTCAAAATGTTGGAGGTTCTATTTGAGACCAATGCCCAGCTATCCTGAAAGTTTCATGAAGGCCAGTCCAGCTGTTTTCCCATAATGTTGCTAACAAAAATAAATAAAAAAAAAAAAAACCAAAACAAACACAAACAAAGAAACCCCACCGAAAACAATACCTCGCCCCCTGGTGGACTCCGTTCCAAGCGAGGTAACAAATAAATATAAAATCATCCACGGATTCTTCCAACTTGTGAAAATATGCAAACAAAACGTGTTGCGTTTTTATAAACACATGCCTTAGAAGGAAGACCTCCACTACCTGTTCAGCTGCTTGTCTACAATCTGCTCTTGTAAGCTGCACTTCACAAACCCACAACAAAACCACCGCTTGTTCTGCGACACCCAATACATCTGTCACAGAGTCCAGCTGGACCCACAGACCAGGCCAAGGGGATTATGGGAGATTCTTGGCAGCATGATGTACAGCCCCCTATGTTGCCGAGCAAATAATAAAACGGGGGGATTTAGAGAGGTCTGACTGTTTTGTTTAAGAAGGTAAGATTTAGCCGTTTAAGTAGCATTTTAACCCCTCCGTCCACATTTATTGCAGTATAAGGATTGAACTCTATTTTTACACACTTGTTTTAATCTCAGCTGATAACGATATTAAAATGCTGACATTTTTTAGTTAAAGGTTTTTAGTTTGGTTGGATGGCCTTAAAGAAAGCTTCATCTGGGTCTGAAAACCAGAATCTAGAAAGCGGTTAAACAGAATTATTTAAATAATGTTTATTTAAATCGAAGTGAAAATTTGCATTAGAGCAAATAGGGCTGAAATTTGTGTGCAAGGGTTTTTAATTCAACTATATGAGGTGCAGAAAATTTTTGTACAAATTTTCAAATATTTCTGTGACACAATCCGTTTCAAATTCAGATTCAAATTTTTCAAACAAATCTTATTCATATCAGAGTCGAAACCAACAGGAATATATATATAGAAAAGTTAGATGTGTGATCACAATGCCTGTGGTTTAAGCTAATGTAGCGTGTGTGTGTGTGTGTGTGTGTATATATATATATATATGTGTGTGTATGTGTCGGATGTGGTGAGAGAGGACATGAAAGTGGCAGGTGTGGTAGAGAAGGATGTGGAAGACAGGGAGCAATGGAGACGAAAGATCCATTGTGGCAACCCCTAATCGGGAGCAGCCAAAAGAAAAGAAATATAGATACCGTATGAGTGATTCCATGCTTATGGGTACTTAAATGGGGACATGAACTTATTCACCTAAAACCATTTCTTTTTTTACCATCAGGTCACAAAACATGTAATCTTTAATGAATGATATGTTAAAAGATAACTTTAATTTTCTGAGATGTAATAAAAACATATTTATATGCCAAAGTCAAGCCTATGAGTTCCAAAATGATGTCTGTTACATTACTTCTGTTACGATTGTCCATCTCGCGTCTGTTACAAATTAATTACAATCTAGCTCTATACCATGTTAATCTTATTGAAAGAATGTGTATGTTTATTCTACTACACATGTTTATTAATTATATTTGCTAAAACATCACCTTCCTATGTTTCAAAAAGTAATTCTACATTGTTAAAATTGAGAATATATATGTCCACAACACTTCTGTTACATTCTGACTTTGGCATATAAATGTGTTTTTATTACATCTCAGAAAATTAAAGTTATCTTTTAACATATCATTCATTAAAGATTACATGTTTTGTGACCTGATGGTAAAAAAAGAAATGGTTTTAGGTGAATGAGTTCATGTCCCCATTTCAGTACCCATAAGCGTGGAATCACTCATATATATATATATATATATATATATATATATATATATATATATATATATATATATATTTTAGACACACACACACACACTAAAACACACCAATTTACACTGGAATACACTTTGGGCTGCTCGGCTGAAATAACAACAAATCATATCAATTATATGCATAATTATGATATGGGCATCTGTGTACGTATGGATGTGTATAGTTATAGGTATATGTATATGTATGTACTGTATATATGTATTGTATGTGTGTATATATGCATAACATAAGTATTTGTATATATATGATTTGATTTGGTAGATATTATACCATGTTGGTATGTCTTGGTATGTTGGTATGTTTTCTTTTTGTTTGTTGCTTTTGTTTTCTTTTGTATATATAGTTTATTATGGTGGAAAGTGACGTTTGATTAGTGGTGGTATAGAGGGTTAGGATTTGATAAGTTATTTACTTCTTCCTAATCCTTTCCGAACATTATTATGTGATTGCCTTGTGGCTACGCTATTCTGTTTATGACGATGTTTTGATGATTGCATTTTTTATTTTTATTTTTTTGTTTGTTTTTATATCTTCTTTACTGTTCAGAATAAATCAATCAATCAATCAATCAATCAAATTTGATTTTCTCTCTTTTTTCATTCTATTCCATTTTGAACACCAATTTGAAACCTCTCCCATCACACCACAGCTACCAACTGGGAACGGTCAATATGCTGCTTTCTCCCAGACATATGAAGCCAGCCAAACACATCTATTCAAACTGCTGTTCAGACTGCATGACAGATGAAATATCCATCTGCCCTCTTCCACATACACAAGCTCACAAATGCCCACAAAAGTTTAATGTTTAGTGTCTGACAGGGGAGAGTGTGTGTGCCATCCCTCCCACCCAGAGTGCATGACCAATTTTGCTCTCCGCTCTCCTGCCTTCTGATTGTGCTGCTGGTGGACGGCTGTGGCATTATGGGGATTTGAACAAGCAAACACTTTTTCCGTTACACCGCCTTTAAATCTGTACCCGCTTTTCAGATGTAATCTTTTGAAATTTTGAAGTACTGAATTTGAAATGCACTGTGTGAGCAAAATTTAATTTGAAATGTTCTATGCTTTTCATAAAATTCATTCAGTTCATGTAAAGGCAAACAAATGATTTGTAAACTTGGCATTCAGATTGTAGTGGCATATATTTCATTCCCTGCTGTGAAGTTTATTCATTTAAATCCGTGCTTTTGAATCAAAATGTTTAAACAAGAAAGCCTGAATTGAATCCAGGGGACACATAATGGACTATAGAGGAATATCACAGTGTGCAGCACGACTTCATTCATTATACTAAAAGCATTTAGTGTTTAGGACTGAATACTACTGGATCCATTAAAGCATTCACCAGATGTCTTTCTTGATTGCTGGGTTTTTTTTTTTTTTTTTGATTTTTTTTAAATTCTCTAATCTTTATGGCCCATCTATGATTGCAAAAGAGGGATTTAACAGACCATATATTGTAGAAAATCTTTTTGGATGGTGTTATTGTGCTAATTTTCTGCCTTGTTTTAGAGATCTATAGTATATAGTTTAAGAAATTTCATGCATCCATTTTTCCCCCCACAATATCCATTCATTTTTATCTATATGTTCTTGGGCAATTCCATGTAAATGTCAACCTCACCATGCAAAATTAAAGCAACATGTAATACATCAAATGGATTTGACATCAAAACCACTCCCAGAGATATCACCTAGGCCTGTATTTTACAGATGTGAATAAGTTGAACCAATTTGTAACCAACCTAATGTGTCACTGTCAGTCTTTCTTTCTTGTAATGTAAAACCCAAGCTAAAATCAACTTTGATCGTGTACAATTCTATATTATTGCCACAAGCCACAGAAATGTATGCTAAAATCCACAAAACAGCAAAACAATAGCCATCCTAAATAGTATTTAAGAACTTTGATAGTTTTAGCTGATATTTAGAGAGTTTTTCAAAGGGTTATGGTGGTTAAATTGCTGATTTTCTAAACATATGCCATGTCTATTTCAGACGCGTCACATCCATAACGGAATTTCGTCACATCCATAACGCTGACTTTTCCTTCCGAAACTCTGCATGAAATACAAAATATTTTAAACAAAGATTTTTTAATATTCACCTTGGACCCCTCTATCAAATGGATATCTCCATTTCGACATTAGGTTTACAATTTCACAGAGTTTGATAAAAATGTACAGTCACCCAAGAAAAGTGATACTTTTTCTGTCACGTCCATAACGCATCTTTTATTGGCGTTTTCTGGCATGCCCTAGATGTACTATGGGAATTGTTCTTGTTCTATCACTTCTCCAGTATGGTACAGCCTTAAAATATGCAACACCTGTTTAAATACTGGGAGACAATAAAACATGCACTGGGTCATTTGTTGCCATTTTGAGTTCAAGTGTCATGTCCATAACGCTGGAATTGCTCTCTTCCAAGATCTGACTTTAATCTTTTTTTTTTTAACTGGCAAACCCACCTCTATAGCATAAGTTATCGATTACTAAATCAACGCACACATTCTGGATATCCTTAAGAATTTGGTCAAAAACAACAGGGTTTCTTGACCAGTTTAAGTTTATAACATTGTGTAAGTGCTGCTGCATAAAGATATCGACTCCTCTGAGACAGCAAGCAGAGATGGACAAAGTACCCAACTGCATTACTGAAGTCAAAGTACAGATCCCGCTGGTCAAATGTGACTCCGATACAAGTGAAGGTTGTCCAGTCAAATTTTTACTTAAGTTAAAGTACTGAAGTACTTGCTTTTAAAAATACTTAAGTATTAAAGGTACGTTGTATTATTGCCACAACACTTACAAAACCTAACGCCGTTACCAAAGACAGAAATGTGAATTCAGAAAATGAACGCATGCTGTGCCATCATGGTGGTTTAACGTTAAGCTAGCTAGTCAGTGAAACTCCACCTGACATGCTAGCAAACTCTTTTCAAACTCAAAATCATATTGGGTAGCTAACGCTACTAGAAAAGAAAGATTTCTACATTCTGTTTATTTGGCAAGATTATGCTAAAACATATTTCTGAAAGGACTTATATATGTGTATATATGTATGTATATATGAGTGTTTAGTGTACGTCTAGTTCATATCTAGAGTGTTTATACTGTTTATATTGTCTGTTTGAGTGTTTAGTCTTTGTGTAGTTCTTATCTAGTGTTTATACTGTTTATATTGTCTGAGTGTTTAGTCTATGTCTTGTTCTCATCTAGTGTTTATACTGTTTATTTATACTGTTTAAATTGTTTGTCTGAGTGTTTAGTCTATGTCTAGTTCCTATCTAGAGTGTTTATACTGCTTATATTGTTTGTTTGTTTTTTTCAATTATTCTATTTTTATTTTTATTTATTGCATTGCCTGTTTGCACCGTGGATCAGAGAGGACTGAAATTTCATCTGTGCTGTATGTCGAGCATGTATAGCATATTTGACAATAAAGTTGACTTGACTTGACTTCAGATAAGTTAACATCATTCATGTTAGCGTAACTCTGTTTTTACATGCTAACTAACAGCGTCCACGTTAACTAGCTATGTGTTAACGTTAGCCATGGACAAGGCTACGGCAACTTGGCGGGCAAATCCATACAAAGTCATTTGACTAACCAGACTGCATAGCTATTGCAATGTTATCGCTAGCTCTAAAAGCACAGACAACTTTGTTGCAAGCTTTCTCTTGGAATAAAACGTTTATATACCTCAATATGCTTCCGCAGGTTGAACAGCGAGTTTTTGTAGGCCGTGACGTGGTTCGTTTTCAGCAAACAAAGCAAACATTTAAAACGAAACGTATCTTTAATCCTTTCAGAAAACTGAAACATGGGTTCATGGGCCATGAGTGCGTGCATTCTCCAGAAGAACCGCCTCCTTACATTCTGCCATCAACTCATCGTGTTCAAATAATGCTGCTGAGAAATAATTAAACTCGATTTTATACAGTCTATGAACGTGACGTGACCCTAGTGATTACTGATAGGCTGTCTCAGTGTCACCTGCGAAAAAACCATCACGTTTTAGAAAAGAAAAGAAACTAGAAAAGCACTTGGAGAGCACAGACCTCTGCCTTTAAAAAATTCCGGGATCCAGACGGTGATCCGGATCACCGCCAAAATTTAATGGATTGTTACTTGTGCCCAGTCACACCTCTGGAAAAAATTTCAGAGCAATCCATTCATTACTTTTTCCGTAATGTTGCTAACAGACAAACCAACAAACAAACAAACCAACGCTACCGAAAACATAACCTCCTTGGCGGAGGTAAAAAACGTCCACTTTCAAAGATGCTTCATAGTAACAAGGACCTTGACCGAAACGTAGTGGAGTGAAAAGTACGATATTTGCCTTTCAAATGTAGTGAAGTTAAAGTCACAAGTTTCCCAAAAAAAATACTCATGTAAAGTACAGATACTCAAAAAGTGTACTTAAGTACAGTACTCAAGTAAATGTACTTCGTTACTGTCCATCTCTAGTAGCAATATTGACTATATTGCATGAATTCACACTTAAACCTCAAGGGATTATTAGGTGATTCAACAAAACACTGAAGAAAATCAAGAAAAAGCTGCGTGAAACTGGAGTCAAGATAAAAGTTACGTGTTGACGCAACGGTGCAGTGGTCATCACTGTCGCCTCACAGCAAGGGGGTTCTGGGTTCGAATCTCGGGGTCGACTGGGGCCTTTCTGTCTGAAGTTTACAGGTTGTCCCCTGTCCCTGTATGGGTTTCCTCCGGGTGCTCTGGTTTCCTCCCACAATTCAAAGATATGCGGATTAGGTCAACTGGCTACTCTGAATTGCCCGTAGGTTTGAATATGAGTGTGAATGGTGGTTTGTCCCTGTGCTCGCCCTGCGATAGATTGGCAACCTGTCCAGGGAGAACCCCACCTCTAACCCCTCAGTTGGGATTGGCTCCAGCTCACATCAGTAGGATAAGCGGTATACGGTATAGACAGTGAATGAATGAATAAATGAATAAATAAATATCAGATGAAAATGGCAAAAATGGACTGCATATAAACGCAGCAATGTGGCTTTTCATTCAAAATTTAATTGAAAACCCCAGAGAGGAAACCCTGGAGGATAAACACACCAAGACATTTACCTCCAGGAGAGCCCAGTTATGGACTAATTACTGCTGCATATTACGTGTACTGGGAGATCATCTCCTTTCCATTCAACACATACCACTCTTATCAAGAGACTACAGACTGACACTAGCACAGAAACCAAAACACAACGTCAAGGACGTCGTAGCTCATCTGGCCTGGCATCAAAACAACCATGACGACCAAAACATCAAATAAAACTGAAATATGACAATGCGAGAGAGGACCAACCTCCATGACAAACTGTTTACAACAGGAAAATCAACAAAGGACTCAATTTTGAGGGAAGATCTACTCAAAACATTGATCAGAACTGAATTCGCATGATGAGAGAGGAGATACCATTCTAGTCAGAAGAAAATGTGTTAAGTTGACCTAATACAATGGCCAAGTTTTGTGCAGAAGGTCTAGTTCTTTCAAATAAAACAATCAGAACTGAAATCCATTGAGAACTGAGGGAGGGAGGACACGTGATTTAACTGAAAATAAACAATGTCGAAAACCAACAAACAAATGACCAAGTTTTGTTCCTCGTGGGAAGATCTACCCAAAACATCGATCAGATCTGAAACCTGGTGAGAACTGTGAGAGGAGACACAATTCTAATGAGAAGTCCCAAAATTCATGAAGTTGACCGAATTAGCAGTTCGTTAGTGAAAATTTGACAATACAGTGACCAAGTGTTGTCCAAAAGGACTAGTTCTTTAATTTCTCTGTTGTAATTGAATCCTCCTTGGTGTAGTGGTAAAGTGGTGGATTTCAAAGCAGAAGGTCTTGAGTTCAATTCCCAGCAAGGATAGTTAATCAATACGTGCTATGTTATGAGCGTCCGCCATGATGGTGGATGTACAAAGCAACTAGGATGGCAGCTGCTGAAAGTGTGTCTGTAAGCAAAGCTGAATTTTCTCAGTATTTGAATGAAGATTCGATACAAAGAGAAGATAGATATGTGTGGGTTTTGACCTATATTATTTAAAAAAGTCAGACTTTTCTGAAGATAAGACACTTCTACTGACCATCGAGTACCCAGATATCGCGTTCTATCTGGTTTGGCTACCGAAAAATCAAGTCCGACCTTGGACGAAACCTAGCCTGTTTTCTGAGTGGGTGCCCAGTCTGGATTGTTTCTATCGTATAATTTTCCATGCCTAGAAGCACTGTTCAGCAGTGCTCATCTCCTCTCCGTACTAAGCCTCAGAGTTTCCTCGCCCTCTTTCCGAATCATGGACGGAATTCTAAAAAATCGGCACGTGCCACGGTCACGGGTACTGTTGTGACCACAACCATATACAGCACAAAGATATGGCAGAGCTAAAAGAACGCTTAAAGCAGTGGAAAAACAAAGAGTTGTGCACGCATGACTATGTTTTGTATGGTATGTCGCTTGACCCAATGTTTGCATCTCCACCAACATGGCCAACATCTGGGTTTCTATTTTTGCTTTGACATGACTTGCAAGTCAAGGATACAAGTGTAATTCTGGGTAGAAACGTGTTCTTGGGTTTCAGTCATGTGACTTTTCGTAGCGATTTCATTTCCGGTAAAACAGCTGGTGGTCAAACAAACCAAAATGGCTGCTGTAGTGCAAACAACTAGCAATAACTTATCAGAGTGAGTATGCTCATAATCTAGAAGCCACTGCTCACTTTAGATACAGTGCTCAGTGTAAATGAGTACACCCCCTTTGAAAAGTAACATTTTAAACAATATCTCAATGAACACAATTTCCAAACTGTTGACAAGACAAAGTTTAATATGACATCTGTTTAACTTATAACGTGAAAGTAAGGTTAATAATATAAACTTCGATTACACATTTTTTCAGTTTTACTCAAATTAGGATGGTGCAAAAATGAGTACACCCCACAACAAAAACTACTACATCTAGTACTTTGTTTGGCCTCCATGATTTTTAATGACAGCACCAAGTCTTCTAGGCATGGAATAAACAAGTTGGCGACATTTTGCAACATCAATCTTTTTCCATTCTTCAACAATGACCTCTTTTAGTGACTGGATGCTGGATGGAGAGTGATGCTCAACTTGTCTCTTCAGAATTCCCCAAAGAAAATAATTTCTTTCCACCACAAAGGTGAAGACTACAAGAAGATCAGAAAAGCTTTACTTATCAGTCAAAATACTGTAGCAAAAGTGGTACAAAAATTTAAGAAAGATGGAACTGCAACCATCTCACAGAGACATCCAGGTCGTCCATGGAAGTTAACACCTTGACAGGAGCGTCTTCTGATGAGAAGGGTTGAAGAAAATCGGCATGCAAGTTCACTGCAGTTATCTAAAGAAGTAGAAAGCCAAACTGGGGTGACTATTTCCCGTGACACAATACGGCATACACTGCAGAGGAATGGCATGCATGGATGCCATCCATGAAAGAAGCCTCTCCTAAAGCCCAGGCACAAAAAAGCCCGCTTAGAGTTTGCCAGGGCCCATGCTGACAAAGATGAAGACTACTGGGACTCTATACTCTGGAGTGATGAGACCAAGATAAATGTTTTTGGAACTGATGGCTTCAAAACTGTATGGCGTCGCAAAGGTGAGGAATACAAAGAAAAATGCCTGGTGCCTACAGTGAAACATGGTGGTGGCAGTGTCCTTATGTGGGGCTGCATGAGTGCTGCTGGTGTCAGGGAGCTGCATTTCATTGATGGCATCATGAATTCACAGATGTATTGCTCTATACTGAAAGAGAAGATGCTACCATCACTCCGTGCCCTTGGTCATCGTGCACTTTTCCAACATGACAATGATCCTAAACACACATCTAAGGCCACTGTTGGATTTCTGAAGAAGAACAGGGTGAAAGTGATTCAGTGGCCAAGTATGTCTCCTGATCTGAACCCAGTCGAACACCTATGGGGAATTCTGAAGAGACAAGTTGAGCATCACTCTCCATCCAGTCACTAAAAGAGGTCATTGTTGAAGAATGGAAAAAGATTGATGTTGCAAAATGTCGCCAACTTGTTCATTCCATGCCTAGAAGACTTGGTGCTGTCATTAAAAATCATGGAGGCCATACAAAGTACGAGATGTAGTAGTTTTTGTTGTGGGGTGTACTCATTTTTGCACCACCCTAATTTGAGTAAAACTGAAAAAATGTGTAATCTAAGTTTATATTATTAACCTTACTTTCACGTTATAAGTTAAACAGATGTTATATTAAACTTTGTCTTGTCAACATTTTGGAAATTATTTGTGTTCATTGAGATATTGTTTAAAATTTTACTTTTCAAACGGGGTGTACTCATTTACGCTCAGCACTGTAGATTCAGAAGATTGCTATGTGCAATGGAATCGACCCCTACAGTCTGGGAAAGAAGGATTTGTCATACGATCTAGAAAACTACCCTTCAGTCGAGTTCCCCGACATCTCGAACTATCTGGTGTTGCAGACGTCCTTCTACACTGCAAAACAGATGAAAGCGTGGAAGTGTACGGAGGCTTACAACTTTTTTGTATGTAGCTGGGTAAAGGAACTCGGGATCAAGTCGCTGCTGAATGAATCCTGTATTGTTTTTGCCCATGTAAGTATTTTTTTTTTTAAGCAAAAAACAGTTCGCTTGATTCTCACTTGTGTTGGCTCTTATCTCTCAGGTAAATCATTCACAAAGATCATCAGAAACCCCTTTAAAGACCTGGAGCTTAGTTAAACAAGATCCAGGAGAAGTGATCACAGCGCATTGTAACTGTATGGTTGGGTAAGAATTTTGTCATGACCTTCATACATATGGACTTTCACCAAGTGATCACTGCAAACTCGAGCGTGCTTCGACTCGGCTCCCTTCGATTGCACTGAGAGGTTCAAAAGCCACCTTTCTCGACGTCTTTTTGTGAAATCCTGTGTTCATTCACCATTTTTTATTAGTTCACGGGGAACCCTGAAGAAACTTTTATCAGTTTCACGGTTTGATTGATTCGAACAACCTAAAACAACGCAAGCGTGAGGCATTTTTCATGCGAGCAAAGCACCTTCTCCATACAAACGCTCTGTCAACTGAGCGCTGGTAGACCACCAGCTAAAGTTCTGAATAACTAATGAGGCGGCTGTGACGTCACGTGAAACCCAAGAATAAGAGGATAGAAGATATAAACGGGGTGGGGTGATTGAGAAACAAGGGGAAAAGGTGAAGAGAGAGTGGTTGTCAAAGTGTTCTCATTCGTTTATGAGCCCCCCCCCCAAAAAAATCCCTTTTAAGAATGTTGATCCAAGTCACTGAGGTAAATCTAGAATCACCTGATTGCATGCTCCCTCTCCCTTTTTAAGATTCACCTGAACAACTCATGATCTCTGTACATGGAGCTTTCTTCGGTTCTTATTGCAGTAAACAGAGTGTCCAGTAGAGATAAGAAAGAACGGGGGCATCGTGGCTCAGGTGGATAAGGCGCCATACCATAAATCCAGGGACCTGGGTTTGATTCTGACCTGAGGTCATTTCCCGATCCCTCCCTGTCTCTCCTACTCATTTCCTGTCTCTACACTGTCCTATCCAATAAAGGTGAAAAAAGCCCAAAAAATATCTTAAAAAGAGATAAGAAAGAACAAGATGTTTTGGTCGAATCAATCCCCATCTTTTTCCTCCTCCTTTTATATTTTTTTTGTTCTTTGTTTGGTCATCTTTGTATGAATATTGTTCACGGATTATTAAAGGAGAACTGAAGTCATTTTTAAACTTGCTTTATTTCTTAATTAACGTGTTATTCAATGATGTTTTCAGTTTTAGTAGCTTTATATCGTGACTCATACGGTATTGGCAACTAATTGCAATTAAATATTATATTTATCGACCTATTCAGTTTTTAGCCATGTTGAATTTAGTCCGTTTGGTCCACGGCAGGCGTCGCTTATCCGTGCGATCATCACGAGACTTGTGCGAGACTTCGAAACGCCAGGTGTCAGTGCCGCCATTTTGAAAACCGTTTTCCAAACGAAATATTGCACAAAAAAACGAGTTTAAATGACGATTACTGCCTACTTTTTTCAAACTTTCCTAATCACTATCAAAACACAAACTTCCGGCTTGATTACATCAGCATTCGAAAGAGGGCGCGCGTGTCTTTTGACAACATTGGCAGATGTCGGTCACTTTGATTTCCGCTGTACGTTTTACTTCCGTCCTACGATGTCTCGCACAGGTCTCAGCGAATCTCGTTTACGGCCAGTGCTTGGACATATGGACTGATATTACAGAGCATATTTCAAACACTCATAACTCGCTATAGCAGTGACAAAATAGCAACAAAAATGCATTCCTATATTTAATAAAATGAGATAAATAGAATTTTGATAATTAAAAAAATTGCATTCAGTTCTCCTTTAAAGTTTGGACTGGGTAAAGCTTGACAACTGCCGTGCGTCTCGTTTTCTCATTCTCCGAGCACTCAATACTCTGCAGGAAAAGGAGGACAGAGTTCTGGTTTTGAGCTTAAGAGACATGAACTTAAGAATCTCGGGGCTCATTTCTAATGGGAGGAACAATTAGGTAGCTAAAAGTGTCCATTATAGGCAGCTCAGTAGTAAGAACATGAACACACTATCTAGAAGGTGGCATGGTGGTGGAGTGGTTAGCATTATCGCCTCACGGCAAGAAGGTTCCGGGTTTGAACTTCACGGCCAACGGTGGCCTTTCCGTGTGGAGTTTGCACGTTCTCCCCATGTCTGGGTGTTCTGGTTTCCTTCACAGTTCAAAAACATGCAGTATGATGGGGCCACTGTAATTAGTGCAAGCTGTAGGGGCTTCCCAGCCATAATGTATGTACCTACAGTTGTGGTCAGAAGTTTACATACAGTGACATAAATGTCATCTCGGATATGAATGTCATGGGAATATTTGGGCTTTCAGTCATTTCTTTGAACTGTTCTTTTTCTTTGGCAGAATGATTGTACAGCATACATCTTTAATTAAAAAAACACAACACCATGAGAATTTGGTGCACAAGTTTTACTTTTCTTTGGGTTTTCTGAAATCAACGCAGGGTCAAAATTATACATACAGCACACCTAATATTTGGGTAAAATGTCTCTTCGTAAGATTCACCTTGACCAAACATTTTTGTTTACCATGAACAAGCTTCTGGCAGAATTCTGGTTGGATGTTTCACGACTCTTCATGGTAGAATTGGTAGAGTTCAGTTACATTCGTTTTTTTCTTGGCATGGACTCGACTTATAAGCACGGTCCATATATTTTCAATAGGGTTGAAGTCAGGACTTGTTTTAAGCTTAATGTTAGCCTGCTTTATCCTCCACAACCAGCGTGTTTGGGTTCATTGTCTTGTTGTAACTCCCAAGTCGTGTTCAAGTTTCTGATGGTTGATGCTGAAGAATTCTGAGGTAGTCCTCCTCCTTCATTATTCCATTCACTTTGTGCAATGAACTAGTTCCACTGGCAGCAAAACAGCCCCAGAGCATGATGATCCTACCACCACCACCAGCTGGTACAGTGTTCCTCTGTACATGGTGGTCATTGTGGCCAAACAACTCAATCTTTGTCTCATCTGACCATACAGTTTTCCTCCAGAAGACTTTTTCTTTGTCCGTATGGTCAGCTTCAGACTTTAAGCTTGAAGGTGTTAATTGTGGAGCAGGGGGTTATTTCTTGGATAGCAGCCTCTTAGTCCATGCTGATCTGAACTGTAGACAGTGATCCATCAGCTTCCAGTTCATGGCAGGGCTGTGCCACGGTGGTTCCCAGGTTGTTCCTGACCATCCAAACCAATTTCCTTTCAGCTGAGGGTGACAGTTTGGGTTTTCTTCAAGCAAAGTGGCTTGGCAAAGTGACTACAATAACTTGGATACAATTGTTTGAACTGACCTTGGAATTTGCAGTTGTTTAGAAATGGCTCCAAGAGACATTCCGGAGTTGTGTACATCTGCGATCCTCTTTCTCAGATCTGCACTGAGCTCCTTGGACTTTCCCATTTTACTGTGTGTTGGTCAATCCAATAAGTGCTGTAAACAAACCCTTTTTATGAAGGCACAGAGAAGCTACCAGCTGTAGTCAATCATGATCATGAACGGGAAGTTAAGAGACCTCGGCCTTGGCAAGATAAGAGACATTTTGGAAGTTTCAGCACCTTGGAATTAATAATCGGAGTGAGTGTGTGTAAATCTTTGACCCTGTATGTATAATTTTGACCCTGTGTTGATTTCAGAAAACCCAAAGAAAATTAAAACTTGTGCACCAAATTCTAGTGTTTTTTTTTTAATTAAAGATGTATGCTGTTCAATCATTCTGCCACAGAAAAAGAACAGCTCAAAGAAATGACCGAAAGCCCAAATATTGCCATGACATTCATATCCGAGATGACATTCATGTAAACTTCTGACCACAACTGTATCTATCTCACTATGGCAAAGCTAAATGGAATTTTTTTTTAATTAAAAAATAAAAATTAGTCATTTTATGCATTGTACTGCTGCCACACGATTGGCTGATTATGTACAGCAGGTGTTCGTAATAAAATGGTCAGAGAGTGGATTAATTACTAGAATGTTGTAATAACAGGCTCTGAACATTTCTCTCAGCAGTCAGTGGAAGTTGGAGTATTACACGGATCTCTCAGAAGACCACAAAACAAATAGGGATGCTTGTTTTATAGAACAAGTGCCCGCCCTTGGCCGTTTAAAAAAAAAAAAAAGCAAGCACTATTCTGGCAAACAAGCTATAAAATATAAAGGTCAAAAGAGAGCTGGCAGGAAAACTACTGTAAGTAGCCTGTGGTCAAAAGTATGAAATGAAGCAATTCAATAAAGTGTTGAGTTCAGGAGTTCAGGGGCATTTATAATCAGCCTGCCTTAAATTAGACCTGGACATGCAGACAGGAAGTCTAATGTAGGTGTGTGCACTGGGACCAGTCTCAAATGTGCATTGGGACCAGGATTCTGTGGGATCCAACAAAAAGTCATCAAAGCAGGCAGTCCCGCCCTCATGCAGACAGACAGGAGGAAGCAGTTTAAATTATTTTAGGGAAGCAAGTTAAAATTTCTTTATTTTGGGAAACAAACAACTACATTTGTTATAAAATATCATGGGTGGGGCAAACAAAAATAACAGCTGTAGGAGTAAGTGGGCTTGATCAGACTTTTTGCTCTGAGCGAACAGGATTGGCTAGAATTCTTTCGGAAGCAGGACAAAAAACAAAAAGACAACATTCCCAGGGTGGCACGGTGGTGTAGTGGTTAGCGCTGTTGCCTCACAGCAAGAAGGTCCGGGTTCGAGCCCCGTGGCCGGCGAGGGCCTTTCTGTGCGGAGTTTGCATGTTCTCCCCGTGTCCGCGTGGGTTTCCTCCGGGTGCTCCGGTTTCCCCCACAGTCCAAAGACATGCAGGTTAGGTTAACTGGTGACTCTAACTTGACCGTAGGTGTGAATGGTTGTCTGTGTCTATGTGTCAGCCCTGTGATGACCTGGCGACTTGTCCAGGGTGTACCCCGCCTTTCACCCGTAGTCAGCTGGGATAGGCTCCAGCTTGCCTGCGACCCTGTAGAACAAGATAAAGCGGCTAGAGATAATGAGATGAGATAACATTCCCACACATGCAGAGAAACCTTCATCTCTTGTCTGGTACATGAATTACCATGTGTATCACTCAGGAAAGACAAACACCACATGACTCAAGGATAAGGACCAAAATATAACTCATTTCAGTATATAAAAGCAATTCCAGTATTACGGTTATGACTCGGGCGGCACGGTGGTGTAGTGGTTAGCACTGTCGCCTCACAGCAAGAAGGTCTGGGTTCGAGCCCCGGGGCCGGCGAGGGCCTTTCTGTGTGGAGTTTGCATGTTCTCCCCGTGTCCGCGTGGGTTTCCTCCTGGTGCTCCGGTTTCCCCCACAGTCCAAAGACATGCAGGTTAGGTTAACTGGTGACTCTAAATTGACCGTAGGTGTGAATGTGAGTGTGAATGGTTGTCTGTGTCTATGTGTCAGCCCTGTGATGACCTGGCGACTTGTCCAGGGTGTACCCCGCCTTTCGCCCGTAGTCAGCTGGGATAGGCTCCAGCTTGCCTGCGACCCTGTAGAAGGATAAAGCGGCTAGAGATAATGAGATGAGATGAGACGGTTATGACTCGTTATTGGCTTGTAAACGTCTCAGTGCCCACACAAGCTCACCATCAGTGAATCGGTTTACAGATATTAATATCAACTGTCAGGACAAATGCAGACAAAATATTGTAAAGCAGGATATTCTTCGAAATAAAATGTTCATATTAACTGGTATAAATCGGTCACGTACATATGGATATCTGGAATATGTGCCAGTTAAAGCTAGACGGCGTTTCGATTTCATAAAATCGGTGAAATTTAGTTTCGTCTGAAATTTGGTCATTGACACCTTCAAGCTCAACTAAAGTCTGAAGCTGACCACACGGACAAAGAAAAAGCCTTCTGGAGGATAGCTATATGGTCAGATGAGACAAAGATTGAGTTGTTTGGCCACAATGACCACCATGTACAGAGGAACACTGTACCAGCTGGTGGTGGTGGTAGGATCATCATGCTCTGGGGCTGTTTTGCTGCCAGTGGAACTGGTTCATTGCACAAAGTGGATGGAATAATGAAGAAGGAGGACTACCTCAGAATTCTTCAGCATAAACCATCAGAAACTTGAACACAACTTGGGAGCTACAACAGGACAATGAACCCAAACACGCATCAGAGCTGGTTGTGGAGGATAAAGCAGGCTAACATTAAGCTTAAAACAAGTCCTGACTTCAACCCTATTGAAAATATATGGAACGTGCTTACAAGTCGAGTCCATGCCAAGAAAAAAACCCCGAATGTAATTGAACTCTAACAATCCTGCCATGAAGAGTCGTGAAATATCCAACCAGAATTCTGCCAGAAGCTTGTTCATGGTAAACAAAAATGTTTGATCAAGGTGAATCTTACGAAGAGACATTTTACCCAAATATTAGGTGTGCTGTATGTATAATTTTGACCCTGCGTTGATTTCAGAAAACCCAAAGAAAATTTTAACTTGTGCACCAAATTCTAGTGTTTTTTTATTAAAGATGTATGCTGTACAATCATTCTGCCACAGAAAAAGAACAGTTCAAAGAAATGACTGAAAGCCCAAATATTGCCATGACATTCATATCCGAGATGACATGCATGTCACTGTATGTAAACTTCTGACCACAGCTGTAAATATGTACGGAGAGGGGGTGCTCATGATCAAGATCTGAACAAACAAACACTGTTTGACCATTTTTGTCACTCGTGAAGCAACATATGTAAGCACACGAAATGACCCTTTTCTCCTCCCCAAGGGTATACAAACTTTTGCATTTCACTGCAATACAACAACACTGTCTTTTTCATGCGTGGTAGAACGTGGCTAGGTAAAGCAATACAGCTTCCTTGTGATATACAGCCTTGAAAAGCTGCCCATGTGTTATTAATTTCTCATGATGGCTCAGCGAGAAGAGCTAGAGTATCGCCACACCTGTTACGAGCTCGCTCACCCTCACCTGCAGTAACAGCGCTCTGTAATTCATGGCTCTTGACGCCTCTTGTTACAGTCTGGGTCGTGCTTCGCGCCAGTGATTCTCATTTCCAGAACTGGAGAAGAGGAACCTGAGCACTGCTCTTCGCTTCAGACTGGAGAAGACATACAGCATTGCGCATGTGAAGGTGCCGACTGGTCAGTCTGAAGATAAATCGCATTTTCTGCTTGAACGACTCGAAGCAGGGCCTGACTAACAGCGCAAAGGATGGGGGGGCAAGTGGGCCGGGTCTGAAGCATTTAAGTGAGCGCTAATATCTTTAACAAATCTTTGTTTGTAACAAACGAGGTCATTAAGCAGAAACTGCGTTACAACAGGGTGAGGGTCTGTTCAGGTTTAGATAATAAACACTAGTGTTTGAATGTAGAACTAATATGTTATTATTATTATTATTATTATTATTGTTGGTCTACAACAGGGGCGGCATGGTGGTGTAGTGGTTAGCGCTGTCGCCTCACAGCAAGAAGGTCCGGGTTTGAGCCCCGTGGCCGGCGAGGGCCTTTCTGTGCGGAGTTTGCATGTTCTCCCCGTGTCCGCGTGGGTTTCCTCCGGGTGCTCCGGTTTCCCCCACAGTCCAAAGACATGCAGGTTAGGTTAACTGGTGACTCTAAATTGACCGTAGGTGTGAATGTGAGTGTGAATGGTTGTCTGTGTCTATGTGTCAGCCCTGTGATGACCTGGCGACTTGTCCAGGGTGTACCCCGCCTTTCGCCCGTAGTCAGCTGGGATAGGCTCCAGCTCGCCTGCGACCCTGTAGAACAGGATAAAGCGGCTAGAGATAATGAGATGAGATGGTCTACAACAAGGGTTCTCAACCTTTTCTACTTTAAGGCCCAACTATTCATACTTGTAACAAGTCAGGGGCCCATTAGAAAAAGATCCCCAATTATTTTGGCTCATCGATTCTATTAGAATCTAATAATTTATTGTAAAATGTATTAATGGGATGCAACATCACTCCGTGTTACAGATGGGAGCCCAGGAATTAAATAAATGCAATAAAAACACTGTTGACAATGATAGTCATAATACGTCACAAAGAATCCATCCATATCTCGGTCTCATCAGTATCAGGTGTTTCCCATAACGACTGAGTCTCAAGAGGGCGCGCACAACAATCTCCGTGAGTGCTCGTGGCCGCTCGAGCTGCGCCAGACTCAAGTGTGCAAAGGCCTGACAGTCAAGTGTTCACCTGCTGTGCGACCACAACTTTTAGCTCACATGTATATCACCACCAAAATGCCTCATTTTCATCGAAAACCCATCGCGAGCTGTAGCGTGACCGTAGCTTAATGAGGCAGATGTGACGTCGGATGCAACCCAGCAATTTTACCCTACTACGAGTAAAAAATTAGCGGCCCGCTAGATGGCGCTTAGTGGGCCGCAGCCCAGTGGTTGAGAAACACTGGTCTACAACACCGCAAGTTTACTCGAGAGCATTTTCACGGATCATTTGAAGAAGACCGCAGAACTCCAGGCAAGCAAAGCCTTAAACTAAAGTACAAGCCCAAAGCTAGAAGGCAGGGCAAATAGTGGCGTCAATAATTTTGAGAGAAAATAGTCAGATTTTTAAAGCCCCCATACAAATTCTGCAGGTTAAAATGCGATAAATATCAGATGTATTTGTCCTGCAGTTCCTCCTTAAAGGAGATACACAGAACCTTTATTTTTAAATACATTTCTGAGTGGATAGTATCTCCATCCTTGACTCTTGTATGCTGCAAAAATGGGAATAAAAAAAAAAATATATATATATATATATATATTTTTTTTTTTTGAGAGTTAAAATCGACCGTAAAGTTGGCATTCGAGTTGCCCCGCTGAGCCAGCCAGCCCTGAGTGCATGACGTCACAGCGGTAACCGGTTTTAAGGAGGAGGCCTTTTACAGCTATAGACCAAAGTCATATAAATAAAAATTTATGGTGAAAGTAAGAAATACCGTTACCGACTTGCTCGACTAAGACTGATTTGACTTCATTGATTGTGGGTTGACTCTCATTAAAACAGGATAGGTGTTATAACTTATGCAACATACATGTACATGCATGCATTTTCACTGATAAAACATAAAAGGCTAATTAAATAATCAGATGAACTGAGACGATCACATTCTGAAGCAAATTAAATAATCTTATACCGGTAACTTAAACACACAATACAAGTTACATGGATTAATCTAAATGTAGGTAAACAACGAGTGTTGATGTATTGTATCTAAATGAGCGTCGGAGCTTACCTGTCTGTGTTCTCGCTTTTTGAAGGCCGACTTTGTGGCCAATTGTTTTGAAACAATCTGACTTTCAGTTGTTCGTTCAGTTCTCCGTTCATTCGCTTCTTCCACGTAAGGGCGAGATATTGCTGCTGAGGCGAGCATATCCAGCAGAGAAATCAGACGGCTGGTCCACTCATTCTCCATTTTCTCCATACGGAGTACTCCGCCATTACTGCTCGGTTCAGGCAATTACTAAAACCCGGGACAGGACGTCACCGGTTTTAGCAACAATCGCGGGGAGGTCACTGCCCGAGCGATAATATGCCACATCTCGTTCCGTCCTGGGTTTTAGCAACAACCCTCGGCTCACACTCCGGGAGAACTGGTGCAACTGAACTTACTTTCTTTTTCTTGTAGTTTTCTTTTCCTTTAATTGTTGGTACTGCACCCTCTTTCAATACGGGCTTATAGACAACGCTCCTCAACAGATCAGAGATTTTGTACGAGTCTTCAGTAAACTGTGCAGAGCAGAGGAGAGACCACTTCATAGGCGCCCAATGTGCCCGTGAACTTCTCGCAAAACGCGTCCAACAGTTTGAACATTCTTGGGCCATGAATGCAGCGTAAATCCACCTTCTGTTGCGTTGCTGGCAGGTGCAGCAACACATCTACGTGGCATGGCGATAAATTAGCTCAAAATGGAGGATCGGAGTTGCAGTCAGCTCTGTGTTTTAGTATAGCGGAAATGGCGATGAGACCGATAGACTTCCTGTTGTGACATTACGGACGTCAAGGTCATTCACTCAGACTGCTACCTATATGAATCATTTTAATCGTAAAAATTACTATATTAGATTCATTGTTAATGCTTAAAATTATTCCTGTGCCATTCTTGAGGTATCAAGGCGTTTATAAACAAAAAGTGAGGCCATGGTTCTGCGTATCTCCTTTAACAAGGAAGCATTTCAAGGCCTCTCTGAACACGAACAGAGGGAATCCTGGAGAGCCCTGTTGCTAGGACACTCTATACTCTTCAGATGCAGAATTAAATCCTGTGTGAGCTTTTGTGTGTGTGTGTGTGTGTGTGTGTGTGGGTGAGTGTGAGACCATGCATGTTTCTTGTCAGGAATCAGAAGTGACACACCCCCAGTTGATCATCTGCTCAAATCGCACCATGGCCTACACAACTCCAACTTTCACAAAAGTTTCCCAGCACCCAGAGAAAACCACACGGGAAGAACATGCAAAATCCACACAGGAAGGCCCCCGTTGGCCACTGGGCTCTAACCCAGAACCCTCTTGCTGTGACGCGACAGTGCTAACCACTACACCACCGTGCTGCCCAAGGATCCTTCAAAGATCTTAAAAGGGTCCTTTTCAGGATCTTATAAAAGCTCTTAACTGGACTCCTCAAGGATTTAATCAGGATCTTATAAGAATCCTTGTCAAGGTCTTTACGAGATCTTTGTGAGGATCCCTTAAAGTGGCATTCCACCATTGGATGTATTCTTTGGCATAAAATACAATATATTTTATGACAACATGACTAGACAGAGAAATCTTTTAGCTTCAAAATGATATATCAAACAATTTTTTGACGACAAGTATATTAATTTTGCGACCAACGTCACCTACCCTTTTAATTTCCGCGCGGTAGTGAAACGTGATGTCATCGGCAGGTTCCCCTTCTTGTGTACCACGTGTCGGTCTATTTTTAGACCAGGAAACCCCCAAAGTGAGAGAGTCATTTCTCCTCGTATATGGGGGCCAAAAAAATTGCGAAAAATTTTGAGTTAATCTTTCAGTTAGCTAGATTTATTGGTATTAGCTAGATTTATTGGTATTATTTTTATCGCGTTCTATCCGCCATTGCTGATAATATGTGCCACGTCACACGTCACGTGGTACACAAGAAGGGGAACCTGCCGATGACATCACGCGCGGAAATTAAAAGGGTAGGTGACTTTGGTCGCAAAATTAATATACTTGTCGTTGTCAAAAAATGATGTTTGATATATAATTTTAAAGCTAAAGGATTTCTCTATCTAGTGATACCATTTATATATGTTGTCAAAATATATTGTATTTTATGCCAAAGAATACATCCAATGGTGGAATGACACTTTAAGATCCTCGAGGATCTAATGAGGATCTTTCAGTTTTTTTAAATGATCCTAATTCAACGGAATTGGCAAGGATGGAAATGGATTGAAACTTACATAATTATGATTCATAAGAATTGGATAAAGATCTCATCTCATCTCATTATCTCTAGCCGCTTTATCCTTCTACAGGGTCGCAGGCAAGCTGGAGCCTATCCCAGCTGACTACGGGCGAAAGGCGGGGTACACCCTGGACAAGTCGCCAGGTCATCACAGGGCCGACACATAGACACAGACAACCATTCACACTCACATTCACACCTACGGTCAATTTAGAGTCACCAGTTAACCTAACCTGCATGTCTTTGGACTGTGGGGGAAACCGGAGCACCCGGAGGAAACCCACACGGACACGGGGAGAACATGCAAACTCCGCACAGAAAGGCCCTCGCCGGCCCCGGGGCTCGAACCCAGGACCTTCTTGCTGTGAGGCGACAGCGCTAACCACTACACCACCGTGCCGCCCTTTGGATAAAGATATACCAAGGAATCCTGAATAACCAACATCTTAAAAGGATCTTTGAAAGAATCTTTCATGATTTTCAAGGTTTCAAAGATCTTGAAAGGATCTTAAGGATTTCATTAAGTTCTTTTTGGGATACAGGTAGTCGTCGACCTACGACTGGGTTTGGTTACGACTGACCGGTCGTAAACCAATCTGGTCGTAAGTCGGCCTATGTTAAATAAACATAAGTATATTGTGATGTGTAATGATATTGTAATCATCTTAAAGTCTTATTTTATCAACATTTACCTTGGCTCATTATTTGGTTTAAGTCAAACACTGCATACTCAGGGGTGAAAGTAACTTTTATTTCTTGCTGGTATATTATTTTGAGCCATAGTGCGCGCACAGCATGCCGAAAAATACACCTAATTATTTATTATTGTCTACTTATCAAGCATTCACTAGGACTTCTTATCACTCAGTAGTACTAGTATAGTACTTTTTTATCACACCATCACTCTTTCATCCACCTGTATCAGTTTTTGATTATAAATAAATTGCAAACACATCATTTCAACAACACAATCGTTTTAATTACATTTTTTTTAGCTGAACAGTTGAAACTAACTTTTCATTTTGGACACAGAACAGTGTAACAGAACAGAAAAGTGAAAGTTACTTTGATTACCAGCTGCGCACGTTATAGCACAAGATCTGGTTAAGCCGTACGCGCGCTGTAGCTCGCTCGTTGTTTGTCCAGCGAAACACTGCACACATAATAGAAGAAGAGGCTGGATGCAGTGTTGCCAGATTGGGCGGTTTTAAGTGCATTTTGGCAGGTTTTGAACATATTTTGGGCTGGAAACCGTCAGCAGTATCTGGCAACACTGGCTGGATCCTGGGCGCTGCCGGGAGCTGGGGCGGAAACTGTCGTACGCTCAGCTAGCTCAGCTGGGAAACACTTGCCAGTCATAACCAGATGGTCGTAAAGTCGATCGGTTGTAAGTCGACGACTACCTGTATTTTCAAGATCTTCACAAGACCTTTGCAAGCTTCTCAAGATCAAGAAACAGCAGAAATCAAGTCTATGGTACATGGAACTTACAAAATACAGTGGAACTTCTCTGAAGTGAACATCTGGACGCAGTAATGCTTTCCATAACTGGAGCTGTTTGCTTTTGGGGACATGTTCTCATGAGTGATGGCCTAAAAGTGCAAAGTTGGCCTCTCACAGGACGATGTGTATAAATACAAAACGACCTCCGAAATATAGCACAGTAAAATCATTTTGCGATTTTGACTGATTAAAATAATAAAATACCGAGGCTAATCAAACTTCTTTTCAGGCATTCCCTTAACCCTTTGATGCAAAACATGGGTCAAAAGATACCCGGCTGAGTTTTTATCTTCTATATCTTTGCAATAAATTAATTCCATCATTCAGTATTCAAGGTATTCCTCAATTAACTTGTTTTTGATCATCATACATCCTTATTTTATTTTTTCCTTTCTTACTTTTTGAATAAAAACCCTTTTTGTATCACTACCCTTCTAATGCACAACATGGGTCAAAAACGACCTGCATTCATTTTCCAGGTTATTTCATGTATGGCTGAGTGTTTCTATGATCTACTTTTGAAATAAATTCATTTTGTCATTTACTTTTCCAAATATGCAGTAAATATCTTGTTTTTGTTTAGCACAAATCATCATTTTTATTTTTCCTTTCTTAAGTTATGAACAAGCACAGCTTTTGTAATTCTACATCAAGTTTACACACATGGGTCAGAACCGACCCGCATGCATTTACTACAGCGTTTGGTGGGAACTGTGAATTGTGCTTGTGTCAGACATTTCACAGCTCAGCACAGCGCCCTTTGCCCATCTAATACATGTACGTAATGTTTTTCAATTGTTCTAACATTACCTTAGAAAAAAATTGATGATGTTTAGGTTACCTTGAGAGTGAGTAGATTACTTGTCAGAAAGTTACAAGTAATTACTATTAGCTACTAAAATACATATAATAAAATAAATATGTTGACATATTCTACTTTAGTTAGCTAATTTTATTGTAGTTGGCTTAGCTAACTACATAGTTAATAAATAAATAACTGGCCCCATTCACTGCTAAAGTAATTACTTGAAACAAATTATTATTATAGTATTAAGACATTTAATTTTAAATCACACTTGGATGACCCATGTGTAGTAATATAAAAAGTATTTTTGTTCATAAAGTAGGAAAGAAAAAATTAAATTAAAGCCGCAAGCAGCCTCGACGGGCCCTCGCGCCAGCGGCCAAGGGGGGCGGGGGCATGCGTCCCCGCGAAATACCTTCCACAGCTTCTTCGGCAAGAGACATTACTCCCGCAATGGCGACAAAGAACAGAATTGGACACATGGCAACGATAGGGTCTCGCACTGTACGGTGCTCGGGCCCTAATAATAATAGCGCCCGAATAAGGGTCTTGTAAAGAGTTTGCTTGCCAAGTTTGACAAATCAGAAGCTGCAATATCATTTTTGCCATAACCAGCACCCCCAGGGGCGAAAGTGCACAAAATTAGGCGTACATGTCAGGTGAGCTATGAAGAGTTTGCGTATGAAGTTTGATGACAATTGAGTAAATAGAAGATGAGATATAGATTTTTGAAGAATAAAATTTTTGGTTTTTCCCATGTCAGTAGGTGGCGCTATGCTGTACATGAGCGATTATGAGTTGGCAAAATAAGTGTCTACAACAGCAACGCACTATCACAAGGTAGTGGTGTGAAGGAAAAGCATTATGGAATTATTTACCAAAAACCCGTTTTGGAGCAATTGCGTCGGCCAAAAACAGCGCCCCCCATGGACGAAAATTCCCAAAATGTGGTATACATGACATGGGAGGTAGGAAGAGGGTGGCCGTGAAGTTTGACCAAATTTGAGGAAAGACTGGAATTTTTGCCCAAAAATAGCGCCCCCAGTGGCGAAATATCACAGAAAGTGGGTAACATGTCAGAAGCCCAATGAGTGATCTGCGTGTGAAGTATGAGCAGTTTTGAGCAAGTAGATTTGTTATGAATTTTTAAGCATGTAAAATGTTGCATTGAAAATTGATTGACGTAAAACTTCTGAACAGTTTATGCTACGTGAAACCTATGTAGTAACTTTTGTCAGCCATGTCTGTAGATGATGTGTATCAATTTTGGTGACATTCCTATGAACGGTCTAGGAGGAGTTGCGCCGTCTTCGTGGCCATGCATTTCGCACAAAAGTGAAATTACCTCACTTCCTGTTGGGCGTGGCTAATGCATTGGCATTACATTTTTGTCCGGCTTAGTGAGATACATATGCGTACCAAATGGCATGCCACTAGTACAAACTACATGGCAACCAGGCACCTTAATGCGGGAGGCCAAAATCACAACGAGTTAGGGGGCGCTATAGAGGCCCTGAGGCCCGCCTGGATCTGGGCTTCTGGTTCTCAGTAGCGGTGGCAGTCTAAGAAAAAGGAGCCAAATTTCGTGCGTTGTCGACCATGGCAAGCGCCCCAATAAGGGTCTTGTAAAGAGTTTGCTTGCCAAGTTTGACAAATCAGAAGCTGCAATATCATTTTTGCCATAACCAGCAGCCCCAGGGGCGAAAGTGCACAAAATTTGGCGTAGACGTCAGGTGAGCTATGAAGAGTTTGCGTATGAAGTTTGATGACAATTGAGTAAATAGAAGATGAGATATAGATTTTTGAAGAATAAATTTTTTGGTTTTTCCCATGTCAGTAGGTGGCGCTATGCTGTACATGAGCGATTATGAGTTGGAAAAATAAGTGTCTACAACAGCAACGTACTATCACAAGGAAGTGGTGTGAAGGAAAAGCATTATGGAATTATTTACCAAAAACCCGTTTTGGAGCAATTGCGTCGGCCAAAAAGAGCGCCCCCCATGGACGAAAATTTCCAAAACGTGGTATAGATGACATGGGAGGTAGTAAGAGGGTGGCCGTGAAGTTTGACCAAAATTGAGGAAAGATTGGAATTTTTGCCCAAAAATAGCGCCCCCAGTGGCGAAATATCACAAAAATTGGGTAACATGTCAGAAGCCCAATGAGTGATTTGCGTGTGAAGTATGAGCAGTTTTGAGCAATTAGAAGATTTGTTATGAATTTTTAAGCATGTAAAATTTTGCATCGAAAACTGATTGACGTATAACTTCTGAACGGTTAATCCTACGTGAAACGTATTTAGTAACTTTTGTCAGCCATGTCTGTAGATGATGTGTATCAATTTTGGTGACATTCCTATGAACGGTCTAGGAGGAGTTGCGCCGTCTTCGTGGCCATGCATTTCGCACAAAAGTGAAATTACCTCACTTCCTGTTGGGCGTGGCTAATGCATTGGCATTACATTTTTGTCCGGCTTAGTGAGATACATATGCGTACCAAATGGCATGCCACTACTACAAACTATAAGGCAACCAGGCACCTTAATGCGGGAGGCCAAAATCACAACGACTTAGGGGGCGCTATGGAGGCCCTGAGCCCCGGCCAAGTTTGGGCTTCTGGTTCTGAGTAGCGGTGGCAATTCTCGGAACTGGTGCCAAATTTCGTGCGTTTTCGCCCATGGCAAGCGCCCCGAAAATGGCCCAACAGCGGAGAAAAATAAAGAAGAAGAAGAAGACGGAAGAAGAAGAAGAAGAAGACGGAAGAATAATAATAGTGAACTCTTACAAGAACAATAGGGCCTTCGCCCATAGGGCTCGGGCCCTAATTAATGATTTGTGGTAATTAAAAACAAGATATTTAAAGAATACTTGGAATATTCAATCATAAAATAAATTGATTTCAAAAGATAGAGCAAAGAAAAACTCAGTCAGCATGAAATAACCTGGAAAATGAATGCGGGTCATTTTTGACCCATGTTGTGCATTAGAAGGGGTGTGCATATGTTTTGCATCAAAGGGTTAAAAACAAAACCATAACTTCCATTTATTTTGGGAATGGCTGCTAACTGCAACGTGAAAAAAGGCCCGACATGCTGGTCATAAGTAACTCTTAATGTCTCCTGATGAGTGACAGTCTTAAGAGCTTAAACTGCATTTTGAAAAATCTGCTACAGTTCAGAGTCTTAGAGGCTGTCCACACAGCAACAGATTCAGGTGAATCTGATAAAATTGTTTATCGTTTCGGCCTGACGTCCACACGGCACCGGCGTTTTGGGTGTCCCAAAACGAGAACGCGTTCCAGAGTGGAAAAATCTGGCAATGGCACCGTTGCGAAGTCGTCTGGATGAGTAGAACGGATTTGTTTACGATGACGTCACAACCACATGACTAGAACAAGCAGCACTCTCGCTGTTTTGCATGAACCACTGCATTGCATTCACTTTTGTATACAGCTTTTCTTTTAAATAAACAAGTAACTGAACCATTTCTTGAATTTCTTTTTTTTATTGGATAAAACTGCTTTTCAAAATGTTTACACACAATATAAAAAGTTATATAAATTATATAAAAATTAGTGCTGTCAAAAATGTCGTGTTATTATCGCGTTAACTTGACTCAATTTTAACGGCGATAATTTTTTTATGGCGAGATTAACGCTCTGTGACATGATGTAGGTTTTTCATAAGCTTTTGAAACTGCCAGGAACTTGGAACAGAACAGAGACTTTGCTTAGAAAAACGATAGCAGCTAGACTGTAATGCCACGCCCCGCACAGCCAGAGTCCTCTGCCCTCCCCCCAAAGGACCAGCGCGGGCAGCTCGCGCTGCCGCGCCTCGGGACGAAGAGCCACGGTGCTCGGCTTAGGTTTCGTTTTCCCATCGGCGGCTTCAGCCCGACTTTGCAGTGGCTGTGACAAGACGTGTTATACGGAGCCGTAGTAACTCGTCCCCTCATTTTTAATTACCCGAGCACACACCTTAACGCAAAGCGTGCGCACGGGTTATAACTCGTGCGTGCGCATTAATATCTCGTGCACACGCCTTATAAGTCGTTCCCACGCTTTGTTATTTTTTTATTCACCATATCCCCTCTACGGCTCCGTAGTGTTATGCTCTGCAATAAAAAAAAAAAAAAAAAACACATTGGTACAAAGCAAGCCCATTCACTTTTTTATGCTGATAAGAGAATTACAATGGTTTTTCATGTGACAAAAATGTGCAATTAAATTGCGATTAATCGCGAGTTAACTATGACAATCGCGACATTAATCGCGATTAAATATTTTAATCGCTTGACAGCACTAATAAAAATGCTTTTCAAAATGTTCACACACAATAAGAAAATTAAGTTATATAAAACTATGCACACTAATAAAACTAATTTGTGCACACAGAAGGTACGATTTCCTCGCGTAGTCACAGCCATCTTCTTCTTGTTGTTGTGTGCTTGTTCCTGTGAGTGCTTCACGCCGGATAGAAGAAGGGGTTTATGCGCATGCGTCCTACTTCTTCTATTGTTCCGGTGTCTCCGATGGGACCGTCTTACAGCACACGTAGAGGTGTGGCATGTGTATTGCACTGTTTTCAGCAAGCGTTGCGTTGCCATATGTACCTGATATTTTACTGATCCGTTGCCCATGTGGACGCGATATTTTTTAAAATAAAATCTCGTTGCCGTTGTCGTGTGGATGTAGCCTTAAAAGGTTAACCTTTAAAATTCATTACAAGCACCTTTGCCAGAATTCTCCAAAAGATCATTTCAAGGTTCTTTCAAGATTCTCCTTCAAAGGACTAAAGAAATAAGTATTTTGAAAGGTGGGAATTAATTAATCTTGTTTATCTTGTTTGATCTACAGTGTGATAATGATTTTGTCATGTAATTATTTGTAATAAATTAAGTTCTATTTGAGCACAGTAACAAGATCCACTATGAGCTACTGCTCACTTACGTATCCCCCCCGCTCTCGCTTATATCAGAAAGCAAGCAATCAAAGGAACAGGACCCTTATTATGAATGTTGACTTCAACAAATATTTAACCCTGAAACAAGTAAGTAAAGAGCAATGTTCACCCCAGGGGTTTCAAATAGCATTCTGGTAAACTGTCATTTTGAAATAGCGTCAAAATCCACCCTATAGGTTTCGTAAATACATTCAGTCGGTAAACAGGAAATCGATGTGCAACAGACCTGAAAATGGTATACATGGTATAGAACCCCAAGCTGAAACTCAGTACCAAATATCAAGCAGTTGTGATTTGTAGTTGCTGAGAAAAATGTTACGAAATTTTTTAAAATCCACACTATGCGTTTCGTAAATACATTCAGTCGGTAAACAGGTGGTCGATGTGCGACAGACCTGAAAATGGTATACATGGTATAGAACCCCAAGATGAAACTCGGTACCAAATATCAAGCAGTTGTGATTTGTAGTTGCTGAGAAAAATGTTACGAAATTTTTTAAAATCCATGCTATGTGTTTCGTAAATACATTGTCGGTAAACAGGTGGTCAATGTGCGATAGACCTGAAAACAGTATACACGGTATAGAACCCCAAGCTGAAGCTCCAAGCCTCAATGCCAGGCATTGCCTGAATGCCCGATTTGCCCGACCAAGATGTTCGGGCAGAAATATTTTAGTGAGTTAGGCCCTTTCAGGCGCACCTATGGTCGGTTTCTTTAAGCACAAAAATGATTTTCCAGCGAGTACATTACAAAAAAACAAGACATATTAACCAACATCTTCACCTCCCCTGTGATCACCATTTTGTTTTTTTCTTCCCGATTTGTGACAGCAATTCTGATTGGCTCACTTCAGGCACGCGTGCGCATGTGTGCTTTTCATCACTACGGGTGGTTGCTGGTGCCCTCTACGTTTTCCCGGGTTGACTTCAGGACATCCACACATAATATATATATATATATATATATATATATATATATATATGTAAAAAAGCTAGTGGTAAGTACATTCAATGACTGGAAAGACGTACTTTTGTGTCTCAAATAGTAAACCACACTATAAAGGTTGTTTAATTTCCTCATAAATGCAACGGCAAACTGAATTATAAGACAGTACTACAGTACAGCCTCCTGTTTTATAATCTCATTATCTCTAGCCGCTTTATCCTTCTACAGGGTCACAGGCAAGCTGGAGCCTATCCCAGCTGACTACAGGCGAAAGGCGGGGTACACCCTGGACAAGTCGCCAGGTCATCACAGGGCTGACACATAGACACAGACAACCATTCACACTCACATCCACACCTACGGTCAATTTAGAGTCACCAGTTAACCTAACCTCCGTGTCTTTGGACTGTGGGGGAAACCAGAGCACCCGGAGGAAACCCACGTGGACATGGGGAGAACATGCAAACTCCACACAGAAAGGCCCTCGCCGGCCACGGGGCTCGAACCCGGACCTTCTTGCTGTGAGGCGACAGCGCTAACCACTACACCACCGTGCCGCCCCTGTTTTATAATGTTTTTAGTTTTATAATTCATCTTTGCAATATTGCTAGTCATTGTTATAGGCAAAACAAAGTGTGTTTTGTGTCCTAAACTCTATATAAAAAAGACGTATTATGTGCTAGTATTGTACATAAGTCTCACATATAGGATACTGATTTAGGTTTCATGTTTTCAGGGCTTGTCTTGTTCTTCTGTTGCAGAAAAAAATGTTTTTAAAAATAAAATGTTTTTTTAAAAAACATGTACTTTTGTCTGAATAACTCAATTATACCCCTAGAAAACATATCAGTATTACCTTGAACCGTGTACTTGAAAACTTGCCGAAATACTGCAAAATTTTAGGGCAAAAGGAAATTCAAGGGTGGCAAAATATTTTTTGCCCTGCAGGGCAAAAGGTGTCAGAAGTTAACGGTGAGGCCTGAGCTCAGTACCAAATATCAAGCAGCTGTGATTTGTAGTTGCTAAGAAAAGTGCGACGAAAATTTTGTAAATCCATCCTATACGGTAGGTTTCGCAAACACATTCATTCTGTAAACAGGAAGTCGATGTGCGACAGACCTGAAAACGGTATACAGGGTATAGAACCCCAAGCTGAAGCTTGTTACCAAATATCAAGCAGCTGTGATTTGTAGTTGCTGAGAAAAGTGTTACGAAAATTTTGTAAATCCACGCTATATGTTTCGTAAATACATTCAGTCGGTAAGCAGGAAGTCGATGTGGGACAGACCTGAAAACGGTACACATGGTATAGAACCCCAAGCTGAAGTTTGGTACCAAGTGGCTATGATTTGTACATGTTGGAGTAAGACCTTGGAATTCAATAGCTATTGCACTGATCTAGCTGAAGGCATAAACATCAAGAAAGTTATAATTGAATGGTTCACAAGAGGCGAGTGTGATCTAGAGATGCCATGAGAATGAAAAATAATTAATTTTCAGGACATCTTAAAGGATTTTACTGCTCATGGATAGTAACTATCACACAGTTTTAAAGCTTGCATGCATAGTTATAATGAACCAATGTATAGAATTTTCTTGACTAATTTCTGAAAACTTGTCATCTTGTGACTTCATCGCTCTTAAACTTTTCTCTTTCAAGTATACGACAGTTTGCCCAATTTCTGCAAAGCATCCAAGGCCCCGAGTTGAATATTCTCTCCATTTGCAAATGTTCCTCGTTACAGTTTAGTTATGCTGATAAAGCTGTAAGACAGAACTGACATAACCACTGACACCAGCACTTGCTGATGGTACAAAAACACACCTGCAAATAATGTCACCGGCAGGAATACTAGCGCCTGATGATGCAGTTTCCTGAAGAGCCTGGAAGTGCTGTCCAAGAATGCCCTCGTCAGTGAATGATTTGAACATTTCATCATCCTGGTCTTCAAGCCCAAAAGAACAGATGTTGCCCTTCCTTTCAAACTGAGAAATGACAGCAAAGCCAGTGTTCCTTGCAAGCAAGTAGTACTGTACAACTCCAAATTCATCATTGACGCCTTCCCTGAACTTAACCCTCTGGGGTCTGAGGGTATTTTCTGGCACTCTAATGATTTTGGCATGCTCTGATTTCGTTGTCAATTTCAACAAATCTAAGCAGTATTTTCAAAGTCATATGACTTTTTTGTATTCAGCACAAGTTCAGCTACAATAATATCTATGTAGTATGCATGTCATGATTGTACTTTTTAAAAAAATAACATAAATGACGATGTTGTAAAAAGCAGTTTTAGAACTGTCTTGGAACGTGTGAAAAAAAACATGACTTTACCCATTGTGTCGAACCATTTTGGTCACTTGAGGTGATTCTGTTCAGTCTTAGGAATGGATCAAGTACAAAAACTTAAATCTGCTCAATTGATTTGGACAATTAACTGGCCATCAAAAAAATTGTCCCCTATTGTTTTGGGATAAAGGGTTGGCAGTGGGAGGAGTATTCGATGCGAAGGGTAAAAATTTCCATTCCATTCGATGAGAAGAGTGAAAACCCTTCCCACTGCCATCTGTTAATCCCATCAGGTCAAGTCACAATGGGTAAGGTCATGTTTTTTCACCCATTCCAACACAGTTCTAAAACTGCTTTTTACAACAGCTTCATTTATCTGGTATTTTACTTTATTTTGGTATTTGACTCCATTCAGTGTGTCTTCAAAATTAACTCTTGTACTATTTTACTCAGTTCAGAGGCACGACCAACTCTGTTACACAATTACTCCAATTTTGTTCCCACTCCAACTTCAAAATTTACTCTCTCAATTCAAAATGGAACAAAATGAACTATTTGAGGAAAATACTTTTCATTCTGGAAAAACTGTTCAGTCATTTTTCCTGTGTCTGCACTACAGCACATGCATATCAACCGATCTGCTTATCAGAAATAGAAGAAATATTTACACTTACTCGAGTTGAACTTCGGCTGGATTGAGTCAAAGTTTTAAAAAAATTTTTTAAAAATGAAAAGGCAACGTTCATCATCAGTGTCGCAGTTCTCAAGATTGAATTGAAGTCCTGAAATCATCCGAAGCACATAAAATCCGCGTGCCATCTTGCAACAAGTTTTAACTCCAAATAGCCTAAACTATATGGCTGATAGATTTTATCCTGTTTACGGTGGGCGTTCCCACTGCAAAAAAGAGAAACCAATCAAAACTGAAAGAGTGAAAATGATTACCATGCCGTTGCCATCTGAATAGTCTTTTATGAATGTGCTTTTATGAATGCGCTCAGCGTTCTGACTCGAGTGTGACTGAGTAAGGTGACAAGATTTATGTTTCATCTAATTTAGGCCATTTCAAAACTATAATATTATTTGGCAGTAGGCACATAGGAAAGTGTAAAGTTTGTCAATACGTTTATCATGCTTGTACGACGAAAAACTCGAAGATATTTATCCAAATACATGATCTCATTCTTTTTTTTCTTTTCTACCAGCTTTATTGGACTGTTACAAAATAAACGTTTAAAAAAAATTTAAATAAACATAATAAAGTAAGTCAGCCCAAAGGAGAGAACGCGAACGGGCAACCCATGCGAGGTGTTTCCCCAAAGATATAAAAAAAGAAAAATCATACAATTAAAATTAGACTAAATTGATCTGTGGCAACCACAATCACGGTACACAGACCAAGTACATGAAAAGTCCGTATTACAGTATAGGTGGAGGTCAGTAATTCAAAGTACAGCTCTAACAAGGATGATTTGAAAACAGGGAGGCTACGGAATTTATCTGGGGAAAAATATTTACATACATAGTTCCATGGTTTAACAATCCTACTGAAGAATGAGGCCTGATAAGTTGAGGTTCTGGGCGGCACGGTGGTGTAGTGGTTAGCGCTGTCGCCTCACAGCAAAAAGGTCCGGGTTCGAGCCCCGTGGCCGACGAGGGTTTCTGAGCCTTTCTGTGCGGAGTTTGCATGTTCTCCCCGTGTCCGCGTGGGTTTCCTCCAGGTGCTCCAGTTTCCCCCACAGTCCAAAGACATGCAGGTTAGGTTAACTGGTGACTCTAAATTGACCGTAGGTGTGAATGTGAGTGTGAATGGTTGTCTGTGTCTATGTGTCAGCCCTGTGATGACCTGGCGACTTGTCCAGGGTGTACCCCGCCTTTCACCCGTAGTCAGCTGGGATAGGCTCCAGCTTGCCTGCGACCCTGTAGAACAGGATAAAGCGGCTACAGATGATGAGATGAGAAGTTGAGGTTCTGCAATATGCAGGTTTTAAAATTAATTTTGGATTTTGGGCCCTAGACCGGTCATGAGTTACAAAAGACACGTAGTGGTTTATGTTCAAATCTGTTTGGCCATTAATGCATTTATATACAAAGACTAAGTCTCTAATCTCCCTATCATAAGTCACAGGAAGCAAGTGCAGGCTTCTGAGTCTGTCTGTGTAAGTAGCATCCCCAATACGCTGTTGTAGTATCCAGCGCGTTGCACGTCGTTGGACTCTCTCTAACAGGCTTCTAAGGTTGACACTAGCAGGGGACCATACTTCAGACGCGTAACAGAGCTGTGACTTAACGAGCGACAAATATAAAGTCCTTCTCACTTGAATTTCCGTCAGCAAGGGACAGGATCTTTTTAGAAAGCCAAGCATCCGGTTAGCCTTATTGACTATTGAGCAGACATGCGAATCCTATTTTAAATTACTTGAAATAACCACACCCAGGTCTTTTTCTTCATCAACTCGCTGAAGGCACGTACTGCCCAGGTGGTAGTCGTGAATGATTGGAGTTTTTTCCGCGTGACCGTCAATATTTTGCACTTATTGGCATTATACTGCATGTTCAATTCACGACTCCACCCCTCAGCATTAGCTAGATCGCGCTGTAATTGCTCGCTGTCTTCGGATGTCAAGATAGTGCGAAAAAAATTTTGTGTTGTCTGCATATAAAGCGACTCTAGTTTCTTTATCCACGACCTCAGGAAGATCGTTGATAAAAATAATGAAAAGCACAGGACCGACCAGGCTGCCCTGAGGCACACCGGAGGTCACAGGCAGAGAATTCTAAACCTGTCGAGCTCCGCTGGTGAAGCTCTCAACCCCAGAGGGTTAACAACTGCCATGGTCAATTTCTGAATTTGTTCTTTTCTTTCGGGGTGCATCAAGAAATGGGTCACATTCAAGAAGTCATTTATTTAATCCTCTAATCATTTTGATGAACATCATTGCGAGTTGTCATTTTGGAAGTACATCTTTGAAAAGTTCTATCAAGTTAACCATTTTATATTTGCGTGAAGTTGAAGTGAATTTCTGTTTTGTTGATGGCTTTCATTTAAGACTTCAGCTGAGCAACCAGTATCCAGGGTGTTATATAGGAGAAAAATTTGAATAAACAACATTTGGCAATATTTTTATAATGTTGAACCTTAAGAGAAATTAGCCCTGATGTTGTAAAGCAGGTGGTGGGATTAATGGTAATTAGGCAATACACTGTAGCAGGCAAATTAATAATGTAAAAATCACCAGTGACTGAGTAAGGTGACAAGTTTTATGTTTCAGCAATTTTTTTTTTATTACAGCATTTCATATTTATTTCTTGGTCAATCAAGGGACTTCTACCGGACATGTCAGTGTATGTCATGATAGCATCAATAAAGCATTGTTTTGTTTGGAATTGAATGTGGTTTTTGGTTAAGATCCATGTAGACCCTTGAAGATCTTGGCAAGGATGCGAAAGATCCTTAATGATCTTGGCAAGAATTCTAAAGACCCTTGAAGATCTTGAAAAGAACTTTGAAGATCCTTGTAGATCTTGGCAAGAAGTTAAAAGATCTTTGTAGATCCTTGAAGATCTTGGCAAGAAGTTAAAAGATCTTTGTAGATCCTTGAAGATCTTGGCAATAATTCTAAAGGCCCTTGAAGGGTGGCACGGTGGTGTAGTGGTTAGCACGGTTGCCTCACAGCAAGAAGGTTCCGGGCTCGAACCCAGCGGCTGGCGAGGGCCTTTCTGTGTGGAGTTTGCATGTTCTCCCCATGTCTGCGTGGGTTTCCTCCGGGTGCTCCGGTTTCCCCCACAATCCAAAGACATGCAGTTAGGTTGACGTGGGGCGGCCTTGGGCTGAGGTGCCCTTGAGCAAGGTACCGAACCCCTGACTGCTACCCGGGCGCTTTGGGGTGCCCACTGCTCTGGTGTGTGTGTGTGTGTGTGCACGCGTATGTGTGTTCACTGCTTCAGACGTGTTAAATGCAGAGGATGAATTTCACTGTGCTTGAAGTGTGCATGTGATGAATAAAGGTTTCTTCTTAAAAAGATCTTGAAAAGAACTTTGTAGGTCTTGGCAAGAAGTTAAAAGATCTTTGTAGATCCTTGAAGAGCTTGGCAAGAACTCTAAAGCTCCTTGAAGATCTTGACAAGAAGTTAAAAGATCTTTGTAGATCTTGGCAAAAAAGAAAAAAGTGTAGATCCTTGAAGATCTTGCCAAGAATTTTAAAAGATCCTTGAAGATCTTTTGAGATCCTCAACAGATTCCTCAAAGACCCTCACAAAGAACTTGATGGATCCTTGAAAGATTTTCACCAGGGTCATGTACGACTCGATTTCGTGGAACAACTTAAATATTAAGCCACCAGACAGCATTTCCGGATTAAACCATTTGGTGCTCAGATTACGCAACAAAAGCTTTACATGTACTACGTGACAAATATTGCTCAACAAAACGCATTTCAGATTCACCACACAAAAATCAGAGCTCAACCAAAAGGGGAAATTAAAAACAAAGTAAAAGGTGAGCTGCAGATGCAATTTTAATTACTATGCAGCAAGAGGCTGCTGTCAGTGTTGATGTATTTCTCTCACACTCATACACTGCTAATAAACTCTACCGCAATGTACAAGGATATAACGTTCCCATTACTGGGAGTGTTTAACATTCTTAATGTTGTTTGGTATGAATCTCTCGTCTGATTTTGGAGACACGTCTCATTAAACTGTACAGGAGGGTTCACATTTCGTACAGTCTGTAGTGAGAGCCCTTTTAGTGCACTTGATGGCTTTATTATAACTTCCTTCAGCAATACTACTGTATGCAACGGTATAATAGCGTTTCCTATAACAATGACATCTGATGCCTGAAAACACACTGCCAAACTAAAAATATGCCCCTGGCAAACCTGGCACCCTGCTCAAAAATCAAAACCACTGCAAAATAATATTTAAAAAGTAGTGTCATGCAGTATTTATTGTAGTAATGAAAGTATTCATGTTATTCCAATATTAATGAATCAGCATTAAAAACAGGCCAAAGTTATTTCATCAATACACTAAAATTGCCTTGTCAGCCGAAACACAGTATACTGTATATATAAAGAATAATACTGATACAGTGCCTTGCAAAAGTATTCATCCCCCTTGGTGTTTGTCCTGTTTTGTCGCATTACAAGCTGGAATTAGAATGGATTTTTGGAGGGTGAGCACCATTTGATTTGCACAACATGCCTACCACTTTAAAGGTGAAAATTGTTGTTTTACTGTATTGTGACACAAACACTAATTAAGATGAAAAAACAGAAATCTGGAGTGTGCATAGGTATTCACCCCCTTTCGTATGAAACCCCTAAATAAGAGCTGCTCCAACCAATTCACTTCATAAGTCACATAATTAGTTGATTAAGATCCACCTGTGTGCAATCAAAGTGTCACATGATCTGTCACATGATGTCTGTATAAATCAACCTGTTCTGGAAGGACCCTGACTCTGCTACACTACTAAGCAAGCAACATGAAAACCAAGCAGCCTCCAAACAGGTCAGAGACAAAGTTGTGGAGAAGTATAGATCAGGGTTGGGTTATAAAAAAATATCCCAAACTTTGAATATCCCATGGTGCACCATTAAATCCATTATAGCAAAATGGAAAGAATATGGCACCACTACAAACCTGACAAGAGAAGGCCGCCCACCAAAACTCACAGACCGGGCAAGGAGGGCATTAATCAGAGATGCAACAAAGACACCAAAGATAACACTGAAGGAGCTGCAAAGATCCACAGCGGAGATGGGAGTATCTGTCCATAGGACCACTTTAAGCCGTACACTCCACAGAATGGGGCTTTATGGAAGAGTGGCCAGAAAAAAGCCACTGCTTAAGAAAATATATGTTTGGAGTTTGCCCAACAGCATGAGACTAAAATTGATCTTTTTGGTCATCATGGGAAATGCCATGTGTGGCGCAAACCCAACACCCTGAGAACACCATTCCTACAATGAACCATGGTGGTGGCAGCATCATGCTGTGGGGATATTTTTCATCTGCAGGAACAGGAAAGCTGGTCAGGACTGAAGGAAAGATGGATGGCACTAAATACAGGGCAATTCTGGAGGAAAACCTGTTTGAGTCAGCCAGAGATTTGAGACTGGGACAAAGGTTCACGGTCCAGCAGGACAATGACCTGAAACATACTGCTAAAACTACACTGTTGTGGTTTAAAGGGAAACATTTAAATGTCTTGGAATGGCCTAGTTGAAGCCCAGACCTCAATCCAATTGAGAATCTGTGGCATAACTTGAAGATTGCTGTACACCAACGCAACCCATCTAACTTGAAGGAGTTGGAGCAGTTTTGCCTTGAGGAATGGGCAAAAATCCCAGTGGCTAGATGTGCTAAGCTAACAGAGACATACCCCAAGAGACTTGCAGCTGGAATTGCAGCAAAAGGTGGCTCGACCAAGTATTGACTTTGGTGGGGTGAATACCTATGCACACTCCAGATTTCTGTTGGTTTTTTTTTTTCATCTCAATTATTGTTTGTGTCACAACGAAAATAAAAAAAATTGCATCTTTAAACTGGTAGGCATGTTGTGTAAATCAAATGGTGCTAGCCCCCTCCCCCAAAAAGTCTATTTTAATTCCAGTTTGTAATGCGACAAAATAGGACAAAGACCAAGGAGGATGAATACTTTTGCAAGACACTGTATAATAATGTGTAAGCACAAATACATTCACACAGTAAATGAGGAGAGCTCTCTGGTAAGAAGCTCGCATATGAGGGGACATTGCGTCGACAAAAGTACAAGCTTTAACAGCATACAGAAATTAATTCACAGCTAAACAGGCATGTGTATCACACACACAACCTTACAGATGAGCTTTTCAAAAGGTAGCTTGATTCTGTGCGAAACCTGCAAATCTGGTACACTGGTGGCCCGGCAGTCCTTCAGCGTTGTCCAGGACGCATCAAGGTCAAGCTGTGCCACTGACTACCTCTCCGATGCATATATCCTTATTTATATGGTGTAATTAAAAGCCCCGTTCTTGTGCATGGCATCTGTCCCTGACCTCTGTACAGAAAATAAGTTTCCAAATAATTACCCTGTGATTAAATACCTCTGAAGCACTAAGTGCTTTCTTATATCAATAGATAACATACTCAATTATTAATGTCTGGAGAAAAGTACTCTCCACCCGTACCCTCTGCACTCAAGCCTGAGAAACTACCGACAGCTAAACAAGCGTTGAGATGCATTACTCTGAGAAAGGAACAGCAATGAGAGAAACACGTGAAGCAAAGAAATCAGTTACTGGCAAGTCTGGAGTAAGGTTATTGTAAATGGACAGTAATTATTTTCCTCAACAAATCAGTCACCCTGTGTCCGAAATCGCTCCCTACTCGCTATATAGGGCACTATATAGTGGGGACGCCATTTTGTAGTGCTGTCCGAAACCTCAGTGAGGATTATTTATGGCCTATATAGTGCACTCAAAGTATCCCGCAATGCATCACGAAAAGTAGTGTACAACCGATGGTCACTAAACAAAGCAATATATCCCATCATGCATTGTGGTCGCGCTGAAAGAAATCAAATTTTAAAAAGTCCCAAATATGATTTAATAAAAAGGCAGCGGTATTCAAAGCCTTGATTTAAAAAGAACTGAAAGATGCAGGTACTTTGTATTTATTAATGTGGGAAATACGCGCAGTATAATATGGATTTATCACAAAAACACATGCATGTATTTATTATTTTGAAAACCCACCAGACGACTGATCTGGCACGTTTTAATTGTGCGACAGTAATGACATAAATACCAGCGCAACGGAGTAGTGTCTGAAAGCGTTTTTTCATTTCACCAATGAGCTCACTATATAGTCCTCTATATAGGACTATATAGCGGCACGGTGGTGTAGTGGTTAGCACGGTCGCCTCACAGCAAGAAGGTTCTGGGTTCGAACCCAGCGTCTGGCGAGGGCCCTTCTGTGTGGAGTCTGCGTGGGTTTCCTCTGGGTGCTCCGGTTTCCCCCACACTCCAAAGACATGCGGTTAGGTTAATATGGGACGGCCTTGGGCTGAGGTGCCCAACTCCCACCAAACTCCCAACTGCTCCCCGGGCGCTGTTAGCATGGCTGCCCACTGCTCTGGGTATGTATGTATGTATGTATGTATGTATGTATGGGTGAAGGTCAGATGAGGAAATTTCACAAGTGTGTGATGAATAAAGTTGTGGTTGCTTGATATAGTAATTCCCTATAGTGGTGTAGTGGTTAGCACTGTTGCCTTACAGCAAGAAGGTCCTGGGTTTGAATCCAGTGGCCGGCGAGGGCCTTTCTGTGTGTAGTTTGCATGTTCTCCCCGTGTTTGCGCGGGTTTCCTCCGGGTGTCCCCACAGTCCAAAGACATGCAGGTTAATTGGTGGCCGTAAATTGACCGTAGGTGTGAATGTGAGTGTGAATGGTTGTTTGTCTCTGTGTGTCAGCCCTGCGATGACCTGGCGACTTGTCCAGGGTGTACCCCGCCTCTCGCCCATAGTCAGCTGGGATAGGCTCCAGCTTGCCTGCGACCCTGTAGAACAGGATAAGTGGCTACAGATAATGGATGGGTGGAGTAGTGAACGAGTGAGCGATTTCGGACACGGTCAGATTTACATTGACAAATTTGACCAGACGCTTTTATCCAGTGTGACTTCAGGGAAAGGCTGAAGCCAGGCCAATTATTCAAGTTCAAAGTGTTTATTGTCATGTGCACAGTAAGGACATGTCCTCTTGCACAACGAAATTCTTAGTTTGCTGTCCACCATGAATGCCAATTACAAATAAGTAAATAGGCGGAAGAAGTAATACAAAGTAAAGGCAATATAGTGCAAATATATATATTAGTGCAATATAGTGCAAAAAGCAACTGCTTCGGTGTGAATTCAGGAAGTGTCAACTGGTTGCTTTCTGGCTGCAGGTCTGGTACAAGGTATAAGAACATTACCAACATTTCTACTGGACTGACTACACTCACTGGCCACTTTAACAGGAACTTGTTAGCTCATCCGGCCGACAGGTGACGAGCTTATGCCATCATGTGTTGCCTGTCATCCGTCCATCATTGTTCACATTTCACAAAAATTGCTTCTTCTCTCTCAGTTCTTCACAGATTTTGATTCTTTCTGGCATGAAGGTAGGGCTACCTAGGGTGCATATAACTTCTACCCAGATTTGCTTAATTGCAATTATTAATGAAGTCATGGACCAATTAAGCCTTGATGAGCAGTTCTACAAAAATCGCTTCTTCTCAGTCAGTTCCTCGCCATTTTGGATACTTTTTGGCAAATAGGTCAGTATTCCTAGGGTGAATATAGCGTCTATAGCAAGGTGGCCCACTTTAGGTCGTTCTTTCTGGACTAGATGGGGTCGGAGTGAGCTATGCCATCATTGCCGGTCTCGTTCTTGATTCTAAGATTCCGGTTCTTGGCTGGCAGGAGTGGAACCCAATGTGGTCTTCTGCTCTTGCATGCTGAGATGCTTTTCTGCTCACCACAGTTGTAAAGAGTTGCTATGACTTACTATATCCTTCCTGGCAGCTTGAACCAATCTGGCCATTTTCCTCGGACTTCTCTTATCAACAAGACGTTCGTTTCCACCCACAGAACTGTCCCTCACTCACTCAGTGTTTTTTGTTTTTCGCACCATTCTGTCTGTGTAAACTCTAGAGACTGTTGTGTGTGAAAACCTCAGGAGATCAGCAGTTTCTGAAATACTCAAACCAGTCCATCTGGCTCAAACCAACACCCATGCTACAGTGAAAGTCGCACTTCGAGATTACAATTTTTCCCATTCTGATGTTTGAATGAAGTGAACATTAACTGAAGCTCTTGATTTGTATCTACATGATTTGATGCACTGTGCTGCTGTCAAGGGATCGGCTGATTAGATAACTGCATAAAACAGGAAATGGATGGGTGTTCCTATTAAGTGGCCAGTGAGTATATAATCAAGGGTTACTAGTAGGCATGAGATGGATTTGATTCATTTGGTATACACCGATCAGCCTTAACATTATGATCAGCTACTGTAGCACAAACTGCTGAAAAACTTAAGGCTGGTTAAAACAGAAAGGTGTCAGCATTCACTTTTTCAGCAGTTTGTGCTACAGGAGCCCTTCTGTGGGATTGGACCACATGGGTTAGCCTTTGTGCCCCATGCGAAATCAAATCAGTGAGCCTTGACCATCCATGACCCTGTTACCGGTTCACCGGTTGTCCTTCCTTGGACCACTTTTGGTAGGTACTAACCACTGCATACCAGGAACACCCCACAAGATGTGCCATTTTGGAGATGCTCAGACCCGGTCATCTAGCCATTGTAATGAGATAATTAACAGTCATTCCACAAAATCCAGTCCTACATGAGCCGGCACCGAGTTGACTATAAGCCATGTATGATGAGATTGAATGGAATCATTGTTTTATTCTATCCACATTCACTGGATTTTGAGAAAACAGAGCATTTTTATTTTTTGCAAATTCAATAAATAAAACCTTTATACAAAACGTCCGACAAAATCATTTCCGCTTAGAACATAAACAAACCGACAAAATAACAGGAGCGGTTTGTGAAAAATGTGATAATAGTAATTCTTGGGGGGGGGGGGGGGGGGGTTCTTACCATCAAATACTTTTATTCTATATTTTGTTGTTTTTTATTTTTTAGGGTTTTGTTTTCGAGTACAGTTTGTATTTCGTCCTCGAAATACAGGTTCAGCAACACACTCCGCCAGTTTGTTTTTCTCTACTCACGGTATATGAGCTGATATCCTAGTAGTAGAGTAGACAATCAGAGCGCTTTTGTGAGTGCTCATATCCAATAATCGAATAATCAACGTTATTGACTTCACCCGTCAGTGGTCATAATGTTATGACTTGAAAATACACCGATCAGCCATATTTCTAGTTATCGCTACAGAGAGTCTTGTACATTTCATCACCAACTATGGCCAAGAGAATAAGAGAAGAAACCTTTATTTGTCACATGCACACCTCAAGCACAGTGAGATTCATCCTCTGCATTTAACCCATCTGAAGCAGCCATACTACAGCGTCCGGGGAGCAGTTACGGTTTAGGTACCTTGCTCAAGGGCACTTTAGCCCAAGGCCGCCCCATGTTAACCTAACTGCATGTCTTTGGACTGTTGGGGAAACCGGAGCACCCAGAGGAAACCCACACAGACACTGGGAGAACATGCAAACTCCACACAGAAAGGCCCCCGCCGGCCGCTGGGCTCGAACCCAGAACCTTCTTGCCCTACTTTCACAAGAAGAGGTTTAAAATAGGATACCTCGCATACCTTGTTTTGAAGGATTCGTTGTGTCAGTGCTCAAAAGTTCGTTCACGTTCTCATCACTAATCAGTGTACAGAATGTTTGCATATTCAACCAATCAGACTGCAACCTTCAAGATACTGAAGTGGCTTGCTAGTTGCTAAAATACACACATTTTCCTGGACGCATACATATTTTTCCCCTCACTTTGTAACACACCAAGCTAGAAAGTTCAGACTTCCCAATTCAGACACAGGATGGAGAAGTCCTCCAGAAAGAGGCCACTGGCACAGCACAGAAATGATAGACTCAAGAAAAGCCCAAGGGTGAGAGAAATAAACAAGCAGTCTGCATCTTTTCAATATTTTTCATGTCTAGGCAGGCAGACATGTTGGATTTGTTGGCTATCCCAGATAATAGAAGAAGTGTTCACAGGAAGACAGAGTCATCTATATGCCGCACCCTATATACCAATTATATATCAAGTTTCAAGGAGTTACGTGGGACCGTGATACAGGATGGACGCGTGAGAAAGTTGCTCTTCACAACTTCCCGAAATTAATCGATAATTATGTGATCAATGACTCCTTAATATTGTTTAAGTGTTATCTGTAGGTGCGGGAATACTGTTACAAGTGAGTAGGTGGTAGTTTGCTGAACTATAAGCATGTCAACGGCGCATTCAAGTTTGAAACCAAGGACTGCTAAGCAAGGTGTTAGCTATGCTAATGTAGCAAGTGTAACATCCAAGAAGGAGCCGCAAACCGAAACTGCTATGGCACCGCCAGGGTTTGCTGAACTGCAGGCAGCTCTTCAGAGGGCGATGGAGGAGATGGCCCGATTGAGTGGAACTTTGTCAACCTTGTAGGCGGATGTAACCAGTATCGAAACTACTCAAGGTAACATGAAGACGGATGTTGTATCCGTCTTTCAACGACTGAATGAGGCCGAGGGTCGGATATCTGAATTGGAAGATGAGAACGAACGCTTGAAGAAATTAGTTCAAACAAGCGCTCAAGAACGTTCGGAGCTCCATGAGAAGGTAACTGACATGGCTAATAGGGAGAGGCGCCTCGATGTGCGAATCTTTGGTTTAAAAGAAAAAAAAAGAAAGCCAGATCAAACTTTGTGAGCACGAAGGACTTTTTTTCTGAAGCCTTGGGAGTGGATGTAGCCGACTCTGATTTGGAAATGGTACACAGAGCTTCGTACGAAATGCCATCAGGAAATATGCCTCCTCGTCCAGTTATCGTCCGCTTCCAGAGTTTTTTGGTCAAAGAGCATGTCTTCGCAGCGACGAGGGCTAAGGGCCCGTTTACACGAGGACGCTGTCGGGTAAAAACGACTAAATATCTTATCGGAAGTGCCTTTCGTCTACACGGGGATGGCGTTTCCGAGGCTGAAAAACGGGAAAAATTGAAAACGCCTTCCAGAGTGGATAAGTTAAAAACAGCCCCCGTTGCATATCCGTCTAAACTACCCAATACGCGAAACTCTGCTCGGATCTGCTCACGTCAGGTACGCGTTTACGTCATACATATGTCATATACTGTACATGCCAGCCCGGGAAGTAAGAAAGTAAGTAAAAAAGTAAGAGCATGTCCGATTACATCGATCCAACGGACCTTCAAGCTGCTCTGGCAGCTTTAATAAACGTCCAGGGGTCCTTCGAACATCTATACCGAATCTGCACATATACCGTTAATGAACAGAGGCGGGTATAGCATGCTCTTACTTTTTTACTTACTTTCTTACTTACCATAGCCAGAGTAGTCAAAGTTTTCGCGGCGCAGATGTGCAGATCAAACAAGACGGAAGACGTTGCGCATGCGTGCAGACATAGCGGAGGTCTTTCACAGCACCACCTAGCCGCCTGGCATGCACATCCAATTGAATTTCACACATTTATACGTCACCGTATAGACGCAGATTTCCTCCTTGAAAACGGTCGTGTAGACGCGGAAAAAAGTGAGAACGAAAACGGACTTTTGCGTTTTTGTTTCAGACCGTCCCCATGTAAAGTGGGTCTAAGGCTCGCGTTGGTGAAGGGATTCATTGGAACGACTCCAAAATGTCTGTGTTCCCTGATATGACCAAGGAGGTTGTCGATAAAAGAAAGCGGTTTACCAAAGTCAGGAAGAAACTGCACGAGCTGAATTTCCGTTTCACTTTGGCATACCGGGGCGGCACAGTGGTGTAGTGGTTAGCGCTGTCATCTCACAGTAAGAAGGTCCGGGTTCGAGCCCCGTGGCCGGCAAGGGCCTTTCTGTGCGGAGTTTGCATGTTCTCGCCGTGTCCGCGTGGGTTTTCTCCGGGTGCTCCGGTTTCCCCCACAGTCCAAAGACATGCAGGTTAGGTTAACTGGTGACTCTAAATTGACCGTAGGTGTGAATGTGAGTGTGAATGGTTGTCTGTGTCTATGTGTCAGCCCTGTGATGACCTGGCGACTTGTCCAGGGTGTACCCCGCCTTTCGCCTGTAGTCAGCTGGGATAGGCTCCAGCTTGCCTGCGACCCTGTAGAATAGGATAAAGCGGCTAGAGATAATGGGATGAGATGAGACTTTGGCATACCCTGTTGTCCTTCGTTTTACATGGAAGGGGTAAAAGATGAGCTTTGTGGATCCTCAAAGAACAATGGAGCTGCTGTCTGGAACAGGATCAGCTGAGGCTGACCCCAGTTAAAGTTGGAATGGTCTCGGGACTGAATGCTTTTGATATGGTTTACTTTCTGAATAGTTTCTCTTCTTATTTATTTATTTTGTTTTTCTGGAGCTGGATTTGCTACATGGTACATGGACCTACTAACTAAGGAGGATTTTGATTCTAACGCGGACTTGGATTGTATCTATTTTTTTTTCAAAGTAAGCGCACAAGATGTGCAGACAGGACAGTAGCCTCTGGCTATAGATAGCAATCCAATGTGAGTATTTTGAGGCCTATTAGGCTACTACTTTGTTTTCATTTATTTCTCTGCTCTTAAAGGAGTACGCCACCCCCAGGTGAAATTGAGTCAGTCCCTGCAGTCCCTAGAGTTGGATGAGTGAGCCAAAGCGTTTTGTAGCCGACCCAGCCATTGTCCTGATCTGGAAACGCCCCGGTTAGCTTTAGCTTAGCGTAGTCGCTGTAATCCGGCGTGTCCAGCTAGCATTGTCGTTGCAAAAGTGAATCAAATAATTCAAGATTTTTTATAATTATTTCTCATGACCTGTAGATTCACATCGAGTCCACATATCAATGCAAATTAACACGAAGGGATTTACTAGACCAATTTATATCTGGAACTATTTTCGGCCACAGCACAGGCAAAGCACCACTGCAGGCGCAAAGACACCACGCAGCACCACAACTTCAGAGAACTTAGTAGTCACGCTGGTGTATTGATGGAAGTTGAGGGTTTTCAGGTGCTGCGTGGTGTCTTTGCGCCTGCAACGGTGCTTTGCCTGTGCTGTGGCCGAAAATAGTTCCAGATATAAATTGGTCTAGTAAATCCCTTCGTGTTAATTTGCATTGATATGTGGACTCGATGTGAATGTACAGGTCATGAGAAATAATTATAAAAAATCTTGAGTTATTTGATTCACTTTTGCAACGACAATGCTAGCTGGACACGCCGGATTACAGCGACTACGCTAAGCTAAAGCTAACCGGGGCGTTTCCAGATCAGGACAATGGCTGGGTCGGCTATAAAACGCTTTGGCTCACTCATCCAACTCTAGGGACTGCAGGGACTGACTCAATTTCACCTGGGGGTGGCGTACTCCTTTAATGTTTATTTGGGGGGGGGGAACAATCTAGAAAATATGGACTTGCATATCAGCGGGTTGTATAGGCTTTGCACTCGCAAATTTGCAACATCGGAGTGACGTAGTTTAGTTTCATGGGGAGTGTGGCGGGATCGGAGGTTTTTGGCTGTTGCGCCCCACGGACCATGTGTGGGTTGGGATATTCCCTGACGAAAGACATTTTGAGGGATTGGGAGGAGGGTTTAAGGGGTTCTTTTTCATTGTTCATGAATATTATGTTTTGTTTAGGATTAGGTTTAATGTAGTCTGCACAGCACAGGTGACAGATTGGGTAAATGAGTGTTTACCTCTTCTCTTGTTCCACATACAGCTGAATGACAGCCTACTTGGTATTGCCTAATGGCTAAATTCATAAAGGTCATTACATGGAATATCAATGGTTCCCAGAACCCTGTTAAAAGAAACAAATGGTTAAGTTATCTGAAGTCTCATCAAACCGATATTGCTTTAATACAAGAGACGCAAATGGAGGGTAATGAAGCAGACAAACTTAAGCGAGCCTGGGTAGGGCAGGTTTTTCACAACTCATACAGTAGTAAGAAGAACGGCGTGGCAATATCGGTGCATAAGAGATTAAATTCAGTAATGCTAAACCAGAAAAAAGATGATGAGGGAAGACTGATTTGTATACACGTTGCCATTGATGGGGTAAAACTTAATATATGTAATCTGTATGCTCCAAATAAAGAAGATAGTGATTTTTTTTCACATGGTTAACAAGGTGGTGGGTGAGCTTGGGGAAAGTCAGACAGTGATGGCAGGGGACTTCAACCAGGTTCAAGATGCTCTTTTAGACCGTACAACATATCATAAAGCAGTGCCAAGAGATAGAGTAGATAGTAGCTGTCTGTTGTTGCCCAAATGAGGATGGGTTCCCTTTTGAGTCTGGTTCCTCTCGAGGTTTCTTCCTCATGTCGTCTGAGGGAGTTTTTCCTTGCCACCGTCGCCACAGGCTTGCTCATTGGGGATAGATTAGGGATAAAATTAGCTCATGTTTTAAGTCGTTCAAATTCTGTAAAGCTGCTTTGTGACAATGTTTATTGTTAAAAGCGCTATACAAATAAACTTGACTTGACTATACAGTTAACGATGAAAGACCATGGGCTAACTGACATTTGGAGGGTGGTCAATCCCAGAGAAAAAGGGTACACTTTTTTTCACACGTGCATAAATCATACTCAAGGATTGATTACTTTTTAGTTTCAGGTAAATTGACGGAGATGGTGGCTGATTGTAGTATTGGAGTTATAGCTCTGTCTGATCATGCACCAGTAGAGCTAACAGTGATGTTGGGGTCAAGTAGTCCTAGTGTGAATAGATGGAGACTTAATGCCTCATTGCTCCAGGACCCCACACACAAGACAGCTTTGGATGCTCTCCTTAAGGATTTTTTTGATCAGAATGTGGGCTCAACAGAGAGATTGGGAACTGTGTGGGAAGCATCAAAGGCGTATATAAGGGGTCATCTTATTTCACAATCAAGTTATTTGAAAAAAATGTCCAAAAAGAAGATTAAAGATTTAGAATCTCAGATTAAGAATAAGGAAACTGAATGATCATGATGTTATAGTGAGCGCAAGTTTAAAGAAATCTGTAATTTGAAATATCAGCTCAATGAGATATATAATAAAAGGGCGGAATATGCCATCTTTAGGATGAAGACTACCTTTTATGAAAGCGGAGAGAAGGCGGGCAAGCTGTTGGCCACACAGTTGAAACGGAAAAGATGCAAGCCTTTTAACTCCTGCTATCAGTAATGACGAGGGGGAGATATTAACAGATAAAATGGAAATTAATGGTATATTCAAGAGTTTCGATGAGAATTTATATACAACCCTGATTCCAAAAAAGTTGGGACAAAGTACAAATTGTAAATAAAAACGGAATGCAATAATTTACAAATCTCAAAAACTGATATTGTATTCACAATAGAGCACAGACAACATATCAAATGTCGAAAGTGAGACATTTTGAAATTTCATGCCAAATATTGACTCATTTGAAATTTCATGACAGCAACACATCTCAAAAAAGTTGGGACAGGGGCAATAAGAGGCTGGAAAAGTTAAAGGTACAAAAAAGGAACAGCTGGAGGAACAAATTGCAATTCATTAGGTCAATTGGCAATAGGTCATTAACATGACCGGGTATAAAAAGAGCATCTTGGAGTGGCAGCGGCTATCAGAAGTAAAGATGGGAAGAGGATCACCAATCCCCCTAATTCTGCGCCGACAAATAGTGGAGCAATATCAGAAAGGAGTTTGACAGTGTAAAATTGCAAAGAGTTTGAACATATCATCATCTACAGTGCATAACATCATCAAAAGATTCAGAGAATCTGGAAGAATCTCTGTGCGTAAGGGTCAAGGCCGGAAAACCATACTGGGTGCCCGTGATCTTTGGGCCCTTAGACGGCACTGCATCACATAAAGGCATGCTTCTGTATTGGAAATCACAAAATGGGCTCAGGAATATTTCCAGAGAACATTATCTGTGAACACAATTCACCGTGCCATCCGCCGTTGCCAGCTAAAACTCTATAGTTCAAAGAAGAAGCCGTATCTATACACGATCCAGAAGCGCAAACGTCTTCTCTGGGCCAAGGCTCATTTAAAATGGACTGTGGCAAAGTGGAAAACTGTTCTGTGGTCAGACGAATCAAAATTTGAAGTTCTTTATGGAAATCAGGGACGCCGTGTCATTTGGACTAAAGAGGAGAAGGACGACCCAAGTTGTTATCAGCGCTCAGTTCAGAAGCCTGCATCTCTGATGGTATGGGGTTGCATTAGTGCGTGTGGCATGGGCAGCTTACACATCTGGAAAGACACCATCAATGCTGAAAGGTATATCCAGGTTCTAGAGAAACAAATGCTCACATCCAGACGACGTCTCTTTCAGGGAAGACCTTGCATTTTCCAACATGACAATGCCAAACCACATACTGCATCAATTACAGCATCATGGCTGCGTAGAAGAAGGGTCCGGGTACTGAACTGGCCAGCCTGCAGTCCAGATCTTTCACCCATAGAAAACATTTGGCGCATCATAAAACGGAAGATACGACAAAAAAGACCTAAGACAGTTGAGCAACTAGAATCCTACATTAGACAAGAATGAGTTAACATTCCTATCCCTAAACTTGAGCAACTTGTCTCCTCAGTCCCCAGACGTTTACAGACTGTTGTAAAGAGAAAAGGGGATGTCTCACAGTGGGAAACATGGCCTTGTCCCAACTTTTTTGAGATGTGTTGTTGTCATGAAATTTAAAATCACCTAATTTTTCTCTTTAAATGATACATTTTCTCAGTTTAAACATTTGATATGTCATCTATGTTCTATTCTGAATAAAATAAGGAATTTTGAAACTTCCACATCATTGCATTCCGTTTTTATTTACAATTTGTACTTTGTCCCAACTTTTTTGGAATCGGGGTTGTAGTTCAGTTCAAAAATATCTGTAGATGAGGCTAAGTATGAAGATTTTTTTTCAAAAATACAGATTCCCAGGGTGTCTTCAGCACAAGTGGATATATTAGATGCACCATAGATGAATCTGAGGTTAGGTCGGCTATTGTGTCAATGAAAGCTGGAAAATCGCCTGGTTTAGATGGCTTTCCAGCTGAATATTACAAGACTAATATTAACCTACTAGCACCCATCTTGACCAAGATTTATGCAGAAGCACTGGAGGTGGGGCAACTGCTTCCTACTTTTAATGAAGCAGTGATATCTGTATTATTGAAAAAGGATAAGGACCCACATGAGCCAAGTAGCTACAGGCCGATTAGTTTGGAAAATGTGGATTGCAAGATACTATCAAAGGTATTAGCAATGAAACTGGAGAAAGTTCTGCCAAAAATGATCAATGAGGACCAGGTTGGATTTATTAAAGGCAGATCGTCGGCTGATAACCTTAGGCGCCTTTTACATCTTATGTGGTTAAATTGTAAGGAAGATGCTCCCATAGCTGCCTTTTCCCTTGATGCTATGAAAGCATTTGATAGGGTAGAGTGGGGGTATTTGATATATACTTTACAGGCCTTTGGATTTAGTGAAGGATTTATAAATTGGGTAAAGGTTCTGTATTCTGCACCGCGGACAGCTGTTCTCACTAACAGCATTGTGTCTCTGCTCTTTCATTTAGGTCGAGGGACTAGGCAGGGGACCCTTTTGGCCCTTTTCCACTACCCTTTTTCAGCTCACTTCAGCTCGCTTCAGCTCACTTCAGCCCGCTTCAGCTCACTTCAGCCCGACACGGCTCGCGTTTCGACTACCAAAAAACAGCACGACTCAGCTCGCTTCAGCCCTGCTTAGCCCCTAAAACTCGCACCGTTTTGGAGTGGGGCTGAAGCGAGCCAAGCCGTGCCGAGTGAGGCTGGGGGCATGAGCAGACACTCCCCTGTGCACTGATTGGTGAGGAGGAGTGTCCTCACATGCCCACACACGCCCCGCGAGCGCGCTGGGATCTGTAAACACCGCAAACCCGGAAGAAGAAGAATTACGAATTACGAGAATTTCTGAAGCCTTATGCGCCTCGCCTCATCTATACGCTCTTGCCAGTATCTGTTGGCGTTGTCGGTGACAGCAAGCCACAGCACCAAGACCAGCAACACTAACGACTCCATGTCCTCCATGTTTATTGTTTACTCTCCGGGTCGTGAGACTACCGCTGAAAAGATCACTGAATCAGTGACATACAGAGCATCGTGGACGAGTTCGCGGAGCGCAAGGCTCGTCGTATGCCCTTCAAATAATGCGCGCAGTAGGCTATTGATGTTTTATTATGAGCCATGTACAGTATGTCACCTAATGTTTTTTTGTTTCTGAGTTACATGTTCGTTTGAAAGACTTAATGTACAAAATAACGTAGTTGCACCCCGTAGTGTTGAAATTGGTAAACACAGTGCATTCAGTGAGGTTTGCACCGCCCTCCTTTTATTTCTGACTCTTCCTGTCACCGTTGCAACCTCTGAGCGCTCATTCGTATGCCCTTCAAATAATGTGCGCAGTATAGGCTATTGATGTTTTATTATGAGCCATGTACAGTATCCTAATGTTTTTTGTTTCTGAGTTACATGTTCGTTTGAAGGACTTGATGTACTAAATAACATAGTTGCACCCGGTAGTGTTGAAATTGGTAAACACCGCAGTTGCGGACATTTTGTAGCCTAAAATGATGTTATGATAAGCTTTAATAAAGGGCCCGGTCATTTGCCCCGCCCCCGGCCCGGCTCTGACTTGTTCCGCCACTGTCACTGATGTCACTGTTTGCGCTGCTTAACGACATCACGTGACGTCCACCCACTTTCGCTAACTCCACCCAATGTGTCCACCCACTTCCAGCCAGCACGGTTCAGCGCGGTTGTAGTCGAAATGCAACTCCAACAGCCCCGCTCAGCCCGACTCAGCACGGCTCAGCCGCGTTTGTAGTGGAAAAGCGGCATTTGTCTCCGTTGGTTTTTACTATATTTGTGGAGCCATTGGCAGTCTCTATAAGAGACGATTCAAGAATCAAGGGTGTGCTGGCAGGAGGACAGATACACAAATTATTTTTGTATGCAGATGACATACTACCGATATTGTCAGATCCGGCCTCTTCCACTCCAGGGGTCATGGATATTATTGAGAATTTCTCAGAAATATCAGGTTACAAAATTAATTGGCAGAAATCTGAAGTAATGCCCATTTCTGCTGGTTGTTCACATGCAGATATTGGAACATTCCCATTTACCTGGACACCTTCAGGAATGAAGTATTTGGGCATAAGGTTAACCACAGACTTTAAGGAACTTGTCCAAATTAATAAGAATCCAGTTCTTCAATCCAGTCAGACCAACTTCGCTAAGTGGAAACTGATCAATTTATCTTTATGGGCGAAAATAAATACAGTTAAGATGATGGTTTCTTCAAAGATTAACTATATTTCAATGATGATCCCTTTGACAATTCCTGGAGCACTGATTAAGCAGTATAATATAGTCAGAGACTACTTGTGGAATGGGAAGAAGCCTCAGATCAGTATGAATAAGCTGTTTACTACCAGAGAAAGGGGTGGGCTGGCTTTGCCAAATATAGAACTGTATAATATAGCCTTTGAACTGGTCAGACTGTGTAAACACTGGTCAAAAAGGGAGTCAAATTGGGGATGGATTTTGATTGAGAGGTCGCTGACCTCTCCATTTGGATACATGGATGCTCTGTCTCAAAAAGTAGCTAATGCTCAGGTAGTTAACCCTATTTTACAACACTCAAGGGATGTTTGGATCAAGGTCCATAAACTGTCTGGCATGTCTCCGTACAAACAGAGTTATTCATCTTTATGGGAAAATCCTGCCTTTAAGATAGGAAAGAAGGGGTCATCGTGGCTCAGGTGGCTAAGGCGCCATACCATAAATCCCGGGTTCGATTCTGACCCGAGGTCATTTCCCAATCTCTCTCCCGCTCATTTCCTGTCCTATCCAATAAAGGTGAAAAAAGCCCAAAAAAATATCTTTAGGAAAGAAAACTATCTTTTGGAAAACATGGTATAGCAAAGGAGTTGTTACCATTAAGGATTTATTTGAGGAAGGGATCTTCTGTTCATTTGAAAGACTCAAGAACAGATATAATCTAAATGACAAGGGGGACTTTTGGAAATACCTTCAGTTACGCAATTGTCTACTGGCCACAATGCAGAACAAGCAGAAAATGTATTGCATAACTATTTGAAGCTTCCCAGCATGGCACAAACTTCCTCTATTTTCTATAAAATGGCTGCTAATGCCTTGTATGGTAAAAGTGACAATCTGAGGATAATATGGCAAAGGGATCCGGGCACTGATATGGGACAAGACGTTTGGGAGAATATTGTTAATAATATGGCTTGGCCAGTGAGGGATATCAAGAGCAAATTTATTCATTATAAAATAATTCAGAGATATTACTGGACCCCTGTTAAGACTTAAAAGGCTTGGTTTAATTCAGAGTGATGAGTGCTGGAAATGGAAGGGTTCTTTGGGTACTTTTCTACATCTCATGTGGGAATGTCCACTGGTCTCCCCTTTTCGGGATCAAGTAATTACGACTATGGAGGAGTGGTTGGAGCAACCTTTGCCAAGCTCACCCCGTTTTTGCCTACTTGGTGATAAAACCGTGTTAACGGTTGGACTTACGAAGGGGCAGTTTGGGCTGGTTTTGGCAGGCTTTCTGAATGCAGCCAGGATCATTCTAAGGCAGTGGAAAAGTATAATTATGCCCTGTCACAAGGACTGGATTGAACTCATGACAATTACAGCCTTTTATGAATTAATGCTAGCCAAAGTAAGAGACTAAGTGTCAAAATTCACTGATATGTGGGGAATCTTCCTAACATATATAGAAGGTGGGGCTCAGTGATAAAGGCAATGATTCAAGGCATATCAGGATGTGTGTCGAGGGAGGAGGGACTGTAATCTGTATGTGCAATTGTGTTATGTTTTTGTTTTGTGAATTTTTGTTGTTTGTGTCTAAAATGCTGTGGTGTGTTATGTTGCATTGTGTTTGAAAATAAAAAAATCTCATCTCATCTCATTATCTCTAGCCGCTTTATCCTGTTCTACAGGGTCGCAGGCAAGCTGGAGCCTATCCCAGCTGACTACGGGCGAGAGGCGGGGTACACCCTGGACAAGTCGCCAGGTCATCACAGGGCTGACACAGAGACACAGACAACCATTCACACTCACATTCACACCTACGGGCAATTTAGAGTCACCAGTTAACCTAACCTGCATGTCTTTGGACTGTGGGGGAAACCGGAGCACCCGGAGGAAACCCACGTGGACACGGGGAGAACATGCAAACTCCACACAGAAAGGCCCTCGCCGGCCACGGGGCTCGAACCCGGACCTTCTTGCTGTGAGGCGACAGCGCTAACCACTACACCACCGTGCCGCCCAAAATAAAAAAATGTGAATAACAAAAATATATATATCAAGTTTCAAGATATTATTTGTCACTTTTCTCAAGTTCTGCTGCAGGAAACCAACCCAACCTCTTTACACTGACCTCAGCAGTGACCCATGGCATAAACCCATCAGACCTTTGGTCCAGGTGAGCTAAAAATTTAAATTTCTCACATTTCTTTGTATCAAAAGGCACATATATATATTACTTAATCAACACATCTACCAACTTTCAAGACCATACCACTCATAGTTTTCAAGTTCTGCTCCGGAAACAAAACCTACCCCTAAGACTAACCTGAGAGACTAAGTCTGAAACTGTTTCCATGGAAACATGAAAATTTCTCAAATTTCTTAGTATGAAAAGGCACATCTATATCACCTTAACATGTATACCAAGTTTCAAATCCGTATCATGAATAGTTTTGGATATATCCTCTGGAAACGAACATGGCTCTTAGAAACTAAGTCAAAATATTTTTTTTCGGGTTTTTTGGTAAAAATTTAAAAAAATTAAAAATTTCCAAAATAGCAAAAGGCACCAGTTCACATGTTGCTTGATATGTATACAAAGTTTCATGAAAATATCTTCAGTAGCTTTAAAAGATATGGCCCGGAAATGAAAACATGACCAGACCTGTTTCTATATCCCCCGCCAAACTTTGTTTGGGCGGGAGGATAATAAATGTAAAACATTTTCAAGGAACCCACTAAATAAAACCTGGACTGAAGAGTACAAACAGTGAATCAGGATTGATCTTCAGTCCCTCCTGTCCTGATTCCTACATGTCTCCTATAGGAACCATGTTCTCTGGAGTATTTAGCAAAGGACACACAAAGCTGGTTCTTTCCCTCAAGAAACAACAAGGTTCCACAACCTTGGTGCTCCAACAACCATAAATCCAGTGTTTATAAATAACTGGGTCAGCCTCCCATTAGGGTCACGCAAGCCAACTGTTTGCAGACCTGCACAGTAATAATCAGGGCCATATGTATGCTAATAAATTATGGACAATGATCAGCTTATTAACATGTTCACCTCGTGGCCTGGCCTGAGGAAGAACCATATGTGCAACCATATGCCCTTGTTGTTGTGCAGCCAGTCAATAAGGTTATCTCTCTTAGAAAATGAACATGCTAGAAAGTGAATACTTTCTATGAAAGCTGTGATAATGTTGAATACGGATGAGTGACCCTGAATTTAATCATTGTACTTGAGACAATATAACTGGCACCATATACACTACCGTTCAAAAGTTTGGGGTCACCCAGACAAATTTTGTGTTTTCCATGAAAAGTCACACTTTTATTTCCCACCATAAGTTGTAAAATGAATCGAAAATATAGTCAAGACATTTTTCTGGCCATTTTGAGCATTTAATCGACCCCACAAATGTGATGCTCCAGAAACTCAATCTGCTCAAAGGAAGGTCAGTTTTATAGCTTCTCTAAAGAGCTCAACTGTTTTCAGCTGTGCTAACATGATTGTACAAGGGTTTTCTAATCATCCATTAGCCTTCTGAGGCAATGAGCAAACACATTGTACCATTAGAACACTGGAGTGAGAGTTGCTGGAAATGGGCCTCTATACACCTATGGAGATATTGCACCAAAAACCAGACATTTGCAGCTAGAATAGTCATTTACCACATTAGCAATGTATAGAGTGGATTTCTGATTAGTTTAAAGTGATCTTCATTGAAAAGAACAGTGCTTTTCTTTCAAAAATAAGGACATTTCAAAGTGACCCCAAACTTTTGAACGGTAGTGTATACTGTAGCTTCAAAGAAGGATAGATTAGCTTACCTGGCAATTTAATTTTCTATATATTTATATGCTCATTAAAAAAAACACACAACAACCCACAACATGAAAAATTATGTTTTACACACACTGCTGGTTTTAAAAGCTCAACGAGACCGTCAATGATGGCGTAGCTCACTCCGACCGCTTCTAGTCCAGAAGGAACAATCTAAAGTGGGCCACCTTGCGCAATAAATGTTGCAAGCTCATCTCATCTCATTATCTGTAGCCGCTTTATCCTTCTACAGGGTCGCAGGCAAGCTGGAGCCTATCCCAGCTGACTACGGGCAAAAGGCGGGGTACACCCTGGACAAGTCGCCAGGTCATCACAGGGCTGACACATAGACACAGACAACCATTCACACTCACATTCACACCTACGGTCAATTTAGAGTCACCAGTTAACCTAACCTGCATGTCTTTGGACTGTGGGGGAAACCAGAGCACCCGGAGGAAACCCACGCGGACACGGGGAGAACATGCAAACTCCACACAGAAAGGCCCTCGCCGGCCACGGGGCTCAAACCCGGACCTTCTTGCTGTGAGGCGACAGCGCTAACCACTACACCACCGTGCTGCCCCATGTTGCAAGCTATATACACTATATACACGCTATATATAGAAGCTATATACACCCTAGGAATACCAACCTATTTGCCAGAAAGAATCCAAAACGGCAAGGAATTGACTGAGAAGCAGCAATTTTTGTTGAACTGCTCGTTAAGGCTTAATTAGTCCATAACTTAATTAATAATAATTGTAATTAAGCAAATGCAGGTAGAAGTTAGAAGCAGGTAGAAGCACCCTACCTTCATGGCAGAAAGAATCAAAATCAGTGAAGAATTGAGGGAGAAGACGCGATTTGTGTGGAAACTGCTCGTTAGGGATTGATTAATTACTCCATATCTTCATTATTAATTGCACTTATGCAAATTTAGGTAGAAGTCATATGCACCCCAGGCGGACCTACCTTCCTGCCAAAAAGAATAAAAATCAGTGAAGCACTGAGAGAGAAGAAGGTATGATGGTATGGGGTTGCATTAGTGCGTGTGGCATGGGCAGCTTACACATCTGGAAAGACACCATCAATGCTGAAAGGTATATCCAGGTTCTAGAGCAACATATGCTCCCATCCAGACGACGTCTCTTTCAGGGAAGACCTTGCATTTTCCAACATGACAATGCCAAACCACATACTGCATCAATTACAGCATCATGGCTGCGTAGAAGAAGGGTCCGGGTACTGAACTGGCCAGCCTGCAGTCCAGATCTTTCACCCATAGAAAACATTTGGCGCATCATAAAACGGAAGATACGACAAAAAAGACCTAAGACAGTTGAGCAACTAGAATCCTACATTAGACAAGAATGGGTTAACATTCCTATCCCTAAACTTGAGCAACTTGTCTCCTCAGTCCCCAGACGTTTACAGACTGTTGTAAAGAGAAAAGGGGATGTCTCGCAGTGGGAAACATGGCCTTGTCCCAACTTTTTTGAGATGTGGTGTTGTCATGAAATTTAAAATCACCTAATTTTTCTCTTTAAATGATACATTTTCTCAGTTTAAACATTTGATATGTCATCTATGTTCTATTCTGAATAAAATAAGGAATTTTGAAACTTCCACATCATTGCATTCCGTTTTTATTTACAATTTGTACTTTGTCCCAACTTTTTTGGAATCAGGGTTGTATATACTGTTCATCCTGAGAACATATTTACAAGAAAAAAAGTCTAAAGACAAGGTTTTAGACAAGGCATCATATGTCGTCATTGTGGGATATACACGGTCGTCATATGTCGTCATTAAGTGGTAAAGAGTTAATATTTTCAATTCATGCTTAGAATTTGAGCTCTACATTATTATACACTCATGATAGTGTATATGCACATACTTTCGCTATACACAGCATGTAGCCTGATATTTTATGTTTGTCTCCACTAAGACTAGACTGTAGGCTACTTGGACAGACGCAGCACATTAATCCCGCTGTTGAAAGCAGTCTCAAAAAACATAAAAGAAGTTTGCTCTTGTGAAAGGTTTTAAGGGGTTGAATTCCCCTCCACCCACACAGCACGTTTAAGTCCTGGCTTTCAGTAGAGCTTTCAATAGACGGCCTGGTGCTTTTCACCAGGAACATGGCAAAGACCCACCCAGTTTCACAGGAAGAGGCCCGTGAAGAGCATTGCAAATGACCAACCACATTCGCTCGCCACCAAATATTCAGGCTATGTTCACACAAATACATTTTAGCTTTAAAACAAAAACAATCTCCGTCCGGAGGAGAGTTTTAGCTCTGTATCAGAAATAATCTTTGTCCATACTAACACACCTGAAAACGCATAACACATGACCATTCATGTGCACTAGGCGTGCATGTGTCAGTACAAACAGCTGATGCTGTTTGTTTTCTTCTGGAAAAGAGTCATGTGATAGGAGCATGACAAATCAGGGAAGGATACAGTACATCATGACAGATGAGACCCAACCAGGAAGCAAACATGTTTTGTTTTCGCCCGTCTACAATAAAATGCTCCCCCTCCGGAGTAGTGTGAACACCAGGCGTAAACTTATCAAAAGTGACGCGTTTTAAAACTAAAACATATCAGGCTTGTAAAAAACGAAATCCTCTCTGTAATAAAGACATTTTAAAGAAATCATGGTGAGAATTTTCTTCAATTCAGTTACATCTTGCTCATAAAAAATAAAAAAAAAAATAACCATGTCACAGCATAAAAAAAAAAAACCACAATCACTTTTCCGATTTGGAAACTGGTGTACGGAAGTGTATAGAAACGCAAAAGTTCAAACAACCAATCAGATCGCAAGCTTCAAGATTCAGAAGCATGTGTAAGAAGCCAAGTGTACAAAAGTTATCAAATGCTCTGGGAGCTGGAAGATAAAACAAGATCTACTGTGAGCTACTGCTCACTTACGTATCCCCCTGCTCTCGCTTATATCAGAACGCAAGCAATCGAAGGAATGGGACACTTATTATGAAGAATGTTGACTTCAACAAATAATTAACCCTGAAACAAGTAAAGAGCAGTGTTCTCCCCAGGGATTTCGCATAGCATCCTGGTAAACTCATTTTGAAATAGCATTCTGCTTCTTGAAATAGCGTCAAAACCCACCGTATATGTTTCATAAATACATTCGGTCGGTAAACAGGACGTTGATGTGCGACAGACCTGAAAATGGTATACGCGGTATAGAACCCCAAGCTGAAGCCCGGTACCAAATATCAAGCAGTTGTGATTTGTAGTTGCTGAGAAAAATGTTATGAAAATTTTGTAAATCCACGCTATATGTTTCGTAAATATATTCAGTCGGTAAAGCCTAGGTCACAACCGGACGTGCGATTTTTTGGCCGTACGATTTTTGGCATTTCCCAAATTGCTGCGTTTTTTTTTTGTTCGTGGAGAAAGACGCGCGTTGGCCGTAAGTTTGTCTTGCAACTTGAAAAAAACGTAAGCGCCCGTAGAGTTTGTTTGGCATGACAAAGAACCTCTGCGGCCAGTCTATGGCTGGAAAATCAGCACGTCACACGCGCGGCCTCCGTGCGTTTCACGCGCGCCCTCCGTGCGTTTCTTGCGTTTTTTGCACGTAGACCGGCCGTAGGAGCACGTACGGTCGGTTGTGACCGAGGCTTAAACAGGATGTTGATGTGCGACAGACCTGAAAATGGTATACGCGGTATAGAACCCCAAGCTGAAGCTCGGTACCAAATATCAAGCAGTTGTGATTTGTAGTTGCTGAGAAAAATGTTATGAAAATTTTGTAAATCCACGCTATATGTTTAGTAAATACATTCAGTCGGTAAAGCCTAGGTCACAACCGGACGCACGATTTTTTGGCCGTGCGATTTTTGGCATTTCCCAAATTGCTGCGTTTTTTTTTTGTTCGTGGAGAAAGACGCGCGTTGGCCGTAAGTTTGACTTGCAACTTGAAAAAAACGTAAGCGCCCGTAGAGTTTGTTTGACATGACAAAGAACCTCTGCGGCCGGTCTACGGCTGGAAAATCAGCACGTCACACGCGCGGCCTCCGTGCGTTTCACGCGCGCCCTCCGTGCGTTTCTTGCGTTTTTGCACGTAGACCGGCCGTAGGAGCATGTACGGCCGGTTGTGACCGAGGCTTAAACAGGATGTTGATGTGCGACAGACCTGAAAATGGTATACGTGGTATAGAACCCCAAGCTGAAGCTCGGTACCAAATATCAAGCAGTTGTGATTTGTAGTTGCTGAGAAAAATGTTATGAAAATTTTGTAAATCCACGCTATATGTTTCGTAAATACATTCAGTCGGTAAAGCCTACGTCACAACCGGATGTACGATTTTTTGGCTGTGCGATTTTTGGCATTTCCCAAATCGCTGCGTTTTTTTTGTTCGTGGAGAAAGACGCGCGTTGGCTGTAAGTTTGTCTTGCAACTTGAAAAAAACGTAAGCGCCCGTAGAGTTTGTTTGACATGACAAAGGCCCAATCCCAATTCTAATTTCTACCCCTACCCCTCCCCCTTCCCCTCCGCCTTCCCCTTGGCCCTTGGCCCTTGAAACTGAGCTACAAGGGATAGGGCTTGAAATTCAACCCTTACGTATTGGGATAGCCCTTCAACGATCGCATACGTCATCGCGTACCTCCGTCAGCGTTTACGTTAGCAAAACGCGACGCGTCATTGGCTGCGACCAGCCGCTACAGTCAGAGCCAGAGGCAGAGATCTCTGCTGGCAGGGTGTGATTTGTTAACTAACACCACTGAATGGGATATCTTTGGCGCTTCGTGCACCACATCCGACAGAATGAGGTGTCAGAACACTCATGTAAACAATAAAAGCGAGAATAACAGAACAAAACATACGCAGTAAAGCAACCGAAAACAATACTCACTCCCAAAGCTTTTTAGCAGCAGCTTGGATTTCAGAAATCGCTGCTCATTCTCAGCTCGAAAGCGAATCAAGCGGCGTGTTTCCTCTGGATAACAACTTAAAACACGTAAATAATGGAGAAAATACATTTATGACAATCTTTCGCCGCGGGAACCGCCATCTTTCTGAAATCCGCATGAAATCTCGCTGAAATCCGCATGGCATTGTGGGAAATCACTCAAACCCCTTCGTTCGGAGTCTGCTCCAGGAAAATCTCCGTTTGGAGGGGTACAGAAGCCCTACGCCTTCCCCTACCCCTCCGCGTTAACTGGGATTGGGATGCCCCTACCCCTTCACGTGAACGCGCAAAATGGAGGGGAAGGGCTAAGGGGTTGGTCCAAGGGGTGAAATGGGATTCGGCCAAAGAACCTCTGCGGCCAGTCTACAGCTGGAAAATCAGCACGTCACACGCGCGGCCTCCGTGCGTTTCACGCGCGCCCTCCGTGCGTTTCTTGCGTTTTTTGCACGTAGACCGGCCGTAGGAGCACGTACGGCCGGTTGTGACCGAGGCTTAAACAGGATGTTGATGTGCGACAGACCTGAAAATGGTACACACGGTACAGACCCCCAAGCTGAAGCTCGGTACCAAATATCAAGCAGTTGTGATTTGTAGTTGCTGAGAAAAGTGTTAAGAAAATTTTGTAAATCCACGCTATAGGTTTCGTAAATACATTCAGTTGGTAAACAGGAAGTCGATGTGCGACAGACCTGAAAACGGTACACACGGTATAGAACCCCAAGCTCAAGTTTGGTACCAAGTGGCTATGATTTGTGGTTGCTGAGAAAAAGGTTGTTTCGGACGGACGGAGATATGGACAGACAGAGGTAAAAACCAGGTATAACAAATTCAAAGGAAACGGAGCCAAGAGACCCAGCATGGCTGACCAGACACCAACAAGTATGAAAAAGCAAAAAGGCATCACTGGACACTTTCTCATCCAGACACAACTGTGCAACAGGAGAACAGTGTTACAGTCTTCATTTTACAGAGATGACAGTAAGATGAAGACCTGCTGATCGCATTACAGTTTGCCTGGTAATTTCAGTACAGCTCTTCTACACGATAGAAATTAATTTACTGACCCCTCTATTGGAAGGTGAAATTTCTGACATCATTACAAATACATCTGTCAGTAACAAACAAGTTCACCCTGAAATGGAACAGTAGAGGTGTGATGCTGTGCTCGAAACTTAAAAGAAAATTATAGTCAATATCATGTACTGTATGATTGGTGATGACCGCATAGTGAATAATAAAATTATATATATATATATGTGCAAAGTCCAACCCCACCTCCTTGTGGTGCATCCTGGATAACGCTCGTCTATCGACAGAGGTGGCTAAAGGGGCTCTGGTGAAGGCAGGATAGCCCTAGCAAGCCACTGCTGGATAAATATTGCTCAAGTTACTCAAGCATCGAAAGGACGGATACACTCGCAACAATTGACCTAGGAACGGAAAAGGAAAAGAGAAGGAAAAAGGAAAAACTAAACCATTTCTAAAATTGGCGACTATAAGGCCGAATCCCATTTCACCCCTTGGACCAACCCCTTGGCCCTTCCCCTCCATTTTGCACGTTCACGTGAAGGGGTAGGGGTATCCCAATCCCAGTTAACGCGGAGGGGTAGGGGAAGGGGTAGGGCTTCTGTACCCCTCCAAACGGAGATTTTCCTGGAGCTGACTCCGAACGAAGGGGTTTGAGTGATTTCCCACAATGCCATGCGGATTTCAGTGAGATTTCATGCGGATTTCAGAAAGATGGCGGTTCCCGTGGCGAAAGATTGTCATAAATGTATTTTCTCCATTATTTACGTGTTTTAAGTTGTTATCCAGAGGAAACACGCCGCTTGATTCGCTTTCGAGCTGAGAATGAGCAGCGATTTCTGAAATCCAAGCTGCTGCTAAAAAGCTTTGGGAGTGAGTATTGTTTTCGGTTGCTTGACTGCGTACGTTTTGTTCTGTTATTCTCGCTTTTATTGTTTACATGAGTGTTCTGACACCTCATTCTGTCGGATGTGGTGCACGAAGCGCCAAAGATATCCCATTCAGTGGTGTTAGTTAACAAATCACACCCTGCCAGCAGAGATTTCTGGTTCTGGCTCTGACTGTAGCGGCTGGTCGCAGCCAATGACGCATTTGGTCGCGTTTTGCTAACGTAAACGCTGACGGAGGTACGCGATGACGTATGCGATCGTTGAAGGGCTATCCCAATACGTAGGGGTTGAATTTCAAGCCCTATCCCTTGTAGCTCAGTTTCAAGGGGAAGGGCCAAGGGGAAGGGGGAGGGGTAGAAATTAGAATTGGGATTGGGCCTAAATGTTGGGATTATACGCGCTAGGCATGGTGGTGTAGTGGTTAGCACTGTCACCTCACAGCAAGAAGGTTCTGGGTTCGAGCCCAATGGTCAGCGGGGTCCTTTTTGTGTAGAGTTTGCATGTTCTCCCCGTGTCTACGTGGGTTTCCTCCACAGTCCAAAGACTAATTAGTGGCTCCAAATTGTCCGTAGGTGTGAATGTGTGTGTGAATGGTTGAGAGGAGAAAACCTTGATAATAATCCAGTAGAAGGCAACGGGAAACCACTACTGTGATGTTCCTGAGACACTCTGATGGCTGAAGCCGTCAGAGCGGCCACGTCACTGTAGCGATATGCCAAAATGGATGGATATGCGGTAAAGAAGAGGAAGTTATGGCCCTTTTCCACTACCCTTTTTCAGCTCACTTCAGCCCGACACAGCTCGCGTTTCGACTACCTCGGAGCAGCACGACTCAGCTCGCTTCAGCCCTACTCAGCACCCAAAACTCGCACGGTTTTGGAGTAGGGCTGAAGTGAGCCAAACCGAGCCGAGTGGGGCTCGGGGCGTGAGGAGACACTCCCCTGTGCACTGATTGGTGAGGAGGAGTGTCCTCACACGCCCACACACGCCCCGCGAGCACGCTGGGATCTGTAAACACCGTAAACCCGGAAGAAGAAGAATTACGAATTACGAGAATTTCTGAAGCCTTATACGCCTCGCCTCATCTATACGCTCTTGCCAGTATCTGTTGGCGTTGTCGGTGACAACAAGCCACAGCACCAAGACCAGCAACACTAATGACTCCATATCCTCCATGTTTATTGTTTACTATCCGGGTCGTGAGACTACCGCTTAAAAGGTCACTGATGTCACTGTTTGCGCCGCCTAACGACATCACGTGACGTCCACCCACTTTCGCTAACTCCACCCAATGTGTCCACCCACTTCCAGCCAGCACGGTTCAGCGCGGTTGTAGTCGAAATGCAACTCCAACAGCCCCACTCAGCTCGACTCAGCCCAACTCAGCACGGCACGGCCCAACTCAGCTGCGTTGGTAGTGGAAAAGCGGCAATAGTTATTGACCTCATGAGAGAGAAACATTGGGATATGGTGGGAATATCGGAGACAAGACTAAAAGGCGAGGGCTATAAAGCACTACACGAGATCTACGTGTTGCACTACAAGGGTTCAGAGAGTGTCCTCATTTTTGTGGAACGTGTCCAACTTAGGTGGTTGGTGAGAATGGAGGACCAACGAATACCAATGAAATGGTTCATCTGGAAACCTACGACTAAAAGACCCGTAGGACGGCCAAGAAAGAAATGGATCCAAAACATGACTGAGTCACTCACAGCAAGATTGACATCTTTGGACTCTGTAATAGAAGCTGAATTATTTAAAACAGAACTGAAGTCATTTTTAAACTTGCTTTATTTCTTAATTAACATGTTATTCAATTACGTTTTCCGTTTTAGTAACCTTACATCATGACTCGTATTGGCAACTAATTGTAATTAAATATACTTATCGGCCTATTCGGTTTTTAGCCATGTTGAATTTAGTTCGTTTGGTCCACGGCAGGCATCGCTTATCCATGCGATCTTCACGAGACTTGGAAACATGAAGTGTCAGCCAAGTGTCAGTGCCACCATTTTGAAAACTGTTTTCCAAATGAAATATTGCACAAAAACAAGTTTAAATGATGATCACTGCCTACCTTTTTCAAACTTTCCTAATTGCTATCAAAACAAACAAAACTTCTGGCTTGATTACGTCAGCATTCGAATGAGGGTGTGCGCGTCTTTTGATAATGTTGGCAGATGTTGGTCACTTTGATTTCCGCTGTACGTTTTACTTCCGTCCTACGATGTCTCACACAGGTCTCAAAGAATCTCGTTTACAGCCATTGCTTTGACATATGGACATATTACAACCCCGATTCCAAAAAAGTTGGGACAAAGTACAAATTGTAAATAAAAACAGAATGCAATAATTTACAAATCTCAAAAACTGATATTGTATTCACAATAGAACATAGACAACATATCAAATGTCGAAAGTAAGACATTTTGAAATTTCATGCCAAATATTGGCTCATTTGAAATTTCATGACAGCAACACATCTCAAAAAAAGTTGGGACAGGGGCAATAAGAGGCTGGAAAAGTTAAAGGGACAAAAAAGGAACAGCTGGAGGACCAAATTGCAACTCATTAGGTCAATTGGCAATAGGTCATTAACATGACTGGGTATAAAAAGAGCATCTTGGAGTGGCAGCGGCTCTCAGAAGTAAAGATGGGAAGAGGATCACCAATCCCCCTAATTCTGCGCCGACAAATAGTGGAGCAATATCAGAAAGGAGTTCGACAGTGTAAAATTGCAAAGAGTTTGAACATATCATCATCTACAGTGCATAATATCATCAAAAGATTCAGAGAATCTGGAAGAATCTCTGTGCGTAAGGGTCAAGGCCGGAAAACCATACTGGGTGCCCGTGATCTTCGGGCCCTTAGACGGCATTGCATCGCATGCAGGCATGCTTCTGTATTGGAAATCACAAAATGGGCTCAGGAATATTTCCAGAGAACATTATCTGTAAACACAATTCACCGTGCCATCTGCTGTTGCCAGCTAAAACTCTATAGTTCAAAGAAGAAGCCGTATCTAAACATGATCCAGAAGCGCAGACGTCTTCTCTGGGCCAAGGCTCATTTAAAATGGACTGTGGCAAAGTGGAAAACTGTTCTGTGGTCAGACGAATCAAAATTTGAAGTTCTTTATGGAAATCAGGGACGCCATGTCATTCGGACTAAAGAGGAGAAGGACGACCCAAGTTGTTATCAGCGCTCAGTTCAGAAGCCTGCATCTCTTTTGGTATGGGGTTGCATTAGTGCGTGTGGCATGGGCAGCTTACACATCTGGAAAGACACCATCAATGCTGAAAGGTATATCCAGGTTCTAGAGCAACATATGCGCCCATCCAGACAACGTCGCTTTCAGGGAAGACCTTGCATTTTCCAACATGACAATGCCAAACCACATACTGCATCAATTACAGCATCATGGCTGCGTAGAAGAAGGGTCCGGGTACTGAACTGGCCAGCCTGCAGTCCAGATCTTTCACCCATAGAAAACATTTGGTGCATCATAAAACGGAAGATACGACAAAAAGACCTAAGACAGTTGAGCAACTAGAATCCTACATTAGACAAGAATGGGTTAACATTCCTATCCCTAAACTTGAGCAACTTGTCTCCTCAGTCCCCAGACGTTTACAGACGGTTGTAAAGAGAAAAGGGGATGTCTCACAGTGGGAAACATGGCCTTGTCCCAACTTTTTTGAGATGTGTTGTTGTCATGAAATTTAAAATCACCTAATTTTTCTCTTTAAATGATACATTTTCTCAGTTTAAACATTTGATATGTCATCTATGTTCTATTCTGAATAAAATAAGGAATTTTGAAACTTCCACATCATTGCATTCCATTTTTATTTACAATTTGTACTTTGTCCCAACTTTTTTTGGAATCGGGGTTGTACATATTTCAAACACTTATAACTTGCTATAGCAGTGACAAAATAGCTATCAAAAATGCATTCCTATATTTAATAAAATGAGAAATAGAATTTTGATTTTAAAAAAATTTGCTTTCAGGTCCCCTTTAAAGATTGGGATAAATGGAAAAAGCTTATTTGCTGACAGGTGCTAGGCCTATCAGGAGTTGGGTGAGACGATTTTATATAATTGATAATATAGAAGTCGATTACTATGAAGAAGAAGTGTCCAAACCTCTGACTGGTTATATTTACAGTGGTATGCAAAAATTTGGGCACCCCTGGTCAAAACTGCTGTTACTGTGAACAGTTAAGCAAGTTGAAGATGAAATGATCTCCAAAAGGCATACAGTTAAAGATGACTCATTCCCTTTATATTTTAAGCAAAAACAATTTTTTATTTTCATCTTTTACATTTTCAAAATGACAAAAAAGGAAAAGGGCCCGAAGCAAAAGTTTGGGCACCCTGCATGGTTAGTACCTAGTAACACCCACTTTGGCAAGTATCACAGCTTGTAAACACTTTTTGTAGCCAGCTAATAATCTTTCAGTTCTTACCTGGGGGATTTTCACACATTCATCCTTGCAAAAGGCTTCCAGTTCTACAAGTTTCTTGGGCTGTCTTGCATGCACTGCTCTTTTGAGATCTATCCACAGATTTTCAATGATGTTTAGGTCAGGGGACTGTGAGGACCAGGGCAAAACCTTCAGCTTGTGCCTCTTGAGGTATTCCATTGTAGATTTTGAGGTGTGTTTTTGGATCATCGTCTTATTGTAGGACCCATCCTCTTTTTAACTTCAACTTTTTTACAGATGGTGTGATGTTTGCTTCCAGAATTTGCTGGTATTTATTCGAATCCATGCTTCCCTCGACCAATGAAATGTGCCCTGTGCCACTGGCTGCAACACAACCCCAAAGCATGATCGATCCACACCCATGCTTCAGAGTTGGAGAGGTGTTCTTTTCCTAGAATTTGGCACCCTTTTTTCTCCAAACATACCTTTGCACATTGTGGCCAAAAAGTTCTATTTTGATTTCATCAGTCCACAGGACTTGTTTCCAAAATGCATCAGGCTTATTTGGATGTTCATTTGCAAACTTCAGACGCTGAATTTTGTGGCTAGGCTGCAGGAAAGGTTTTCTTCCGATGACTCTCCCATGAAGGTCATATTTGTTCAGGTGTCGCTGCATAGTAGAACAGTGCACCATCACTCCAGGGTCTGCTAAATCTTTCTGAAGGTCTTTTGCAGTCAAACAGGGGTTTTTATTTGCCTTTCTAGCAATCCAACGAGCAGTTCTTTCAGAAAGTTTTCTTCATCTTCCAGACCTCACCTTGATCTCCACTGTTTCTGTTAACTACCATTTCTTAATAACATTACAATCTGAGGAAACGGCTACCTGAAAACACTTTGCTACGTTCTTGTAGCCTTCTCCTGCTTTGTGAGCATCAATTATTTTATTATTCAGAATGCGAGGGAGTTGCTTAGAGGAGCCCATGGCTGTTGATTTTAGCGACAAGTTTGAGGAGTCAGAAAATTTATACAGCTTTGAAATCTGCATCATCTGACCTTTCCTAACGAAGAATTTGAACAAGCCACAGCTCAATAAGCTAATTAAGGTCTGGAACCTTGGTAAAAGTTACCTGAGAACTCAAATGTATTGGGGTGCCCAAACTTTCGCATGGTGTTCCTTTTCTTTTTTCCCCTCTCCAATTGTACAAACCAAAATTAAGACACAAATCTTGCAGAAAACACTGAAAAGAAATGCGTCGTCTTTATGCCTTTTGATGATCAGTTCATCTTCTGCTCACTTAACTATTCACAGTAACAGAGATTTTCAGTAAGGGTGCCCAAACTTTTGCATGCCACTGTATATATTACAGAGTTAAATTTAGGATTGGAGAAAAGATTAGGTTTAGACTTGGGTTAAGTTTAAGGCTAAGATTCTCGGTGCAGGCTTGTCGTACTCGAGTCTGACTCGTGCCCTAATTTTAAGGATTCGTGACTTGACTCGGACTTGAGCATTGATGACTCGGACTCGTGCATTAACTGCATTCGGACTTGTAAATTGGAGACGAGGACTCGGATTTTTTCTTTATTTTTTGTAACATGCCATAATAATTTGGCATAAGATATTTATATCTACATTAATTTTTATACCAATGTTGTGCAAGAGAATGCACATTCACCTGTTCATACATCATGTTCAGGAACAAACTAACGTTAATGGCGCTAAAATGCCTGGAGTGAACGCCCCTAGGATTGTCCGCTTTGCTTATACAGACTTCTCGTGCAGTGAGAAAAAAATGCACTGCTACGTGTTCCGTATGTAGAAGAACTATCGAGGAGACGACGGGGACAACCTCGAACTTCAATCGTCATTTGGCAAGACTCCACCCAGAAAAGGAAGTGACACGCTATGTTCATTGCTCTGTTGATAGTGGGCGGGGCTTGCTTGCTGAGCGATGAACTAGCTAGTGTTAACCCTCTCTCATGTTATTTGCCCTGTTGATAGTGGGCGGGGCTTGCTTGTTGAGCGATGAACTAGCTAGTGTTAACCCTCTCTCATGTTATTTGCCCTGTTGATAGTGGGCGGGGCTTGCTGTGTGATGAACAAGCTTTTTATCTGTAGCCTGTTAACTAAAATGGGGCAGTCGAGCAGGAACGTTAGTCCAACACAGTAGCAGAGATGGTTTCACAGAAAGGCAGCAACAGCCACCGTCAAATGGTGCAGTTGGAGTCTTGTTCTCGGACTCAACTGGAAATTTTCTTTAATGACTCGGACTTGAACACTGGGGACTCGAGGTTTAGTGATTCAACAACAACACTGTCTAGGTGAAGGGTTTGGCCGTGAGCCCTAACGTTAGGGTTCACCAGCATCAGACTACACAAATTCAGCCCAATTTTGTTGTGGCTGACAAATTTCCAGCATTTGGCCTGAATATGAACGTCAAAAACAACGAACGAGCCTTGTAATGTGACAATCAAAAAACAGGCACGCAACACCCAAATGAAAAGTCTACCATGTCAGAACGTTCTGGATTTTCCCACAACAACTCGGACATATTCCTCGATAGCTATGACCAACAATTCCTTGACCCTCCTCCCTGACGACACACAGGGGCACAAACAATAATTGGACGGGCTCAAACTTGTCGTGTCGCCAGTCTCCAGACCAAAACACAGCAAGAATTTATGGACTATGATCTCCTAATCTGACATGGTCACCATCATGGAAGACAATATCACGTAGTCTGATCTGAACCCACCATTAGGGTTCGTTCTTCAGTAACGGAATTACAGTTACAGCAAAATGTGGAAGCTTTTTTTTTAAGTTGCGGTACTCAAGATAAAAATAAAATAAGTATAAATAAAAATTTCACACTGTCTGGGGTATCCTTTGACCTTAGAATAATTGGCTATGCTTTTTTATGTTTCACACTGAACGCAAAATCTTTCATGAGGAAAGAAAAGTCAGTAACGGAATTACGTCAGAAAAAACCTGAACTTTCATTTCTTAAAATTCAAACCAAGATTTCTCTGAAGTGACATCGCTATAATCGGGGTGACGATTTTTAAATATGGGTTTCAGTACATCTGCCTTGGAGTCCATACTTTCGCAAGATCACTGAGCTGACAAGTTAATCTTAATCATTTCATAATTTCGGCCTCTCCGCTGAAGAAGTCCTCGTGATATTTTAGACTGGGTTATCATACCGTGAACATTTCTAAATCGGAACACCCCGAGCTGGCCATAAGGTTATCCATCTGTAGCCACTTATCCTGTTCTACAGGGTCGCAGGCAAGCTGGAGCCTATCCCAGCTGACTATGGGTGAGAGGCGGGGTACACCCTGGACAAGTCACCAGGTCATCACAGGGCTGACATATAGAGACAAACAACTATTCACACCTACGGTCAATTTAGAGTCACCAGTTAATCTAACCTGCATGTCTTTGGACTGTCGGGGAAACCGGAGCACCCGGAGGAAACCCATGCGGACACGGGGAGAACATGCAAACTCCACACAGAAAGGCTCTCATCAGCTGCTGGGCTCAAACCCGGGACCTTCTTGCTGTGAGGCAACAGTGCTAACAACTACACCACCGTGCCACCCAAGTTTGAAAATCATTTACGAGAAATTATTCTTTTCAGAGTTATGACCCTTGATTTATGTTATTGGTCTTTGTCCAAGTGGACTCAATCTGGACAAGTTTTCTCAGAAACTACATAAGCTACATCAGGGCGGCACGGTGGTGTAGTGGTTAGCACAGTTGCCTCACAGCAAGAAGGTTCTGGGTTCGAACCCAGCAGCTGTTGAGGGCCTTTCTGTGTAGAGTTTGCATGTTCTCCCCGTGTCTGCGTGGGTTTCCTCTGGGTGCTCCGGTTTCCCCCACACTCCAAAGACATGCGGTTAGGTTAATATGGGACGGCCTTGGGCTGAGGTGCCCTTGAACGAGGCACCCAACTGCTCCCTGGGCGCTGTTATGCCTTGGTCACAACTGGCCATACGTGCTCCTACGGCTGGTCTACGTGCAAGAAACGCACGGAGAGTGCGTGTGTGACGTGCTGATTTTCGAGCCGCAGAGGTTCTTTGTCATGTCAAACAAACTCTACGGGCGCTTACGTTTTTTTCAGGTTGCAAGACAAACTTACGGCCAATGTGCGTCTTTCTCTACGAACAAAAAAAAAAACGCAGTGATTTGGGAAACGCCAAAAATCGCACGGCCAAAAAATCGTACGTCCGGTTGTGACCTAGGCTTTAGCATGGCTGCCCACTGCTATGGGTAAGTGTGTGTGCTCATTGCTCACGTGTGCGTTCACTGCTTCAGATGGGTTAAATGCAGAGAGGAAATTTCACAGGTGTGTGATGAATAAAGTTGTGCTTTCTTTTCTTTCAATGAAACTTTGCGTGCTCATACTACTGAAAAAAGCTGGGTAGCGTTTTATAAAGGTGTCATAGCACTTACGACATCGTAAGTCACTATTAATGCAATGGGCTTATAACGGCATACGGTTGTGGTCAGAAGTTTACATACAATGACGTGAACGTACGTCCACATCCACACAGAAAGGCCCTCGCCGGCACGCGAACCCAGGACCTTCTTGCTGTGAACCGATAGCCCGCCATAAGGTTATGAGATTTTTTTTTCCCCCAGCCTGATTAAAAGAAATAAGCAATCAGGTTGTGTTTCAGTGAAATTATTAGGTATTGGCAAAATACTGAACATCATCATCCTGAGACAGGGCGGCACGGTGGTGTAGTGGTTAGCGCTGTCGCCTCACAGCAAGAAGGTCCGGGTTCGAGCCCCGTGGCCGGCGAGGGCCTTTCTGTGCAGAGTCTGCATGTTCTCCCCGTGTCTGCATGGGTTTCCTCCGGGTGCTCCGGTTTCCCCCACAGTCCAAAGACATGCAGGTTAGGTTAACTGGTGACTCTAAATTGACCGTAGGTGTGAATGTGAGTGTGAATAGTTGTCTGTGTCCAGCGCCGGCGATTGCTATAGGCGACCTAGGCAATTGCCTAGAGCGCAAAGTGTGCCCAGGGGCGCCAAGGGTGACCAAAACCCCACCAAAAAGGAGGGATGGAGTTATTGAATGGAGATGTTACCAAGTGCATCAGTGGTGTACAGTGATTTCAACCACTGTGCTGCCGAACTCTAGTACCGCGGAACACTAGTGTGCCGTGAGAGATCACCAAGTGTACCGTGGAAAATTATAGAATGAATAGCCTACTGTCAGATTATCGAGTGTGTATCGAGTAAATGAAGAAATCCAAACTCTCGGGTGCGCAAGGGCGCAAACGAAGGCTACAGGAAGAAACAAATAGAGCCAAGTATAGAGGTAAGTCTGATCTAATCTCTCATATCAACCATTATAGTGGCAAATTAATATTTTAGACGCCTGAATCAATGTCTGCCTAGCTAACAGACGGTGAGGTTTGCTTGTGCAAACTGTCAAGAGTCGACGTAGTATGTATAATAATTTGTCTTTTGTCTCAGATGTACGATATTTGAAAAAGATAAAAATGACTTCTTGTTTATTGTCCATGCACCGTACATTGATTAATAGTAATAGAATAGAGTGATTAGATTAAAGTGGTATTTAGATGCTATTAGAGGGGTTTTTTCCTTGGGGAGGTGGGCCAAAACTCAATCTCGCCTAGGGCAGCCAAAGACCTAGAGCCGGCCCTGTCTGTGTCTATGTGTCAGCCCTGTGACGACCTGTCCAGGGTGTACCCCGCCTTTCGCCCGTAGTCAGCCGGGATAGGCTCCAGCTCGCCTGCGACCCTGTAGAACAGGATAAAGCGGCTAGAGATGATGAGATGAGATGAGATCATCCTGAGACAGAAAGATGCTTCAGTCCGGGGGAAACTTCAGGGCCTGAAATGATGATGATGATGATGATGATGATGATGCGTGATCAAATGCAACAAGGCTGACATTTTGAGAAAAAAAACAGCCTGGCACTAAAGCTGTACAGGAGACTGGGCATCAAACATGGCATATCTGGGCACGATTTTATTTTCTGTCTCTGCTCGTCTCTGTCCGCTGCACCACACAAACTGGACACATGGGACAAATTGTCCATTTTGAAGCTGATCAAAGAGGGAAAATGCATCCTTAGATAGATAGATAGATAGATAGACAGACAGACAGACAGACAAACAAACAGCATCATTATGCAAACAACACAAGCCTCAATGAAAAGCCTGGTGTTGATTGAAAACAGGATGTTTTCCAGTTTAACTGCGGCTCGGGTTTGTTTGGGATTCGAACTGCAGTTATTCCAGCACAGGAATGTTTCATCTCCTAAACATCATCAGCTCTGAATAAAGAGTCGTGCAGAAGCAGTTACCTGATCTAAAGGCAGGTTGATCATCTCACTGATCGGCTGCAGCAGGTTGGATCCAGTGCAAGCGGATATGGTGTCGGTGGCCATGATTCAGAGCGGATTCAGCCTACTGGGCTTCTGCGATGGACGGAAACGGCACACAAACCCACTCCAAGCCGTTCCTCCTCCTCCTCCTCCTCCTCCATCATCACCACCACCGCTGCTCCTGCTGTTCAGGCTCACTCATGCCATCTAGTGGCCACAGAATGCACTACAACACCCCCCCCCCTCGGAGAGCAAATAAACAACAGCGCCCCCCTTACAATTTTTGTTGTTGCTATCAGGGGCGCCGCTAGAAATCTTGGGCCCTATGAAAGATTACAATTTAGGGCCCCCCGATAAAATTTTAAAGCTCAAGCAACTGAATTTCAAGTCTGTTTTTGGCTGGCACTTCTACTTTACTATGCATGTGCAGTGTTGCCAGATTGGGATTTTTCCCGCCCAGTTGAGCGGTTTCAAGTGCATTTTGGTGGGTTTTGAACATATTTTGGGCTGGAAAACGTCAGCAGTATCTGTTGCCATACTAAAGACATCTCATCTCATCTCATCTCATTATCTCTAGCCGCTTTATCCTGTTCTACAGGGTCGCAGGCAAGCTGGAGCCTATCCCAGCTGACTACGGGCGAAAGGCGGGGTACACCCTGGACAAGTCGCCAGGTCATCACAGGACTGACACATAGGTCCAATCCCAATTCTAATTTCTACCCCTCCCCCTCCCCCTTCCCCTTGGCCCTTCCCCTTGAAACTGAGCTACAAGGGATAGGGCTTGAAATTCAACCCCTACGTATTGGGATAGCCCTTCAACGATCGCATACGTCATCGCGTACCTCCGTCAGCGTTTACGTTAGCAAAACACGACCAAATGCGTCATTGGCTGCGACCAGCCGCTACAGTCAGAGCCAGAACCAGAAATCTCTGCTGGCAGGGTGTGATTTGTTAACTAACACCACTGAATGGGATATCTTTGGCGCTTCGTGCACCACATCCGACAGAATGAGGTGTCAGAACACTCATGTAAACAATAAAAGCGAGAATAACAGAACAAAACGTACGCAGTCAAGCAACCGAAAACAATACTCACTCCCAAAGCTTTTTAGCAGCAGCTTGGATTTCAGAAATCGCTGCTCATTCTCAGCTCGAAAGCGAATCAAGCGGCGTGTTTCCTCTGGATAACAACTTAAAACACGTAAATAATGGAGAAAATACATTTATGACAATCTTTCGCCGCGGGAACCGCCATCTTTCTGAAATCCGCATGAAATCTCGCTGAAATCCGCATGGCATTGTGGGAAATCACTCAAACCCCTTTCGTTCGGAGTCAGCTCCAGGAAAATCTCCGTTTGGAGGGGTACAGAAGCCCTACCCCTTCCCCTACCCCTCTGCGTTAACTGGGATTGGGATACCCCTACCCCTTCACGTGAACGCGCAAAATGGAGGGGAAGGGCCAGGTCCAAGGGGTGAAATGGGATTCGGCCATAGACACAGACAACCATTCACACTCACATCTACGGTCAATTTAGAGTCATCAGTTAACCTAACCTGCATGTCTTTGGACTGTGGGGGAAACTGGAGCACCCGGAGGAAACCCACGCGGACACGGGGAGAACATGCAAACTCCGCACAGAAAGGCCCTCGCCGGCCACGGGGCTCGAACCCAGGACCTTCTTGCTGTGAGGCGACAGCGCTAACCACTACACCATCGTGCTGCCTACTAAAGACATACTAAAGACATAAAGTATACTGCTGAAGTTTTCCAGCCCAAAATATGTTCAAAACCCACCAAAATGCACTTGAAACTGTTCAACTGGGCGGGAAAAATCCCGATCTGGCAACACTGTGCATGTGATCAGCTACCTATCAAGTTTAGGTGATATTTGGTATATGAACATTTTAAATGCAGAACTGTCAGAATTAGACTGAATAGACCGTTGCCTTAAAAATGATATATATGGAAGATATATATTTTTCTTTTATGAGCAACTATTATAAAGCCACTCAGTAGCCTATGGAGTTCATTCAATCCAAATGTTTGTGTTGAGAGAAATTGCATGCATCACTGTATCAGTATGGATTTATAACATTCTGTATGCGCATTATGGAGACTCCAGAGCCCTCCAGCAAACAACATCAATAATCAGGATTACAAAATGTATTCCTTTGTTTCCTCCATTTATTGACTTATTGTATGTGATCAAATGTATGCCTTGATGAATAACTACACTAGTTTTTTGATATAATTACATAGTGCACTGCAAGAAATCCACTAAGTGTTTTTGGTTTCTTTTAGGCATCACACATGTATTAGAAAACACAGCAAATGTTCAAATATTCAAGTTAAATACTTAGCAACAGTATCAATAAATCCACACATGAACAATAGCAATGATATCTCTGACCACAGCTAATGTGCAAAATATTAAAGCTAAATACTTAACAATATCAACAAATCCACACATGAACAATGGCAAAACATCTAGACTTAATTATACAATAAAGATACCTATGAAAAAAGGTGATTTTTTTTTGCACACACAGTGTGATATCCGGACTTCATAATTTATCACTCCTGCTTAGCAACTTCTAGAATGTACACCTCTGTTGCGCACATAGAAAAACTGACAGCTGCGCTAATAGCGGCTCTGTGCATACACGGAGCTACACATTTCACGTGTCCTGCGCCCAGAATCACACTGTACCATTAGCAAAAAGGGTGGAGGGGTGAAATTACAATATCATATATAATTCAAGAAAAATGTTATAGCAAATCATAACCATGTGTAATTTGCATATTTTAACAGATGAAATGAAATATTTTATTTCAAAACTTACACAAGGCAATACTATTAAAATAATATTAATATCCCTCACAGGCCCCCCTGTCAGTGCCAGGCCCTTAGAATCGTCCTAACCCCCCCCCCAGCAGCGCCCCTGGTTGCTATACTTAATGTTCCATTCTCGTCTCGTCTCGTCTCGTCTTCTTCCGCTTATCCAGGACCGGGTCGCGGAGGCAGCAGTCTAAGCATGGAAGCCCAAACTTCCCTTTCCCCAGACACCTCGGCCAGCTCCTCGGGAAGAACACCGAGGCGTTCCCAGGCCAGCCGAGAGACATAGTTCCATTCGTATTTTTAAAAAATGGTTGTTGTACACGGGCAGCACGGTGGTGTAGTGGTTAGTGCTGTCGCCTCACAGCAAGAAGGTCCTGGGTTCGAGCCCCGGGGCCAGCGAGGGCCTTTCTGTGTGGAGTTTGCATGTTCTTCCCATGACCGCGTGGGTTTCCTCCGGGTGCTCCGGTTTCCCCCACAGTCCAAAGACATGCAGGTTAGGTTAACTGGTGACTCTAAATTGACCGTAGGTGTGAATGTGAGTGTGAATGGTTGTCTGTGTCTATGTGTCAGCCCTGTGATGACCTGGCGACTTGTCCAGGGTGTACCCCGCCTTTCACCCGTAGTCAGCTGGGATAGGCTCCAGCTTGCCTGCGACCCTGTAGAAGGATAAAGCGGCTAGAGATGATGAGGTTGTTGTACACATTTTTATTTTTTTTATTTTTCACATTTTAAACATCTGTGCTTTTTAAAACATCTTGTTTTACACATTTTAAACATCTCATAGCATCGTTAGCTAGCACCTCTTGGCAGACAACACACTGTGGCAGTGGAGCATCTTCAGATCCAGTCCATGAAAATCCAAACTTTAAATAATCGTGGTCATACTTCTTTCTTTTTTCAGTCCCCCCAGGATTCCGCGGGCCTTTTTTGTGATTGTTGCGGGCTAAAATGTCTGATGTTGCGGGGGTTTTCCAAAAAATTGCGATGAAAGTTGCGGCGTTTTTTAGGTTTTTGTTGCGATTACATTGCGGGAGGAAGTGAAAGTTGCGAGAAATTGTTGCGATTTTCTCTTTTTGTGATTAAAATTGAGTGATATGTTAAATATTAAGTTATTACTGAAAAACTATTGATTAAAAAAACAGACACTGAGAAATGGTCCTATAAACAACTTTACCAATATAAAAGACTACCAGGACTACAAAAATGCAGAAAAATAGGCTTTACTTATCCAAATGCACCTGTTGGTTCAAAAGTTAAAGTGCAGAGAACCTCACAGCACAACATGAAGTTACCTTCAAATATAATATAAATGCCTCAGCTTTCATGTAAGGAAAAAAAAAAACTATTAATACTAGTACTGTGTGCAGGCAGTCTCTCCTGAAGAATAAATTAAACAATAATTATAAACTAATAAAATAAATGGCTCAGGCTTCATAGAAGAAAAAAAAACAATTTGAACAGAATCTCACAGTATGATGCTGAAGCTGCCTAAACAATGGAAAATAAAATACCATTTTGGCAAAAACGTTGGCATCCATTAATTTCTTGTATTAAGTAAAAAAAAAATCAAGTGCACACAGTGCTTCACTGTAAACATAACACACTTTCAGTAACAGAATTTAAGCCTACATAAACACTGACTCGCACATCATGCAATGTTGCCAGATACTGCTGACGTTTTCCAGCCCAAAATATGTTCAAAACCCGCCAAAATGCACTTGAAACCGCCCAATCTGGCAACACTGCGCACATGCTGCTTCTCTTGAACGTATACACAGAAGTAAGGCGGAAGGTAGTTTGTCGACGTCACCTCAAGATGACGCCAACGATTGGTCAAATTTGCAGGAAAGTTGCGGTAATTGGATATAATTGCAGCACCGCCCTGAATTCGCGGGGATTGGTTGAATTTGCGTTGAAGTTGCAAATCGCAACATCCTGGAGGCTTTGTTTTTTTGCTTGGCCCAAACTCTGTCTCCTCACTCACTGTAGCTTTAGGTACTAAAAATACAGTCGGAGGAAAATGTTTGTACACCCTTTGGAATTTTTTACATTTCTGCCTAAATTGGTCATAAAACATCATCTGAACTCTCCAGCAATCTTAAGAATGAACAAACAGTGTCTGCTTAAACTAAAACCACCCAAACATTTGCGTTTTATCATATTTTTATTGACCATAAGATGGAATTATTCACAGGATAGGGAGGCATAAGTAAGTACACCCTTTGATTTAGTAGCTGGTTGACCCTCCTCTGGCTGAAATAACTTCAACCAGACATTTCCTGTAGTTGCAGACTAGACGGGCACAACGATCAGGAGAAATCTTGCACCATTCCTCTTTGCAAAACTGTTGCAATTCAGCAAGATTCCTGGGATGCCTGGAATGGATGGCTTTCTTGAGGTCATGCCACAACATCTCGATTGGATTGAGGTCGGGGCTTTGACTGGGCCATTCCAGAACGTGAATTTTGTTCTTCTGAAACCATTCTAATGTCAACCTGCTTCTGTGTTTAGGGTCATTGTCCTGTTGCAGGACCCATCCTCTCTTGAGTTTCAACTTTTTGACAGATTGCCTCAGGTTTTTCTGCAAAATATCTTGATACTTGAGAATTCATTTTCCCATTGATTATAGCCAGTTGTCCAGGCCCAGAGGCAGCAAAGCACCCCCACACCATGATGCTACCGCCGCCATACTTGGCGGTGGGGATGAGGTTTTGCTGATGGTGTGCTGTACCGACTTTCCTCCACACATGATGTGGTGTGTTCCCCCCAAACAATTCAACTTTGGTTTCATCAGACCACAATATGTTTTTCCAGTGGCGCTGAGGAGCATCCAAATGCTTTTTTGCGAACTCCAAATGAGCAGAAATGTTCTTTCTGGACAGCAATGACTTCCTCCGTGGCCTTCTCCCATGAATCCCATTCTTGTTCAGTGTCTTTCTTATAGTAGATGTGTCCACAGAGATGTCTGCATGTTTCAGTGATTTCCTCAAGTCTTCAGCGGACACTCTTGGATTCTTTTTTACCTCATTGATGATGACTCGCAGTGCCTTTGGAGTGATCTTCGCAGGGCGGCCACTCCTTGGCAGAGTAGCAACCATTCCAAATTGTCTCCATTTATACACAATTTTTCTAATTGTAGACACATGAACACCAAGGGTCTTAGAGATGGTTTTGTAACCCTTTTTAGCTTTATACAAGTCAATTATTTTGTGTCTTAAGCCTTCAGACAGCTCCTTTGAGCGAGGCATGATGCACAGAACATGCCTCTCATCAAAACACACCTTTTAACTGGTTTTCCAGTGGGGTGGGGAGCTTACGACACACCTCAGTGATTGGACATCAGGTTGGCTCACACCTGAGTCAAATTGTTTAATCATCTAATTAGTCTAATTAGCTCTTGGATGAGCCTTAGCTAAGGGTGTATTTACTTATGCCTCCCTATCCTGTCAATATTTCCATCTTATGGCCAATAAAAATATGATAACATGTAATTGTTTGAGTGGTTTTAGTTCAAGCAGACACTGTTTGTTCATTCTTAAGATTGCTGGAGAGTTCAGACGATGTTTTATGACCAATTTAGGCAGAAATGTAAAAAATTCCAAAGGGTGTACAAACATTTTCCTCCGACTGTAGATCCATTTTGTCTCTGGTAAAGGCTAGCTGAAGTTCGCTAAATGTCCGCAATAGTAACTTCTCATCTCATCTCTCATTATCTGTAGCCGCTTTATCCTTCTACAGGGTCGCAGGCAAACTGGAGCCTATCCCAGCTGACTATGGGCGAAAGGCGGGGTACACCCTGGACAAGTCGCCAGGTCATCACAGGGCTGACACATAGACACAGACAACCATTCACACTCACATTCACACCTACGGTCAATTTAGAGTCACCAGTTAACCTAACCTGCATGTCTTTGGACTGTCAGGGAAACCGGAGCACCCAGAGGAAACCCACGCGGACACGGGGAGAACATGCAAACTCCACACAGAAAGGCCCTTGCCGGCCACGGGGCTCGAACCCGGACCTTCTTGCTGTGAGGCGACAGCGCTAACCACTACACCACCGTGCTGCCCCACAATAAATCTAATATAGTTAATTTTACAATTAAAATGCAGAAATGGACAAACTACCCAACTTCATGACTTAAGTCAAAGTACAGATCCTGCTGGTCAAATGTTACTCCGATACAAGTGAAAGTTGTCCAGTCAAATTTTTAGTTAAGTACTGAAGTACTTGCTTTTAAAAATGCTTAAGTATTAAAAGTAAATTTTCTGTCAACGCATTCTTGTACTATTGCCCCAACGCTTACAAAACCTAACACCGTTACCAAAGACAGAAATGTGAATTCACAAAATGAACGCATGCTGTGCCATCATGGTGGTTTAACGTTAAGCTAGCTAGTCAGTGAAACTCCACCTGACATGCTAGCAAACTCTTTTCAAACTCTAAATCATATTGGGTAGCTAACGTTACTAGAAAAGAAAGATTTCTACATTCTGTTTATTTGGCAAGATTGTGCTAAAACATATTTCTGAAAGACTTCAGATAAGTTAACGTTATTCATGTTAGCATAACTCCATTTTTACATGCTAACTAACAGTGTCCAAGTTAACTAGCTCTGTGTAAACGTTAGCCGTGGACAAGGCTACGGCAACTTGGCGAGCAAATCCATAGAAAGTCATTTGACTAACCAGACTGCATGGCGACGTTTGCAGGTATCAATAAATCTCGTTTACGGCCATTGCTTTGACATATGGACTGATATGTTACGTAGCATATTTCAAACACTAGCCCTGTGATGACCTGGCAACTTGTCTAGGGTGTACCCCGCCTTTCGCCCGTAGTCAGCTGGGATAGGCTCCAGCTTGCCTGCGACCCTGTAGAAGGATAAAGCGGCTCGAGATAATGAGATGAGATGAGATGAGATGAGATGAGATTTCAAACACTCATAACTTGCTATGGCAGTGACAAAATAGCTATCAAAAATGCATTCCTATATTTAATAAAATGAGATAAATAGAATTTTGATAATAAAAAATTTGCCTTCAGTTCTCTTTTAAATGGTCGAGCAAGCAGCACAGTGAACATCCTCTCTCCTAGTTAAGACACTCTTAAGAGGCTTTTGGGAAACCTACCCCTGTTCAGACCTATTCACGCGGCAGATAACGCTTTCTAAATAAATAAATAAACTAAAATGGAATCATACCAAGAGTGGCATGGTGGTGTAGTGGTTAACACTGTCGCCTCACAGCAAGAAGGTTCTGGGTTCAAGACCCCTGACGGGGGCCTTTCTGTGTGGAGTTTGCATGTTTTCCCCCGTGTCTGTGTGGGTTTCCTCCAGCTCCTCCGGTTTCCCCCGACAGTCCAAAGACATGCAGGTTAGGATAATTGGTGGCTCTAAATTGACGGTAGGTGTGAATGTGAGCGTGATTGGTTGTGTCTCTCTATGTGTCAGCCCTGCGATGATCTGGTGACTTGACCCGCCTCTCGCCCATAGTCAGCTGGGATAGGCTCCAGCTTGCCTGCAACCCTGTACAGGATAAGTGGTTGCAGATAATGGATGGATGGAATCATACCAAGGGTGGCATGGTGGTTGAAGGGTTAGCACTGTCGCCTCACAGCAAGAAGGTTCTGGGTTCAAGCCCAGTGGCCGATGAGGGCCTTTCTGTCTGGAGTTTGCATGTTCTCCTTGTGCCTGTGTGGGTTTCCTCCGGGTGCACCGGTTTCCCCCACAGTCCAAAGACATCCAGGTTAGGCTAACTGATGGCTCTAAATTGACCGTAGGTGTGAATGTGAGTGTGAATGGTTGTTTGCCTGTTAGGGTTTTGCTGGGATTCAAACCTGGTTCGTTGGTGTGATGATCCAGCAAACCCCCACTAGGCCACCAGGGGAATGACTCAAATGCAGAGGCGTGAGGCGGAAGTAGAAAAAGTAACAAAAGGTTTATTTATACTATGTACACTATATACAATCCAAGGCAAAACAAAAACAAAAAAAAAAAGAGTATAATTCAAAAAGAAAAAGGCAAAAATGCAAAAGCTCAGAAGATCCACAAAACACAGTACAAAGGAAACTGGAGATAAACATAACAGCACAAAGACTCCGTGACAAGAGGACTGAACTCAGGGGTATAAATACACAAACTAATTAAGGACACAGGTGAAGATAATTAGGACTAACAGGCAATTAAAAAAAAACACAAAACACAGGAACAGTGGCGGCCTCTAGAGGCCAAAATAAATATGACACGAAAAGGAAATAACAGCGGCCTCTAGAGGCCAAAACAGTCCAAGTCCTAACAGGACCCCCCCCTCTAGGAGCGTCTCCTGACGTTCCCAGGGCGATCCGGATGGGCCGAATGGAAGTCCCGACACAGTTCTTTATCCAGGACATCCCGAGCAGGAACCCAGCAGCGCTCCTCAGGACCATAGCCCTCCCAGTCCACCAGATATTGCAACCCGCCACGGACCCGGCGGGAGTCAAGCAGGCGATGCACAGTGAACACAGTCTGCCCCTGGAAGATGCGGGGGGGTGGGGGGTTCCTAGGGGCAGGGGCATACGTAGACGTCAGTACAGGCCGCAACAGGGAAACATGGAAAGTGGGGTTGATCCTCAGAGTCCGGGGCAACTGGAGCCGGTAGGAGACAGGGTTCACCCTGCGCACCACCTTGAAGGGGCCAATGTAGCGAGGAGCAAGCTTGCGGTTCTCCACCCGCAGCGGAAGGTCCTTGGTGGACAGCCAAACCCGCTGCCCAGGGCGGAAAGTGTGTGCAGGTCTTCTATGGCGGTTGGCCTGAGTCTGGTTGGTTCTGGAGGTCTGTATGAGGGTCTTCCTGACCTTGCTCCAGGTCTTGCGACACCGTCTCACATATTGGTTGACCGAGGGCACCCCCGCGTCCTCCTCCTGGTCCGGGAACAGAGGTGGCTGGAACCCGAATTGGCACTGGAATGGCGACAGCTTGGTGGCCGATGACTGCAGGGTGTTGTGGGTGTACTCTGCCCATGGCAGCCAGGTGCTCCACGATGTCGGGTTATCCATAGCCAGGCCTCGCAGGGTGGTTTCCAGGTCCTGGTTGAGCCTCTCCGTCTGACCATTGGACTGTGGGTGAAACCCAGAGGAGAGGCTGGCAGTGGCTCCGATGACCTTGCAGAACCCGTGCCACACTCGGGAGGAGAACTGGGGCCCTCGGTCTGAGACGATGTCCTGTGGAAGACCAAAGACTCGGAAGACATGATTAAATATAAGTTTCGCTGTTTCAAGAGCAGAGGGGAGTTTGCACAGAGGTATGAAGCGGCAGGCCTTGGAGAATCTGTCAACAATGACCAAAATGACCATGTTACCTTGTGACTCAGGGAGACCCGTGATGAAGTCGACTGCCACGTGGGACCAGGGACGCCGGGGAATGGTCAGAGGATGCAGGAGACCCTGGGGACGCTGTCGTGGGTTCTTGGTTCTGGTGCAAACCTCACAGGACAGGACAAATGACCTTACTTCCTGCTCCATGTTAGGCCACCAGAAGCGTCTTTTCAGGAAGTCCAGGGTCCTCCGAGCTCCCGGGTGGGCGGTGAGAGGGGAAGAGTGACCCCACTGGAGAACCTTGGCCCGGGCTTGATGTGGGACGTACAAGAGGCCCGGTGGCCCCGTCCCAGGACCGGGGTCCTGGCGTTGGGCTCGTCGAACAGCCTCCTCAATACCCCAGCGGACAGGGGCCACAATCCGGGACACCGGGATAATAGGCCCGACTTCATTCTCCCTGTTAGTGGCAGAGAACAGCCTGGACAGTGCGTCAGGTTTGGTGTTCTTGGAGCCGGGACGGTACGAGAGGGTGAAGTCAAACCGACTGAAAAACAGGGCCCACCTAGCCTGTCGAGGGTTCAGTCTCTTGGCTTGCTGGAGGTACTCCAGGTTCTTGTGGTCAGTCCAAACCAGGAATGGATGTTGCGCTCCCTCCAGCCAGTGCCTCCACTCCTCAAGGGCCAGTTTGACTGCTAGCAGTTCTCGATCCCCCACATCGTACCGGGACTCCGCAGGACTCAGGCGGTGGGAGAAGTAAGCGCAGGGGTGCAGCTTTCCTTCCGAATGTTGAGAGAGTACCGCGCCGACACCACTGTCCGAGGCGTCCACCTCCACGATGAATGGTTGGGAGGTGTCCGGGAGGACCAGAATGGGTGCCGTGCAGAAGCGGGCCTTGAGGTCTTTGAACGCCTTTTCTGCCTGAGGAGACCAGCCATAAGATCCACCTGTCCCTTTGGTGAGGTCTGACATGGGTGCTGCCACAGAACTGAAGTTCCTGATGAACTTGCGGTAGAAGTTAGCGAATCCTAAGAACCGCTGAACCTCCTTAACGGACTTGGGAGTAGGCCAGTCCCGGACGGCCAGGGTCTTGGCAGGGTCCATTTGGAGTTGGCCTGTCCGTACAATAAATCCCAGAAAGGAGACCTCGGGAACATGAAATTCGCATTTCTGGGCCTTGGCGAACAGATTGTTCTGTAGCAGCCTCTGGAGAACCTGGCGGACATGGTGGCGGTGCTCCTGCACGGTCTTGGAAAAGATAAGGATGTCATCGAGGTAGACAAAGACGTACAGGTTAATCATGTCCCTTAAGACGTCGTTGATTAGGGCCTGAAAAACAGCTGGTGCGTTGGTGAGTCCGAAGGGCATCACCTGGTATTCGTAGTGCCCAGACAGGGTGTTAAAGGCAGTCTTCCACTCGTCTCCCTGTCGGATACGGATGAGGTGGTATGCGTTCCGTAGGTCCAACTTGGTGAAGACGGTGGCGCCTTGGAGCAGGTCGAAAGCAGTGGACATCAGCGGAAGGGGATATCGGTTGCACACAGTGATCTTGTTCAGGCCCCTGTAGTCAATACATGGTCGAAGCCCCCCATCCTTCTTGCCAACAAAGAAGAAGCCGGCACCAGCAGGTGAGGTGGAGGGTCGAATGAACCCAGAGACCAGGGCGTCTTTGAGGTATTCCTCCATAGCCTTGCGTTCTGGCTGAGAGAGGGAAAACAGTCTGCCACGAGGAGGGGTAGTCCCAGGGAGCAAGTCGATGGCACAGTCGTAGGCCCGGTGCGGAGGAAGAACGGCGGCCCTGCTCTTGCTGAATACCTCCTTGAGATCCCAGTACTCTGTGGGAACTTGAGATAACTCGGTGAGATCAGGGGGCTCGGCAGGAGACACAGGAGAGCTAGAGAGCAGACAAGAGGCATGGCATGCAGGGCCCCATTCCACAACCTGGCTTGTTACCCAGTCTATGCGAGGGTTGTGGCGAGTAAGCCAAGGAAGGCCTAGAATAACTGGGAACTCAGGTGAAGGAATCAGGTGCAGGGATATTTCTTCCTTGTGACCTTGAGACTGGAGGAAGACTGGAGAAGTAACTTGAGTGACTCTTCCATCACCTAACGCTTGGCCATCGAGGGCAGACACAGACAGAGGGACTTCAAGAGGTGCAGTAGGTATATTGATGCTTTGGGCGAAGTGAATATCCATAAAGTTCCCAGCCGCCCCTGAGTCTATCAAAGCTTGAGAAGAGTGGACAGACTCACCCCAGGAGATGGAGACCGGGATGTAGATTCCTTGGCCAGGGAGTCCGGGAGAGAGGGTAGGCCCCGTCACAACCCTCCCTCGGCTGGACGGGGCGGTCCTTTTCCCAAGAGTTCGGGACATGATGCTCGGAAGTGACCAGGCTTGCCACAGTAGATGCAGCACTTGTCCCTCCTTCTGCGCTCCCTCTCAGATGCGGAGAGGCGAGTACGACCCACTTGCATGGGTTCTGGACAGTCACTGAAGGAGGTAGACGGTCTCCAGGTAGAGGTAGGGAGGCTGGGGGGGCTCAAGGCTTGGTGGCGTTCTCTCATCCTGTTGTCCAGACGAATAGCATGTGAGATGAGGGTTTCGAGGTCACTTGGGCATCCAATAGAGGCCAGACCGTCCTTGATGGGGTCAGACAGACCATGGTGGAAGGCTGACACCAGGGCAGTCTCGTTCCATCCACTTACTGCTGCGAGTGTTCGGAACGAGATGGCGTAATCTGCGACGCTTCCTCCTTGCCGGATGGACATGAGCTTTCGGGCTGCGTTGGTACTGATGTCTGCCTGATCGAAGACCCGAAGCATCTCTTCAGAAAACAGCTGGAAATCAAAGCACTCAGGTCCCTGTCTTTGCCAGATAGCAGTAGCCCAGGCTCGCGCCTTACCAGCTAATAAGGTGATCACAAAGGCAATCTTGCGGCGATCCGTAGTGTAGGTGGTAGGCTGAAGCTCAAAGGTGAGTTGACACTGGGTAAGGAACTCTCGGCACTCACTGTGCTTGCCGTCATACCTCTGTGGTGCAGGAAGGCTGGGTTCGCGAGGTGAAGAAGGCAGCATGGCAGGAGGCACTGGAGCAGGAGTGGGAGCTGGATCAGGAGCAGGAGATGCAGGCAGAGATGTCAGCTGTGCCAGGGTTTTCCCAATTTGCTGAAGCAGTTCCTCGTGGCGAGCAAGGGCCTCACGTTGGCTGGTGAGCGTACGTCCATGAGCGTCCATGGTCGCTCCGAAGCGTGTCAAAGCTGCCATAATTCCCTGAAGGTTGGCCGGGTAGACAGTTGAAGCAGCCTCTGCTGAGTCGGTCATGACGGAGTCTTTCTGTTAGGGTTTTGCTGGGATTCAAACCTGGTTCGTTGGTGTGATGATCCAGCAAACCCCCACTAGGCCACCAGGGGAATGACTCAAATGCAGAGGCGTGAGGCGGAAGTAGAAAAAGTAACAAAAGGTTTATTTATACTATGTACACTATATACAATCCAAGGCAAAACAAAAAAAAACAAAAACAAAGAGTATAATTCAAAAAGAAAAAGGCAAAAATGCAAAAGCTCAGAAGATCCACAAAACACAGTACAAAGGAAACTGGAGATAAACATAACAGCACAAAGACTCCGTGACAAGAGGACTGAACTCAGGGGTATAAATACACAAACTAATTAAGGACACAGGTGAAGATAATTAGGACTAACAGGCAATTAAAAAAAAACACAAAACACAGGAACAGTGGCGGCCTCTAGAGGCCAAAATAAATATGACACGAAAAGGAAATAACAGCGGCCTCTAGAGGCCAAAACAGTCCAAGTCCTAACATTGCCTCTATGTGTCAACCCTGCGATGACCTGGTGACTTGTCCAGGGTGTACCCCGCCTCTCGCCCATAATCAGCTGGGATAGGCTCCAGCTTTCCCACGATCCTGTACAGGATATGTGGTTACGGATAATGGATGGATGGATGGAATCAATCAGATCATCAAGGCTCTTCCCCAAACTGTTGCTTCAAAGTTTGACGCACACAATTGTACAGAATGTCTTTGCTTACTGTAACTTTACAATTTCCCTTCACTGGAACTAAGAGGGGTGGGTACAGTGGTGTAGTGGTTAGCATTGACACGTCACAGCAAGAAGGTTCCAGGTTCGAGTCCAACAGCCAACGGGGGCCTTTCTGTATGGAGTTTGCATGTTCTCCCTGTGTCTGCGTGGGTTTCCTCCGGATGCTCCGGTTTCCCCCACAGTCCAAAGACATGCAGGTTAGGTTAACTGGTGACTCTAAATTGACCGTAGGTGTGAATGTGAGTGTGAATGGTTGTCTGTGTCTATGTGTCAGCCCTGTGATGACCTGGCGACTTGTCCAGGGTGTATCCCGCCTTTCGCCCGTTGTCAGCCGGGATAGGCTCCAGCTTGCCTGCGACCCTGGATGGATGGATGGATGGATGGATGGATGGAACTAAGAGGCTCAAACCTGTTCCAGCATGACAATGCACCTGTGCACAAAGCGAGCCCCATGAACACATGGTTTGCCCAGTTTGGACTGCAAGAACTTGAGTATCCTGCACCTCAACCCCACTTAACACCTTCAGGATGAACTGGAACTCTGACTGCACCCCAGACCTCAGTAATGCTCTTCTAGCTGAACTCCAAAATCTACAGGAAAGCCTTCTCAGAATCTCATCTCATCTCATTATCTCTAGCCGCTTTATCCTGTTCTACAGGGTCGCAGGCAAGCTGGAGCCTATCCCAGCTGACTACGGGTGAAAGGCGGGGTACACCCTGGACAAGTCGCCAGGTCATCACAGGGCTGACACATAGACACAGACAACCATTCACACTCACATTCACACCTACGGTCAATTTAGAGTCACCAGTTAACCTAACCTGCATGTCTTTGGACTGTGGGGGAAACCGGAGCACCCGGAGGAAACCCACGCGGACATGGGGAGAACATGCAAACTCCGCACAGAAAGGCCCTCGCCAGCCACGGGGCTCAAACCCGGACCTTCTTGCTGTGAGGTGATAGCGCTAACCACTACACCACCGTGCCGCCTAGTACAAAATATCTTTTATATAAATATACAGTATGGATGTTGGCGTTTACGTAAATGAAGTAATTCTAATGTTTCTAAACAAACGAAATGATAATGTTTAACCTGTGTCAGAAAATCTTTTTGTTCCACTTTAAGTATTTTCGTAGATCACATTTTATTAATCATTCGTTGTTGTTTGTATTAATTTCTACTTTTGTCATTTACCAATAAATGTCAACAGGGAATTGAGATTGTAACCACATGAAAATCCAGGTCAAAGGTCACATGTCATTCCTCGAATCAAAATATAAAACGTCTACTGATATTGTAATATGTGGTAGATATTTACAACAAACTGCAAAAAAAAAATTCTGAATGGAATAGAAAAATCTAAATAGATTTCAAGCATGCCAAGTCAAGTCAAGTTTATTTGTATAGCACTTTTAACAATAAACATTGTCGCAAAGCAGCTTTACAGAATTTGAACGACTTAAAACATGAGCTAATTTTATCCCTAATCTATCCCCAATGAGCAAGCCTGTGGCGACGGTGGCAAGGAAAAACTCCCTCAGACGACATGAGGAAGAAACCTCGAGAGGAACCAGACTCAAAAGGGAACCCATCCTCATTTGGGCAACAACAGACAGCCTGACTATAACATTAACAGTTTTAACATGAAGTCAGTTTCGTTGATGTTATAAACTCTTCATTGATGGAAACTTGAGTGCAAAACTGTTCATGACAACTGCAGTCCTAAAGTTAGCAAGTCAACTGTAGTCCTCAGCCATAAAAGCGTTACTGTAAGAGTCCAGCGCGTCCTCCAAGTGTGACCCCCAACTGTCCTCATGGGGCCGTCCTCCACAGGAGTGATGTGATGAGACTCCAACCAGACACAGGGCACCAGGATGGATCAGGCAGGTCTGAGGAGCAGAAGAGGTCAGCATCTCAATCCCAGGACCGACATGTAACTCAGAGGGACAGATGGGGGGGGGAGAAAACATGTGATTACATGTAAGCATGTAATTTTTTTTTATATGCTAGGAATTTAATTCTGGTCTAATTCTATTTATTGCAATAGGATTCGAAATACTCTATAAACATTCCATTCTGTTATGGATCAGAAAAACAAATTATTATAAATCACAGCACTTTTATTTATTTATTTTTTTAAAGTCCTTCATCTACTTCAACAATGTTACACAAAGATCGATCCATAACAGTTGTAAATGTCACTTAATTCCACAGCGTGTCGATAATGGTGGACACCGGTGAAAGTGATCACTATTATCGACACCTCACACACGTGACTTCTCAAACGCGCGTTTAGATACAAAATGGCGACTGTCAAATGAAAGAGTAAGAAACAAAGTAGGTTTGGACAAGGAGATCATGAAATATCGGTGAATTTGATGAGTAAAAACATGTCCATGATCTTTCCACCATGCTTACCTGCAATGATAACGTCCAGGTTTTCCTCAAATTGCTGATCGTGCTAAAAAATAAAAAATAAAAATCCATCTCCTGTGTATGGAGACGAATTATGTAAATTCACCACAAATGTATAAAATGCCATGTAGTATGTTCCTGATGCGGGTGGAACACTGAAGTGCAGCAGGTGGGGTCTGATGTTAATAGAGACTTCATTTTAATTATTTTTATGCCTCCGCCACCGTAAGGTGCAGGAGGCATTATGTTTTTGGGTTGTCCGTCTGTCCGTGCGTCCATCCGTCCCACAACCTTGTGAATGCGATATCTCAAAGGCTAATGAAAGGAATTTCACCAAACTTTCACCATTTGTGCGCTTTGGGACAAACATGAACTGATTAGATTTTGAGATCAATAGGTCTAAGGTCAAGGTCACTGTGAGGTCAAATGTCTGTCTGAAAACCTTGGGAACACAATATCTCCAAGGCTAATGAACGGAATTTCACCAAACTTTCACCATTTGTGCATTTGAGGACAAAGATAAACTGATTAGATTTTGAGATCAAAAGGTCTAAGGTCAAGGTCACTGTGAGGTCAAATGTCTGTCCGAAAACCTTGGGAACACAATATCTCCAAGGCTGATACAAGTAATTTCACCAGGTCAAGATTACTGTGAGGTCAAATGTCCATCCCCAAATCACAACTTAATAAGGCGTGTAGTCTACCGGGCGGAGGCATCCCCATCGATGCCGTTGGCGTCGAGTTCTATCTAGTTCCTACTGCTTTTCAGCTTTATTAATATTCATTTGCACACACACACACACACACACACACACACACCAACAACAGGTGTACTGATTTTGCCACTCACCTTTCCTGGCCCTGCCGTCCATTCACAAACTGATGCTTGGCCACGCCCCCGTTGCCACATGCCACTATATCAGACTTGATGGGTAATTAATTATGGATATTAATCAAGATCAACATTCTCATAATGAATAATGAGTTCCATCTCATGAAGTCTAGCGATCTTAAAGTCACACTGTTCAGAATCAGTCTTTGACAGATGACGTAAAACCGAAGTGTATTTTGTGTTAACCACCATTTTGGAGGTATTGTTTTTTGTCAGTCAAGTGTATTTACGTCACCGAGGTGCCATTTTGGAGGTATTGTTACAGTGAGTGGTACAATGAAAGTAGCAGCAAACAAATTTTATTCGTTTAGATTTTTACTTTTAAATTCTGATAGAAATATATGTATGGCATGCTTGAAACTAACACATGCTGTTCTGATTGCGACTTGTTTTAATTAAGTTAAATCCTTGAGATTTATCTTTGCTCGCACATTCTGCTCTCTGCTTAATGAAGGTTCTTTTGACCAGTATTGTCTTTCTTCTTTTCAAAAGATTATGATCCTGACGAGTGATGTAATGGTACATAATGCCTCTCCTCTTTCATATAGTAGTCTAAACCAGTGATGTAATGCTTCATCGCCCATTTACGTTACCCTGTCATACATAGATAACTTAGCTTTGTCAATCACATCATCATCATCATCATCATCCAATCACATAGCTACAACACACTCCTGAATGTGAATATATACTCATGCTTGTCCTACAGTGAACTGAGAAACATCTCTGAACAGCTGTGTCTGGATCAGTGATTGTTTGCTCCCGGATCGATCCATGAGGCAGAATCTATTAGGCGACAAAGGTCTACATTCCTAGATCATACTTTGTCAATTCAACCTCCTTCGGTACAGACAGATCAAAACCTAACATATTTTTTTTAGTAGCAGTGAAAGCAGTAAAACTGGAGAAGCAGAAGCAAAGTGAAAGGATGCCATACTGAAATAAACTCAGCAAGGATGGCAGATACCTTTATTTGGATAAGCTAAGTTGTCAGCTATCACAACCCCAGTTCCAAAAAAAATTGGGACGCTGTGTTAACTACAAATAAAAACAGAATGTTATAATTTGCAAATCACAGAAGCCCTATATTTCATTGAAAATGATACAAAAACAACATATCAAATGTTGGAACTGAGAAATTTTATTATTTTGTTTTGTTTTTTTTATATGCTCATTTTGAATTTGATATCAGCAACACGTTTCAAAAAAGTTCGGACAGGGACATGTTTACCACTGTGTTGCATCACCTCTATTTTTAACAACACTCTGTAAATGTTTGGGAACTGAGGAGACCAATTGCTGTAGTTTTGAAAGAGAAATGTTGTCCCGTTCTTGCCTGATATACAATTTCAGTTGCTCAACAGTTCAGGGTCTGTTTTGTCATATTTTGCACTTCATAATGCGCCAAATGTTTTAAATAGGAGACAGGTCTGGATTGCAGGCAGGCCAGTTTAGCACCCAGACTCTTTTAGTGCAGAGCCATGCAGTTTTAATATGTGCAGAAAGCGGTTTGGCATTGTCTTGCTGAAAGAAGGAAGGCCTTCCCTGAAAAAGATTTTGTCTGGATGGCAGCATATTGCTCTGAAACGTGGATATATCATTCAGCATTAATGACGCCTTCCCAGATGTACAAGCTACCCATGTCACGTGCACTAATGCACCTTCATACCATCACAGACGCTGGCTTTTGAACTGTGCACTGATGATAAGCCGGATGGTCCCTCTCCTCTTTAGCCTGGAGGATGTGGTGTCCATGATTTCCAAAAAGAATTTCTACTTTTGATTCGTCAGACCTCGGGACAGTTTTCCACTTTACCTCAGTCCATCGTAAAAGAGCTCAGGCCCAGAGAAGGTGGCGGTGTTTCTGGATATTGTTTAGATCTGGTTTTAACTTGCATTTGTGGATGCAGTAATGAACTGTTTTCACAGACGATGGTTTTCTGAAGTGTTCCTGAGCCCATACAGTGATTTCCACTACAGACCCGTGTCTGCTTTTAATGCAGCGTCGCCTGAGGGCCTGAAGATCACAGGCATCCAATGTCAGTTTTCAGCCTTGTCTCTTGCATACAGAAATTTCTCCAGATTCTCTGAATCTTTTAATGATATTATGGACCATAGATGATGTGATCCCCAAATTCTTTGCAATTTTACTTTGAGGAACGTTATTCTTAAATTGTTGCACTGTTTGCCCTCGCAGTCTTTCACAGAGCGGTGAACCCCTCCCCATTTTTATTTCTGAGAAACTCCGCCTCTCTGGGATGCTCTTTTTATACCCAATCATGTTACTGACCTGTTGCCAATTAACCAAATTAGGCTTTTTTTTTGCATTATACAACTTTTTCAGTTGCCCCGTCCCAACTTTTCTGAAATGTGTTGCTGACATCAAATTCAAAATGAGCAGATATTTTTCAGAAAGCAATAAAATTTCTCAGTTTCAACATGCGCTACATCGTCTTTGTACTATTTTCAATGAAATACAAGGTTTCCATGATTTGCAAATCTTCACATTCGGTTTTTATTTATGTTTTACACAGTGTGCCAACCTTTTTGGAATTGGGGTTGTAGACACTGAGAAGGGAAAACGCAAGATCAATCAGGAGGTGGCACAGACTGTAACTTGTGTTTGCTCAGGGGTGCAGAAGTAAACCATCTGTCGGAAGAAAACTGAGAGCTAGACAGGACTTCTGGCAGTTTCTTTGGAGATGATGATGATGATGATGATGATGAAGTCAAGTATTATACAGGTCTGCCAAACTTGGGAACCAAACTTTATGGCTTTGTTCCATTTTTTGGTGCCTCTCATCATGTCCGACCAAAAGAAATTTCATTTCAGATGCTCCTGTTAGGATGGCACGGTGGTGTAGTGGTTAGCGCTGTTGCCTCACAGCAAGAAGGTCTGGGTTCGAGCCCCGTGGCCGGCGAGGGGCTTTCTGTGCGGAGTTTGCATGTTGTCCGTGTGGGTTTCCTCCAGGTGCTCCGGTTTCCCCCACAGTCCAAAGACATGGAGGTTAGGTTAACTGGTGACTAAATTGACCGTAGGTGTGAATGTGAGTGTGAATGGTTATCTGTGTCTATGTGTCAGCCCTGTGATGACCTGGCGACTTGTCCAGGGTGTACCCCGCCTTTCGCCCGTAGTCAGCTGGGATAGGCTCCAGCTTGCCTGCGACCCTGTAGAACAGGATAAAGCGGCTACAGATAATAAGATGAGATGAGATGCTCCTGTTAACCTTAATGTGCATCAGATTGGATCTGCCTGCACAACACCTAGCACATTCAATGAAATTGTGTCATTTTTATATGCAAACCTGAGGCACTTGATTGTATGGCCAGATAGAGACGCTTTACACAACACTAGTTTGTGAAGGCCTTTGGAAACAGAGTAGCAGTGATTATTGACTGTTTTGAGATTTTCTCAGAGAAACCATCCAGTCTGAAAATGTGTACCCAAATGCTTTCCAACTATAAGCACAATCACACTATAATGTATTTGATAGATATTACACCCAAGGGATCTATTTGTTTCTTATCAATAAGGTCGGCTGGCTGTACAAGTGACAATCATGTAACACACCAGTGGTTTTCTTAACAACGTGTTGCCAGAAGACACCGTCTTGGCTGATAGACGTTTTGACAAACAGGAAAGTGTTTGGGTGTTGTCTGTAGAGGTCACGCTCCCGGCCTTTACAAAAGGCCGCTGTCAGTTAGCTGCTGACTAAGCAGTGCATTCGTATCTGTCACGCTGCAGCCAGAGATGTTCTTAAAGGTGAGACTCCAACCTTTGGGTGAAACCGTGTAACGGCTGTGGGGTCTTCAAGGAAAGACCAGAGGCTGTTTTGTTTGAATGGGATCCTATGAGAGAAGTGTCTCAAAACCCTGAACAAACTCCTCTTTTATGAAAACAACTGGCTTCATAACAATTAGACAACCTCTCTGATTATCTTCAACATCTTTTCAATAAAGGGCGGCACGGTGGTGTAGTGGTTAGCGCTGTCGCCTCACAGCAAGAAGGTCCTGGGTTCGAGCCCCGGGGCCGGCGAGGGCCCTTCTGTGTGGAGTTTGCATGTTCTCCCCGTGTCCGCGTGGGTTTCCTCCGGGTGCTCCGGTTTCCCCCACAGTCCAAAGACATGCAGGTTAGGTTAACTGGTGACTCTAAATTGACCGTAGGTGTGAATGTGAGTGTGAATGGTTGTCTGTGTCTATGTGTCAGCCCTGTGATGACCTGGCGACTTGTCCAGGGTGTACCCTGCCTTTCGCCCGTAGTCAGCTGGGATAGGCTCCAGCTTGCCTGCGACCCTGTAGAACAGGATAAAGCGGCTAGAGATGAGATCTTTTCAATAAATGCACAAATTAGAACACCACGTGCAAAAATCTAAAATGAAAGCGTGATCGTTTTGTGAAACAAGTGACAGTTGGAGGTGTTGTGACAGATGGAACCCGTTTCCACCATCTCTACACTCTGTTGTGCAGCCTACCGCAGATACACAAAACTGTAGCCGAAGAAACATCAACATCATACTGTTCTTCAAGTCGAACTTCAGGAATCTCTACTGCCGTGTGCTCAGAGCTAAAATAAAACCGTTCTGCTGTACCACAAGAATAACCATCATACGGTTAGGTCCATAAATATTTGGACAGAGACAACATTTTTCTAATTTTGGTTCTGTACATTACCACAATGAATTTTGAACAAAACAATTCAGATGCAGTTGAAGTTCAGACTTTCAGCTTTAATTCAGTGGGTTGAACAAAATGATTGCATAAAAATGTGAGGAACTAAAGCATTTTTGAAACACAATCCCTTCATTTCAGGGGCTCAAAACTGGACAAATTAAAGAATTGTAAATAAAATGTTCATTTCTAATACTTGGTTGAAAACCCTTTGTTGGCAATGACTGCCTGAAGTCTTGAACTCATGGACATCACCAGACGCTGTGTTTCCTCCTTTTTAATGCTCTGCCAGGCCTTTACTGCAGCGGTTTTCAGTTGCTGTTTGTTTGTGGGCCTTTCTGTCTGAAGTTTAGTCTTTAACAAGTGAAATGCATGCTCAATTGGGTTGAGATCAGGTGACTGACTTGGCCATTCAAGAATATTCCACTTCTTTGCTTTAATAAACTCCTGGGTTGCTTTGGCTTTATGTTTTGGGTCATTGTCCATCTGTATTATGAAACGCCAACCAATCAGTTTGGCTGCATTTGGCTGGATTTGAGCACACAGTATGTCTCTGAATACCTCAGAATTCATCCGGCTGCTTCTGTCCTGTGTCACATCATCAATAAACACTAGTGACCCAGTGCCACTGGCAGCCATGCATGCCCAAGCCATCACACTGCCTCCGCCGTGTTTTACAGACGATGTGGTATGCTTTGGATCATGAGCTGTACCACGCCTTTGCCATACTTTTTTCTTTCCATCATTCTGGTAGAGGTTGATCTTGGTTTCATCTGTCCAAATAATGTTCTTCCAGAACTGTGCTGGCTTTTTTAGATGTTTTTTAGCAAAGTCCAATCTAGCCTTTTTATTCTTGAGGCTTATGAGTGGCTTGCACCGTGCAGTGAACCTTCTGCATTTACTTTCATGCAGGCTTCTCTTTATGGTAGATTTGGATATTGATACGCCTACTTCCTGGAGAGTGTTGTTCACTTGGTTGGCTGTTGTGAAGGGGTTTCTCTTCACCATGGAAATTATTCTGCGATCATCCACCACTGTTGTCTTCTGTGGGCGTCCAGGTCTTTTTGCATTGATGAGTTCACCAGTGCTTTCTTTCTTTCTCAGGATGTACCAAACTGTAGATTTTGCCACTCCTAATATTGTAGCAATTTCTCAGATGGTTTTTTTCTGTTTTCGCAGCTTAAGGATGGCTTGTTTCACCTGCATGGAGAGCTCCTTTGACCGCATGTTTTCTTCACAGCAAAATCTTCCAAATGCAAGCACCACACCTCAAATCAACTCCAGGCCTTTTATCTGCTTAATTGAGAATGACATAACGAAGGAATTGCCCACACCTGCCCATGAAATAGCCTTTGAGTCAATTGTCCAATTACTTTTGGTCCCTTTAAAAACAGGGTGTCACATGTTAAGGAGCTGAAACTCCTAAACCCTTCATCCAATTTTAATGTGGATCCCCTCAAATGAAAGCTGAAAGTCTGGACTTTATGTCCATGTCCATTATATAACTATAACTTGAATATGTTTCAGTAAACAGGTAAAAAAGAAAATTTGTGTCAGTGTTCCAAATATGGACCTAACTGTAAATATTTGGAGAATGTTGGGTGGCTTCGGAGAACTGATATCACTGACTCACAGTGAGAGACGTGACCCAAGTTAAAGCTAGTTAGCCGTTACGTTTCCGCCAAGATTGCTATCTCGCTCTTTTACAGTTTTTTACAATTGTTTACACACTAAAATGAAAATTTTCAGACAGTTAATAAATCTTAACACTTAAGAAGCAAAACACCTGTGCAGAGAAGCAAAACAGTCAGCACAAATTCAGCTTCACACTTTTTGCAAAACATTACACACAGTGATTTTCAAAACTTAAAACACATTTTCACACTTCAGACACAGATAAGGATTGTGAGGTTACTTCCTTCTCATTACAAAGTCCTGGCTTGCCAATGACCACACTAATGAACAAACTGGCCAATTGTCGTGGCTCAGGTGGCTAAGGCGCCATACCATAAATCCGGGGACCTGGGTTCGATTCTGACCCGAGGTCATTTCCCGATCCCTCCCTGTCTCTCTCTCCTGCTCATTTCCTGTCTCTACACTGTCCTATCCAATAAAGGTGAAAAAAGCCCAAAAAAAATCTGACAAAAACAAATGCATTCCTGGACAGCCCACCCACACGTGAAGTTTGTGCCAAAACTGCAAGCAAAAAGTCAGGGAGCGCAAACGAGAAAGCTGGAATCGCAACCAAAATAAATTACGTCAAACAAAACTGAGAAAGACGTGGAACAAAAATAAAAGGTTTCTGAAGAGTAATAGACTGATATTTTGCACGATTACACGAATAATTTGTTTGCCAGTCTAAAAAAATTGACTTTTTGTTTTTTTGTATTTTGAGTTGTCATTTTTGTTTGATATTTCAAAAGTATTGTATGAACATTTTGGCACAAAATTGATTCCATGACTGATTAGCTTACCTGAGCTATCTATCGCATATCTGTCGCTAGTTTGCAGTGTACAGGGGCTGGACAAAGCCCCCAATGGCATTTCAGCTGACAGTGATGCCGCTGGTGTGTTTCGCTACGTTCAGACTGCAACCTGAAACGACCCATATCCGATTTGTTGTGAAATCCGATTTTTTTGTTAGGCCGTTCACATTACCAATTGTATGAGAATTGTATGCGATCTCCAATATGAACGGAAAACGACCCAAAAGTGTCCCGCATGCGCAAATTGACACGTAATAAGCACATCTACGTAATACGTAAACAAAAAAAAAGCGCACTCTTCAAGTTTGCAAGTAAAGCATGGAGATGAGGCGAGACCTGGCGATGTGGTTTTTGTGGCGGCGGCGGAACTCACACAATAATCTGATTAATGTGGGCAGCAGACTAATGAGACCGAAGGTGTCAAATTACTGGAAATTTCCAGAACAATCTTATCTTGCAATACAGGATGGTTTAAGTTATAAATCAGTTATAGAAACTGTTTTATTTAATCAGGCTAACAGATCAACATCCAGGTCCCTACCAAATCCACCATTAGCTTGATCAATTCTATAAAAGTCTATTTAAATTCTGAAAACTGTACAAATGTTGTTGTTTTCCACCAAAGAGGCGGGATTAGCCAACGCAGAATAGTGACGTTTGTCTCTTGTTGATGACGTGTAGGTCGCATGAATGCGACCTGTCCGGTCAGACTGCAGTCGCATGTGAAAATAACGGATATGCATCGGATTTAGGACCACATATCCAAGCGGCCTGGGTCGCATGTGAAAAAAATCAGATCTGTGTTGTTCAGATTGTCAATAACAAATCGGATACAGGTTGCATATGGGCAAAAAAATCGGATATGGGTCGTTTCAGGGTGCAGTCTGAACGTAGTCTAAGTCAGTCTGACTAGCATAATTAGAAAGCGACTTTAAAACGCCACCTACAAAAGTACCCATTAAGCCAAGGACATACATGGTGTCAGAAGATTCATCTCATCTCATTATCTCTAGCCGCTTTATCCTTCTACAGGGTCGCAGGCAAGCTGGAGCCTATCCCAGCTGACTACGGGCAAAAGGCAGGGTACACCCTGGACAAGTCGCCAGGTCATCACAGGGCTGACACATAGACACAGACAACCATTCACACTCACAGTCACACCTGCGCTCAATTTAGAGTCACCAGTTAACCTAACCTGCATGTCTTTGGACTGTGGGGGAAACTGGAGCACCCGGAGGAAACCCACGTGGACACGGGGAGAACATGCAAACTCCACACAGAAAGGCCCTCGCCAGCCCTGGGGCTCGAACCCAGGACCTTCTTGCTGCGAGGCGACAGCGCTAACCACTACACCACCGTGCCGCCCCTGTCAGAAGATTGTATTAATAAATACATAAGACTGTAATAAACGTAAACTGGCATGACTGTTGCCTCGCTCCGAGGTTTGTATAGAAAATAAATATAGGCTACTATGACGAGTATTGGGCATTTATAGATGTCTGGATACCGTTAGCCAATATTAATTATTGCAATGCGGACTCTTCTGTGAATGAGGTTACTGGATGAACAGGTCAACGAGAGGAAGAGACCATCTCTTTCCCCCCAAAAAAATATTGCTGGCATTTAGGGTTTTAATGCATGATGATGCTGCGTGTATGAACATATGAGCGACCAGTCTGTTTGCTCAAACGTCTCATCTCAACTCTAACACATTACGAACCCTGATTAGTTATAGTTATCCCATGGAATACTGACGGGTATTTCGCACACTATTTATAACCATCACATTAAAAGTTATACGTGTTGTTTTGATGCCTGTTTGTTTCCCAAATATATACGTGTGTGTCTTAATGGGTGAATAAAAGGCATCGAGTTAAATTTTATTGTAGAAAGAGGCTTTATGAAGTTCAGTCCATTTACTTGCATTGGTTTACGGGGAAGATTTGCCACATCCAATATGGCGGACACTCTGACGTATCCCAGCAACGGGCCACCAGCTCAATGCGGCGTCTATGTTTATATGTCTATGCTCCAGCTTGTCTGAGACCCTGTAGAACAGGATAAAGCGGCTAGAGATAATGAGATGAGATGCAGCATACAAGAGTCAAGGATGGACATACTATCCACTCAGAAATGTTGTAAAGGTTTTGTGCATCTGCTTTAATGTCACGTTGCTCTCCGGTCCACAAGGTGGCGAAATTCTGTCTAAAGAACACACGTAAAGAAGACGCAAATCTCTATTTGCTCTTCTGATTGGTTAATTTTGAGTCACGTGTCTGAGGCAAACCCCTTCCGGTTGTATGGACGTGCGTGTTTTGTAATTCAACGTGTGTAAACAAACACTGGTATTAGCTAATGTAGAAAAGAGAGCTGTGGGCAGTTTTCGGCGCGGTCAACATGGTGAAGTGTGTGGTGCGGGGATGCCAGAACCAGAGCGACCTGAAGTCGGGGGAAATGCGCAACAGGCCTCGGAAACGCTTTTTCAGCTTCCCTACGGATCAGGGCCGCGTTAGCGTGTGGCTGGCGGCGCTGCGGGACTCGGGGCGAATTTCCGCCGAGCACAGGATCTGCGAGGATCACTTTCTCCCCGAGCACATCACCCCGACCGGCATCAGACCGGACGCCATCCCGATCATGCCCCCTCTGGAGGGAGGGATACTGGGCTCGAGAGACTGGACCTCACCGCTGGAGCCCAGCGAGGAGCTTTCAGACCCCATCGAAGTGGTGGTGAGGTGTTTTTTTTTTTTTTTTTAAATTTTAATTTCTTAAAGTCAGACAAACTCCTTCTTTATACTGACATATAAATATTTAGTATTCATATCTATATCCAGATTGTTTTTGTTTTCTTTTAAAATACAACTTTCCTGGCGCATCTCTGTCTAAGGTTCAGATCTCGCGCGCTGAGGCCAAATCCCGCGAGAGAATCCGAGATTGGGATGTTCTTATTCTTCTCGTAGGTAGTATGATTATAGTTTAGGCTTGGCGTGACGTCATAGTTATTTAAAACTTTAGCTGGTGGGCTACTAAAGTGTTTGGACAGAGAAGGTGTCTTGGTCGGATGAAAAATGCCTTACGTTTGTGTTTTAGGTTGTTCGAATCGATCAAACCGTGAAACTTTTCATGAGCTGAGGCCAAATCCCGCGAGAGAATCCGAGATTGGGATGTTCTTACTCTTTAGGCTTGGCGTGACGTCATATCCGGCTTGTTAGTTATTTAAAACTTTAGCTGGTGGGTTACTAAAGAGTTTGGACAGAGAAGGTGTTTTGGTCGGATGAAAAATGCCTTACGTTTGTGTTTTAGGTTGTTCGAATCGATCAAACCGTGAAACTCTTCATGAGCTGAGGCCAAATCCCGCGAGAGAATCCGAGATTGGGATGTTCTTACTCTTTAGGCTTGGCGTGACGTCATATCCGGCTTGTTAGTCATTTAAAACTTTTTAGCTGGTGGGCTAGTAAAGCTTTTGGACAGAAAATGTGTTTTGGTCGGATGAAAAATGCCTTACGTTTGTGTTTTAGGTTGTTCGAATTGATCAAACTGTGAAACTCTTCATGAGCTGAGGCCAAATCCCGCGAGAGAATCCGAGATTTGAATGACAACTCTTTAGGCTTGGCGTGACGTCATATCCGGCTTGTTAGTTATTTAAAACTTTAGCTGGTGGTCTACTAAAGCGTTTGGACAGGAAGTGTTTTGGTCGGATGAAAAATGCCTTACGCTTGCGTTGTTTTAGGTTGTTCGAATCGATCAAACCGTGAAACTGATAAAAGTTTCTTCAGGGTTCCTCGTGAACTGATAAAAAAGGGTGAACGAACACAGGATTTCACAAAAAGACGTCGAGAAAGGTGGCTTTCGAACCTGTCAGTGCAGTCGAAGGGAGCCGAGTCGAAGCACGCTCGAGTTTGCAGTGATCACTTCGTGAAAGGTGTGTGTTTCCCTCTCAGCTCTGTCCTCAGTGTTTTTCCTGCTCTGTGTCGTTATTTTGCGGTACTTCTTTTTAGCCCGGAAGCGCTAAAGTCCCCAGCTGCTTCTTTGTTTACTCTTCACTCGATGGCCGCCATTTTGAAAACTCGCTTTCTTTGACAGGGTGTCCTAGTGGTCTTTTCAACGACGACGACATAGACTGGGCTCCAACACTGAAATTAGGTCATGATAAAGTCAAACAGCAGTCAGAGGAAGATAAAGAGCGCGAAGTAAGAGCAAAATCTTTTTTTGTTTTAAAGTCTCTTTAAAAAAAACATACTTGTACTGTCGTGGAAACACTCAACTTAAACTCTGCCAAGCAAAAATGATTTAAAGTCCAAGAAGTTGCAGAAAGGTTTAGGACTTTTTTTTTTTTTAATTAAGTCAAATAATAAAAGTCGTGTTCGGTCTACAGATACCCCTTTTCCACCAGATCAGTTCCAGGGCTGGTTCACAACTCGTTCAACTTGCGAGCCAGCTGAGAACCAGTTTACTTTTTCGTAGCTCGGGGTGCTAAGGGGAGCCACGTCATTACGTCGCTGTATACGTCAGTTACGTCATTGCGTTTGCATAAACCTTGGCGCGAACATCGAAGCAACAACAACACGGAGAAGAAGAATTAACAACAATAATGGATGACTGCTGCTTTACTGCATCCATGATATCTCGTCGCTTATTTAAAAATGGCGACCTTTCGTGGTCTTGCTATTGTTGTTGGTCTTAACAACTCCCCCCCCCCCCCCCCCAGACAATCTCATCTCATTATCTGTAGCCGCTTTATCCTGTTCTACAGGGTCGCAGGCAAGCTGGAGCCTATCCCAGCTGACTACGGGCGAAAGGCGGGGTACACCCTGGACAAGTCGCCAGGTCATCACAGGGCTGACACATAGACAACCATTCACATTCACACCTACGGTCAATTTAGGCTACGTTTACATTACGTCGAATCAGCGGATCATCAGATTAACGTTCTTAAAACGATTCGCGTTGACACTAAAACCGTTAGCCGTGCACACAGCAACACCAATACGCGGATACGCTCGGCTCCGCAGGCATCCTGCGCTCCAAATCACTCCGCCCTGAACAGCGAGTGCCCTCTGGAGGGTGCGCACTCCAGCCCTGCGCAGCTCACAGAGCGCGCGAGTGAAGTGAACAAGCCACGATTCGGGACTGAGCCGCTGTGTGTGTGATCCCAGCGCATATCACTTATTACTTGCAAGTGGAAGGATGGCAAGCCTAAAGACAATCATAACTACACAATGGGCAGTATTTGCATCAGTATTTGCAGTATTTTCATACTTTTATACTCTTTAATGAAAGGTGATACAAGGCGGAAGTCCGCGCCGTTTTTCAGCAGTCGCGTCACATGACCAACGCCAGCGAATCAGGAAGGTGGATGTCACAGTGACGTTGTCCAATGAGACGCCAGCTAGACTCTCAGCACAGCGTATTCGCGTATTCTGAATGTTTACACAGCACCGGAGCTGATACGATCTAGATTGAATACGTGGACGCTGGCGGATTCCCGTTTCCCCGCTTTTTCAGGGGGGTTAATGTAAACGGACAGTGCGTCCGCGAAGAAAACGAGACAGATACGGTCTAGTGTAAACGTAGCCTTAGAGTCACCAGTTAACCTAACCTGCATGTCTTTGGACTGTGGGGGAAACCGGAGCACCCGGAGGAAACCCACGCGGACACGGGGAGAACATGCAAACTCCACACAGAAAGGCCCTCGCTGGCCACGGGGCTCGAACCCGGACCTTCTTGCTGTGAGGCGACAGCGCTAACCACTACACCACCGTGCCACCCACTGACAATATAAACAGTATAAAACGCTAGATAAGAACTAGACGTAGACTAAACACTCGTATGTATATATGAGTGTTTAGTCTATGTCTAGTTCTTATCTAGAGTGTTTTATACTGTTTATATTGTCTGTGAGTGTTTAGTCTATGTCTAGTTCTTATCTAGTGTTTATACTGTTTATATTGTTTGTTTTTCAATTATTCTATTTTTTTTTTTTTTATTGCATTGCCTGTTTGCACTGTGGGTCAGAGAGGACTGAAATTTCATCTGTGCTGTATGTCAAGCATGTGTAGCATATTTGACAAACTTGACATAAGCGGTTCTTTCCTCTGGCCCAGCAGAGAGTTGGTGCTAGCCTGGAACCGGTTTTTCTGGCCCCAGAGCCAGTTCTTTGTCAGTGGAAACAGAAAACCCAGTTCCAAGCTAAGCACCGGCCCCGAACCAGCCCTGGAACTGCTTAGGTGGAAAAGGGGCAAGAGTGAACAAAATCACTAAATCCTCTCTGTATGTGAACTCTCTCACTATATAGGGCACTGAAACTGATCGACTTTGGGCTTTTATTGACCGTGAAACTGGCCAGTAAATGGGGCCATTATTAAAAAATGTTCTGTTTCCGGTCCACCGGCCGGGTGAGTGCCGTTTGTGCGGGTGAATTTTTTAAATTTTTTTTACATTGGTTTTTCGACATTTTTTTCGGGTTCGTAAATCTAAAATCGGACTTGACATTTCCGCATTCCCAGGGCTTTCCACTAAGGCTCATACTAGCCAGCCATGACAAATAAGTAGCCAGCCAGGGGGGAGTAAACACAAAAACTCCTGTGCACGCAGTTCCCAGGATTAAATGTATTTTCCACAGACCATTTATTTATTCACTTTACTCAAGTACAAAGTAAAATGGCAGTAAGTCTTCTTACTTTTCTTGCGTATTGCATCATGAGGCGTTCCTGGCTTGTAAATCTCTTATTTTCGGTGCATGACACATTCACGCAACTGTAACACGTTTTTTTTTTCAAGCTGGTTCTCCCTCTCTGTCTGCAGCGTTAGTATGTAGCTTGACCTTTAAAATGGCGGACACCGGGGCGTCACGTGACCCTGTGACGTCAGGTGAAAAACCTCAATTGCTTGGTTGGTGACCATCGGTTGTATGCTACTTTTCGTGATGCATTGTGGGATAATTTGAGTGCAGTGAGTAGGGAGTGATTTCAGGGACAAATTAAAAAAAAAACCTGAAAGATGTAGGTACTTTGTACAACCCCGATTCCAAAAAAGTTGGGACAAAATACAAATTGTAAATAAAAATGGAATGCGATGATGTGGAAGTTTCAAAATTCTATATTTTATTCAGAATAGAACATAGATGACATATCAAATGTTTAAACTGAGAAAATGTATCATTTAAAGAGAAAAATTAGGTGATTTTAAATTTCATGACAACACCACATCTCAAAAAAGTTGGAACAAGGCCATGTTTCCCACTGTGAGACATCCCCTTTTCTCTTTACAACAGTCTGTAAACGTCTGGGGACTGAGGAGACAAGTTGCTCAAGTTTAGGGATAGGAATGTTAACCCATTCTTGTCTAATGCAGAATTCTAGTTGCTCAACTGTCTTAGGTCTTTTTTGTCGTATCTTCCGTTTTATGATGCGCCAAATGTTTTCTATGGGTGAAAGATCTGGACTGCAGGCTGGCCAGTTCAGTACCCGGACCCTTCTTCTACACAGCCATGATGCTGTAATTGATGCAGTGTGTGGTTTGGCATTGTCATGTTGGAAAATGCAAGGTCTTCCCTGAAAGAGACGTCGTCTGGATGGGAGCATATGTTGCTCTAGAACCTGGATATACCTGTCAGCATTGATGGTGTCTTTCCAGATGTGTAAGCTGCCCATGCCACACACACTAATGCAACCCCATACCATCAGAGATGCAGGCTTCTGAACTGAGCGCTGATAATAACTTGGGTCGTCCTTCTCCTCTTTAGTCCGAATGACACGGCGTCCCTGATTTCCATAAAGAACTTCAAATGTTGATTCGTCTGACCACAGAACAGTTTTCCACTTTGCCACAGTCCATTTTAAATGAGCCTTGGCCCAGAGAAGACATCTGCGCTTCTGGATCATGTTTAGATACGGCTTCTTCTTTGAACTATAGAGTTTTAGCTGGCAACGGCGAATGGCACGGTGAATTGTGTTCACAGATAATGTTCTCTGGAAATATTCCTGAGCCCATTTTGTGATTTCCAATACAGAAGCATGCCTGTATGTGATGCAGTGCCGTCTAAGGGCCCGAAGATCACGGGCACCCAGTATGGTTTTCCGGCCTTGACCCTTACGCACAGAGATTCTTCCAGATTCTCTGAATCTTTTGATGATATTATGCACTGTAGATGATGATATGTTCAAACTCTTTGCAATTTTACACTGTTTAACTCCTTTCTGATATTGCTCCACTATTTGTCGGTGCAGAATTAGGGGGATTGGTGATCCTCTTCCCATCTTTACTTCTGAGAGCCGCTGCCACTCCAAGATGCTCTTTTTATACCCAGTCATGTTAATGACCTATTGCCAATTGACCTAATGAGTTGCAATTTGGTCCTCCAGCTGTTCCTTTTTTGTACCTTTAACTTTTCCAGCCTCTTATTGCCCCTGTCCCAACTTTTTTGAGATGTGTTGCTGTCATGAAATTTCAAATGAGCCAATATTTGGCATGAAATTTCAAAATGTCTCACTTTCGACATTTGATATGTTGTCTATATTCTACTGTGAATACAATATCAGTTTTTGAGATTTGTAAATTATTGCATTCCGTTTTTATTTACAATTTGTACTTTGTCCCAACTTTTTTGGAATCGGGGTTGTATTGACTAATGTGGGAAATGCCCTCAGTATTTCGGGGAGGGGTAAATTTTAATCTTTTTTTGGTGCACTCTAGTGACTTCTGAAGCTGCAATTGAGCCTTAAAGGAGTACGCCACCCCCAGGTGAAATTGAGTCAGTCCCTGCAGTCCCTAGAGTTGGATGAGTGAGCCAAAGCGTTTTGTAGCCGACCCAGCCATTGTCCTGATCTAGAAACGCCCCGGTTAGCTTTAGCTTAGCGTAGTCGCTGTAATCCGGCGTGTCCAGCTAGCATTGTCGTTGCAGAAGTGAATCAAATAACTGAAGATTTTTTATAATTATTTCTCATGACCTGTACATTCACATCGAGTACACATATCAATGCAAATTAACATGAAGGGATTTACTAGACCAATTTATATCTGGAACTATTTTCGGCCACAGCACAGGCAAAGCACCGCTGCAGGCGCAAAGACACCGCGCAGCGCCTGAAAACCCTCAACTTCCATCAATACACCAGCATGACTACTAAGTTGTGGTGCTGCATGGTGTCTTTGCGCCCGCAGCGGTGCTTTGCCAGCGGTGCAGCCCTGGCAAATGTTGCGTCACAATGTTAGGAGTCATTTTGATTCTGTTAAGTGCAATAAACAGGAGTTAAAATAAGTGAAATTAAGTTACAAATGAAAGGAAGTGTTCCTGTAGTTATTTGAAATGTAAATACTGTAAACAATACAAAAATTCAATAATGGTAGTTTATGAAAGTACTATTTAAGATGATGTAAATCTTGGCGGAAGAGAAACCAGTGGAAACTGATGGTGAAAGATTATCATGCTGTTACCATGTGAACAGTCTTTTATGAATGCGGAAGTGGGTTTTCAGCACGCCGAGTCCGGTGTGACTGAGGAAGGCGACAAGTTTTATGTTTCATGTAATTTAGGTCATTTAAAAACTATATTTGGCAGTGGGCACATAGGAAAGTGTAAAGTTTGTCAGTATTGCCGCTTTTCCACTACAAACGCGGCTGAGCCGTGCCGTGCCGAGTCGAGCTGAGCGGGGCTGTTGGAGTTGCATTTCGACTACAACCGCGTTGAACCGTGCTGGCTGGAAGTGGGTGGACACATTGGGTGGAGTTAGCGAAAGTGGGTGGACGTCACGTGATGTCGTTAAGCAGCGCAAACAGTGACATCAGTGACAGTGGCGGAACAAGTCAGAGCTGGGCCGGGGGCGGGGCAAATGACCGGGCCCTTTATTAAAGCTTATCATAACATCATTTTAGGCTACAAAATGTCCGCAACTGCGGTGTTTACCAATTTCAACACTACCGGGTGCAACTATGTTATTTAGTACATCAAGTCCTTCAAACGAACATGTAACTCAGAAACAAAAAACATTAGGATACTGTACATGGCTCATAATAAAACATCAATAGCCTATACCGCGCACATTATTTGAAGGGCATACGAATGAGCGCTCAGAGGTTGCAACGGTGACAGGAAGAGTCAGAAATAAAAGGACGGCGGTGCAAACCTCACTGAATGCACTGTGTTTACCAATTTCAACACTACGGGGTGCAACTGTGTTATTTTGTACATTAAGTCCTTCAAACGAACATGTAACTCAGAAACAAAAAAACATTCGGCGACATACTGTACATGGCTCATAATAAAACATCAATAGCCTACTGCGCGCATTATTTGAAGGGCATACGACGAACCTTGCGCTCCGCGAACTCGTCCACGATGCTCTGTATGTCACTGATTCAGTGAGCTTTTAAGCGGTAGTCTCACGACCCGAATAGTAAACAATAAACATGGAGGACATGGAGTCGTTAGTGTTGCTGGTCTTGGTGCTGTGGCTTGTTGTCACCGACAACGCGGACAGATACTGGCAAGAGCGTATAGATGAGGCGAGGCGCATAAGGCTTCAGAAATTCTCGTAATTCGTAATTATTCTTCTTCCGGGTTTGCGGTGTTAACAGATCCCAGCGCGCTCGTGGGGCGTGTGTGGGCATGTGAGGACACTCCTCCTCACCAATCAGTGCACAGGGGAGTGCCTGCTCACGCCCCCAGCCTCACTCGGCACGGTTTGGCTCGCTTCAGCCCCACTCCAAAACGGTGCGAGTTTTAGGGGCTAAGCAGGGCTGAAGCGAGCTGAGTCGTGCTGGTTTTTGGTAGTCGAAACGCGAGCCATGTCGGGCTGAAGTGAGCTGAAAAAGGGTAGTGGAAAAGGGCCATATGTTTATCATGCTTGTATGATAAACTTGCGAAGATATTTATCTCAATACATGACCTACTCATTCTAAACCTGTCGAGCTTCACCAGTGAAGCTCTCGATCCCAAAGTACAACCAAATCTACTTGCACATAATGCCATGAAATATTTATTTTATAGCACTTAATTATCATATCTATTACAAGTATCAGATCTATATTTATTCAACGTGTTCTGAAGTTACTTGACTGGGAGTCTTGACCCACAGAACGTTGCTCGTTTACTCGCACCCAATAACCTGGAATCGACGACTGGACACCACTTCTGGCCGGCGATGGCCGCTCCCCGCGGGTGATTCACGGAATAAAATTGTCCACGAAAGTGCTTTTACGTTTTTTTAACTGAATGTGCATGTCTTTTGTCTATAAGTAAGTAATACATAAAGCACGGTGAATGTTGGAAGCATGACCAGTACTGGGACACTAAGCGGTTGTTCATTCTGCAGTGTTTTGTATGCTGACGTAATATATAGGGCTGTAACGATACACCCAACTCACGATTCGATTCGTATCGCGATTTTTGACCCACGATTCGATACGCCCACGATTTTTTTTAAAATGTTTTTTTTAAAGTAGTAAATTTGACTTATTAACATTTACTTACATTAACTATTTAATAACAAATAATTCAGACCACTGCAGAGAATGAGTAATATGCAGGGTTCTCACCAGGATTTTTTTTTTAGCGTAATGGGTTATGGCGAGGGAGCGTAGCGACCGAGCGGGGGGATGGTGCGGAGATTTTGAAAAATCATGCCCAAAATTGGCCATATTTGACGTTCCTGGAGGGGATAAATTGCATTTTTGCAAAATTTGCAATTTTGGTGGGGGATGTTCTTGGCAGTAGGTGCAAAACATCCCTAACAACAAAGGGAAGTATTATTCAAAATGTTGGTATGTTAGAGCTGAACGTTCAAGAATGTTCAAGTGCAAGATGAGGGTCTTAGCTTTAAAATTTAATTTATGTTATGCTATTATGTGCTTCAGAGACTGAAATATTGATGTTTTTATAAACTGAGAATATCTATTCCCAAATATGGCATTTCATAGGTTTTTTTTTTTTTTTTTGTCTGGTACAAAGCCTTAAGGCATATGAATGGGTAAACAATGCGGTGTGATCCAATGTGTTTGTTTAACACCTTATGGGTGACCTTACCGATCTATGCCACTAGGGGGAACGCTAGGTATAGCCTAGAGACCACCCTATACGAACTTCATGGGTCAAGGTTGATCAATGCATGCGAGTTACGTTTGATATGCACAGTGCTGTTTTTCCAGTAGGCTTGTACTCTAGCCGTCGCGTGTTTGAACCACACAACACATGACAGGTAAGCATGTGATTTCATCATACAATCGTCAACCCTTGTCCAATCGATTTTATCTAGTAACATGTTGTAGGCTACCTTATAAGGCCCACCTATCACTTTTTAAAGTACCCTTCAAAGGTTTATAAAATAAACTTTAACATACCGGTTCCATCCGACGACACTTCCATCCAGGGAAATTCTTGTTTCCACAACGGGTCGATGCCCGATTTTCTCCTGTTTTGGTTCGCCGTCTTCTGTTAACACCACGGGAGTAACTTTGATTGTAACCACTGTTAATTCTCTGATTTAAAGCCACAAGGGCGATCACGTTTGGCACATTGGAGCTGAATCCCATGACTAAAATCATATCATTAACCTCATTCTCACCTGTGAATTTCCAGCCTCTGCTCGTCTTCCTCCATCTCCTCCTCTATCTCCAACAGCGGGCTCTCCCCCACTAGGCCTACCTCCATCCTCTGCCCGTTTATCTGCTACCTCCTTTCCTCTGCCTCCTATGTCCTTTCCTTCATCTCCTCCAACCTCTCTTGTGCCTGTCTCCTTATAGAAATATAACGATGGATGGCATGCAGGCAGATTACCAGTGTGTTAATGTTAGCCACAGTGGGATCCAGTAAATTAGCGCTAATCATCCGATACGTGCGCCCTGTCATATTGCTAAACCTGCTTACAAAGTAGACGTTTTCATTCATCAAAGGGCTTTGGGTTAAGTTTTCAAGCGTGATGGAAAACCTGTAGAAGTGGTGCACTTACATTTCTAACTGTGAAGAAAGAGCGAATGTCTCTTTTTTTGCGAGGGGGTCCGTCATCCATTGTCATTCACCGAAGTCCAGCTCAAGAGAAAGTTATCGCCAGGATCTCTCTCTCTCTCTCTCTCTCTCTCTCTCTCTCTCTCTCTCTCTCGGAACTGATTTCCAGGCATGGGTTTCCTAACAAACGTAGGCTGATTTTGACACCTTGAAAACTGCTCAAGTGCGCAGGAAAAAAAAAACTTTTGGCGATGGTGATGAACAACTGAAAACAACCGTTACGCTATATTAAAAATTTAGCGTAGCGGGGGGAAATTACCGTTGCGGTCTGAAATTTTAGCGTAGCGGGCCGCAACCATATAAAGCGCTGGCGAGAACCCTGATATGTATGCAAAAATGAACAAATGTATATCCAAAGATTGTTTTATTTCTCAAAATAATACTGTTGAACCGGAAGCTCTGGTTTTTTCGGTTCTGAAAAAGTCATTTTTCCAAATCGTGTAAATCCGTTAAGATTTTTTTGGGGGGTGGCTCTCTCACTGTCTCACTCTCATAGGGCCAATGATTTTCTGTGATCGCGGAAAACGGATGGAAATTACGGAATTTTTATGGTGAAACATTGCTCGCGTGTCAAAATGTAACTGCCGCAGAAGGCTTCCGCCCAAGCAGACATGCCTTCAGTGTTGCCAGATATTGCTAACATTTTCCACCCCAAAATATGTTCAAAACCAGCCAAAAGCACCTAAACCTGCCCAATCTGGCAACACCTTTCCGGTCAAGTGATTGTGATTGGCTTGTGGCACATCTAGCCAGCCAATGAGCTGCTTGTTTACAGATTCGCTCCCCGCGTCGCAACCAGAATGGCGACTGCTTAAAAGAAATGAATGCTCTGCCAGTGGTGAGTGTGGACGTTGCGTGACTCGCAGAAGATTGTCGCAGGTCGGCGAAAAAAACGACTTACTAATAGATATAAAAAAATAAAAGTAATTTAAGTAAGTTTAAAATGTAATTTAAATAAAAAGTAAAGTATTCATAAATTGAAGTTTGGAAGCGCCTCTGTTTTTGGGCTGAGGAGAAGTTTGAAAGGGTGTACCGCGATTCTGCCTTCTTGTATCGCGATACGGATTGTGGCTCTGCGTATCGCGATTTCGATACGCATATCGTTACAGCCCTAGTAATATATTTTATCAAGTTATTCTGAATTGGGGATTGTTACAAGCTGCAATATGCATTTTCTTTTTAAATCCTGTGGTGTGGCAAACTGGCCAAGACCATGAGTGTTGTTTGTTTGCACCTGCAGCTTGTATCACCCTTTAACCTGATTTGACTCCAGTCGTTTTGAATCCTGGATCATACGCTCTGAATACTGTGTTCATGATGTACCACTACTTGTGTGTTTTTGATTCTTCCTGAATTGACCATTCATACTGGAAAATTTTCTCGGTTGATACAAAATGAGAAGCGTGAGATGTATTGCCCAGTAGAAAATATTGAAACGGTATGATGTGACTTGTTAACCAATGAAATTATTTGTATCCTTTTTTTTTTTTTGAAGCTGCTGTTGTGGAAATTCTTCTATAACTGTAATGCGATCTGTCAAATGCATAAGATCTCTAAATCCCAGACTGAGCATATAACATAGGTGATGCTTATGACCTACAAATGCCTCTTTTCCACCAGATCAGTTCCAGGGCTGGTTCAGGGCTGGTGCTGGTTCACAGCTCGTTCAACTTGCGAGCCAGCTGAGAACCAGTTTGCTTTTCCATAGCTTGCGGTGCTAAGGGAAGCCATGTCATTACGTTGCTGTATACGTCAGTTACGTCGCTATGTTTGCGTAAACCTTGGTGCGAATATCAAAGCAAAAACAACATGGAAGAAGCAGCAGCAACAACAATAATAATAATAATAATAATAATAATAATGGATGACTAAGGTGGTGTTTACATTAGACCGTATCCGTATCGTTTTCGTCGCAGATGCACTGTCCGTGCACATTAAAGCGCCGGAAAACGACTCCACAGGCGGAACAGTTTGAATCCGCCAGGGCCCACGTATTCAACCCAGTACGTATCTGATCCGGTGCTGTGTAAACATTGAGGACCGAGGATACGCAGTGCTGAGCTCTAGCTGACGTCGTCATTGGACAACGTCACTGTGACATCCACCTTCCTGATTCGCTGGCGTTGGTCATGCCACGTTGGTCATGTGAATGAGCAATACAGGAAGTGTGTTGGTTACCGTAGCACTAAATAGTCTTGTTGTAATCGCAAAAAACGGCCGTTCTGCGAGGTGAAGAGTGTACCGAACACTGTTAGATCCTTCTAGCATAAACACGAAGGCCATACACGGTGTAAAAAAGGCGTCACTGTAGTACCAGTACCGCCGATAACAGACTGGCATACTTCATTTTTTACAATGGCATCCTTCCACTTGCAAGTGGTGAGTGACTTGCGCATGCCCGATATGCACTGGGATCATGTGACGTGCCGTCTAATTAGTCATGTGATTAGCGTATCCGTGTATTGGCGTTGCTGTGTGCACGGGGAACGGTTTTGTTGCGGGCACAGAAATTGTGTGTACACGCGAATCGTTTTAAAAACGTTAATCTGATGATCCGCCGATTCGAAATAATGTAAACAGGGCCTAAGCGTTTGTACAGCTGCGGCTTCTCGTCGCTTAAAAATGGCCATCTTTCGCGGTCTTGCTATTGTTGTTGGTCTTAACAACTCCGCCCCCCCGCTGACGTAAGCGGTTCTTTCCTCTGGCCCAGCAGAGAGTTGGTGCTAGCCTGGAACGGGTTTTTCTGGCCCCAGAGCCAGTTCTTTGTCAGTGGAAACAGAAAACCCGGTTCCAAACTAAGCACTGGCCCCGAACCAGCCCTGGAACTGCTTTGGTGGAAAAGGGGCAACAGTGTTTTTGTTCAGTTAGAAGTATAAAGTTATGGGGACGTTATGGCCTAATGGTTAGAGAAGCAGGTTGAAGACCAAAAGGTCACTGGTTTGATTTCCTGGACCAGCGGGAATGGCTGAAGTGCCCTTGTGCAAGGCACCTCATCCCCAACTGCTCCGGGTATGTTGTATGTCACTCTGGATAAGAGCGTCTGCTAAATACCTGTGATGTTAAAGGAGAACTGGAGTCGTTTTTAAACTTGCTTCATTTCTTAACGTGTTATTCAATTACGTTTTCGGTTTTAGTAGCCTTTATATCATGACTTGCATTGAATATTATACTTAGCAGCCTGTTCGGTTTTTAGCCGTGTTGAATTTAGTTCGTTTGGTCCACGGTAGGCGTCGCTTATCCGTGCGATCTTCACAAGACTTGTGCGAGACTACAAAACATGAAGTGTCAGCCAAGTGTCAGTGCTGCCATTTTGAAAACTGTTTTCCAAACGAAGTATTGCACAAAAATGAGTTTAAATGACGATTACTGTCTACTTTTTTTCAAACGTTCCTGATTGCTGTCAAAACAAACAACTTCCAGCTTGATTGTCAGCATTCGAAGGAGGGCGCGCGTGTCTTTTGACAATGTTGGGAGATGTCGGTCACTCTGATTTCCGCTGTACGTTTTACTTCCGTCCTACGATGTCTCGCACAGGTCTCGATTAGGGATGGCGAAAACTAAAAAAAATCTTGACCGACCACCGAGCCTCATTAGCCGGTTAAAGTCGGTTAACCTATGAGTTTAAAATTCTAGAATTGGAATTATTACAGGGATGCAAACGGCGCGCCTTTTGGCGGATGCCGCCCTCTCAACGGCTGAATCGCGCAGATCCGACCTTCCTTTCCCAAGGGGGGGCGTTGGAGCGTCCGACCACAACTTCATCAAAGCAAATTCTGCATATAAGCAAATGCCACCACAGTCCACGAAACACAGGAAGTACAAGCACGACAAGAAAACAGCAAATCAGAAAGCCGCGCGCCCGCGCAAAATTTAATGTGCACATTCTGATCTACTGATTGCGCAGCTTCCGCGCAAACGCGCGCAGCCCCCCGATCCACTGCCCTCCTTTCACACCCCCCATGCCTCATGGACTGCAACGGCACCTGCCTATTTAGTAATTTTAATACAGAATCCACCTTGAAATTACAATCGGACACTCCAACGCGTCCCCCCCCCCCCCCCCCCCCCCCAAAAAAAACGGATCTGCGCGATTAAAAAAAAAAAGTCGGCATCTGCGCCTTTAGTTTGTGTGGAGAGATCTGATCTGCAATAACATGCATTGTTGGCTACAGACCGAAACATACTTTCAGAATGCGCTGGCCAAGGCAGGACTAAACTCCATGTGCCTTCTAATAATTAAAAAAAAAATAAAAAATTGTAATATGTAAGCTAAAAAGCCGGTGTCTACACTTTTCTTTCACCGAGTGGCAGCTGGGCGGGACATGACTGAATGGGTGTTTCTGATTTGTCAGCTGTCTTTAACTGGGGCGGGACATGACTGAATGGGTGTTTCTGATTTGTCAGCTGTCCGCTCCAATATCGGCAGCTTCAAAACGATTGATTTTTATATTTTTTAACCGACAACCAAAAAAAATTAACCGGTTGACGTTGATTCGGTCAACCACCGGTCAAACGGTCATCGGTTAACATCCCTAGTCTCAATGCATCTCGTTTACGGCCATTGCTTTGACGTATGGACTGATGTATTACATAGTATATTTCAAACACTCATAACTTGCTATAGCAGCGACAAAATAGCTGTCAGAAATGCATTCCGATATTTAATAAAATGGGAGAATTTTGCTGATAAATTTGCCTTCAGTTCCCCTTTAAGCTTATTGCTATGACGGTGTGGTTTTGGATCTGGACCAACGTTACGCTGAGCCGGATTGTGTGTTCAATGGAAGCTTTTTGTATTGACAGTGAAACTGAAAATGCACAGCTGACTTTATGCAAAAGTTGCTTGAATATATAAAATATTACACGCGCACAGGCTCTAGGTTTTATCACTTGTAAGCCTTTGGGCTGTTGATTGATGCATCAGGGTTCTCACGGGTCATGGAATTTCTGGAATATCATGGAAATTTCAAGTCCATTCCAAACATGGAAAGTTGGGGGATTTGGTCATGTTTTGGGTCGAGTCATAGGATATCAGAGAATTGTTTGTTGCATAAGTCATTATATGTAAATATGAAGTAATTTACAAGCAGAAGGGTTTCTTGTGAAATATTATCAAATGTACCTTTCTAGAAAAAAAAAATCGTATCTGGCAAAACTTTAGGATCCTCTAGGCACATTTATGCTGTGTTCACACTTGTACCGGTACGAAAGTGGTATAACTGTATCGATACAAAGTATAGCGGTACAGTTTAGTGCATCTGTCCACACTAGCGAGAAATGTTTGCGGTTTTCTTTCACGGTAGTTGAAATGTGCGTGCGCGAAATGTTTCCATGGTTACCGAGTAACTTCCTTCCGAGAATATGGCGGATGAAACAACGTGTGTGTGTGCTTTTTGTTGTCAATGTACAGTCTGTGTTTCTGGTGGTCATTTATTCAGTCGAATCGTATAAAACGCGCGAGGCAGTTGAGAAAGAAACAAACGAATCTCCGTTTTTCACTATTTTATTCAGCGAAGACATCGATTGAGGTGTGTGAGACTTTGCGCATGCGCATTATATTTGTATCGATACAGAACCGCTTCATCTGTCCACACTACAGCGAAGCGCTACTGTACCGGTACGAAACCCATACATTTGTGGATTTCGTACCGATACGGTTATACTGCTACAGTACCGGTATAGTTGCTAGTGTGGACAGGTATTGCGGTACGAAAGTAGTTTCGTATCGGTACAAAATCCCTAGTGTGGACAGGGTATTAGGCTTCAGTTGCCCTCAGAGACATCATGGACTTTCTTGGAAGACGTAATACCTACAGGATGACTGAAAGGGTCAACGACCCTCCTTAAGCCTAGGTCACAACCAGACGTACGATTTTTTGGCCGTGTGATATTTTTATCTATTTATTTATTTATTTATTTTTTGCGTTTCCCAAGTCGCTGCTTTTTTTTTTTTTGGTTCATGGAGAAAGACGCACATTGGCCGTAAGTTTGTCTTGCAACCTGAAAAAAAAAAACGTAAGCGCCCGTAGAGTTTGTTTGACATGACAAAGAACCTCTGCGGCTCGAAAATCAGCACGTCACACGCACGCCCTCCATGCGTTTCTTGCGTTTTTTGCACGTAGACCGGCCATAGAAGCACGTACAGCCAGTTGTGACCGAGGCTTTAGGGTTGCTTTTGGTCCACTAGAGGATAAATACCTGGATCTCCTTACTAGTCAGGCACAACTGAAGCAGCCTTTCGGATGAGAGATGAAACATCTTCAAGAATTTCAAGCAAGTCCAGTTGCCGCCTTTAGCACCAACAGTAGGATTCATGACCTGCTAAAGTATTTGGTGTACTACCGTGTAGTTTCTTAAGTCATAAAATGTATCCTTGACTTGCAAGTGACGTCAAGGCAAAATAGAAACCCGGATGTCGGCCATGTTGGTGGAGATACAAACGTGGGGTCAAGCGACATTCCATCCAAAACAGTCACAGGTGCTTTTGTTTTTTCCACTGCTTTAAGCGTTCTTTTAGCGCTGCCATATCCTTGTGCTGTGTATGGTTGCAGTCACAACCGGACTCGTGACCGTGGCACGTTCTGATTTTTTAGAATTCCATCCGTGATTCGGAAAGCGGGCGAGGAATCTGAGGCTTAGTACGGAGAGGAGACGAGACGAGCACGGCTGAACAACGTCGGCAGGGCTGATCTAACAGAGGCTAAAACCAAAACCGCTCACGTTTGCAGCAATCATTTTATCTCGGGTGAGATTCAAAAGCTTTCTCGATATCATCATGGAAGAATTTTATTTCGTGTTGCTAGAATTTTGCTATAAAATGAGCGTTCTCTTGTCGTGGTTCACTCGGTCGTTGGTATAATTTTAACACGTGTATTAACATTTCGCTTCTAGGAGCGCCAGCAAAATTATACGATAGAAACAATCCAGACTGGGCACCCACTCAGAAAACGGGCTAGGTTTCGTCCAAGGTCGGACTCGATTCTTCGGCAGCCAAACCAGATAGAACGCAATACCTGGGTACTCGATGGTCAGTAGAAGCGTCTTATCTTCAGAAAAGTCTGACTTTTTTTTGAAATAATACGGGTCAAAACCACACATCTATCTTGTCTTTGTATCGAATCTTCGCTCGATCGTTCAAATCGTGGTAATAGCGAGAATTCAGCATTGTTTACAGACACGCTTTCAGTGGCTGCCATCCTAGTTGCTTTGTATATCCACCACAGGCCTAGAAATTAATTTTTTTTTTTTTTTTTCGCCAGCCAGCCAGACTAGTTACCTTCCACAGTAACTAGCCAAACAGAAAATCAACTAGCCAAAATTTGTTCATGTATGAATTTTACTTCTGTCAAAAATAACACAAGAGAGTAGTTACCATTGTTCATGACTAATGTGCATTTATTTCAAGACCCGAGTATTTTGATACTGTTGTTAAATACATAAATGAGAACACAGAGCACCATCATATAATATCAACAAATAATAATATATTGGAAAACTTGGCAACTTGGTGTATGAGTATTGAAAACAAATACACTTACTATGACTATAGCACCCGAAATATGTCCAACATGTTTTCTGTATTTAACCATTTATGAGAGAGAAAGCATTAGGAGCTTCATATTGACTAGGAATCAACTTGAAGAAAAATTAATTATTCCATAAAAATCGTATCGCAGCCAAGGCCTACCCTGCTCCCACATTTGCTTAGAAGTCCTTTGTCGGTTCTCCTTCTTGTACGCTTTATCGGCGGCCTTTTTCTCCTCTTCAGACCGAGGTCGCTTTGTCCCCGTCTCTGGCGGTTTCTGTACGCCTTTCAGAAAATTCCACATCGCAACGTAGCTTTGGCAGATGTAGATGTAAACATGTGTTTAAATGGGGCGATAATGTGGCCACATCTATTTAATTTGATAACGTGATGTGGCAGCGGGGGCGTGGCCAAGCAGCGGTCCGTGAATGGAGGGCAGAATCAGGGAAGGTAAGTGGTGGAATCCTTGCACCTGATGGGGATTAACCTGTGTTTGTGTGTCTTCCCCAGTGACTGCGCCCTTTAAAAGGAGAGCAGAGAAAGGGAGCTCTCTCTCCCCAACCAGAACACGTGTGTGTGCGGGGCTGGGAAATGATAAAAGGCTGAAAAGCTACCAATAAATAGTTAATTGAGAACTCAGTTCTGGCCTGCCGTGCTTCTGTGCTCCACCCACCTGGTCCAATACTACACGTGATTACCACGATATTCAACGAGATGCATTATATGCATGCACAGTAGTGAAAAAACCGACAGCCTGACTTGTACACGATATGATTCAGAATTCTTTGGTATTTTCCGTCCTGCCGATAAACACATCGATTAACACAGACACGGCACACGCTTAATATGTGGCGGCTTAAGTTGACGGTGTGTCTGAATCTTCGCTTCATATACTTTTTTTTTTCCAACTAGCCAGCCGGGCTGGCTAGTGACAGGAATTACCCGCCAAATGACAAATTAAGTTGCCTTGGCAACCAGACCACCACGAATTTCGAGCCCTGCACCATCATGGCAGACACTCATGACGTAGCACATTTTGATCACGTGGTTGCAAGTCTTCTATAAATGTGACGCACAAGGTGACCTGCTGCAGACAGAAAGCACGAGTTGTAAATCATGGAGAGCTGTCGTCCATTTTACTGTCTAAGATATCGGCCCACTCGGCACAGCCTTTACGTTCCTTCTCAGGCCATTGGCTGACGTTTTTTCCACTGACCCCACTCTTCAACAGGCTGACTTGCATTGCCCCGTGTCCATTATCGCAATCGGTATCGCTAGTATCACTGTCATGGTTTTGGTTTTGCCTCCCCTAGTCCTAACATATACAATACAGGGATGAGAATTTTCCGCCGATCGGTGGATTTCCGACTTTTTCAGACCAAAATGATCGTTTTTGAGCATGCGCACGCAACATTAAGGTCTGCATCACGCATCTTAGAATGTGCGCGCGCGAGGGAGACTGTGTGCTTGTTCATGTAGCGCATGCCAGACAAAGAGCATCCTGATTGGGTTACTCAGCAAAATAAGCCAATCAGCTTTCAGTGTGGGCGGGCTTTTATCTCTTTTCTCGAGGACCGGAGTTTTCAGCTGAGTCAGTGCAGCCTACAGGATCGGCATGGCAGAGAGAGAGCGCGCGCCAAAAACCAAAGTACAAAACCCACTTCAGCTCAGATTACACAAAAGAATATCCCTATCTAATAATAATAATATCCCTGTCTAATAATATCCCTATCTAATAATATCCCTGTCTAATAATAATAATATCCGTCTAATAATAATAATATCCCTGTCTAATAATATCCCTGTCTAATAATATCCCTGTCTAATAATAATAATATCCGTCTAATAATAATAATAATATCCCTGTCTAATAATAATAATAATATCCCTGTCTAATAATAATAATATCCCTGTCTAATAATAATATCCCTGTCTAATAATAATAATAATAATAATAATCTCCCTGTCTAATAATAATATCCCTGTCTAATAATATCCCTGTCTAATAATAATAATAATATCCCTGTCTAATAATAATAATATCCCTGTCTAATAATAATAATATCCCTGTCTAATAATAATAATAATAATAATAATAATAATCTCCCTGTCTAATAATAATATCCCTGTCTAATAATATCCCTGTCTAATAATAATAATAATCTCCCTGTCTAATAATAATAATAATAATAATAATATCCCTGTCTAATAATAATAATATCCCTGTCTAATAATAATAATATCCCTGTCTAATAATAATAATAATATCCCTGTCTAATAATAATAATATCCCTGTCTAATAATAATAATAATATCCCTGTCTAATAATAATATCCCTGTCTAATAATAATAATAATAATATCCCTGTCTAATAATAATAATAATAATAATAATATCCCTGTCATAATAATAATAATAATAATATCCCTGTCTAATAATAATATCCCTGTCTAATAATAATAATAATAATAATAATAATATCCCTGTCTAATAATAATATCCCTGTCTAATAATAATAATAATAATAATAATATCCCTGTCTAATAATAATAATAATATCCCTGTCTAATAATAATAATAATAATAATAATAATAATAATAATATCCTTGCCTGTCTAATAATAATATCCCTGCCTGTCTAATAAGGGAGAAAATAAATAGCCAAAAATCATTAGCCCATGGGCCCCGCCCCCCTGGGCCATGGGCCCCGCCCTGGTTTTTTTCAGACTTTTTAAATATTTTTCATTCTCATCCCTGACAATAGGATTGAATCTCCTTGTTCAGGCACATTTTTCCATGTTTGCACAGAAAGGAAAAAAAAATTATAGAAAACTTCTGATTTGGTGGTTGTGTGTTACTGCAGTAAACAGTGTGTCTGTATTGCAGCCTGTATACGGCATTTCTTAAACTGGAAGCGATCAGAAAATACTAGTAAGCTACGTCACAAGCAGATATCTGGTTTCGGTGCAGATGGCCGTGCCCAGGGAAGCCTTTTCTGAGCAGTATTACAGCTTTTAAAATGGATAAATTTTAGTTTTATTTTGAATTAAAAAGTGCAGGGGACACATGAGGGTGCTTGATGTGATCGGCGATTGAAGCATGGACCAATGGCTTTGTTTGATTTTAATTCCGTTGAAATAAAAGTGACCTCTTGAGTGACCTATGATTTTAAAGATGTTGATTTTTCACAGATGTGTATGTATAAAAGCTGATGTTGTATTGATTTTGCTCACCTTTCGAGATGGTGCATGGGTTCCCAACCATGGTCCTGCACAAGGTGGTGCTTTCCCTGCTCCCAGCACACTAACAATCAGCTACTTGACAGCCCTCCCTTAGGTGACATGGGTGTGTTCAAGCAGGAGAACGCAACTCCTCCAGGACCAAGCCATAGTGTTAGTGCACCTAGTGGTCAAAATGGGAACTGCAACTGACGCTTTGACATGGCTTCACAGACCTGAGAGATGCCTGGAGCCCACTTTCACATTTAGACACAACAATTTACCCGATTCACAATGATTTGTCCCATGATTTTTTTTGGGGGGGGAATCTTATTTCCAAAAACCAATTTATGTTCCTATTCTGTATCAGCATAAATATTCCTTTTGTTAAATAAAAAAAAAAAACTTCTGTTTCATTTTCTTTATAACCAAAAATAATTTTGTAAAGGTTGGAGTAAAATATAGTCTATATTAACTAAAATATATAACTTTTTTATTAAGAGGAATAATACATTATTTTTAAATAACCTAAACTTAATAACAAATAGGCCTTAAACTTTTATGAACATTTTGTACTACCTCCAACTGCTTCTCTTTTCTTTAGCTTTTGGCATTAAAGGTAGACTGCCTTTCAGATTTTAAGTCTAGGTCATGAAAATAATTTTTTTCTGACACCCAGTTATTTTGTTTAGTGGACTGAAAGCTACTGAATTTGAATCGCAGACTTCCAATTTTATTTATTTTTTCCCCCCAATAGAACAATGAATGAATTTAGAGCCATGTGGCCCTAAATTCTCCGCTATGTTTTCCTGCTTCACCGTGACCCAGTTCAAGATACCGCGTCATGCATGACGTGGTGGGCTTTCCCTGTTTGTGCACAGCATCGTGGGATACAAATTTCAAACAGGAGAGAAAAATGAAGGACGTGAGTGCGAATGAAACGTGAAAGGCCGACTACAGTAACAGAAAGCGAGGAGAAAAGACGTTATGTTATATACGAAGGAAAGGAAACGCAGGACCAAACTAATAAATATCGGCGGTCAGCGAGCACCTTGGTGTGTGTGATCAGCTGTTCGTTTAGCGACAGAATGCTGGAACTGTCAGTGCACGCTCAAAGGTAAACCTGTAATGCAACACTGTGGATGCCAGCTGCCGTAAAACCCAAAAGGAGGTAAACCTGTGCATGCGTGCACGGACTTCCTCTGTCTGCTTGACTGCGCGAAACAAGCGATTTCATGCACATTATTTACTCTGGATTTTTTTTTTTGTGAGATGTTCCAGAAATAAACACATCACAATGACCAAATTTCAGAGGGAACTAAAATTTCACTGCTTTTATGAAATCGAAAAGCCGTATAGCTTTAAAGCTGTGTAACTTCCACCTACAGTGAAGTCATGTGCATTCTTGTATTGTACACAACACCCTCTGCTGTCTAAACAATGCAATTACAGCTAGGAAAAACTTTACGCAGTCTTTTTTTTTTTTTTTTTTTTACACTGATTCAAAGGTCATAAATTTGTATCATGATCTATCGTAACACGATATATGATTACATGCCTAATCATGTCAGTATTGTGTGGTGATAGCAGTTTCGTGAATCTAATAGGCTTATTTTTTTTTAAACCCCTGTAGACTGAAATTCCACCAGATGAGGAGGAGAACGAAGATGTTCAGATGTATGATGATGTTGTTGGAGATGAGGAGGAATATGAAGACTCTGATTATGCAGAGGAAGAGCCAATGAACATGGATGAGGAAGCTGAGAGGGAGTGGCTGGCAAGACTGTAAGTTATGGCTTGTCTTATGTTTTGTAACGTGATGTACAGTCAAGCTGGAAAGTTTGCACACCCCTTTCACCTTCTCCACACTTTACGTTACGGACTTATTGTACAATAGATTGAGTTAATTTGTCAAATTCTACACAAAGTAGCCCATAAAGATACAATGAAAGCAGGTTTTTAGAAAATATCCAGTTTTACTGTGACAAATGGGTTATTTAGGGGTTATGTATCTGTACACGCCCTTACCCTAATATTTGGTTGATACACCTTTGGCAGCAATTACAGCTTCAAGGTATCTTGGGAAAGAAGCTATGAGCTTGGCACACTTGTTTCTGGACATTTTTGCCCATTCCTCTTGGCATATCCTTGCAAGCTCCGTCAGGCTGGATGGGGAGCATCGGTACACAGCCAATTTTCAGCTCCTTCCACAGGCGTTCAATTGGATTCAGGTCTGGGCTCTGGCTGGGCCACTCAAGGACATTCACAGACTTTCTCTGAAGCCACTCCTTTGTTCTCTTGGCTGTGTGCTTCAGGTCGTTGTCATGTTGGAAGGTAAACCTTCGCCCCAGTCTGAGGTCCAGAGCGCTCTGGAGCAGGTTTTCTTCAAGGGTCTCTGTGTACTTGGCTGCATTCATCTTTCCCTCTATCAGGACTAGTCGCCCCATTCCCGCTGCTGAAAAACATCCCCACGTCATGATGCTGCCACCACCATGCTTCACTGTAGGGATGACATTAGCCAGGTGGTGAGTGGTGCTTGGTTTCCTCCAGATGTGACGCTTGGTATTCAGGCCAGAAAGTTCAATTTTGGTTTCATCAGACCAGAGATTCTTGTTTCCCATGGTTTGAGACTCCTCTAGGGGCCTTTTGGCAAACTCCAAGCGGGCGATCATGTGCCTTTTACTAAGGAGTGGCTTCTGTCTGGCCACTCTACCATCAAGGCCTGATTTGTGGAGTGCTGCCTGGATGGTTGATCTTCTGAAAGGTTCTCCCATCTCTACAAGAATATGCTGGAGCTCTGTCAGAGTGACCCTCGGGTTCCTGCTCACCTCCCTGGCCAAGGCCCGTCTTCCCCGATCGTGCAGTTTGCAGGGCTCGACGTTAACGGTTGTCCGCTTATCCGGGACAAGTGATCCTTTATGTCGGACAAGTTCATCGTCTCGGTTACTTGTCCGATCGGACAACTGCCAAAATACGCCGATATTCGGGTTACATATCAAATTTATCAGTTTATTCACATGATTTCCGAAGCATCTCACTCGACATATAGATAGTTTTCACTGACGTCACGGCATTCTGGGGAACGCCCCCCAGCCGCCATCTTGGAGGGCAAACAAAACGGACCATCGCCACTACTGGCTACATTATCTCGGACGAATTTATGAAGTTATATAGTCAGTTTTCTAAAATAAAGATCAATGTCGGCAAAATCAAGCAAACAGAAGTATATAGATACACATCTCACGGTATGCAGCCAAACTGGCCTTGATTGGGGGAATTGACCCCTACGAAGTGGACAAAGATGCATTTTCAAGTGACTATGCAGGGCTGCCAAAGCCTGAAACTGCCAAAGCCTGCTCCAAAGCCTGAAACTGACTTCATCAAACTTTAAAGGCTGTCTGATATATACAACTTTATATATTCACAGCGCGCCTTTTGGCGGATGCCGCCTGAATCGCGCAGATCCGATTATTATTATTATTTTTTTAGGGGGGGCGTTGGAGTGTCTGATTATAATTTCAAAGTAAATTCTGTATTAAAATTACTAAATAAACAAATCCGTTACAGTCCATGAAACAGGAAGTATAAGGATGAGAAAAAAACAGTTTAAATCGGGAAGCTGCGCACCGCTCAGGACTACATAATAGACCTAAAATGTTTTTCAAAAATGACCCTTGCGTGAGTGAAGTGACAAGTTTCAAATAGAAACGTGACAAACGAGCGATATTAAGTGTACATTACAATGTAAACGTACACTCAGCGGTTCCAGTTAGGCATTCTCCAGAGATTGTTCACATGATGTTTTGGTTTCCAAAAACAAACTTAAACACAACTGATTGTTTATTTAAACAACTTGCCACTTATAAAATGATCGGGCAGACTTTGCTGTGTTTGGAAGGCTGATAATCCTTGTGGTTGATTCTCGCAAGCCATAGATTTCTCCTTTGTATGCTGAGTTTCTTTGTTTGCTCGCCTTCGTGCTCCCGTACAGTGGGAATTCCATAAAAGCTCCGCTTGACTTCATCATCTGACCTATTACGACAGCCGTGAATACAACAAGTTTGCACCATTTGCTAGCTTTAAATAAATGTAAATAATATATAAATGTAACTCGCGCGCTACAATGTGTGCTCAGTGACCCGTACAGTAAGCTAGCCCTCCAAGATGGCCGCCACCAGGGAATCCCCGACTCTGTGACGTCATGTGAAAACTATCTATTGCTTTGACGAATCGCCAGATGTTTCTCTTCGGAAAGAGCGATGTGTGCATGCACATACCGCTTTGTGTATTTGAGCTGAAAAGTAAACGGTCGTTTACCAGACCCTCCAGGATTTCGCGATGTTGCGATTTGCAACATCAACGCAAATTCAACCAATCCCCGTGAAATCAGGGCGGTGTTGGATATAATTGTAATCACCGCAACTTTCCCGCAAATTTGACCAATCGTTGGCGTCGTCTTGTGACGTCGACAAACTACCTTCCGCCTTACTTCCGTGTATACGTTCAAGAGAAGCAGCATGTGCGAGTCAGTGTTTATGTAGGCTTAAATTCTGTTACTGAAAGTGTGTTATGTTTACAGTGAAGGACTGTGTGCACTTTACATTATTTTTTACTTAATACAAGAAATTAATGGATGCCAACATTTTTGCCAAAATGGAATTTTATTTTCCATTGTTTAGGCAGCTTCAGCATCATACTGTGAGATTCTGTTCAAATTGGTTTTTTTTTTTTTTCTTCTATGAAGCCTGAGCCATTTATTTTATTAGTTTATAATTATTGTTTAATTTAGTCTTCAGGAGAGACTGCCTGCACACAGTACTAGTATTAAGGTTTTTTTTTTTTTTCTTACATGAAAGCTGAGGCATTTATATTATATTTGAAGGTAACTTCATGTTGTGCTGTGAGGTTCTCTGCACTTTAACTTTTGAACCAACAGGTGCATTTGGATAAGTAAAGCCTATTTTTCTGCATTTTTGTAGTCCTGGTAATCTTTTATATTGGTAAAGATGTTTATAGGACCATTTCTCAGTGTCTGTTTTTTTTTTTTATCAATAGTTTTTCAGTAATAACTTAATATTTAACATATCAGCCAATTTTAATCACAAAAAGAGGAAATTGCAACTTTCACTTCCTCCCGCAATGTAATCTCAACAAAAACCTAAAAAACACCGCAACTTTCATCGCAACCATTAAATACCATACAGGAGCCACAATGAATAATTAGACAACAATTAATCAGTGGAGGATATATGTATATTCAAAGTTAATAATTTAAAAATGAAAAATATATAATTTTAATTTTCTGGTTTTCAATTTCTCATAAATTAATGATTGATTGGAGTCCAGTTTTTTTCTGCAGTGAATAGATTTTTGTGTTAAACTAATTTCACCAGAATTACTTTATTACAAATAGTTTATTTGTGGTGTGGGTTTTGTTTTGTTTTTTTTTTTCTCAAATTTTTCTTTGGACAAGTCAACTTCACATTCGGACAAGTAAATTTCCTTTCAACTTGCCCGACAGGACAAGTGGTTTCAAAAGTTAATGTAGAGCCCTAGAACTTTGGCCTGGTGACCAGGTCTAGGAAGACTGTTGGTGGTAGTTCCAAGAGTCGTCTTCCATTTATGAATGATGGTGGCCACTGTGTTCTCTGGGACCTGTAAAGCTGCAGCAATTTTTCTGTACGCTTCTCCAGATCTCTGCCTTGACACAATCCTGTTTCTGAGGTCTGCAGATAATTCCTTTGACCCCATGGCTTGGAGTTTGCTCTGACATGCACCGTCAACTGTGGGACCTTCATATAGGCAGGTGTTGGCAATCCCCAATCATGTCCAATCAATTGAATTTACCACAGGTGGACTCCAATTAAGCTTTAGAAACATCCTTAAGCAGTATCAGTGGAAACAAAATGCACCTCAGCTCACTTTTGGGTGTCATATCAAAGGGTGCGCACACTTGTGTAGATAGGATATTTTACATTTTGTTTTTTTTTTAAATAAATTAGCACATGTCAAAAAGCCTGCTTTCAGTTTGATTTTGTGACAAAAACTGAACTCGGTCTATTGTAGAATAAGTCTGTAATGTAATAGAACGTGGAGAGAAGGTGAAAGGGGTGTACAGACTTTCCGGCTTGACTGTAGTTGTGAGCAAACGTCACATCAAACTCCCTGTGTAGGACGCCGATTTGTGAAATCGGAAAGTATATTGTTGACAGTTGTCTTTTTCTTATTTTAGTAATCTGCTTTCCATTTTTCCAGCCAGGAAAATCTTGAAACATCCACAGAAAAGAAATCTGTTTCTGCAATAAAGGGTACGATTTTGGGATTCTATGACTTAAAGCACTTGAGAAATTAAGTTGACAACAACTTAAGTGTCTGCTGCTTTTGACCAATAGTGATTTGCTTAATTGGTTAGATAAACGTGTCGTGATCGAGGTGAACGTGTTTATCGGTGTGTTTTATCCTGTTTCTCAGCCACCACTCCTCGCTCTGAGGTAACGCTTGGACGCCTCACCAAGCGCTTCATGGATCTGCTCCACTCAGCTCCGGGAGGAATTCTCGACCTCAACGAGGCCACGCGAAAACTAGGCACACGCAAAAGGCGGGTCTACGACATCACCAATGTCCTCAACGGTATTAAACTCATCACAAAGAAGTCAAAAAGCAAGATCCAGTGGGTGTAAGTACAGGCTGAGGCACAATGTAGTGTAACGTTATATTCCAGGCATCCTGGCTTTTGGGAGGAGTTGGATCTCGGGTTTACGTTTCTGGAGGAGTTTAGTATTCAGCCACGTGGCTGCTGAAAGTGTGGGAAAAAATAAACTACTGTCAGTTTAATGGCTTCGTCACAAAATGACAATAAAATACTGAGAAACTAAGATACCAAAAATAGTCATATACATCTAACAAAGAAACCACATGGAGAGGCGTGACTGGGGGGAACGCAACTTTTTCATCCCAGTTGCGACCTAACCCCTTCTTATTAAAAGGATAAGATGCTTTATTTATTTATTTTATTTATTTATTTTTTTTTTCACGGTCCGGTTTCCATCAAATCCTGTGCGCTGATTGGCTGGCGAGCGGGTCCGTATCCTACGGTACGGACCCCGGTCACGGACCTCCAGCGACTCGCTCGTTCACAACAACAAACCTAGCAATTTTTGCCAACATTTATTTTCACATTTCTCAGGAGAATAGCATTAATTTTACATCATGGATAGTGATGGTGTTCACAGCGGAAGCGAGTTTTACTGTGCTGAGGAAGACAAAACGAAAAAACATTGCAGGAGAAAGCTAAAAACCTGAAACTGTTGTTCACGCAGAGCAAAAACATGGCTGAATCCTGAATAATAATTTTTATTTAAAATAGATGTAAGAAGCTGATCATATAAAATATTCAAAAAATATAATGTTGCACGTGTTAGATAAAAACAACATAAATTATTCCTCAATTAGTTTAAAACATAAAAAAAAAAAAAATTACAAAACCTCAGCTCTGGCAGAAAGTAATCTAAAATCGTCCACTGTTTCATCGGTTGTTTTCTGAAAACATTTCAGGAGAAAGCTAAAAACCCGTAACTGTTGCTAACGCCGAGCAAAAACATGGCTGAATCCTGAATGACTCAATTTTGTATAAATAGGGGACTACATAGGCGGCAAAATAGTACACTTGTATACCGAGGAGGAAGCCATTTACATTACAGCCGTGAATGAGGATTCAAAATGGCGGCTCGGCTCGGGTTTCCCTTTCGGGCGCTCTTGTTTTGTTAGGATTTGGTAAAGAAAAAAAATAAATGTATTATTTACCAGCTTAAAGTGCATATTCTGGACCAATTTTTTTTATATGAAAGTATGTCCCTTTACACACTCATCCAGAAGGGTAATTTTGCACAAGGCCATCTGTCTACAGCAGAAAAAAATAAAATAAGTAAACGCGTCTGGAAAAATCCCAAGGGAGTCTGGAGCCAGATTCGTGACGTCACCTGCGGAAGCGCCAGCAGGCTGCGTGAGCTTGCGCGGTTTCAGTGCACAGCCTGTGTAGACCAAGCGCTCCCATTTCTCTCTCATTGTCCGGTCTTTTGGGAAACGATGAGTACTAATCCCGTCAAGATTGGTGTTGCTACACCCTCCTACGACACATCTGTTAACCATTTTAATAATTACGCGATAACGTTGAAGAAATTTGCAGAAAACCACCAGGTCGTTTTCTCATAAACAAACCAGCGCTGACGTAGGATTCAGAAGGAGGCGTCCCGCACGCGACGTCACGAAAATCAATGTTTCCCGGGAAATCCAAATGCCAAGTTTTTTCAGAGGAGGACCAATTCGCCTCAAATGGCTTGATTTCAACTGAAATTTTCTGGTATTGTACAAGGTAAAAAAAATTGCACAAAATGTGACCGATGTTTGACCAAAGTTTAAAGGGGTACCAAATATAATATATACAGTTGCTGATGTGACAAAGTAACGTATTCTATCAAATTTATATACTAGAAAACAACTAGAGATGCACCGATACCACATTTGTGAAAAACGATACGAGTATGAGTACTATCATTTCAGTACTTGCCGATACCGAGTACTACCGATACTGTTGATGTTATTAAAATATAGGCTACCTACATATCTATAGTCTAACACCCGCAGGCCGCCGCAATGTTCGCAACCACCCACTACAACTCTGCGCACTGACATTCAGTACCCAGCAGAGGGAGACAACTAGTCATGAACGAGTGTATAGAGAAGAAGACTCAGCCGTTACAACCAAACGCAACATCGCGTCCCGTGCTCATGGAGCTCCATACCTGTAGATGGGACGTCAATTTCCTTGGTCTTAGCGCTGCCCTCAACTGAAACAAGTTGGAAAACTCAATCAGCCATTTCTTAAAGCTCTCTCTCTCTCTCACTCTTCACTCTTAAACTCTCCCGGTTGGACTCGTACTTAAAAACTCTGCCAGTTGGATTCACCTATACAAAAATCCAATTTTCATTTGTTTGTTAGTGAGTAGCCTGTCCTACAAAACCCTTACCTAGGCGAATAGCCAACATTAAAAAAGGACAACGTTGGGGATCTTAGCGTAGGCCTATCTGCGTATGGCAGCGAAAGGGAGTGGAGTGTGGAGAGATGTTTAAAATGACAGTGTTGGGGAAAGATGTTGTGACGGCACTGTTTCATGACTACGCAAACACATCGTCATGGAAAAATGGGTTGTTGTCGAACAATTTTTTTTTTTTTTTTTTTTTGTCTTCTGACGAAATTAGCCTACGCTCAATGCTTGAGATTTACAATTTTTTTCCTAGGAGAGGCTTTTTTTTCCTCGAACGGACGCTGGCAAAAGGCGCTTCACGGAACACTATCGGCGCATGGTATAGCCTATCATATTATGCTCAAGCCTGAGCTCAACAATGCTTCAGTTTTTTTTTCTCTCTCGAATGGAACAAAAAGCGCTGCGGGGAACATTGGTATCGGCGCATGGGATCGGCACTGGTATCGGTTCATGGTATCGGCAACTGTTTGACAAGTACGAGTATGAGTATATTAGTGGAGTATCGGGGCCGATGCCGATGCCAGTATCGGTGCATGCTTAAAAACAACTAAATATCTTGGTAATTGTAAATATAATAGTCGGTACGCTAAACGGCACAAGAGTCGCCATTTTTAAAAGACCGTGACGTCAGCCCTACCCACTGCACTAGGAGAGAAGCGTGTAATCATGGCGTCGGGCGCATCAAGTGAAAGCGACAGCTCTGTTGAATCATACGAAGAGATCCCGCAAGACACACTGCAAGCAGGCTATGGCTTAGAAGGGTACCAGTTTGAACCTAGGAGAGGTACTCTCGACTCTGGTGATGACGAAAGAAGAGAAGAAAGCTCGAACTCGCTTGGTGTTTTTCAGCGGAAACAAGTGAAAAGACACGTCTGGAGGATCGTTATGCTTTCCATCGGTCCCGTTATTACACCCGAAAGCAACACACTGTGGCATTGTGTAGCCGATCACTTACAATTCATCCTACTTTCCGATTCACACGTGCTAGTCCCAACCTCAATGAGCCAACACAACTGGGCACATACATACGTCATGAGTGTTACGCAGAGAAAATGAACGTGCATTCTGATCGGATAAAATTAATATCATGGCGGGCTGTTCAAACTGCGGAAATAGTTTGCTCGAGCTACTTTCAAAACACTATAACTTTCCAACCTTAGAACAAAAAACTTTTGTCAGTCTTGAATAAGGTTCGTTAATGTGTGTTTTATTGTTATATTTATACACTAAGTAACTTTAAAAACGCACATTGATAAAACTTGCTGAATTGAATTCGTGCTGAGTTTATCTCAAGAAGAAAAGAAATAGATCACAATGGAAAAATAACTTCGTTCCGCCCGAATAAGTTCCAAATCTGTGCTCAAATCAGAATTTAAGGGAGTTGTACTCAATAACGTACAATATGACTCGGGTAGTCAATGACATGGACAGGCTTTAATTTTCAAACAAATTTTGCATACACTGTACACACACAATCTTGCCTATAAATACCCGGGGGAAATGATGGGAAAATTGTCATTATTGAAGATGCCATGCCTAAGCCAAAATCAACATGAACAGGCCATCGGGATGTTGCGTGCCGGAAGTACACAGACAGAGGTCGCCCGGCACTTCGGTGTTCATCATTCGACCATTTCCCGTTTGAGTCAGCGTTACAGACAGACAGGGAGCACCAGGGATCGTCCACGCCCTGGTCAGCCTCGAGTCACGACGCCAGTTCAGGATCAGCACATCAGGCTAGCTCACCTCCGTGACAGATTCCTGACACCCTCAGTCACTGCTGCTGAGACCCCTGGACGACACAGACCCAGAATCTCCAGCATGACGGTCCGAACATGGACCAGCTGTCACTTTGAATTTTTTTTTTATTGTGAATTAATTATTGAGTTTGACAATGAATGTCTTTTATCGATGTTTCAAGATGTGTGTGCATTACATACAATATCATAAATTTCAAATATATGCATGGATCTAAAGTGATATCGTGTTGAATTCCATTGTGTGGTTTTAAAGTTACTTAGTATCAGGGATGTGATTTTTCCGCGAATTCGCAGAATTCTGCTTTTTTCACCTCAAAACTTGAAGAAAATTTTTTTTTCCGGATTTTTTTTTTTTCCCTCATCCACATTCGTCTCCTATTCGTTCCGACTTTGTTTGAAAGATGGCAGCCTCGGATTTGCATCTTTACGCCTCGATCACGGAGGCTGCCATCTTTCAACTCTTTGTACATAAGCTCGCTTCAAACAGCTATCTAACAAGTGCGTTCATTGGTTGTTACAGAGCGATGAGCCAATCACGTACCTCGTTTCATCTCAATGACGTAAATGACGTAATTATGTCAATGAGATGAAATGAGGTACGTGATTGGCTCATCGCTCTGTAACAACCAATGAACGCGCTTGTTAGATAGCTGTACGTAAGCTCGCTTCAAACAAAGAGTTGAAAGACGGCAGCCTCCGTGATCGAGCGTAAAGATGCAAATCGAGTTAAAGAAATCGACAGAATAGTGAAAAAAAAAAAAAGTTCCGCTGGGAATGGTTGGAGAAAAACCGCGGCTCGCCTCGGGGCGAATTACGTCACAAGGCGCGGGGCTAGCGGGCCCTGCTCGCGCTGGTTCTTTGGGGTGTGCGCGTGAGCGAGTGCGCGTGAGAGTTGCATGTTGACCATTATATTGGCTTGAATTTGTTAATCATGACAAGTTTTTTCTTGTGTTTGCTTGCCATTTTAGTACAATTTTTAAGTCAGAAAACCCCAGAACCCAGGAGCTTCGGGGGGCTTCCCCCCTTGTCCCCCCACCAGGCCGCTGCCCTGGACCAGCTGGGGGCCTGCGGCCCCCAGACCCCCGGCTAAAATTTTCAGATAATTTCACCAGCCCCAAATCACATCCCTGTAGTATATATTGCCCTCTGTTCCCCTTTAATATAAAATAGGAGAATTACATTGATCTTGCTCCTGAATTTACCCGTGATGTGCACTTTAAGGTCGGTTTGTATGGTGAAATACCGTGACCTCGGCCTTGAGTACTTTCAAGACCTCGGTCACGGTATTTCACGATGCGGCCCTCCTAGCTGGTAAATAACATCTATTGAAAAAATACTACTGGGAGACGGGAAAATGTATACATCGTAAATTCGATATTTCCTGACCATCAGTGTCTGAAAACTCTTGTTTAAGATGCAAAAGCAATGAACAATTCCTGAACAAAAGGTTCTTACTTTCTTACATCTAATAAGAGTATGGCATTTGACTGTTTTATTCCTTTTTTTTTTTTTTTTTTTTTTTTTGAGACACAGGGGTCCATCACCAATTAGCTGTTTCAAAGGCCAGTGGAAAACCAAGATGAAGAATGAGCTGCTAAACCTGAAGACGATGGAGGAGTCTCTGGATTGGCTCATTAAAGACTGTGCCCAGCAGCTGTTTGCCCTGACAGACCTCGCAGAAAACGCTAAATATCCTCAAGTGCCTGGAGTGCAGCAGGAGACTTCTTTATTTCGCTAAGCGATGAGTCCAAACAGAACCGTGTTGATTTGTCTAAGAGTCTAATAGAACTCTGTTGAATTCAAGATGAATGAGATCGTTCTGAACAGCTCAGGGGTCCGGAGTTTGAGTGATCAGCACTGTAGCTAGAAGAACATGGCATTGGGCCATTATTAAAAAATGTTCTGTTTCCGGTCCACCGGCCGGGTGAGTGCCGTTTGTGCGGTTGGAATTTTTTTTTTTTTTTTTTAACACCGGGTTTTTCAACTTTTTTTTTTTCGGGTTCGTAAATCTAAAATCGAACTTGACATTTCCGCATTCCCAGGGCTTTCCACTAAGGCTCATACTAGCCAGCCATGACAAATAAAGGCCTCTGCATGCTCGTGCGACAAGGCTTTCGCAGGTAGCTTTTCGCAGACAGTTGTAATTTATTGTTGAGCGGGGAGTAATAGGCGTGCGCGATGTTATTCACCGCCACAATGCAAGGGGGCGCGAAGTCGCTAGGAGTAGTTGGTGGGTGTGGTTAGTGGAGTGTTTATCCTCCGGTTACTTAATGACTAGAACTTTTTTTTTTTTATAATGACTAGAACTGGAGTCGTATAGATGTCCGTACTTCCTCAATCAACCGCTCTTCGTGCTGCTCCATCTTCGCTCGTGTTTTTAAAAATGCCAGTCGTGAAAACAAACCAAACCGGGAAAGTAGGGAAGCGGAAGTGCGTGTACAGCGGGTAGACTGGACCAATCAGAGCCCTCTTGTCTGCGAGGCTTCTGCGGTGGTCACAATTTTTGGGAGGTGCGCGCAGAGCGTCTGCGAAGGTGGGGGGGCTACGCAGACACTGTCTGCAACACTGTCTGCGAGGACTGGGTTGTCAGCATAGATTGGCCTTAAGTAGCCAGCCCGGGGGGGTAAACACAAAATAAACTCCTGTGCATGCAGTTCCCAGGATTAAATGTATTTTCCACAGACCATGTATTTATTCACTTTACAAAGTACAAAGTAAAATGGCAGTAAATCTTCTTTCTTTTCTTGCGTATTGCATCATGAGGCGTTCCTGGCTTGTAAATCTCTTATTTTCAGTGCATGACACATTCACGCAACTGAGCATGCTATGAATTAACAACGACAACGGTCTGCAGTGGTGGCTACACAATTAAAAACACAGCCAACATTTCTCCATTTGTGTATGAAAATACACTCCAACCACTCAGTTTGGGTTCATTTACAACCAACGGTGTCTTTTGATGCCAGCACGTAATTGAACGAGAGACGACTGGTTTACCGGAGACAAAATAAGCGTTATATCTCTGCTTCTGTTCCCTCCGACAACCCCGACACACTACTGCCTCCACCGAGTGCACGCGCACTCTGAACTGAATCTGCTCTGCACATGCGCCGTGCGGCACAAAAAAATGGCAGCCACCATAAAGGAAGCAGATCCGGAGTTTTAAATTTTGCTTAAGTGTGAAATCGCAAAATGGTATTCTAGCGAACAACAAAATAGTAAAGATTCAGAAAAACAAATCATTCAGTGATCATTTTAATAGTGTAATTTCATCCGAACTAGGCCTAACGGTCGGTTTAGAACTACAAAAAAGTCTGTGTGTTGGACATTTTAAGTACCTTTGTAAAAGTTTTTTGCAAATGTTGCAGTCAGCATTTAAAATGCTAAATTAGTTTTTGTACAAGTTTCAGTTGATTTAAACCGTCATTTTATTAAATGTCTGCTTTTGTAATAAAGTACTGAAAGAAAAAGCAAACACAGCATTGCGATTTCTTATCCATCCATATATATATATATATATATATATATATATATATATATATATATATATATATATAAAAATAAATCCCTCCTTCCCGACTGAATTTTTTTTTTTTGCTCACCCGGTGGACAGGAAACGGATTTTTTTTTTTTTTAAGGATGGCCTTGTGTCTGCGGTTTACATTAAAAGACTCAACATGAAGCTGTTCTGGGAAAAATCTCATCCCTATTTGATTAATTTTCTATAAAAGTAACATTCTGAAGTGTTTTTTCTTACTTCCTTTCTTATACCACAGCAATTTGTGACCAGTTAGGGACCTGTCCTACTTCTTAGCCATTTGTAGTTACACTTAATGTTTGAGTAACGTCCACAAGATAAATTAGTTGTTATACCAACTATAGTCAGTTCAGAGTCCGTTCCTCACTTTTTCTCTTAAAGCTAGACGGCCTTTCGATTTCAAAAAATCAGTGAAATTTAGTTCGTTCTGAAATTTGGTCATTGTGATGTGTTTATTTCTGTAATATCTCAAAACGGGCCATTCTGTGGCTGGATAGTTATTTAATTTGAGCGGATTAAAGCAAACGTGCATGAAATCGCTCGCTTCGCGCAGTCAGACAGAGGAAGTCCGTGTGCGCATGCGCAGGTTTATCATCTTTTGGGTTTTACAGCAGCTGGCATCCACAGTGTTGCATTACTGCCATCTACAGGTTTACCTTTGAGCGTGCACTGACCGTTCCATCATTCTGTCGCTAAACGAACAGCTGATCACACCGAGGTGCTCGCTGAGCGCCGATATTTATTAGTTTGGTCCTCTGTTTCCTTCCTGTCGCATATAACATAACATCTCGCTTTCCGTTACTGTAGTCGGTCTTTCACACACTCGCGTCCTCCATTTTTCTCTCCTGTTTCAAATTTGTATCCCAGAATGTCTTGTGCGAATGGGGAAAGCCCACCACGTCATGCATGACGTAGTATCTTGTATTGTGTCATGGTAAAGCAGGAAATATATCGGAGAATTTAGGGCCACATGGCCCTAAATTCATTAATAGTTCTATTATTTAAAAAAAAATCCTAATAAAATTGGAAGTCTGTGATTCGAATTCAGTAGCTTTCAGTCCACTAAACAAAAATAATTGGGTGTCAGGGAAAGTTATTTTATGACCTGCACTTAAATTCTGAAAGGCAGTCTAGCTTTAATCAGAGAGTAAACAGTACAGGAGATTTTCGCTAAGTGTTAAATACACGTCTCCTTATGGAAAGTTGAACCAGATCAGTGATGATTTCTTTAACGTTGGATTTGCATTATTTTTACATCGTCTCAGGGTTAGTTGTTACTACAGAAACAATTTTAGGAATTAGATTGAATACTTTTTAATTCAAGTTTGATGTTTGAAGCAAGAAGGCTAAATTCAAGTCGTTTGATCAGATCAGATTTTGTCTCTTCTTTTGTTTCCAGTCTCACTTCATCTCTCGACTTAATGATTTAACGTTCTTTGGTCTTTTCAGACGTCAGACAAGCAGGACCTGTCGTTCAGGGGAAACGGCCTGAATATTTACAGGGCCGATTTGCTTCTTTGAAGGAATAAGTGACTTCTAGTATAACAAACGTTCCTTTGTCTCAGAACAGCAATAAGCTAGAAATTAAAAGACCTATTTGAGAGAGAACTGTATCGCCTATCTCAAAGGAACAGTAATGCATTCTTATCACAGCAGATTTTCCACATTGACCTTAACTGCAATTTCACCTCCGCTTACGTGACGTACGAAGACATCTGTCAGCTCGCTGCCTTCCAGGATCAGACTGTGATCGCAATCAAAGCTCCTGAGGAGACCAAGCTGGAGGTCCCTACACCCACTGAGGTAACATCTTTCAGAGAAACGGAAAGCTCTTTGACGTTTTTGACTGTCGACTCGAGTTCTGAAAATTGCAGACGTACCTGAACTGAAACATTTTCACTTTTGTTTGTATCAAGGGTGATTACCTCCAAAAATGGGCGTGATCATGATTATTTGCTCGCCGAGGGCGGCGTCCACCAGGGGGCGAGGTGGTGTTTTCAGTCGGGTTGCTGTGCTTGTTCGCGACATTACGGGAAAACGGCTGGACCGACGTTCGTGAAACTTTCAGGATAGATGGCCGTTCGTCTCAAATAGAACCTCCAACATTTTGAGGCTCATCTGGTCAAGGTCACCAATGCCTCTTCCACCAAAGCAGTTCCAGGGCTGGTTTGGGGCCGGTGCTGGTTCACAACTCGTTCAACTTGCGAGCCAGCTGAGAACCAGTTTGCTTTTCCATAGCTCACGGTGCTAAGGGAAGCCACGTCAGTTACGTCACTGTATACGTCAGTTACGTCGCTACGTTTGCATAAACCTTGGTGCGAATATTGAAGCAAAAACAACACAGAAGAAGCAGCAGCAACAACAATAATAATAATGGATGACTAAGAGTTTGTACAGCTGCGGCTTCTCGTCGCTTAAAAATGGCGATCTTTCACGGTCTTGTTATTGTTGTTGGTCTTAACTCCGCCCCGCTGACGTAAGCGGTTCTTTCCTCTGGCCCAGCAGAGAGTTGGTGCTAGCCTGGAACCGCTTTTTCTGGCCCCAGAGCCAGTTCTTTGTCAGTGGAAACAGAAAACCCGGTTCCAAACTAAGCACTGGCCCCGAACCAGCCCTGGAACTGCTTTGGTGGAAAAGGGGCATGTAAGGATCTCGTTGGTTCCTGATGTGGGCAAATGTTCCACAAAACGCACACAAAAATAAATCTAATTATTGACGTTTTTGAAGGCAATATTTTTCCGAGCGGTGGCACGGTGGTGTAGTGGTTAGCGCTGTCGCCTCACAGCAAGAAGGTCCTGGGTTCGAGCCCCGGGGCTGGCGAGGGCCTTTCTGTGTGGAGTTTGCATGTTCTCCCCGTGTCCGCGTGGGTTTCCTCCGGGTGCTCCGGTTTCCCCCACAGTCCAAAGACATGCAGGTTAGGTTAACTGGTGACTCTAAATTGACCGTAGGTGTGAATGTGAGTGTGAATGGTTGTCTGTGTCTATGTGTCAGCCCTGTGATGACCTGGCGACTTGTCCAGGGTGTACCCCGCCTTTCGCCCGTAGTCAGCTGGGATAGGCTCCAGCTTGCCTGCGACCCTGTAGAAGGATGAAGCGGCTAGAGATGATGAGATGATATGAGATTTTTCCGAGCTGAACTTCCTGTATTTATACTGGGGCTTTGTGCTCTGCATTTGTAACTGCAATATAAATTGGAGTAGCGCTTACATGTATATCACTTACAGTATGTTGCATCTTTGTCTCTATTTTGTCTATACAAAGAAATATAAACTTACCCTTTACGAAATGACCTGCACATACTGGTACATATTTGTAGCTGGTCTTTTATATCGGATCTGTTCAGGTTTGCAAGCCGCTGTCTGTCGTCTACGGGTTAGATCTTCCATTTGGGGTCTTTCTCGCACTTTAACAGCGGGTAAACCAAACAATCCGACTCCAGCGTTAGCAGAAATGTTCGAGCAGCCGATAACTGCGCAAGTTTGCGGCGTTTCCTATTCAGGTACTTGTTACTACACGTGTTATTCCATAAAGACGGCGGACACGGCTAAATCAGAGAGGGTCATGGGAAGTGTGACCGGTCGATTGTCTCGGTCCTTATAAAGAAAGGCTGGCTGTTCACCAAATGCACGCACATCATCGATTTATTCATGACAACTGGATTTGGGTTATGGCAGTACTGATAACCTTGTATCTTCACTTTACCTGCATCAGGAGTGCATTAAGATCCACCTGAAGGGCTCCAGGGGTCCCATCCACGTGTTGACGTGTGAAACGAGCGCCTCAGACGCAAGCGCGCAGCCCGAGCAGCTCAAAAACGGCCGTTTCCTTACACTGGAGGAGAGCAGGATAGAAACCACACCACTCCTCACAGGTTACACGCTCACTGTGATTGGGTTTATTTAAGTGTCCTGCACCTCAAGTGGAGAAACGAGTCATGATTTATGTCCTTCTGTTTTCCTGCAGATCTCCCGACCGTTTCTTCTGCTGTCCGGAGCGCATAAGGTTAAAAAAAAAAAAGTTTATCTGTGGAACGGTCGAAACTGTGTCTCAGGATTGCACCGATTCTCTGCTGCAGCCCAACTGCTGTTCATCTCCAGGAGAGTTTATTTGGGGACCTGCTGCTGTAAAAATGTGAAATATGTTGATAGGACCACAGATGTATAAGCTTTATTTTTTTATATGCATTACTCAAGCGTTTTCAAAACTGCACATTTTTTGTTTTTCTTTGTACTAATAGGGATGTAAATTCCTCTGAGGAAATATAGTAACGATATGAAAATGTATAAATACGAGCAACTGGTTGTGTACAGTGTGATTACTACATGAGAAAATTAACGTTTCAGCCGCATTTGACACATTTTGATTGCAGTTTCAAGCATTACAAATTAATTCTTCAGTCGTGTTCATCGTAATGAGGAATTTTTTTTTTTTGAGGATTTCCTAAGCAGAATATGATCATGTTTTTTGTTACTTTGTGTTTAAATTCAGAAAATAAAATCAACGATGTGAAATATTTTAATGACTGTGTGGTATTGGAGATACATGACATGAGATCCAGCTGTGATGTAAATGTAGAGTTGTACGGACAGCAAACGAACAAAATGCTCTTTATGAGCAATAAAAGTTTAGATATTTGGCCTCTGCATGCTCTTGCGACAAGGCTTTCGCAGATAGCTTTTCGCAGACAGTTGTAATTTATCGTTGAGCGGGGAGTAATAGGCGTGCGCGATGTTATTCACCGCCACAACGCAAGGGGGCGCGAAGTCGCTAGGAGTAGTTGGTGGGTGTGGTTATTGGAGTGTTTATCCTCCGGTTACTTATAATGACTAGAACTGGAGTCGTATAGATGTCCGTACTTCCTCACTTCCTCGATCAACCGCTCTTCGTGCTGCTCCATCTTCGCTCGTGTTTTTAAAAATGGCGGTCGTGAAAACAAAACAAACCGGGAAAGTAGGGAAGCGGAAGTGCGTGTACAGCGGATGTAGAGTGGACCAATCGGAGCGAGTCTGCGGGGCTTCTGCGGTGGTCACAATTTTTGGGAGGTGCGCGCAGAGCGTCTGCGAAGGTGGGGGGGCTAAGCAGACACTGTCTGCGACGCTATCTGCGAGGACTGGGTTGTCAGCATAAATTGGCCTTTAGTATCAACTGAATTTTAACGAAAGTACTAAATGATCCGTACTCAAGACATTAAATCACTGGAGTTGGATTACTGTCAACAAACAGAAGCTTCATTCTTGAACTCCGTTTATTTAAATACAGGTAGTCGTCAACTTACGACCGTCTAGTTACGACTGGCAAGTGTTTCCCACCTGAGCTAGCTAAGCGTACAACAGTTTCCGCCCCAGCTCCAGGCACATGTGCACTCAGTCATTCAGTTTGCGCCCCAGCTCCTGGTTTATGAAACGAGCAAATCCTCCCGCCAGCTCGAGCGCTGCAACAGCTGATGATGACGTAGACGACCCACAGCCAAGCACCAGTGATGCCAGCGGTCACTAAATTTTGTATTTTGCTATGTTTTACATTTGTATTTTGGTATGTTTCAAACTAAAATGTTTTCTATTTTTCACACCCGTATTTCGTATTTTTTGTTTTGCACATATTAAACGAATTGTACCGTACGCAGTGTAGTATGCAGTGTTTGACTTAAACCAAATAATGAGCCAAGGTAATGAAATAAGAAAATGTTGATTACAATATCATTACACATCACAATATACTTACGTTCATTTAACATAGGCCGACTTACGACCAGATCGGTTTACGACCGGTCAGTCGTAACCAAACGCAGTCGTAAGTCGACGACTACAGTACCTGTATCTTTAAAGCTAGATGGCCTTTCAGAGTTTAAGTGTAGGTCATAAAAAGAATTTTCCCCTACACCCAGTTAATTTTTTTTTTTTTAGTGGACTGAAAGCTACTGAATTAAAATCTCAGACTTCCAATTTTATTTTTTAACAGAACAATTAATGGAGACCTGGCGACTTGTCCAGGGTGTACCCCGCCTTTCGCCCGTAGTCAGCTGGGATAGGCTCCAGCTTGCCTGCGACCCTGTAGAAGGATAAAGCGGCTAGAGATAATGAGATGAGATGAATGAATTAATGGAGAACTGAAAGCAATTTTTTTAAAATCAAAATTCTATTTCTCATTTTATTAAATATCGGAATGCATTTTTGATCGCCATTTTGTCACTGCTGTAGCAAGTTATGAGTGTTTGAAATATGCTCTGTAATATATCGGTCCATATGTCAAAGCGATGGCCGTAAACGAGATTCGTTGAGACCTGTGCGAGACATCGTAGGACGGAAGTAAAACGTACAGCGGAAATCCAAGTGACCGACATTTGCCAACGTTGTCAAAAGACGCGCGCGCCCTCTTTCGAATGCTGATGTCTTTCGAAAGTAATGTCATTTTGTTTGTTTTGATAGCAATCAGGAAAGTTTGAAAAAAGTAGGCAGTAATCATTTAAACTTGTATTTGTGCAATACTTCGTTTGGAAAACAGTTTTCGAAGTCTCGCACAAGTCTCGTGAAGATTGCGCGGATAAGCGACGCCTGCCGTGGACCAAATGAACTAAATTCAACACGGCTAAAAACCGAATAGGCTGATAAGTATAATATTTAATTGCAATTAGTTGCCAATACGAGTCACAATATAAGGTTACTAAAACCAAAAACGTCATTGAATAACACGTTAATTAAGAAATAAAGCAAGTTTAAAAATGACTTCGGTTCTCCTTTAATGAATTTATCTCCACGTGGCCCTAAATTCTCCACTATTTTTTTTCCTGCTTCACCATGACCCAATTCAAGATACCATGTCATGCATGACGTGGTGGGCTTTCCCCGTAAGGCATTGTGGGATACAAATTTGAAACAGGAGAGAAAAATGGAGGACGTGAGTGTGCGATGAAAAGGAAATGCAGAACCAAACTAATAAATATCGGCGGTCAGAGAGCACCTCGGTGTGATCAGCTGTTTGTTTAGCGACAGAATGATGGAACTGTCAGTGAACGGTCACGGACTTTGTCTGCACAAAGCGAGCGATTTCATGCACGTTATTTGCTTTAATCCCCTTAAATTAAATGAAATAACTTCCCAGCTACAGAATGACCTGATATTTTGAGATATTCCAGAAATAAACATATCACAATGACCAAATTTCAGACGGAACTAAATTTTACGGATTTTATGAAAGCAAAAGGCCGTCTAGCTTTTTACTTGCATACCTTCTAGCAGTAGCTGAGGTGATACTCCAGCTGTGATTTCAGCATCCATTCACCACCGCTTTCTTCACCTGACTCCGAGAGAATTAATTGGGTACGAAGGAGTTTGAGAGACTTGCCCTATAACGTGATGGAAGATTCAGTTCTAAACTGGCTTTTCATTGTCCATTACTATAAGAAGACACATCTGTGAATTGTCAACATTACTGCCAGATATTTATGATGTGGCCGTCAAGATTTTAATCAGTCTATCTGCTCTGGCTGATGCTGGATATGTAAATGACTGTCAGCAGGTCAACTCTTTGTGTGCTTTGGGTAAAATCATGAATGAGCTTCACTGTTGAAAGATAAGTTAGCCTGTAAATTAATAGTGCAAGTATACCGTACTTCAATTCAGGACAAGAGGCGTCTTCTTTCACGTGTCCATGTCATGCAACAAATGTTATAGCTACATCCTGGGCATCTCTAAAATAGCGTCACGTGATGGTGTTTCAATGTGAAGTTCAATCTTTTCCATCGCTGCATTTTACAGATCCGGTGTTTTCATTACAACCCATGTGCACTGTCGGGTACAGGAGTTCTTCATTTCTGTCCCCCAAGGTATAATCTACGCTCATGTACAGTGTCTTGCAAAAGTATTCATCCCCCTTGGTGTTTGTCCTGTTTTGTCACATTACAAGCTGGAATTAAAATGGATTTTTGGAGGGTTAGCACCATTTGATTCACACAACATGCCTACCACTTTAAAGGTAAAATTGTTGAAAATCGTTTGAAACCCCTAAATCAGAGCTGGTCCAACCAATTCACTTCATAAAAGTCACATAATTAGTTGATTAAGATCCACCTGTGTGCAATCAAAGTGTCACATGATATCTGTAGAAATCAACCTGTTCTGGAAGGACCCTGACTCTGCAACACTACTAAGCAAGCAACATGAAAACCAATGAGCCTCCAAACAGGTCAGAGACAAAGTTGTGGAGAAGTATAGATCAGGGTTGGGTTATAAAAAACATCCCAAACTTTGAATATCCCACAGAGCACCATTAAATCCATTATAGCAAAATGGAAAGAAAATGTCACCACTACAGACCTGACAAGAGAAGGCCACCCACCAAAACTCACACACCGGGCAAGGAGGGCATTAATCAGAGATGCAACAAAGACACCAAAGATAACACTGAAGGAGCTGCAAAGATCCACAGCGGAGATGGGAGTATCTGTCCATAGGACCACTTTAAGCCGTACACTCCACAGAGCGGGGCTTTATGGAAGAGTGACCAGAAAAAAGTCACTGCTTAAGAAAACACGTTTGCACTGCAAAAAATTGAAAACTGAATTTGAGGAGAAAATTTTGCTGCATGGACAGATATTTTTACTTGATAAGCCATCTTAGAATAAGCTGGTTGCAATCTCGAACTTGATTTAATAATCTCAGAATCGGTGTCTTGTATTCTTTTAATAGGAAATGCTGGATCGTTTCAACTATTTTCAAGATATTTTCACTTGCTAAGATATCATTTTTTGCAGTGTGGAGTTTGCCCAACAGCATGTGGCAGACCCCCCAAACACGTGGAAGAAGATTCTCTGGTCAGATGAAACAAAACTTGATCTTTTTGGCCATCATGGGAAATGCCATGTGTGGCGCAAACCCAACACCCTGAGAACACCATTCCTACAGTGAAGCATGGTGGTGGCAGCATCATGCTGTGGGGATATTTTTCATCTGCAGGGACAGGAAAGCTGGTCAGGACTGAAGGAAAGATGGATGGCACTAAATACAGGGCAATTCTGGAGGAAAACCTGTTTGAGTCAGCCAGAGGTTTGAGACTGGGATGAAGGTTCACGTTCCAGCAGGACAATGACCCTAAACATACTGCTAAAGCTACACTGGAGTGGTTTAAAGGGAAACATTTAAATGTCTTGGAATGGCCTAATCAAAGCCCAGACCTCAATCCAATTGAGAATCTGTGGTATAACTTGAAGATTGCTGTACACCAACACAACCCATCTAACTTGAAGGAGTTGGAGCAGTTTTGCCTTGAGGAATGGGCAAAAATCCCAGTGGCTAGATGTGCTAAGCTAACAGAGACATACCCCAAGAGACTTGCAGCTGTAACTGCAGCAGAGGGTAGCTCTACAATGTATTGACTTGGTAGGCATGTTGTGTAAATCAAATGGTCCTCACCCCCCAAAAATCCATTTGAATTCCAGCTTGTAATGCGACAAACACCAAGGGGGATGAATACTTTTGCAAGGCACTGTATCTCCTAGGGTTCATTATTGAACCTCAAGGTAACTATGTGTACCGTTTTAGGGCTAAAAAGGTACATACATGTTCCCAAGCAGTATATAAATGGTACAAATAAGTACCTTAGAGGGTACTGATCCAGGAACAAGCCATTGTACCTCTAAAGGTACAGGAGTGTACTTAATTTTCCAAGAGTGTGGTCTGTAACAAGTTCAAGTGATAAACGCACAACAGAATACGATTTTAAGAGTAATTCTTATCCTCGAAAGTGTACAATATCAGCATCATGAGTAATTCTCACCATGAACAGAGAGCTCTATAAGAATGTTGAGTGATTGATTGATTCTTATCCTCAGTAAAGAACAGTATGAATGCTTGCGTGATGTTTGCTCTTAATAGTCTGAAGAACAAACACTCAACACGTTTCTCTTCCTTAAACGGGAAGCGGTATTAATGCGTCATGTGATTCTCTCGATCAATAAACTGAGCCATGCGTACACTTTCGTCTGTTTGTGAAGATTCCCAGTCATCCAGGTCATAGTAACTGTGGGTGGTAAAAGAGAGCAACTGGACTTGCTTGAAGATTCTTGAAGACGTTTCACCTCTCATCCGAAAGGCTTCTTCAGTTCTGTCTGACTAGTAGGGAGTATCAGGTATTTATCCTCTCATGGATGAAAAGCTCATCTAAGGTGTCGTTGAGTCATCCTGTTGGTGTGGGTCACTGAGAATCTTCAAGCAAGTCCAGTTGCTCTCTTTTACCACCCATGGGTACTTTCGTCTGTTATTTTTTTTTTTTTAGTGAAGTGCATCATCAGGACAGGTCATGAATCCTTATAATGACTTTGATATTTTGGCCTTGACTAGTTCCAAAGGGGGTGGCACAGTGGTGTAGTGGTTAGCACTTTTGCCTCACAGCAAGAAGGTTCTGGGTTTGAGCCCAGCAGCCGACGAGGGCCTTTCTATGTGGAGTTTGCATGTTCTCCCCGTGTCTGTGTGGGTTTCTTCCGGGTGCTCTGGTTTCCCTGACAGTCCAAAGACATGCAGGTTAGGTTAATTGGTGACTCTAAATTGACCATAGATGTGAACTGTTGATTGTCTCTATGTATCAGCCCTGCGATGACCTGGTGACTTGTCCAGGGTGTACCCCGCCTCTCGCCCATAGTCAGCTGGGATAGGTTCCAGCTTGCCCGTGACCCTGCACAAGATAAGTGGCTACAGATAATGGATGGATAGTTCCAAAGGAGCGGTTTTGGGTTTGAACCTCACAACTGAGGAGTTTGCATGTTCTCCACATCCGTGTGTGTAGTTTCCTTCCACAGGCCAAAGACGTGGATTAGGTCAACTGGCTACTGGTGTGAATGTCAAGTCAAGTTTATTTGTATGGCGCTTTTAACAGTAGACATTGTCGCAAAGCAGCTTTACAGAAAATTAAAGGCTTCAAACATGAGCTAATTTTATCCTTAATGTATCCCCGACGAGCAAGCCTGTGCGATGGTGGCAAGGAAAAACTCCCCCAGACGACATGAAGAAACCTCGAGATGAACCAGACTCAAAAGGGAACCCATCCTCATCTGGGTGAGAACAGATAGCATGATTATAAATAACCCGCTTCTCGAACTGTGTAAACAGGAAACTCATTATAGTTTTAACATGAAGTCTGTTTTGTTGAGGTTATACACTGTTCATTGATGGAAACTTGAGTGCAAAACTGTTCAGGACAACTGCAGTCCTCAGACATAAATGTATTACTCTACACTACCGTTCAAAAGTTTGGGGTCACCCAGACAATTTTGTTTTTTCCATGAAAGTCACACTTTTATTTCCCACCATAAGTTGTAAAATGAATAGAAAATATAGTCAAGACATTTTTCTGGCCATTTTGAGCATTTAATCGACCCCACAAATGTGATGCTCCAGAAACTCAATCTGCTCAAAGGAAGGTCAGTTTTATAGCTTCTCTAAAGAGCTCAACTGTTTTCAGCTGTGCTAACATGATTGTACAAGGGTTTTCTAATCATCCATTAGCCTTCTGAGGCAATGAGCAAACACATTGGACCATTAGAACACTGGAGTGAGAGTTGCTGGAAATGGGCCTCTATACACCTATGGAGATATTGCACCAAAAACCAGACATTTGCAGCTAGAATAGTCATTTACCACATTAGCAATGTATAGAGTGGATTTCTGATTAGTTTAAAGTGATCTTCATTGAAAAGAACAGTGCTTTTCTTTCAAAAATAAGGACATTTCAAAGTGACCCCAAACTTTTGAACGGTAGTGTAAGTGTCCAGAGCCGTCTTCCAAGTGTGACCTTTGACTGTCCATATGGAGACGTCCTTTACATGATGTGATGAGACTCCAGTCAGACGTAGGGCATCAGGATGTTTGGCTTTGTGATAGCCCTGCGATAGCTTGGGAACCTGTCCAGGGTGTACCCTACTGTACGTCTCACCCGGAGTCAGCTGGGAGGGGCTCCAGCTTCCCCCGCGACTCTAATGATAAGCGGTATAGATAATGGATGGATAGTTCCAAAGGGAAGTAGAACAGAAGATTATCATGATTCGACAAGGTTAACACAAATGTCCACAGGACAAGCATTACATAATAGGGATATGTTTAGGATACCTGTCATGGTCACAAGGTAATAACTTTCAGTGCACAAAGGAGCAAACACAAACTGTTTGTGACCTTAAAGTGCTGATGACACGTTTTTGACATCTTTGGCGATGTTTTATAACATAAAAAGTAATTCCCGATGATCCATATATTAATTCACGAAGGCGCCTATTTTACAAGTTATGATAAAGAACGCGGCTATTTGGGCAAATTTGACGGGGCTGCAGCACCCAGGAGACGAAAGAGGAGGAGGAGCTATATGACGTCAGCGAAAGAACCTTCCTCCTAACTTACCAGTTTGTTGTTGATGCGACAGGAGTTCAGTTTGTCATTATTAGTATTATTATTATTATACATTATTTTATATATATAAGTTATTATGCCTTCGCGTTGTGTTGCCGGCTTTTGCTCCAAAACCCACAAGGATGGGGTAAGTTTATTCAAGTTTCCCAGAGATCCCGAGCTGCATGTGAAGTGGGTGAAGCAAGTCAGGCGCACTCGTGACAAGTGGGAGCCCTCACCAACATCCGTCCTGTGCTCTGAACACTTCGATTTGGATTGTTTTGATACCCTTCCCAGCTTAAAAGAATCTCTTGGGTGTTCAGTTCAGCACAAACGTGTGTTACTACCATCAGCAGTGCCTACACAGTGTTGCCAGATTGGGAGGAATCCCGCCCAGTTGGGCGGTTTCAAGTGCATTTTAGTGGGTTTTGAACATATTTTGGGCTGGAAAACGTCAGCAGTATCTGTTGCCAGATACTGCTGAAGTTTTCCAGCCCAAAATATGTTCAAAACCCACCAAAATGCACTTGAAACCACCCAACTGGGCGGGATTCCTCCCAATCTGGCAACACTGCCAGTATTCCGGAAGGGGTCTACTAGTAGCTATGCCGGATCCAAAGACAGTCCTCCTGTCAGAACATGTGTTGTGAAACGACATAAGATAAAGGTACGTAGAGCTATAGATTCTACATGAGCAATTAAAAGTTGGATATTTGCGTAACAACAGCTTCTTTTCACGTAATTATAACAGAAATCTAACATGTTTGCCATGTTGTATAGTTTATTTAAGAAATTGCATAGAGTCATGTTCATGTCATCAGCACTTTAAGTGCTATCGGGGTGTCTGAACGTTTGTTTGATTGTGGTTAGTTCCATTTTAAAGAGGTTGATAATTTAGCTTTTTAATTGCACTGCACTATGCTGATAAGAAACACTCTTGTTTCTTTCTGTGTATGCAAATCCTTGACTCGCAAGTGATGTCAAGGCAAAATAGAAACCCGGCTGTCGGCCATGTTGGTGGAGATACAAATGTTGGGTCAAGTGACATTCCATACAAAACACAGTTTTTCCACTGCTTTAAGCGTTCTTTTAGCGCTGCCATATCTTTGTGCTGTATATGGTTGCGGTCACAACAGTATTCGTGACCGTGGCGCGTTCCGATTTTTTAGAATTCCGTCCGTGATTCGGAAAGCGGGCGAGGAAACTCTGAGGCTTAGTACGGAGAGGAGACGAGACGAGCACGGCTGAACGACAGCAGGGCTGATCTAACAGAGGCTAAAACCAAAACAGCTCGTGTTTGCAGTGATCATTTTATCTCCGATGAGATTCAAAAGCTTTCTCGATATCATCATGTAAGAATTTTATTTCATGTTGCTAGAATTTTGCTATAAAATGAGTGTTCTCTCTTGTCGTGGTTCACTCGGTCGTTGGTATAATTTTAACACGTGTACTACCATTTCGCTTCTATGAGCGCCGGCAAAATTATGTGATAGAAACGATCCAGACTGGGCACCCACTCAGAAAACAGGCTAGGTTTCGTCCAAGGTCAGACTCGATTCTTCAGATAGAACGCGATATCAGGGTACTCGATGGTCAGTAGAAGCGTCTTATCTTCAGAAAAGTCTGACTTTTTTAAATAATATGGGTCAAACCCACACATATCTCATCTTCTCTTTGTATCGAATCTTCACTCAATCGTTCAAATCGTGGTAATGCTGAGAAAATTCAGCGTTGTTTACAGACGCTTTCAGCGGCTGCCGTCCTAGTTGCTTTGTATATCCACCATCATGGCGGACGCTCATGACGTAGCACATTTTGATCACGTGGTTGCAAGTCATACTGTATATACCCAGAGAAATGACAAATAAAGTGAATCTTGAACCTCTTCAGTATTGGTAGTCAACAAGAAAACGAGCAAATGGAACCTACCCTGGCGGTCCTCTAATCAGGCACAGACCCATGCTTACGTATATAACCTTCATAATCTTTGTTACGAAGTATAATTTCAGAAAAGAAAAATCCAGTGTTGTGAGAACAAAATATTCAGGGTGGTACAGTGGTGTAGTGGTTAGCACTGTCGCCTCACAGCAAGAAGGTTCGGAGTTCGAGCCCAGCAGCCAACGAGGGCCTCTCTGTGTGGAGTTTGCATGTTCTCCCCGTGTCTGTGTGGGTTTCCTCCTGGTGCTCCGGTTTCCCCGACAGTCCAAAGACATGTGGTTAGGTTAAAATGGGGCAGCCTTGGGCTGAAGTGCCCTTGAGTGAGGCATCTAACCCTCAACTGCTCCCCAGGCGCTGTTAGCATGGCTACCCACTGCTCTGTGCAGGGCTTTGAACCGGTTCAAGGAACGAAAACGAAAACCGGGAACTTTTTCTATTTCACATGGAACAGAAACGAAACCAGAAACTTTATTATGTTTTATGTTCCGGAACAGAAACGCTTATTAAAAATAATGGTAACCGGTTAATACCGGTTTTTATTTCGTTCCTCAAAGTTTCCGTAGCCTACAAATAAAAGTCATTCTTCTTCTGCGCAAGTTTCTATGACCCGCTGGGGTTCACTTCCTGTGTGACGTTCGCTGACTGAATGGAGAGAGCGGGAAGGTGGACTACTATGGAATCAATTTTGTGCCAAAATGTTCATACAATGGCGGCACGGTGGTGTAGTGGTTAGCGCTGTCGCCTCACAGCAAGTAGGTCCTGGGTTCGAGCCCCGTGGCCGGCGAGGGCCTTTCTGTGCGGAGTTTGCATGTTCTCCCCGTGTCCGCGTGGGTTTCCTCCGGGTGCTCCGGTTTCCCCCACAGTCCAAAGACATGCAGGTTAGGTTAACTGGTGACTCTAAATTGAGCGTAGGTGTGAATGTGAGTGTGAATGGTTGTCTGTGTCTATGTGTCAGCCCTGTGATGACCTGGCGACTTGTCCAGGGTGTACCCCGCCTTTCGCCCGTAGTCAGCTGGGATAGGCTCCAGCTTGCCTGCGACCCTGTAGAAGGATAAAGCGGCTAGAGATAATGAGATGAGATGTTCATACAATACTTTTGAAATATCAAACAAAAACGACAAATCAAAATACACAAAAAGAAAAAAATGTCAATTTTTTTAGACAGGCAAACAAATTATTCGTGTAATCGTGCAAAATATCAGTCTATTACTCTTCAGAAACCTTTTATTTTTGCTCCGCGTCTTTCTCAGCTTTGTTTGACGTAATTTATTTTGGTTGCGATTCCAGCTTTCTCGTTTGCGCTCCCTGACTTTTTGCTTGCAGTTTTGGCACAAACTTGACGTGTGGGTGGGCTGTCCAGGACAATAAAAGCTGGAATCGCAACCAAAATAAATTACGTCAAACAAAGCTGAGAAAGACGCGAAACAAAAATAAAAGGTTTCTGAAGAGTAATAGACTGATATTTTGCACGATTACACGAATAATTTGTTTGCCAGTCTAAAAAAAATTGACATTTTTTTCTTTTTGTGCATTTTGATTTGTCGTTTTTGTTTGATATTTCAAAAGTATTGTATGAACATTTTGGCACAAAATTGATTCCATAGACTACTATCACGTCTCCACATCTTAAATAAGAGGTAAATATTGCAGTCTATCGTTATTCGAAAACGTCAATTTCAAACACGATATCAATATATTTGTCCACGTTAATGAGAGGCTCGCGAACATTAAATGACGTTAACCTCTGTTAGCCTATCAATGCATAGGGCCTGACTAGCCTTTGGTAACACACTAAACGAATTATCTTTCATTTTTGGCACTTTTTCTGTTTGTGTAGATGGGAAGACATACTGAGAATCCAAATCGCCAACATTTGAAATAATAATTGTTTTGAATTATTTCTTGTCTTATTTAATGAAGGTTGTAATAGAATTAGCCTACATTTGGCTTAAGCTGGATGAGACAGAGACATAATTTTATAGCCATTTGTTAAACAGCTGACAGGGAACGTAATTAACCGTTCCGGGAACGAAATTTTTTTTGTTCTAACCGGTTCGGGAACGTCTATTTAATGGTGGAACCCAAAACCGGAAACGTTAAAATTCCGTTTCTGTTCGGAACAAACCAATAGGAAAAAAAATTCTGGTTCAAAGCCCTGGCTCTGTGTGTGGTCATTTCTCACATATATAAGTGTGTTCACTGCTTCAGATGGGTACAATGCAGAGAGGAATTTCACAAGTGTACGTATGATGAATAAAATTCTTCTTATTATTATTTAATGACTTTGTGCAGTAGCAGAGCTTTGAGAAAAACGAAGAGTTACCTGACGGTTGCTCTGCGACCAAACTCTCAAAACATACAAAATACTTTTTAAACACAAGAATAGAAGTCCAGCAGATATCTGGCTTCACAACAACGTTACCCGTCATACTAAGCAATCCGTTCTCAAGGCGTTAAATTACTGGAGTGAGATGGCTGACGATTAAAGGAAGCTTAAGTGATGAATTTCCGTATTCGTTCTATTTAAACTCAACATGTGGCAGGAGGTGAGATACAGTCCCATACGCTGCAGCAGCAGTTTCAGTGTCCATCCCAGAGCTGAACTCCTATCAGTCAGTGATGAAGTGCACAAATGAAACAGGGAACGCTCCTCTTCTGATAGGATCGCCTTCAATGTGCCCCACCTGAAAGATACAACACACCATCAGAGGAGAGTCTCCGGTAAAACACTGGTGAATACGTGGGTGTGTGCATCACTGCTGACGTGTCAATGTTGCTTGGAACCAGGGCCGCTGACAGCTTTGGCTGGGGCCGGGACAAAATGCTCTGAATGGGCCCCCCCGGGCCAACCCACACACACACACCTCTCTTATCCCCAGTGTTGGGCACGTTACTTTCAAAAAGTAATTAGTTATAGTTACTAGTTCTATATAGTTCTACAATCTGTATTCCTTGGTGCAGTTGGCATAAAAGAGGTCATAGACATTGTAAGGAGACGTGAAAGTAAAACCTCCACTGACTGGAATGATATTGATATGAGTTTAATAAAAAAAAGTTATTGAAGAAATTGTAGAACCATTTACTCACATATGTAATATGTCTTTTCAATCTGGTAAATTTCCAAACAACATGAAAATAGCTAAAGTTATACCTTTATATAAATGTGGGGATAGACACCATTACACAAATTACAGGCCAGTTTCTTTACTCTCTCAGTTCTCCAAGATCCTCGAAAAACTGTTCACAGCAAAACTAGACAACTTCATTGAAAAATATAAACTTTTAGCTGACAGTCAATACGGATTCCAGAAAGACAAATCAACAATCCTGGTATTAATGGAACTTATTGAGAAAATCACAAATGGTATAGACAATAAAAAACATGTTATGGGAATTTTCATAGATCTAAAGAAAGCATTTGATACAATAAATCACGACATTCTATTCAAAAAATTAGAGAGGTATGGTATCAGAGGGGTTGGTTTGGACTGGGTGAGGAGCTACTTAAGTAACAGGCAACAATTTGTAAAAATTGGAGATCACACATCTGAGTATTTGCCCGTAACATGTGGAGTACCGCAAGGGTCTGTCTTAGGTCCTAAACTGTTTATATTGTACATTAATGATTTATGTAATGTATCAAGTATAATGAAATGCATATTATTTGCTGATGATACAAACATCTTTTGCGCCGGGGACAATGCACAGCAGCTTATGGAAACAATCACAACCGAAATGAATAAATTAAAAAGGTGGTTTAACGTAAACAAATTGTCATTGAATTTGAGTAAAACAAAGATTATGTTATTTGGAAAATATAAGTCGAACCCTCAAGTTGAATTGAAAATTGACAACATAACCATAGAAAGAGTGTATGAAATAAAATTTCTGGGTGTGATTGTTGATCATAAAGTCTGCTGGAAACCGCATATTAATCATGTTAAAGCAAAAATAGCAAAGATTACTGCAATTTTGGGGAAATCAAGACACATTCTGGACTATAAATCACTACATACTCTGTATAATGCACTCATACTTCCATATCTGAGCTACTGCGTGGAGATATGGGGTAATACCTACAAATCTAACCTGCAGCCGTTATGCACATTACAAAAAAGAGTAATAAGAATTGTCAATAATACGGGATATCTTGAGCATACAAACGCATTATTCGCAAAAGCACACACTCTGAAATTCACTGATCTGGTTAAACACAAGACTGCACAAATTATGTATAAAGCAAGACATAACCTTCTTCCGGGTGAGGTACAAAATACGTTTATGGAAAGGCAGGGTGGGTATAACCTGAGAGGGGAAATGAATTTTAAGAGAGTAAATGTTAGAACAACTATGAAAAGTATGTGCATAACAGTCTGTGGGGTGCAATTGTGGAATGGTCTGGAAAATGAACTCAAAAATAGCACCAACATAAAACTGTTTAAAAAATTATATAAAAACATATGAGAATGAGGACAGGCAGACTATATAGGTGATGATGAAATTGAGAGTAAGTCTGTGACTGGTCTTCTTGTATTTAGTGTATAGTTATAGGTATGTGTATATGTATGTACTGTATAGATGTATTGTATGTGTGTCTATATGCATAACATAAATATCTGTATATATGATTTGATTTGGTCGATATTATACCATGTCGGTATGTTTTGGTATGTTGGTATGTTTTCTTTTTTGTTTATTGCTTTTGTTTTCTTTTGTATATATAGTTTATTATGGTGGAAAGTGACATTTGATTAGCGGTGGTATAGAGGGTTAGGATTGGATAAGTTATTACTTCTTCCTAATCCTTTCTGAACATTGTTATGTTATTGCCTTGTGGCTACGCTATTCTGTTTGTTTATGATGATGTTTTGATTATTGTATTTTTTATTTAAATTTTTATTTTTATATCTTTCTTCTTTATTGTTCAGAATAAAGTAATCAATCAAATCAAATCAATCAATAGTTACTAGTTACTTTTCCCAAAAAGTAACTGAGTTAGTAATGGAGTTACTTTGTCATAAAAGTAACTAATTACCAGGGAAAGTAATTATTCCGTTACATTTTGTTCCCCCTCAAAAAAAAATCAAATTCAATTAGTGTAATCATAATAAAAGTGAATGTTAAATGTGTTTAATGACTGAAATGGACACTTAACAGAACCAATTAGTAACGTTATCTACACTATATTAATATTTTTGTGGGACAATGTGAGATAAGACATCTATCAAATGTAATATATTTTTGTAGTTATTAAAATTATGTTACTAATTACTGGCCACTGACGAGGACAAACGCTTTGTTCCTCGACATAATGTGCATTGCACGTAGATATTTTTGCCTTTTATTTCAAGTAATGGCTGTATTTCCAATGTGAAAGCGCAGTGCTGGGCTGACCGCTCGCCATCGCTGGGTCTTCCGATTGAAGGAGCGCGCAGTAGTGCAGTAGGCGTGGCCTACCTACGTATGTTGTCCAAATCTACTCTGATTGGCTTACTGTGCCGTTGTCTCGTGTCTCCCCGCCCCACACGAAAGCAGAGTAAAGCAAGGCTGAACGAGCAGCGTGCCAGATGAAAACAGCTTTAATAAAGTAACGCATAGTATTTTATTGTAAGTAACGGGAACGGCGTTATAACGATGTAAAAAGTAATTAGTTAGATTACTCGTTACTAAAAAAAGTAACGCCGTTAGTAACGCCGTTTGTTTCTAATGCCGTTATTCCCATCACTGCTTATCCCAGTCTCTCCTCACTCCAACCCTTAAATGACAGGTATTCAAAAACCATTCAACCGGTCAACAACCATTTCATTTTAGCATTTCAACATTTTTACAGTTTTAACATTTCCTTAGTCTGCAACTATTCAGGTGCGAAATGCAATGCGCCGGACTTTTGTTGTGCGTGCGTGCGTACTGTCCAGTGTGAAAAGCAGAGAAGAACACACCGCTCGAGCGTGCCTTGGTTGGGGTTACTTTACGGGGCTGGAAAAAGTTGGCTGTGTCTTATCTGGCTCAGCTGTCCCACTGCCTTTGCTAGTACCTGCTGCATCATCTGAATCTTTTTTTAAAATATTTATGCAGTGAGCCCCTGAGTCTCTTGGTTTCTTCCTCTCTTTTTCTCTTTTCTTTTCTTTGCTCCTGACTTGTGCATGTTGGCAAATGGCACGCACGCTGATTGTCGAAGCGCTATGATCGAACGATGTCGTTTTTTTCCCCTTAATCAAAGAGTCAGACCAAACCATTTTTGCATTAGGGGTGGTAGGGGGTTCTTGACGCCTTTTTCAAAGACAATAAAGGCAAAAGATCTAGAAATCATTTATTGAATGCAAATATAGCACATTTCTCCCCCAAATCAACATTTTGAAATGAAATAAAATAATTGCAACTTCATGAGAGCCCAGTTCTAGGCCCTCCCCATTCCTGGGCCCGGGACAACATACCCGTTTGTCCCCCCCCTGTCAGCGGGCCTGCTTGGAACCTTAAGAAAAAAGCACTTTATTCAAGTGTGCTTCTAGTATACTTCTTTTAAACTAAAAATAAGAGAGTATGTGTGAGTGCAGGTTCGCTCTCACTAGCCTCGAACCTCGAAGTTCTTTCAGACGCGGCACACGACAGAAATAAAAAGTCTTGAATGCAGCTTTTCTGAGTTGTCTGTATCTTTACTAAAACTTTCAGTCATACAAAACAAAAGATGAATTCCTAACTTCTAAATCTGACGTGCTGCAGCAAGGCACGGTGCCGATGGCGCCGGTCAAAAGACTGTGGTGCGCCTTGGTTCGAGGCTTCTGTTCTGTCGTCTTTAATGCGTGATCACATTTGTTTACTACTTCCGCAGCAAGTCAAATTGCATCACAGCTTCGTAATAACTACGTTCTTACATTACTAAATGAATTCTTAACATTACTAAGATGCATTTATATTCTTATTCTACAAATTAACCAGAAATATTATAACAAAGTATTAATGGAAATATTAATTCTAAATGTACATATATGCAATCTATATCTATTTTACATCTCTTACAATGCAAATATGAATTTTCAGTTAAACATAAAAATGGCTCTAACAGTATGCTTTCAGTTTACTTTTTATTTACTTATCAGAGATATACTTAATAAAGTTATACACTTGGCTTATACTGAAAAGTATATCCAAAAGTCTAAGTGTATTAAAGGGGAACAGAGGGCAATATATAGAGTAAATATAACAATAAAACACACATTAACGAACCTTATTCAAGACTTACAAAAGTTTTTTGTTCTAAGGTTGGAAAGTTATAGTGTTTTGAAAGTAGCTCGAGCAAACTATTTCCGCAGTTTGAACAGCCCGCCATGATATTACTTTTATCCAATCAGAATGCACGTTCGTTTTCTCTGCGTAACACTCATGACGTATGTATGTGCCCAGTTGTGTTGGCTCATTGAGGTTGGGAATAGCACGTGTGAAATACCTGTTTCTGCCTCTTGCGACGATTTCGCAAGTCCACGGGTGGCGCCTATCTCATTGCAGCAAATAAATTCTGCTGGACTCGTGAGCAACTCCACGTTACATTTTCCGCACGAGCACCACGCCGTGTCACCTGCACGCAGACGCTCTGCCCCACGCTCGCCATGCCCATGGTCGGCATCAGTCTCATCCTCGCCGTCATCCAAGCTTTCTTCTCTTATTTCATCACCGGAGTCGAGAGTACCTCTCCTAGGTTCAAACTGGTACCCTTCTAAGCCATAGCCTGCTTGCAGTGTGTCTTGCGGGATCTCTTCGTATGATTCGACAGAGCTGTCGCTTTCACTTGATGCGCCCGACGCCATGATTACACGCTTATCTCCTAGTGCAGTGGGTAGGGCTGACGTCACGGTCTTTTAAAAATGGCGACTCTTGTGCGGTTTAGCGTATAAAGTATTATATTTACAATTACCAAGATATTTCGTTGTTTTCTAGTACATAAATCTGATAGAATACTTAAGAATACGTTACTTTGTCACATCAACAACTGTATATATTATATTTGGTACCCCTTTAAGCTTATACTTAAACTTTTGATCAAGATATACTTAACAAAAGTGTAATAAAGTATTAAAATATTTGTGCCTTATGTTTAAGTGTACTTGCCCTGTAGTTGTGCTTCAGCATTGTTGATTCTTAGGTATGTCTGTGGTTCCATATAAGGTTTTTTTTTTTTAATTTCTCCTGAGTGGGATAATTAATTTTTATTTCTTTTTCTTTAGAGCTTGGATGTCAATTTCAGTTGTCATTGCCATGTTTGGCATTTAATACAATGTTGCTTTAAATTTTGATTTTTAAAGAAAATGAATATGTTCTTAATCCTGAGTATCTGTTGTTAATTTGTGAATTCTTACCTTTATAACGTCATTGTAACTTAAGGTACAAAACACTTAAGTTGTCTACTGGTAGTGTGCATGAGGTAAGGGTTAGGGCTAGAAAACTAAAAGTATACCTAGAAGGGTAATTGCAGTATACTTCAAAACTAAAAAAAGTGGACTAGAAGTATAAAACAAGTAAACTACAGCGGCACTTGAAAGTTTGTGAACCCTTTAGAATTTTCTATATTTCTGCGTAAATATGACCCAAAACAACATCAGATTTTTACACAAGTCCTAAAAGTAGATAAAGAGAACCCAGTTAAACAAATGAGACAAAAAATATTATACTTGGTCATTTATTTATTGAGGAAAATGATCCAGTATTACATATCTGTGAGTGGCAAAAGTATGTGAACCTTTGCTTTCAGTATCTGGTGTGACCTCCTTGTGCAGTAATAACTGCAACTAAACGTTTGCGGTAACTGTTGATCAGTCCTGCACACCGGCTTGGAGGAATTTTAGCCCGTTCCTCCGTACAGAACAGCTTCAACTCTGGGATGTTGGTGGGTTTCCTCACATGAACTGCTCGCTTCAGGTCCTTCCACAACATTTCCATTGGATTAAGGTCAGGACTTTGACTTGGCCATTCCAAAACATTCACTTCATTCTTCTTTAACCATTCTTTGGTAGAACGACTTGTGTGCTTAGGGTCGTTGTCTTGCTGCATGACCCACCTTCTCTTGAGATTCAGTTCATGGACAGATGTCCTGACATTTTCCTTTAGAATTCGCTGGTATAATTCAGAATTCATTGTTCCATCAATGATGGCAAGCCGTCCTGGCCCAGATGCAGTAAAACAGGCCCAAACCATGACACTACCACCACCATGTTTCACAGATGGGATAAGGTTCTTATGCTGGAATGCAGTGTTTTCCTTTCTCCAAACATAACACTTCTCATTTAAACCAAAAAGTTCTATTTTGGTCTCATCCATCCACAAAACATTTTTCCAATAGCCTTCTGGCTTGTCCATGTGATCTTTAGCAAACTGCAGACGAGCAGCAATGTTCTTTTTGGAGAGCAGTGGCTTTCTCCATGCAATCCTGCCATGCACACCATTGTTGTTCAGTGTTCTCCTGATGGTGGACTCATGAACATTAGCCAATGTGAGAGAGGCCTTCAGTTGCTTAGAAGTTACCCTGGGATCCTTTGTGACCTCGCCAACTATTACACACCTTGCTCTTGGAGTGATCTTTGTTGGTCGACCACTCCTGGGGAGGGTAACAATGGTCTTGAATTTCCTCCATTTGTACACAATCTATCTGACTGTGGATTGGTGGAGTCCAAACTCTTTAGAGATGGTTTTGTAACCTTTTCCAGCATGATGAGCATCAACAACGCTTTTTCTGAGGTCCTCAGAAATCTCCTTTGTTCGTGCCATGATACACTTCCATAAACATGTGTTGTGAAGATCAGACTTTGATAGATCCCTGTTCTTTAAATAAAACAGGGTGCCCACTCACACCTGACTGTCATCCCATTGATTGAAAACACCTGACTCTAATTTCACCTTCAAATTAACTGCTAATCCTAGAGGTTCACATACTTTTGCCACTCACAGATCTGTAATATTGGATCATTTTCCTCAATAAATAAATGACCAAGTATAATATTTTTGTCTCATTTGTTTAACTGGGTTCTCTTTATCTACTTTTAGGACTTGTGTGAAAATCTGATGATAGTTTAGGTCATATTTATGCAGAAATATAGAAAATTCTAAAGGGCTCACAAACTTTCAAGCACGACTATAAAGTAAAAGTGGGCCAATTTAGTCCCAAGAAGTATTAGATTAGTTTATAAGTATACTGTAAGTGCATTGATATCAGTATACTTGGTACACAAAAGTATACTTAAGGAAATATACTTTAACTTAAGTATACTTAATAAAATGAACTTGAAGTATACTTCTTTTTTATAAGGGAAGCTAATGCTGAACTGCAACCAACGCTTCATATAAAGTGTGTGTGTGTGTATATACACTCACCCACCACTCACTGTCTTCCTCTCCATCTACTATGATCACCTCTCCCTCAGTGAAAGTCAGTTCATCTGGGTTATCAGCTACACACTTGTAGATGGCTTTCACCCGCTTAGGTTTATTTTTCTACCACACACACACACACGATCAAATGTTAGTGTCATGTTTATTAACTTTTGACTTTTTTTCTACTTCAAATATCCACAAGTTAAGCTGAATACTTTGACACTTTATAAATGCCCGTTCATCCGTACCTTAAAACAGGCTTCAAAATAACTCACACATAAGGAAATGAGTCACATCATATTCATCTTACATTTTCTGTCAGAGCCACATCATCAGAAGAAGAAAAAAAAGTTTTATGGCACAGTATAAACTGAGCTTCAGAGTCAGACAAGTTTTAACTAGTGAAAGTATTGCTTGGTCTGAATTCAGACACTATTTTTTTTTAATATAATAATTCCAGTGCATCCAGTATATCCACCTCAAATTTACACATATAATGTCTTTTAACTTTATTATTACCTCACCTGGGACGGCGTCCACCAGGGGGCGAGGTATTGTTTTCAGTGGAGTTTCTTTGTTTGTTTGTTTTTTGTCATCAACATTACGGGAAAACGGCTAGACCATCTCATCTCATCTCATTATCTCTAGCCGCTTTATCCTTCTACAGGGTCGCGGGCAAGCTGGAGCCTATCCCAGCTGACTACGGGCGAAAGGCGGGGTACACCCTGGACAAGTCGCCAGGTCATCACAGGGCTGACACATAGACACAGACAACCATTCACACTCACATTCACACCTACGGTCAATTTAGAGTCACCAGTTAACCTAACCTGCATGTCTTTGGACTGTGGGGGAAACCGGAGCACCCGGAGGAAACCCATGCGGACACGGAGAGAACATGCAAACTCCGCACAGAAAGGCCCTCGCCGGCCACGGGGCTCGAACCCGGACCTTCTTGCTGTGAGGCGACAGCACTAACCACTACACCACCGTGCCGCCCGTATGGCTAGACCGATCTTCATGAAACTTTCAGGATAGATGGGCATTGGTCTCAAATAGAACCAACATTTTGAGGATCATCTGGTCAAGGTCACCAAAAAAGTCAATCTTGTTTTTTTTTTTCCTGATATCTTCCTTCATATTCATCATATTTACTTCAAATCAATTCCAGAATGTTCATCTTTCGATTCTGCTTCCATTGATACGCTACATGATGGGGTCTCTCATAGTTTTCTTAGCGGTTGGGAGTCAAATATCGGGGGGGAGGGGGGTCCAAGGTCATTGCTAAAATTTGAATATTTTCCATTATAACTCGAAAATGGTTAGAGATGCTTATCATTATCAACATCTAGGAAGTCATATATGGGCTTTCATTTAGCACCATGACCTTTGATCTTGTTTGTTTGCGTGTCTGTCTATAAACAATCTAGCGTCTAGACGGCTGCACCGATTGACTTCAAATTTTCAGGGTAGGTGGGCAATGGTCCTTAGATTACCTGAGTATATTTTGGGGGTAATCGGGTCAAGGTGAAGGTCACCGGAAAGATCAACCTTTTGGTCAAAATAACATTTTCCATTATAACTCAAAAACGGTTGCTGACAGACAAATGTTTACTCTTATGATCCTGGGTATGACATTAAACTGCATCCGGTGGCAAGGCTCCTGCTAGGGATGGATGGGGCTTTGGGGAGAGTGGAGTCACCCCTTAATTGTCATTACTCCCAGGTCCTCTCGGACCCGGAGTGGTAGCACCTGTTAGGGTGCCAGCTATGGCTCAAATAGCTCCACTGCCTTGTGGATGGCTAGGGATAGCCTGAGGCTAAGGGAGTCAACCCTAACAGAAAACAACGGGGAATGCCTACCCCATACATGTAAAGTCTGGGCATGCCCACAAGGAATCACTCCTACCACACAGAGAAAGTCCCTTCCAGTGGATGTTTGGGTGGTGCCAGCAAGCATTGTGGAGTGCTCAGGACTGGATGAGGCACATAAGGCTTCCAGGCCATCCACCGCACCCAACTCCATGTTCTGCCGTCTCGACCTCGTCTTGGATCTTGGGCGAGAGAGTGAGGTTGGCACAGTGCAACCCATCCTCACTTTAATTCAACACCTAGCGCAAGTCATGCCTACTCATCCACTTCACCTGCGTTCATTTCGTGCAAGGATAGGCCTTATCAGCCACCTTTGCACACACTGCACTGGATGAAAGGATCATCATGGTCATCTTCGAACACGAAGGACGAACGCATTATGAGCATATAGGAACTCCCATATGGCCTTTCATTTGGCGCCATCATCTTTGACCCTGAAAAGTCAAACTCAAGGTCACGGATTTTCAGAGGACTGCAACTTGAAAACGGTTGATTGTAGACAGATATTTACCATTATCAACTTATAGGAAGTGCCATATGGGCTTTCATTTGGCACCATGACCTTTGGCCTTGAAATGTCAAACTCAAGGTCATGGATTTTCATAAGACTATAACCTGACAGCTGATGATTGAGAAATATCATCATTATCAACATGTAGGCATAAAATAAGTGCTGCCGGGCGAGGTTTGTTTTGGCTGGCAACACTTATTATTGTTATTAATGGCATTTAGCAGATGCTCTTATCCAGAGCAATATGCAACATACCCAGAGCAGCTGGGGAGCAGTTAGGGGTTGCTCAAGGGCATTTCAGCCATTTTTGCTGGTCCAGGGAATTGAACCAGCAACCTTTTGGTCCCAAACCTGCTGCTCTAACCATTAGGCCATGGTTTCCCCATAACTTTAGACTTATAACTGAATAAAAACTCTTTGTATTCATAAGTATAACCTACGGAACCTCAGAAGGGATATGGAGGGAAAAAAAAGAAAAACTTTTAGGAGATCAATGTTCTTCCAGGTCAGTTCGGCAAACACGCGATGAGTGTGTCCCTTTGCACTAATATTCTCTTCAGATTCCTCTCAGTTATGTGAAAACTGCGCTACTGTCGAGCACCGATTTGATGTATTTATATTTGAGGTCAATCTCAAAATAAAATTTCTTGAAAAGTTATGCAAGGTTTATATTTCTGAACTGGTGTGTACGGACCTCTAAATAGAGTTTACGCAACATTAAAATGTACTGGTGTTAGAATTTCCTACTGTTTTACCAATGCAAGCTGTAGGATATTCAACATTGTGCTACGTTATCAGCATTTACAGGATCTAGACTGTGTGACTAATCACGTCGTTTCTTGCTAGAGGGTAGGCACTGAGGTCACCACATGCAGAAGTCACCAAGTTCTGGCGTTAGCGTTCATCTTGAATGCTGCGGATACATCTTTTTTTTTTCCTTCCATTTTCCTTCTGGGGCTTCATAATAAACAAAAGACATGTTTATAAAATTAACCTGATCGGGAAAAGTATTTAGATTTCATACAGCCCATGCACAGCTCCTCAGATTAAAAAAGAAGAACAAGTACAGCTTTTAAACAAAGAATTTAGACCAGGGGTTTTCAAAGTGTGGGAGAGTCAGCCCCCCCTCGGAGAGCAAATAAACAACAGCGCCCCCCTTACAATTTTTGTTGTTGCTATACTTAATGTTCCATTCGTATTTTTAAAAAATGGTTGTTGTACACATTTTTTTCTTTTTCACATTTTAAACATCTGTGCTTTTTAAAACAGCTTGCTTTACACATTTTAAACATCTCATAGCATCGTTAGCTAGCACCTCTTGGCAGACAACACACTGTGGCAGTGGAGCATCTTCAGATCCAGTCCATGAAAATCCAAACTTTAAATAATCGTGGTCATACTTCCTTCTTTTTCCAGTCCCCCAGGATTCCGCGGGCCTTTTTTGTGATTGTTGCGGGCTAAAATGTCTGATGTTGCGGGGGTTTTCCAAAAAATTGCGATGAAAGTTGCGGTGTTTTTTAGGTTTTTGTTGCGATTACATTGCGGGAGGAAGTGAAAGTTGCGAGAAATTGTTGCGATTTTCTCTTTTTGTGATTAAAATTGAGTGATATGTTAAATATTAAGTTATTACTGAAAAACTATTGATTAAAAAAACAGACACTGAGAAATGGTCCTATAAACAACTTTACCAATATAAAAGATTAGCAGGACTACAAAAATGCAGAAAAATAGGCTTCACTTATCCAAATGCACCTGTTGGTTCAAAAGTTAAAGTGCAGAGAACCTCACAGCACAACATGAAGTTACCTTAAAATATAATATAAATGTCTCAGCTTTCATGTAAGAAAAAAAACTATTAATACTAGTACTGTGTGCAGGCAGTCTCTCCTGAAGAATAAATTAAACAATAATTATAAACTAATAAAATAAATGGCTCAGGCTTCATAGAAGAAAAAAAAAACAATTTGAACAGAATCTCACAGTATGATGCTGAAGCTGCCTAAACAATGGAAAATAAAATACCATTTTGGCAAAAACGTTGGCATCCATTAATTTCTTGTATTAAGTAAAAAAAAAAAAAAACATGTAAAGTGCGCACAGTCCTTCACTGTAAACATAACACACTTTCAGTAACAGAATTTAAGCCTATATAAACACTGACTCGCACATCATGCAATGTTGCCAGATACTGCTGACGTTTTCCAGCCCAAAATATGTTCAAAACCCGCCAAAATGCACTTGAAACCGCCCAATCTGGCAACACTGCGCGCATGCTGCTTCTCTTGAACGTATACAAGGAAGTAAGGCGGAAGGTAGTTTGTCGACGTCACCTCAAGACGACGCCAACGGTTGGTCAAATTTGCGGGGAAGTTGTGGTGATTGGATATAATTGCAGCACCGCCCTGAATTCGCGGGGATTGGTTGAATTTGCATTGAAGTTGCAAATCGCAACATCCTGGAGGCTCTGTTTTTTTGCTTGGCCCAGACTCTGTCTCCTCACTCACTGTAGCTTTAGGTACTAAAAATCGATCCATTTTGTCTCTGGTAAAGGCTAGTTGAAGTTCACTAAATGTCCGCAATAGTAACTTATTCTGGTTTATTTTTCCTCACGTTGCGCCCCCCCTTAAGAACTCTGGCACCCCCCAGGGGGGGCGTGCCCCACACTTTGAAATGCCCTGATTTAGACAAACTGGTGTTTTGTTTTGTTTTTTTGGAACAAAAGAAGAAACAAAAATTGAAATTTTTACCAATAATTCAGCATGTCCTGTTTGCAGAAAGAAGGCTTGTGTGGATTATACCGAAAGCACCACATCCTCAGTGAAGTACAGAGGGCGGAGCAACATGATATGAGGCTGCTTCTGTGCAAACAGTACTGGGGTATTACACATCAAAGCAAACATGACTGCGCAAGGGACCGGGACATATTAGAGGAGAATTTCATCCCATTGGCCAAAACCACAGAATCAGGGGAGAAGATGGAATTTTCAACAAGACAACGATCCCAAACATACAGCCAAAAGTAACTCTAGAAGGCTTTGCAAGGTATGTGGATGACACCTGGGTGAAAATCAAAACCCATGAGGTGGAAGCCTTCACAGCGCACATCAATGCAGTGGATATCAACATCAAGTTCACTCGGGAGTACATCAGTGGAAACAACCCAGCCTTTTTGGACTGCGGCATGCACATCGAACAAGACAGAAGCCTAAGCACCAAGGTCCACCAGAAACCCCCCCACACAGACCAGTACCTACTGTTTGACTCTCACCACCTACTGGAACACAAATTGGGGGTCATTAGGACCTTCCATCACAGGGCTCAGAACATTCCTACAACGGTAGATGGAAAAGAGAAGGAGCAAAACCACATCAAGGAAGCACTTCAGAAGAAGTGCGGGTATCCCAACTGGGCTTTCGTCAAGACCAGAAAAAGAGACATAACGGACAGGGAAGAAAACAGTTTCATTCCCTACATTTCTGGACTATCTGAGAAACTCAGGAGGTTCTTCAACAAACACAACATTCCTGTACATTTCAGACCCAGTAACACTTTGAGGCAGAAATTGGTCCACCCTAAAGACAGAATACACAGACACAAACAGGACAATGCAGTGAGGAACGCACGGACCTGTAAATTTGAGAAACGAAACAACCGCTTCACAGGCGCATGGCTCAACACAAGAGAGCCAGTTCCTCAGGCCAAGACTCTGCAGTCTATCATCATCTCAATAACAAACGACACTCGTTTCAGGACCGCAATGTACGCATTCTAGCCAGAGAAGACCGATGGTTTGAAAGAGGAGTAAAAGAAGCCATCTTCGTCAACCACTGAACAGACGAGGTGGTCTGAGACACCACTTATCAGCCAGAGTCCTTGGCACACTTCCCAGAAAACTGAATACACATCCACACCAAGACTCAGCTGACTTCAATGACTCACGTGATGACAGAGAACCAACGACCCACAGATCACCCTAACGACTCTCTAGGCTGCTAACACCATTCATACCCAGCCTCCAGTGACCTACAGGATGACTCAACGACCCATGAGACCTCAACGACTCTCCTTAGGGTTGCTTTTGATCCACTAGAGGATAAATACCTGGAACTCCCCACTAGTCAGACAGAACTGAAGAAGCCTTTCGGATGAGAGATGAAACATCTTCAAGAATTTCAAGCAAGTCCACTTGCCTTCTTTAGCGACCACGGTTTACTATGACCTGGATGGCTGAGAACCTTCACAGACGAGGCTTTGCAAGGTACAGACCACGTCCAGACTTGAATCCCGTATAAAATATATGAAATATTTTAAAATTGTGAGTCTATCAGAGGGACCCGTCTCACCTTGGAGGAAGTGATGATGATCTGCCAAGAGGAATGGGCCAAATATACAATGGTGCAAAAACTTAATTACTTGTTAAAAACTTAATAACAGCAGCTTTAGTCAAAACGTTGGCAATTTTTTCTCTCTATCAATTTCGTTTTTTTTAAAGCATATCTTCATTTATGTTTATGCATTTTTTGTTCATTTTTCCAAATACCAAAGTCAAAAGATATGATGTGTGCATATTTGAAGTGGAATTATATTACATCATAAAAGCAAAAGTGTCTGAACGCTCATTTTCCCGTTACCGTCATGTGATAAACAGGAGTGAAACTGCTCTGTTGGAGTATTGACTTACTACCTGAGACATTCTAGGTTTGGGGACAGGGGGTGGAGCAGGCGGTGATGTTGGTACAGAACTTGCTGCTGATAGGGAAGCATCTGTTTCTGTCCAAAAAAATATTAGGAAATAAAGAACTTACACCTCATAAAAATATTAATATCTCAATACAACACAATATCTGATGTAAAATGCAATTTATCCCAATATCTGAGCAAAGATGTACACATTTCTATTGAATTTTATTCACATTTGAAGCCTACCAGTTCTTTCACCAGGCCTAGGCTTGTGTTTTTGCAGTTTGGGAAGATTTTTCTCAGCTCTGAAATCATAAATATGAGTGAAATTTGTTGAAAAAAAATAAATACTGAGCAGTATACGAGATGACACTCTTTCAAAAAGTTCCATCTGGCATCCTAAAGTGTTCAAAAATGTGTTTTTCTGGAGCAGCTGTTACAGATTCTTTATAAAATCCTGTAACAGAGGGTCATACGTTTATAGAAAAGGTTCCAAGTAGAAACTTTAGAAATCTATATCTATTAAACATCCAAAAAGCTCCTGAGAAACCCTTTGGTTAAAGTGTATAATATAAACGTAAGGGTGTCAGGGTTTTTTCTAGAAAAATTTAGTATGAGGGCGCTCATCATGGCGAGGGGGCGGGGGGGGGGGGGGGGGGGGGGGGGGATGGTGCCGGTTGTCCCCCCCCCCGCCATGCAAAGCCTTTGAAAAATGCTCCAATGGGACATTCTGAGGCTATCTGAGAGGGAAATTGTAACAAATTGTCTGTCAACATTGAAAAAGAAAGAAGTAATCTTCTTCTGCCCCGGACAGTCTTTGGCTTTCTTCTGTTTCGTGCCGCGGGATGACATCTTTAAATGCCCAAGTGTCAACAAAAACAACTCGCGAACTACTTCTGTCAAAAACTCCCACGCCGGTGGGTGAAAGGTCATTCAGTCTCGAGAAATCTCGCTCTACAAGTCAGCTGACCTTGTATGTAACCCATGTCAAATCTCGCGAGAGCAGCCGCGACAAGTAAACAACTAAACAACATGGCGCCTCAGTCTGGAAACCGCCAATTCGGATTGTTTTTGCACCGTCTGGCGGTGTATCTACTATGATTGGAATATTTTTGGAGCAATTATAACGTATTTGATGATCAGACACATTGTCACGTAGTGTTACTGGGATGTTTTCACGGAGTCGGTAAGGGGGCGCACGCCGAGAGTAAGAGGGCGCAGCGCCCCTGTTCCCCTGTTTAGACGAAAGCCTGTGTGTGTGTGTGTGTGTGTGTGTGTGGTCTTACCCTGGGATGGGTTTGAGTGCAGGGGCTTTGGGGTGTATGGGTATACTAGGTGGTGTGGGTTTGTATGAGGGTGGGGGCACTGGGGGAGGCGGGGGCACCATAAGTATCGGGGCGGTGGGGGCTGGGGGCACCGGAAGCTTTTGAATACTGGGCGGGACTGGCGGTGCAGGTGGCACTGGAGGCAGAGGGGTATTCTTGGTTTGGGTCTTAGGTTCCTGGGCACTTGGCTTCTTGATAACTGGAGGAGGAGGAGGCGGAGGAGGAGGAACAGGAGGAAGAACTAAGAGAGAGGGAACACCAGTTAGAGAGATACCATACTGGAATTGGCGAAACAAACTGCATTAGATCGCTCAGATAAAACTCAATTAAAATGAGGCCAGTCACTTACCATAGATGTTCTCTGGACTGGTAAGATTGGGCGGGTCTGAGGAGGATCGTTGCCTCCCTATTGTCTCCATAGGCTTCCAGTTGCCAGCTCCTGAAAATACAACATACATATGCTGTATTCTGGAGATCATTACACTTGAATGAATAATTCATATTCAGCATACAGCATGTATATGTTTTCAAGCCATCCAGATGGAGCTTACCAGCGAGAGGGTTGCGTGGAGGGAGCTGTGGTACGGGGAGTACAGGGGAAGGGGGATTGAGATCCATCATGGTGCCGTAGGTCTCATTACACATCATGCTGGGGATGAAGCCTCTCTGCTTTTCCCGCACAGCATTGACCACATCCCGTGCCAGAGCAGCCATATTGGGTTGGGCAGAGGTGTTGCCTGGGAGGAAGCAGCTTACAGGCCGGTCCTCTCGCTTCTGAGGGATCGGCTGCACCATGTGGAAGGTGAAATTATTCAGACATAGCTGATGCACACTATACAGTTGTGGTCAGAAGTTTACATACAGTGACATGAATGTCACCTTGGATATGAATGTCAATGCAATATTTGGGCTTTCAGTCATTTCTTTGAACTGTTCTTTTTCTGTGGCAGAATGATTGTACAGCATACAGCTTTAATAATTATCCGGTTTCCCCCCACAGTCCAAAGACATGCAGGTTAGGTTAACTGGTGACTCTAAATTGACGGTAGATGTGAGTGTGAATGGTTGTCTGTGTCTATGTGTCAGCCCTGTGATGACCTGGCGACTTGTCCAGGGTGTACCCCGCCTTTCACCCGTAGTCAGCTGGGATAGGCTCCAGCTTGCCTGCGACCCTGTAGAAGGATAAAGCGGCTAGAGATAATGAGATGAGAATGAGACATCTTTAATTAAAAAAAATAGAATTTGGTGTACAAGTTTTTAATTTTCTTTGGGTTTTCTGAAATCAACACAGGGTCAAAATTACACATACAGGGTTAAAAATTGACATACGCTCATTTCGATTATTAATTCAGAGGTGCTGAAACTTCCAAAATGTCTCTTATCTTGCCAAGGCAGAGGTCTCTTAACTTCCTGTTAGTGATCATGATTGACTACAGCTGGTAGCTTCTCTGTGCCTTCATAAAAAGGGTTTGTTTACAGCACTCATTGGATTGACCAACACACAGTAAAATGGGAAAGTCCAAAGAGCTCAGTGCAGATCTGAGAAAGAGGATTGCAGATATACACAACTCTGGAATGTCTCTCGGAGCCATTTCTAAACTAGAAAAGCACTCGGAGAGCGCAGACCTCAGCCAAGAATCCTTTAAAAAAATTCCGGGATCCAGACGGTGATCCGGATCACCGCCAAAATTTAATGGATTGTTACTTGTGCCCAGTCACACCTCTGGAAAAAATTTCAGACCAATCCGTTCATAACTTTTTCCGTAATGTTGCTAACAGACAAACCAACCAACCAACAAACAAACACTACCGAAAACATAACCTCCTTGGCGGAGGTAACAACTGTAAATTCCAAGATCAGTCCAAACAATTGTATCCAAGTTATTGTAGTCACTTTGCTAAGCCACTTTGCTTCAAGAAAACCCAAACTGTCACCCTCAGCTGAAAGGAAATTGGTTTGGATGCTCAGGAACAACCTAGGAACCACCATGGCACAGCCCTGCCATGAACTGGAAGCTGATGGATCACTGTCTACAGTTCAGATCACCATGGACTAAGAGGCTGCTATCCAAGAAATAACCCCCTGCTCCAAAATTGACACCTTCAAGCTTAACTAAGGTTTGAAGCTGACCACACGGACAAAGAAAAAGCCTTCTGGAGGAAAGCTGTATGGTCAGATGAGACAAAGATTGAGTTGTTTGGCCACAATGACCACCATGTACAGAGGAACACTGTACCAGCTGGTGGTGGTGGTAGGATCATCATGCTCTGGGGCTGTTTTGCTGCCAGTGGAACTGGTTCATTGCACAAAGTGGATGGAATAATGAAGAAGGAGGACTACCTCAGAATTCTTCAACATCAGCCATCAGAAACTTGAACACGACTTGGGACTTGGGAGTTACAACAGGACAATGAACCCAAAGACGCATCAGAGCTGGTTGTGGAGGATAAAGCAGGCTAACATTAAGCTTAAAACAAGTCCTGACTTCAACCCTATTGAAAATATATGGACCGTGTTTATAAGTCGAGTTCATGCCAAGAAAAAAAACAAAAATTTAATTGAACATTCTACCATGAAGAGTCGTGAAATATCCAACCAGAATTCTGCCAGAAGCTTGTTCATGGTAAACAAAAGTCAAGGTGAATCTTGCAGAGACATTTTACCCAAATATTAGGTGTGTTGTATGTATAATTTTGACCCTGTGTTGATTTCAGAAAACCCAAAGAAAATTAAAACTTGTGCACCAAATTCTAGTGTTTATTTTTAATTAAAGATGTATGCTGTACAATCATTCTGCCACAGAAAAAGAACAGTTCAAAGAAATGACTGAAAGCCCAAATATTGCCATGACCTTCATATCCAAGATGACATTCATGTCACTGTATGTAAACTTCTGACCACGACTGTATATACAGTTAAATACCTTAATTATGTCCAATAAATGATTGTCAAAATACAATGTTTGCTTAATAGAGGAACTGTGTGAATGAATGAGAACACCATTCGAGCACTGTGCACCTTGTCCTCCATCTCATCATCAGTCTCATCCAGGTCTTCATTGTGCAGACACCACTCATACTCCACATGCACATGGACATTGAATTTGCCAGTCTGTGCCTGGGACAGCTGCCACAGAGAGTCAGAGAGAAAATCAGCAATGACTTTAGTCGCCCAAAATTTCTTCTGAAGACCAATAAAGCTTTTTTTTTTAAATAATAAAATGCTTGAAATCGTGGTTCCATAATAAAGCCCTGAAACAACAGAAAAAGCACAGAGACTGGCTGTGCTAAATTGCCCTTTGTTGTGAATCAGTGTACTGATGTGTGTGTATTATAGACTGTAAAAATAATAAGGCTCTGGGTTCGAGCCCAGTGGCTGACGGGGTCCTTTCTACGTGGAGTTTGCATGTTCTCCCCGTGTCTGCATGGGTTCCCTCCGGGTGCTCTGGTTTCCCCCATAGTTCAAAGACATGCGGTTAGGTTAACATGGGGTAGCCTTGGGCTGAAGTGCCCTTTAGCAAGGCACCTAACCCTCAACTGCTCCCCAGGCACTGTACCATAGCTGCCCACTGCTCTGGGTATGTATGTGGGTGCTCATTGCTGACTTGTGTGTGTTCACTGCTTCAGATGGGTTAAATCCAGAGGATGAATTTCACTGTGTTTGAGTGTGCGTGTGACAAATAAAGGCTTCTTCTTCTTAACAGCAGGTTTGAAGGACAAATAAGGAGGCTTCGGGCGTCACCATCTTGGCAGCACCTGACTCTGCCCAAGTCCATAAATGGAGAAAGGGGCAGGGATAGTGAAGCCTTGCCACTGGAATAGTATGGCTGGAACGCACCTACTAACCTCCAAGTTAACAATCTAGCTATACAAGCTACTGGCCAAACTAAAAGAAGCCACTCCATAAGATACGGACCATAACCTCAACGGCTGGTTGCGGGGGGGGGGGGGGGGGGGGGGGGGGGGGGGTAGAGATCACCAGGCGTGTAAGTTATCAAATTGTCAACCGAAGCCTAATTTACTGAAATCGAGACCCCGATAAACTTCATCGGCAGTGACTACATCAAAAATACATCAAAAAAAGGTAAGTCCAATCTAAAAAGCAAATTCAAGTCACTTCCAGGTGTAGTAGTGTGTAAAAGTTGCGCTTGCATGGGAAAGCTCGTAGACGAAAATAGGCAAGGCTCCATAAGTTATTTATTTTCTGACGCAAGTTCTGAGGTAATGCCAGCTACAGGCTAACAAGATGACGCAAACCAAGTGGTCATTCAAATCGGCCCCGCCCCTATTTATGCATAAATGTATGGCTCAATATAATTTAAACTGCTGAATTATATAAAAAATCCCCCCCATACAGTTGTAATGAAGGGGGAAACTAGCTATATACCGTTTTTTGTATCAGGCCGTAGACATGTTTGTTTTTGCTGTAAAGTTGGACATTTTAACACAGGGGTCTATTTTGGGAAATGACTCGCTTTTGGGCGGCACGGTGGTGTAGTGGTTAGCGCTGTCGCCTCACAGCAAGAAGATCCCCGTGTCCGGCGAGGGCCTTTCTGTGTGGAGTTTGCATGTTCTCCCCGTGTCCGCGTGGGTTTCCTCCGGGTGCTCCGGTTTCCCCCACAGTCCAAAGACATGCAGGTTAGGTTAACTGGTGACTCTAAATTGACCGTAGGTGTGAATGTGAGTGTGAATGGTTATCTGTGTCTATGTGTCAGCCCTGTGATGACCTGGCGACTTGTCCAGGGTGTATCCCGCCTTTCGCCCGTAGTCAGCTGGGATAGGCTCCAGCTTGCCTGCGACCCTGTAGAACAGGATAAAGTGGCTAAAGATGACAAGACGAGACGAGACGAGACTCGCTTTTGGAGCCAGCCTCAAGTGGCCATTCGAGGAACTGTAGATTTTAGCACTCCCACACTGGCTTCACGTTTCAGGACCGGAGGTTGCCGCTTGGTGTGTACATGGACTGATGTCATTCATGCTATTATCCAATCAGCTGATCATGTTGCAGCAGTGCAAACCGGACAGGTGAAGATTGGGAAAATGTCACCTGGTCTGAGGAATCTCGATTGTAGGGTCAGAATTTGGCATCAGCATGCATGGATCCAACCTGCCCTGTGTCAGGCTGCTGGTGGTGGTGGTGGTGGTGGTATAATGGTGTGGGGAGTGTTTTCTTGGTACTCATTGAACCCCTTAATACCAGTCTTGCATCATCTGAATGCCACAGCCTATCTAACTATTGTTCCTGGCCATGTGGATCCCTTTCTGGCCACAATTTACATCTCCTACGTATAATGGCGACATCCAGTATGATAAGTCACCAGTCATCCAGTTGTGATGTGATAGACTGGGAGGTTCACAGCACGAATGTGCAGATGACAAACCTGCAGCGATCATGGGATGCAATCAACACAGAGATCTAATGAACAACTCGTGGAAGGCATGCCATTAAGGATTGAGGCAACTGTTCTGAGAGCAAAGAGGGATCTGGTTTAGTATGGTGTTCCTCATAAAGTGACCAGTGAGTGTACGTGAAACTGGATATAGTGCATGTTTTAATCACTATGTCATTTTGTTCATGTTAATTTCTTATCCTTAAAGCTAGACGGCCTTTCGATTTCATAAAATCGGCGAAATGTAGTTCCCTCTGAAATTTGGTTGGTTTATTTCTGCGATATCTAAAAACGTCAGGTCATTCTGTGGCTGGGAAGTTATTTAATTTGAGGGGATTAAAGCAAATAATGTGCAAGAAATCGCTCGCTTCGCGCAGTCAAACAGACAGAGGAAATCCGTGTGTGCGCGCATGCGCAGGTTTACCGGTTTCTTCTTCTTTTGGGTTTTACGGCAGCTGGCATCCACAGTGTTGCATTACCACCATCTACAGGTTTACCTTTGAGCGTGCACTGCACCGACAGTTCCATCATTCTGTCGCTAAACGAACAGCTGATCACACCGAGGTGCTCGCCGAGCGCCGATATTTATTAGTTTGGTCCTGCGTTTCCTTTCCGTCGCATATAACATAACGTCTTTTCTTCTCGCTTTCCATTACTGTAGTCGTTTCATTCGCACACTCCTCAATTTTTCTCTCCTGTTTCAAATTTCTATCCCACAATGCCTTGCATGAACAGGGAAAGCCCACCACGTCATGCATGACGTAGTATCTTGAATTGGGTCATGGTGAAGCAGGAAAAAACAGCGGAGAATTTCGGGCCACGTGGAGATAAATTCATTAAAAAATAATATACTGGGGGCGTTGTGGCTCAGGTGGCTAAGGCGCCATACCATAAATCCGGGGACCCGGGTTCGATTCCGACCCGAGGTCATTTCCCGATCCCTCCCCGTCTCTCTCTCCCACTCATTTCCTGTCCTGTCTCTACACTGTCCTATCCAATAAAGGTGAAAAAAAGCCCAAAAAATATCTTTAAAAAAAAAAAAATAATAATATACTAAGTAACTTTAAAAACGCACAATGGAATTCAACACGATATCACTTTAGATCCATGCATATATTTGAAATTTATGATATTGTATGTAATGCACACACATCTTGAAACATCGATAAAGGACATTTATTGTCAAACTCAAGAATTAATTCACAATAAAAAAATTCAAAGTGACAGTTGGTCCATGTTCGGACCGTCATGCTGGAGATTCTGGGTCTGCGTCGTCCAGGGGTCTCAGCAGCAGTGACTGAGGGGGTCAGGAATCTGTCACGGAGGTGAGCTAGCCTGATGTGCTGATCCTGAACTGGCGTCGTGACTCGAGGCTGACCAGGGCGTGGACGATCCCTGGTGCTCCCTGTCTGTCTGTAACGCTGACTCAAACGGGAAATGGTCGAATGATGAACACCGAAGTGCCGGGCGACCTCTGTCTGTGTACTTCCGGCACGCAACATCCCGATGGCCTGTTCACGTTGATTTTGGCTTAGGCGTGGCATCTTCAATCATGACAATTTTCCCATCATTTCCCCCGGGTATTTATAGGCAAGATTGTGTGTGTACAGTGTATGCAAAATTTGTTTGAAAATTAAAGCCTGTCCATGTCATTGACTACCCGAGTCATATTGTATGTTATTGAGTACAACTCCCTTAAATTCTGATTTGAGCACAGATTTGGAACTTATTCGGGCGGAACGAAGTTATTTTTCCATTGTGATATATTTCTTTTCTTCTTGAGATAAACTCAGCACGAATTCAGCAAGTTTTATCAATGTGCGTTTTTAAAGTTACTTAGTGTAATAAAATTGGAAGTCTGTGATTCGAATTCAGTAGCTTTCGGTCCACTAAACAAATAATTGGGTGTCGGGGAAAATTCTTTTTATGACCTACACTTGAAAAATCTGAAAGGCCGTCTAGCTTTAACTGCTTAACATGGCATCCATGAGATGGATAAGACGCCAATGTACTGAAGAGCAGCCAGTACTCCTATCTGGGAGATAAGGGAGAACCGATGCTCCTGAAGGAAACCCATGTGCACAGTAACCATGGCTCAGAATTGACTTGTGATTCATCTGGATCAAACACTGCATGTGATTGTGCTCAATCTGAAATGTATGCTGGGTTGTTTTTTTTTTTAAATAAATGCGTGATCCTACCAGTTCCTCACACTGTGTGTGTTTCAGCCTCTTGGCAACATCCAGTGGTGTCTCACCAGCTTCATTGACTAGAGACATAAAGTGCATTAGTTTATGTACTGTTTACTTGTGTAAATCCAGCAAATCTCAATGGCTTTTTGTGCAGGATTAATAACAGGACGTCACATTGCTGTTAAAAACAATCACACCTGGTACACACGTAGCCGGGTATTTTTAAAACCGAACATTTTCCCCCCCTCCGTTTATAAAAATATGTTTTATCCACACCACCTCGTCTTCGAAAAAAATCCCTTCCACACATAACCGAACATCTGCGTTTTCAATCACATTCATAAGCATTCCAAACCTGTAGATGGCATTATTTCCCCAAATCCTACTCCCTAATCACATCTCCTGTGCTCTTGGAGCTGTAGTTGGGCTTCTAAAATTAAACATGTAAATAGCACCTGCACAATAATTAACGCTTTCAAGGCACTACTCCGATCCATTACTCTTTAGCTAGCCGCACACTACGGCGATTTTCAGCGTACCGAGCCAACTGAAGTCGCGAGTCAGGCGTAAAGACTAGTTTTCGATGGTACCGACTCATCTCACAGCCGATTCGAAAAACTAATCATGAGCCAGACTGGTCGGCGAGAGTCGCTAGCAATAGCCAATCATATCTTTCGCATATAACACGTGACATCATTAAACACAATTTCTAGCGTGAGAAATACGTGTTGGTAGCACCTAATGCAGGTATATACTGTAATTCCATAGACTGAAGCTTTATCCATAGACACAGTGGGCTGGAAAGCCACTCTGCTCAAGTTGTGTGGCTGAATTCCAAATCGCTTTAACTCCCCTATATAAGTGCACTATTTAAGGTTGGAAATAATAGCTCATGCAGCCTAGATAGTGCGCTACATATTCCATGTTGTGTCATTTGTAATTCAGCCTGTAGCATCTTCAAGTGTTGGATTTAACAGTAACTATATCCAGGGTGCAATTTGTCAAAAAACCAGAAGGGGGGGATGTTTTTTTTTTTAATAATGAAACGTCACAAAATTAAGGTAACAATAGGCTAACAGCTCAATAACATCCGATGATATCAAATGAATAACACTAAATGAAAACGAACACTAAACCAGAGATAGTAAATTCATCTTCCTATCTCTCTGACTAAATACACGAACACTAACACAACAAAGTTCGCATTGCTTGTCGTGTTGCTGTGATGTTTCTCTCCCTCTGGATTAAATGGACAGTGACTCGAAAATCACTAAAATACATGAATACTAAATGAACAGTTTGCTCTGATGGCGCAGTTCACATTGTGCACAGCTTTCCGATTTAACCTGTTTTTTTTTCTCATCCTTATACTTCCTGTTTCATGGACTGTAACGGATTTGCTTATTTAGTAATTTTAATACAGAATTTACTTTGAAATTATAATCAGACACTCCAACGCCCCCCCCCCAAAAAAAAATCGGCCGTGAGAAAGGCGGCATCCGCCAAAAGGCGCGCTGTTTGCATCCCTTCGAACGCAAAGATATTGTTATTATCTACAATGTATCTATTTGCTGGGGACGTTCGTGAACATCAAAGCTGCCACTTCGGGTCATTTTGAAAGTGAGTGCAATGTAGACCATAGAAAACTGTGTCACAACATGCCTGTCATGTCAACTTTTTTTTTTTGGTTTGTTTGTTTTATTGACGGGGTTGTCCCCGAGGATTTTTTTTCAGCAGAGATAAAAACCAGAGGGGGGGGATGATCCCCACCATCCCCCCCAGCAAATCGCACCCAGACTATATCCAATAGCCAATCACAAAGCTATTAAGTTGTTGGGGGCGTCGTGGCTCAGGTGGATGGGGCGCCGTGCCGTGGATCCGGGGACCCGGGTTCGGTTCCGACCCGGGGTCATTTCCCGGTCCCTCCCCGTCTCTCTCTCTCCCACTCATTTCCTGTCCTGTCTCTACGCTGTCCTATCCAATGGAGGTGAAAAAAGCCCAAAAAATATCTTTAAAAAAAAAAAAGCTATTAAGTTGTCACGTGTCGCTTCAATCGCGACTGCACTCGTCAACAGTCGGGGGATATGTGCGTGCCCTGTCGGGAGTCGGCTCTGAAATGGGTCGGTTCGGTACCGCGTGGATCGCCGTAGTGTGCGGCTAGCTTAAGTCCATGCTTAATCTGGCTTCTGCAGTAAACAAAGGTCGCACGTTTGACGTCAGGGCAGATTTGTTGTCATTTTTTTGGCGCAGATTGTGACGTTCTAAAACGCAAAACTCCGGTTATCTCTGTCTACACGAAAAGGCATACACGGAGTTTTCTAAAAATCTTCACTTTGCCCGGAGTTTTTTTAAATATTCGTTTTTGATGTGTTTTCATGTGGATGACAGGCCAAAACGTAGAAAAATATCTTCGATTTAGCAGATACCCGGCTACGTGTGGACGGGGTCTTAGTTTGAATCCAGATATTAGATCTTACTCATGCTGACGGAGGCTTTGCTGCGCAGTAACAGTTTCAGACACTCGCTGTTGTCTGTCAGGCAGCAGTAGTGAAGTGCTGTGTTTCCTTTTACAGTTTGCTTGTCCAGATTCCCACTGCAAACACACACACACACACACACACACACACACACACACACACCTTGTGTAACATAACCACAACGGTGCCTTTAAAAAAAAAAAAAAATGCTGCCATACCTGTTCTGTACAAGGAAGTCGACAATATGGAGGGAGTTTCTATCTACTATTCGTACAGCCAGATGTAGAGCTGTCTCGCCTTGCTCCTGTAAGAGTATTGAAAGACATCAATGAGAACAGCAAATAAGTACAGCTTTTTGGGCAAGGACTAAAAGTCAGGGGACTTTTGGGAGGCAAATTACATATTGGTTATCCTGAACGACACCGCAAAACAGATTAACGCTTTAAATATTCACACCAGAGCTTCCTCATGTCCTGTTTTGTGAAGGTCTCTGACTCAAAAGTCTATTTTCATGCATGCACAAGTGCAATTTTGTCCGTCACTGCCAGCTTATTGCTCGTTTGGTTGGGCAGGAGTCAATTTTACTGTTTGCTTTGTCACTCAGTTACCTTTTTGTAGTTATAAATAAATAAACACACCTTGCGCTGGCACAAGTGGAGCAGCCTAACAGGGGTGTGGCATTCAACATTCATATTTTATTGCTGTAGTGGGACTTTTCATGTCCACTTCAGGTAAAAATAGTGCCTGCGTTTCTGCCTGCAGAAACCCTATTAGCTTTGACGCAGTGCCAAAACAGTAATGTCCTTCAAGCACAGTGTCGAAGTCCAGCTCAGAAACGCATCGTCATCGTTTCAGCCACTAAAATATCAACATGAAAATTGTAGATGACAATATTGTGCTTTGGTTTGGTTAGTGCACGTGATTTTTTTTTTGGGTCCGGGTTTATGACGTCAAATTTAAAGGCCGGAAGAACACCGCTAGCGCGTTCGTTTCATGTGAATGGTGCTGAGGTGTCGTTTATTCAAGTGTGCTTCTAGTGTACTTCTTTTAAACTAAAAATAAGAGTATGCTTTCAGTTTACTTTTTATTTACTTGTCATCAGAGATATACTTAATAAAGTATACTTGGCTTATACAGAAAAGTACACTACCGTTCAAAAGTTTGGGGTCACCCAGACAATTTTGTGTTTTCCATGAAAAGTCACACTTTTATTCACCACCATAAGTTGTAAAATGAATAGAAAATATAGTCAAGACATTTTTCTGGCCATTTTGAGCATTTAATCGACCCCACAAATGTGATGCTCCAGAAACTCAATCTGCTCAAAGGAAGGTCAGTTTTATAGCTTCTCTAAAGAGCTCAACTGTTTTCAGCTGTGCTAACATGATTGTACAAGGGTTTTCTAATCATCCATTAGCCTTCTGAGGCAATGAGCAAACACATTGTACCATTAGAACACTGGAGTGAGAGTTGCTGGAAATGGGCCTCTATACACCTATGGAGATATTGCACCAAAAACCAGACATTTAGTAGAATTTAGCTAGAATAGTCATTTACCACATTAGCAATGTATAGAGTGTATTTCTCATTAGTTTAAAGTGATCTTCATTGAAAAGAACAGTGCTTTTCTTTCAAAAATAAGGACATTTCAAAGTGACCCCAAACTTTTGAACGGTAGTGTATATAGAAAAGTCGAAGCTTATACTTCAACTTTTGATCAAGATATACTTAACAAAAGTGTAATAAAGTGTTAAAATATTTGTGCCTTATGTTTAAGTGTACTTGCCCTGTAGTAAATTTTGATTTTTAAAGAAAATGAATATGTTCTTAATCCTGAGTATCTGTTGTTATTTTGTGAATTCTTACCTTTAGAACTTCATTGTAACTTAAGGTACAAAACACTTAAGTTGTCTACTGGTAGTGTGCATGAGGTAAGGGTTCGGGCTAGAAAACTAATAGTATACCTAGAAGGGTAACTGCAGTATACTTCAAAACTAAAAAGTGGAGTAGATGTATATAACCAGTATCTAATAGTATATTTCCAATATGCTATAAAGTATACTTTTATAAACTAAAAAGTGGACTAGAAGAGTGTAACGAGTAAACCAATAGTATATTTCCAGTATACTACAAAGTATACTTTAGTAAACTAAAAAGTGTACTAGAAGTATAAAACAAGTAAACTCATAGTATATTTCCAGTATACTATGAAGTATGCTTTTGTAAACTAAAGAGTGGACTATAGAACTAGTAAACTATAAGTTTACTTGTGGTATACTTGCAGTTAAAAAAAATACTAGTTGTATACTCAAAGTTTACTTCTCTTAGACTTAAAGTATACTTTTTATAAACTAAAAGTGGGCCAATTTAGTCCCAAGAAGTATTAGATTAGTTTACTTACAAGTATACTGTAAGTACCTTGATATCAGTATACTTGGTCCACAAAAGTATACTTAAGGAAATATACTTTAACTTAAGTATACTTAACAAAATGAACTTGAAGTACAGTATACTTCTTTTTGATAAGGGACAGTTTGTTTTCATTATTGTGGGGTACCGCTGCGGTGGCAATAAGGGCCAAAATTTTGTAAGTCAGCAAATCTCAGTTTGCAATACGCATTTAATTGTTATTTAATTCGTTTTCTGTCTAATTCATAAACATTTTATGAGATTTATTCATCCCATTGTATTTTCGCGGGAAAATCATGTCATGCGATTTCAAGCACTCGGAGTTATCAAATATTTGTGAAACTACAGGTTATAAAGCTCATCTTTCTTTGTAAATTCATTTACAGTGGATATAAAAAAAGTCTACACACCCCTGCTAAAGTGGCAGGTTTTTTGTGATTAAAAAAAAAAGAAAACAAGACAAATCCTGTCAGAACTTATTCGACTTTTATTACTTCGCCCGGGATGGAGTCCACCAGGGGGCGAGGTATTGTTTTTTGTGGGGTTTCTTTGTTTGTTAATATTACGTGAAAACGGCTGGACCAATCTTCATTAAACTTTCAGGATAGATGGGCATCGGTCTCAAATAGAACCTCCAATATTTTGAGGGTCATCCGGTCAAGGTCACCAAAAAAGTCAAAATCGTTTTTTTCGTGATATCTTCATATTCATTCAGATGTGTTTTGATTGGCTGACAGCAGTACGGTGTGCAAATAAGAATCAGAACCATGTTGGCCAAGTATGTTCACACACAAGGTCAAAATCAAGGTCAAGGTCACCAAAAAGTTCAAAGTTGTTTTTTCACGATATCTTCTTTCATATTCATCATAAGTGCTACCGGGCGAGGTTTGTTTTGCCTGGCAACACTTGTTGCAAAATTGCAATCTGTACAAAGAAGGTGAAAACAAATCAGAAACTGTTTAGTGAGAAAAAGGAAAAAAGATGATGATCATTAAAAAAAAAACCCTGGTTGCCTTAATGTGCACACCCCTAAACAAATACTTCGTTGAAGCACCTTTTGATTTTATTACAGCACTCAGTATTTTTGGGGTAAGAGTGTCAGTTTGGCACATCTGGACTTGGCAATTTTTGTTTGACCTATCAAATTGCGAGGACATCTCCTGGGCATAGCTCTCGTCAGGTCACCCCACAGATTTTCAATCGGATTAAGGTCTGGGCTCTGGCTGGGCCGTTCCAGAACACTGATCCTCTTGTGGTGAAGCCACTGCCTTGTTGATTTAGGTGTACGCTTTGGGTCATTGTCATGCTAAAAGGTGAAATTCCTCTTCATCTTCAGCTTCCTTGCAGATGCTTGAAGGTTTTGTGCCAAAATAGACCAATATTTGGAGCTATTCATGAGTCCAGCCACCTTGACTAAAGTCCTAATTCCAGCTGAAGAAAAGCAGCGCCAAAGCATGATGTGTTTATGTATACTAACTACTATTTTATTTAAGGTGAGACTGAATGTGATTGGTCGATTCTGAGCCCACCCACATCCTTGATTATTAAAAGCAGAACTGAAGTCATTTTTAAACTTGCTTTATTTCTTAATTAACATGTTATTCAATTACGTTTTCGGTTTTAGTAACCTTATATCGTGACTCGTATTGGCAACTAATTGCAATTAAATATTATACTTATCGGCCTATTCGGTTTTTAGCCATGTTGAATTTAGTTCGTTTGATTCACGGCAGGCTTCGCTTATCCGTGCGATCTTCACGAGACTTGTGTGAGACTTCGAAACGTAAAGTGTCAGCCAGGCGTCAGTGCCGCCATTTTGAAAACTGTTTTCCAAACGAAGTATTGCACAAAAATGAGTTTAAATGACGATTACTGCCGACTTTTTTCAAACTTTCCTGATTGCTATCAAAACAAACAAAACTTCCGGCTTGATTACGTCAGCATTTGAAAGAGGGCGCGCGTCTTTTGACAACGTTGGCAGATGTTGGTCGCTTTGATTTCCGCTGTACATTTTACTTCCGTCCTACGATGTCTCGCACAGGTCTCAACGAATCTCGTTTATGGCCTTTGCTTTGACATATGGACTGATATATTACAGAGCATATTTCAAACACTCATAACTTGCTATAGCAGCGACAAAATAGCGATCAAAAATGTGTTCCTATATTTAATAAAATGAGATCAATCGAATTTTGAGAATAAAAAAAATTTGCCTTCAGTTCCCCTTTAAAGGCTGTGCACAATTATGCAGCCAGGTTTTTGTGTGGTTTTTATTTTTTACCCTAAACAGTTTCTGACTTTTCTTCACCTTCTTTGTACAGATTGCAATTTTGCAGTAAAGGTAGAATAAGTTCTGACAGGATTTATCTTGGTTTCTTTCTTTTTTTTTTTAAATTACAATGATGGATTCTCGCATCAAAGGCAACGCATCAGTATCCGGCAACACTAGTGATGACTCTTTTCGTGAGTGAAGAGACCAATCCTAGAGCCACAAGCCCGGTCACGTACACTATATTGCCAAAAGTATTTGCTCACCTGCCTTGACTCACATATGAGCTTAAGTGACATCCCATTCCTAATCCATAGGGTTCAATATGACGTCGGTCCACCCTTTGCAGCTAGAACAGCTTCAACTCTTCTGGGAAGGCTGTCCACAAGGTTTAGGAGTGTGTTTATGGGAATTTTTGACCATTCTTCCAGAAGCGCATTTGTGAGGTCACACACTGATGTTGGACGAGAAGGCCTGGCTCTCAGTCTCCGCTCTAATTCATCCCAAAGGTGTTCTATCGGGTTGAGGTCAGGACTCTGTGCAGGCCAGTCAAGTTCATCCACACCAGACACTGTCATCCATGTCTTTATGGACCTTGCTTTGTGCACTGTCATGTTGGAAGAGGAAGGGGCCAGCTCCAAACTGTAAAAACAGTCTGCATGCCTAGGTGCTTGATTTTATACACCTGTGGCCATGGAAGTGATTGGAACACCTGATTCCGATAATTTGGATGGGTGAGCAAATACTTTTGGCAATATAGTGTATGCTGCACTGGTACAAAGTGGTGTTAATGGCCTTCCTCTTGGCACGCTTCTCATTAAGTAGACCAGTTTGCCTCTCCTCAAAGACCTGGATGCGCTCACTGCAAGTGCTACGCCATGTTGCACGGACTTTGGCAGTGCTTTCCCAGGGTTGATTCCACATCTCGAGGTTGTGTTTGAGCGCGTCCTTGTATCTCAACCTCGGTCTGCCTACTGATCTCTTTCCGCAGCTCAGTTGACTGAAGAGAAGCGCTTTAGGTATTCTTGTGTCTGCCATTCTGGAGACGTGTCCTACCCAGCGAAGCTGTGCCTTGATGATCTGGCTTTCCATACTGGGGACACCACAACACTCTAGGACCTCAACATTAGAAACCTTGTCCTGCCACTTAATGCCACAGATGGACCTCAGGCAGCGTTGTTGAAACTGCTCCAGAAGTTTGATGTGGTGACGGTCGGTTGTCCACGTCTCGCAGCCATACAAGAGCGACGTGAGCACCACTGCTTTATACACGTTCAGCCTGCCATTTTAGCAGAGGTGTGTTGACATTTTATATCCACTGTAACTAAGTTTTTTGTGTTTGTTTCTTATTCAGCTTGAACCATTTCTACATTTCTGCGTGTAAACTACAACAACAGTGCTGATGTCAATATTGTGAAATTAAATACGTTCAAGATTAAAGTCCTTGTGTTATCCTACAAAAATGATCATCAGTGAAATCTACTTAATTGTACGTAATTATGGAAAAGGCAGGAAGATGCAGTCGGGGAAGGCCAAGGAATACGCTGAGGAGAAATGTCGAGGCAGAGATGAGGAAAGAAGGGTATATCTGGAGTAGGCTCGAAAAGATCTCTCAAAACCATATGTGTTGGAGATGAGTGCTCGATTGCCTGTGCTCCTTTATGGAGTGAGAAGGCGATGATGATGAATTATGGAAACGTCACATCACTCACACTCGATTCTTAAAGGAGAACTGAAGAATTGTAAACTTTGTTTTATTTCTTAATTAACGTGTTATTCGATTACGTTTTCGGTTTTAGTAACCTTATATCGTGACTCGTATTGGCAACTAATTGCAATTAAATATTATACTTACCGGCCTATTCGGTTTTTAGCCGTGTTGAATTTAGTTCGTTTGGTCCACGGCAGGCGTCGCTTATCTGCATGATCGTCACGAGACTTGTGCGAGACTTCGAAACGTCAAGTGTCAATGCCGCCATTTTGAAAACTGTTTTCCAAACGAAGTATTGCACAAAAACCGAGTTTAAATGACGATTACTGCCTACTTTTTTCAAACTTTCCCGATTGCTATCAAAACAAACAAAACTTCCGGCTTGATTATATCAGAGGTGGACAGTAACGAAGTACATTTACTTGAGTACTGTACTTAAGTACACTTTTTGAGTATCTGTACTTTACTTGAGTATTTTTTTTGGAAACTTATGACTTTAACTTCACTACATCTGAAAGACAAATATCGTACTTTTCACTCCACTACATTTCTATCAAGGTCCTCGTTACTCGTTACTATGAAGCAGCTTTGAAAGTGAATGTTTTTTTCTTTTCTTTTCTAAAACGTGATGGTTTATTTGCAGGTGACACTGAGAGCCGATCAGTAATCACTAGGGTCACGTCACGTCCATAGACTGTATAAAATCAGGTTCAGTGATTTCTCAGCAGCATTATTTGAACACGATGAGTTGATGGCAGAATGGAAGGAGGTGGTTCTTCTGGAGAATGCACGCACCCATGGCCCATGAACCCATGTTTCAGTTTTCTGAAAGGATTAAAGATGCGTTTCGTTTTAAATGTTTGCTGAAAACGAACCACATCACGGCCTACAAAAGCTCGCCGTCCAACCTGCGGGAGCATATTGAGGGATATAAACGTTTTATTCCAAGAGAAAGCTTGCAACAAAGTTGTCTGTGCTTTTAGAGCTAATGATAACGTTGCAAACGTAGCTATGCAGTCTGGTTAGTCAAATGAGTTTCTATGGATTTGCCCGCCAAGTTGTTGTAGCCTTGTCTACGGCTAACGATAACACACAGCTAGTTAACATGGACGCTGTTAGTTAGCATGTAAAAACAAACGGAGTTACCGTACGCTAACATGAATAACGTTAACTTATCTGAAGTCCTTTCAGAAATATGTTTTAGCATAATCTTGCCAAATCAACAGAATGTAGAAATCTTTCCTTTCTAGTAACGTTAGCTACCCAATATGATTTAGAGTTTGAAAAGAGTTTGCTAGCATGTCAGGTGGAGTTTCACTGATAGCTAGCTTAATGTTAAACCACCATGACGTCATAGCATGCGTTCATTTTGTGAATTCACATTTCTGTTAACATTGTAGCTTTTGTGACCTTGTATAATTACTATAGCTACGACATTTTTTTACCAGTAGCCAAAGAGGAAAACTAGCTAGAATCTTATCGATGATTCTGACACTGCCAGAGCTGTATCAGAACATTACCATGCTGCTTTGTGGACAATGGATCTTTGTCAATTCAGTTGCTTCATTTTGTAACGCTCTACCAGGTGTTTATTGTACAGGTTCTACAAGTTAGTCAGTAAATCCAGTAGGTTGCTTCAGAGGCATTAGGTTTTGTAAGCATTGTGGCAATAATACAACGATGCGCTGACAGGGGCGGCACGGTGGTGTAGTGGTTAGCGCTGTCGCCTCACAGCAAGAAGGTCCTGGGTTCGAGCCCCGGGGCTGGCGAGGGCCTTTCTGTGCGGAGTTTGCATGTTCTTCCCGTGTCCGCGTGGGTTTCCTCCGGGTGCTCCGGTTTCCCCCACAGTCCAAAGACATGCAGGTTAGGTTAACTGGTGACTCTAAATTGACCGTAGGTGTGAATGTGAGTGTGAATGGTTGTCTGTGTCTATGTGTCAGCCCTGTGATGACCTGGTGACTTGTCCAGGGTGTACCCCGCCTTTCGCCCGTAGTCAGCTGGGACAGGCTCCAGCTTGCCTGCGACCCTGTAGAAGGATGGAGCGGCTAGAGATAATGAGATGAGATGAGATGCGCTGACAGAAAATGTACTTTTAATACTTAAGTATTTTTAAAAGCGAGTACTTCAGTACTTTAACTTAAGTAAAAATTTGACTGGAGAACTTTCACTTGTATCGGAGTCACATTTGATCAGCGGGATCTGTACTTTGACTTCAGTAATGAAGTTGGGTAGTTTGTCCATCTCTAATTTAATAAAATGAGAAACAGAATGCTGATGATAAAAAAATTTGCCTTCAGTTCTCCTTTAAGGGAAGCAACATGAAATGGTTTGATTGAATGCTGCAGCCTTGTCACATCTTTTAATCTTAAACCCAGTCCTTTTTTACAATCGCGCTGCCCCATGCTACATTATCACCAAAAGTCATGAAAATACACTACCGTTCAAAAGTTTGGGGTCACCCAGACAATTTTGTGTTTTCCATGAAAAGTCACACTTTTATTTCCCACCATAAGTTGTAAAATGAATAGAAAATATAGCCAAGACATTTTTCTGGCCATTTTGAGCATTTAATCGACCCCACAAATGTGATGCTCCAGAAACTCAATCTGCTCAAAGGAAGGTCAGTTTTATAGCTTCTCTAAAGAGCTCAACTGTTTTCAGCTGTGCTAACATGATTGTACAAGGGTTTTCTAATCATCCATTAGCCTTCTGAGGCAATGAGCAAACACATTGTACCATTAGAACCAGGGCTTTGAACCGGTTCAAGGAACGAAAACGAAAACCGGGAACTTTTTCTATTTCACATGGAACAGAAACGAAACCAGAAACTTTATTTTTTATGTTCCGGAACAGAAACGCTTATTAAAAATAATGGTAACCGGTTAATACCGGTTTTTATTTCATTCCTCAAAGTTTCCATAGCCTACAAATAAAAAAAAGTCATTCTCCTCCTGCGCAAGTTTCTATGACCCGCTGGGGTTCACTTCCTGTGTGACGTTCGCTGACTGAATGGAGAGAGCGGGAGGGTGGACTACTATCACGTCTCCACATCTTAAATAAGAGGTAAATATTGCAGTCTATCGTTATTCAAAAATGTCAATTTCAAACACGATATCAATATATTTGTCCACGTTAATGAGAGGCTCGCGAACATTAAATGACGTTAACCTCTGTTAGCCTATCAATGCATAGGGCCTGACTAGCCTTTGGTAACACACTAAACGAATTCTCTTTCATTTTTGGCACTTTTTCTGTTTGTGTAGATGGGAAGACATACTGAGAATCCAAATCGCCAACATTTGAAATAATAATTGTTCTGAATTATTACTTGTCTTATTTAATGAAGGTTGTAATAGAATTTGGCTTAAGCTGGATGAGACAGAGACATAATTTTATAGCCATTTGTTAAACAGCTGACAGGGAACGTAATTAACCGTTCCGGGAACGAAATTTTTTTGTTCTAACCAGTTCGGGAACGTCTATTTAATGGTGGAACCCAAAACCGGAAACGTTAAAATTCCGTTTCTGTTCGGAACGAACCAATAGGAAAAAAATTCTGGTTCAAAGCCCTGATTAGAACACTGGAGTGATAGTTGCTGGAAATGGGCCTCTATACACCTATGGAGATATTGCACCAAAAACCAGACATTTGCAGCTAGAATAGTCATTTACCACATTAGCAATGTATAGAGTGGATTTCTGATTAGTTTAAAGTGATCTTCATTGAAAAGAACAGTGCTTTTCTTTCAAAAATAAGGACATTTCAAAGTGCCCCCAAACTTTTGAATGGTAGTGTACTAATGTTACCACTATTTAACTCACATGTTCATTGGCCATGGAGAAGGTCTCGGTCAGGTCCACTCCGTCGGCGTAAACCTGCAGCAGGGAGAAGATGTCACGGCTCTTCACTGCATCGTACAGACTGCGCAGTTTGGCGATCGGATCAGTACGTCTGCGCTGAGCAAAGCGCTTCTCTGTGTACTTAGCTGTAATGAAATCTTTGCGGCTCTGCCTGAGGGATTGAGAAAATAATTCAGCAAATCAGCTGTATATAATATAATATAATACAATACAATATAATATAATATAGCTCAATTCGAAGATTATTCAATAACAGTCTGATTAACTTCCTGCAAAAGTAGAAATAAGAACTGATCGATAGAAACCTGTGACTCACATGTCACTAGAAGGGTTGGGTTTAGACATTTCTTCTCCTGATAGTTTTGCCTCCATGATGTCGTTGAAGCCGGCATTTCCCACATTCCTCGCCAGCTGCACAGCGATTTGATAAGCATTAGGTATTTCTCACTGAGGCCCGACTGCCAAATTTGGAAAGTTATCAAGACTTACCAAGAGTTCTGATGTTCCCAGCACATCTAAAGTCAGAGACTGTATTCTGGAGTAATGCACCCCCATTTCCCGATGGATACCCGAGCATTCAATGCAGATCAGAATCCCCAGGTTAGTAGAGAGCCATGTTGGATCTGCAAAGAAAACATCTCTTTTACTTTACAGCTGAGTGCAAAAAAGTTTGTATACCTTTCGGGAAAAAAAAAAAGTGATAAAACAGAACTGAATGTAGCAGGTGGAATTGCGTTTTACTCCGCAATTCCCCTGGGATCTGCCTGGATTGGAGGAACAGGTTCACTTAAATTACGGGGCGGGCTTTTATTTGGTTATAATTAGACTGGATTGAGGCCTTGGTAGCCCTGTTGCTTCCTTCTGCGTCACTTCCGACAGTCCGGAGGTTGAGTTGGTGGCGTGGGGTACGCACTAGCTGGTGCTCCTCGCTACAAACGAGTGTTTGTGCTCATATTGTCTTTCCTGCCATGATTGCTCGTAGTTTAGCTTGTTGCTGTGGCATTCAAGTTATTGCGGGCTGAAACGTTTGCGAGCTTCAATACAGAGATTTTCTTGCGCCATTATTGGTTCAGAGCAAGACCAAATATGCAGCATTCAATCACTCGGGCGGGCAGTGGCCAGCGTCTAGGGCAACTCCACGCCACCCCAGGCTGCTGTTTTTGTTGGGGTTGGATTGTAGCCCCATTTTGTTTGCTGCCTTTTATTGGTGTGGATGGGTCGTATTGCCCCTTGAGTTCTACCGATGCCAGAAGACTGTCTGTCACGCATGTTTTGATTTAATGGTTGTATGAGATCGCATGTAATAATGGTTATCTGTTCTTTTTTTGTTTGTCTTGTTTGTTTGGTGTATTGGTGTGCGTGTGCACGTTTGTTTGTGTATGTGTTGGTGTGTGTGTGTGAGTGTTTGTGGTTGACTGACAGTCGTTTACCCCATTTTTTTAATAAGCGGACTCTTTGCAAGCAGCTTCGCCATAGTTAAGCCAAGTAGTTTGTACTGTGCCAGTTGGTTTTGTATTGACATTGTATGCACTGTGTTAAATCCTATGTTTTAAGCCCTCATCTCATCTCATTATCTCTAGCCGCTTTACCCTTCTACAGGGTCGCAGGCAAGCTGGAGCCTATCCCAGCTGACTACGGGCGAAAGGCGGGGTACACCCTGGACAAGTCGCCAGGTCATCACAGGGCTGACACATAGACACAGACAACCATTCACACTCACATTCACACCTACGGTCAATTTAGAGTCACCAGTTAACCTAACCTGCATGTCTTTGGACTGTGGGGGAAACCGGAGCACCCGGAGGAAACCCACGCGGACACCGGGAGAACATGCAAACTCCGCACAGAAAGGCCCTCGTCGGCCACGGGGCTCGAACCCGGACCTTCTTGCTGTGAGGCGACAGTGCTAACCACTACACCACTGTGCCGCCTTGTTTTAAGCTCTTTTCTTTATATTTTTTTTGGACAGGTGTGGTTGGGCCTAGGCAACCGGCAGGCAGATCTTGCGGTGGTGGATCCCTTTTCACTTTTCTTGCTGTGTCGCATGACGGGTGTTTATTTTATTCTTTTTGTGTTTATTTTTTTTGCGAGTGGTGCGTATTTTGGGATTCCATTTTCTTTCGTACTGATTGCCATGGTAAGCCTTAGCCCCGCCCCCAATTATCCTCTAACACTTGCACAGGCTTCCGATAAGCAGTGTAGCTACCTGTTTTGGATGTATGTGGGTGTTGCAGCCGCCCTGAGTAACATTTATTTTTTTTTGTATTATACTTGGTAAAGGGGAGAGAACCCCAACTGTGTCTGTGTGGATTACCAGTTTCCCAAGATTTTAAGTGTACTGTATGTGTGTTTGAATTTAAAAAACTGATTGAAAAGAATTAATAAATTGGTTTTTGTGGAACTTGCGTCTCTTCCTTGAAGTGTGAACGAACCTGGGTGTCTATTGAAGTAAAAAAAAAAAAAGGGGTTAGTAAGTTGGCCTGCAGTGAACCTCCTTCTGGTGGCGTAGTCGACTAGTGCGAATTCCCTGGCCTCTGCTGCATAAGCAGCAACAAACCGTTTAGTGTTAGGTTTTAGGTGCAACTACGCCGTATCATCTTACACACACTTGCACACAAATATACACATACAGTTGTGGTGAGAAGTTTACATACAGTGACATGAATGTCATCTTGGATATGAATGTCATGGCAATATTTGGGCTTTCAGTCATTTCTTTGAACTGTTCTTTTTCTGTGGCAGAATGATTGTACAGCTTTAATTAAAAAAAAAAACACACTAGAATTTGGTGCACAAGTTTTAATTTTCTTTGGGTTTTCTGAAATCAACACAGGGTCAAAATTATACATACAGCACACCTAATATTTGGGTAAAATGTCTCTTCGTAAGATTCACCTTGACCAAACATTTTTGTTTACCATGAACAAGCTTCTGGCAGAATTCTGGTTGGATATTTCATGACTCTTCATGGTAGAATTGGTAGAGTTCAATTAATTTTTTTTTTCTTGACATGGACTCGACTTATAAGCACGGTCCATATATTTTCAATAGGATTTAAATCAGGACTTGTTTTAAGCTTAATGTTAGCCTGCTTTATCCTCCACAACCAACTCTGATGCGTGTTTGGGTTCATTGTCCTGTTGTAACTCCCAAGTCATGCTCAAGTTTCTGATGGTTTATGCTGAAGAATTCTGAGGTAGTCCTCCTTCTTCATTATTCCATCCACTTTGTGCAATGAACCAGTTCCACTGGCAGCAAAACAGCCCCAGAGCATGATGATCCTACCACCACCACCAGCTGGTACAGTGTTCCTCTGTTCATGGTGGTCATTGTGGCCAAACAACTCAATCTTTGTCTCATCTGACCATACAGCTTTCCTCCAGAAGGCTTTTTCTTTGTCCGTGTGATCAGCTTCAGACTTTAAGCTTGAAGGTGTCAGTTTTGGAGCAGGGGGTTATTTCTTGGATAGCAGCCTCTTAGTCCATGGTGATCTGAACTGTAGACAGTGATCCATCAGCTTCCAGTTCATGGCAGGGCTGTGCCATGGTGGTTCCCAGGTTGTTCCTGAGCATCCAAACCAATTTCCTTTCAGCTGAGGGTGACAGTTTGGGGTTGTTTTTTTTTTTGAAGCAAAGTGACTACACCTCACAATAACTTGGATACAATTGTTTGAACTGATCTTGGAATTTGCAGTTGTTTAGAAATGGCTCCGAGAGACATTCTGGAGTTGTGTATATCTGCAATCCTTTTTCTCAGATCTGCACTGAGCTCCTTGGACTTTCCCATTTTACTGTGTGTTGGTCAATCCAATGAGTGCTGTAAACAAACCCTTTTTATGAAGGCACAGAGAAGCTACCAGCTGTAGTCAATCATGATCACTAACAGGAAGTTAAGAGACCTCGGCCTTGGCAACATAAGAGACATTTTGGAAGTTTCAGCACCTCTGAATTAATCATCAAAGTAAGCGTATGTCAATTTTTAACCCTGTATGTGTAATTTTGACCCTGTGTTGATTTCAGAAAACCCAAAGAAAATTAAAAACTTGTGCACCAAATTCTATTTTTTTTTTAATTAAAGCTGTATGCTGTACAATCATTCTGCCACAGAAAAAGAACAGCTCAAAGAAATGACTGAAAGCCCAAATATTGCCATGACATTCATGTCACTATATGTAAACTTCTGGCCACAACTGTATATCGTTTTTTTGCACCTCTGTTTTAAATCAATTTCTGTTTTAAACTGGATTTATTTAAACAGATGTAACTCGATAGTGGTTGAAAGGATTTCTACCAAAAATTCACGTTCAAGTTTGTGAGAAAGTCAGGAAAGACGGGACACGGTCACGCATAAGGGATGGAGTTAAATTCTAAAAACTTTTTCTTCACTAAGCCCTGTCCTTTAGCTGCCTGATTTGGTTTACCTTTTAGGGATACCTTACTCACTGCCTTACAATCAAATGCTGTACATTTCTTTTAGCCCAGATGCCTTATCTTACTGAAATGGAAACATGTTTCTCCTCCATCTCATGACTGCTTGCTCGCTCACGTGGCTCATTTTCTTTATTTAGAGAAAATTAGGTTCTATTTCTAACACACAAGACTGTTATCAGACTTTGGAAATTTTCCTCACCTTCTTTTCAAAGATTACTGCCGCTGACATTCCAAATAACTTTTTAAAAAGTTTCTCTCTTTCTTTCTGGACATACATGTTTGCTTTCTTGTGAAACACTTATGTATTTCTTTAGGCAGTTAGTTAGGTATTGCATTGCATTATAGGCATTTAGCAGACGCTCTTATCCAGAGCAACATATATTTCCACTGATTTTACCAGATTGCTATGGATTTTCACAGGGATGTAGAGCCCTTTCTGAAGAGGGTATCCACGGCCCATTACGACCGCGGCTCGGTGCACTATTCGCCTCTGAAGCCCTGCGCAAGCACGGCTCACTGAAAACTTTAATATAAGCCCTGGCTCCAGCCGTACGTGCACGCCGGGATTTAAAAACTCGGCCACTGAAAGTCCTAGCCCTGCCAAACTTTACAGGCACCTCTCTCTCCTCGAAACCTTTCGAAACAGCCTAGGCATGGCCTGCTAGGAGTGCGGCTCGGTCCGTTATTCGTGGCGAATTTCGAAATTCACCACTTTCTGGAGTATTTTATTGGTTTGATCTAGAGTCTTTGTTTCAGGTCACGCTATACAAAGCATCATGAGAATACAGGTCAGGTAAGGCATCACTGCTTACCGCAGGTGGTTGGATCTTGAACCACTGGTCTGTCGGTTGAGCATGGCTATAGCCCATGTAGCCGGCTAGCGGTAAAGTAAACAAACGCGCTGTGACTGATGCCAAGTGGCGCACATATATTTCTGACCGATCCACATGCATCGGTTGCATCGGTCTGGATCCGTCCCTGCAGTCTGGGGAACGTTTGGGGGGCCTTGCTCAAGGGCACTTCAGCCATTCCTGCTGGTCCAGGGAATCAAATCAGTGACCTTTTGGTCCCAAAGCTGCTTCTCTAAACATTAGGCCATGGCTTCCCTTTGGGAAGATGGGTAGTTAGTTATCCTTTATTGTTGTTTTTCTCTCCCCTCTCCCTCTCGCTGTCCTTCAGCGGGTGGATTGATGGTGGGCAGGGTCTTTGCGTGGCACTGAATGTGGTCATATATGTTTGTAATTTAATTGTAATCAATCAATCAATCAATCAATCAATCAATCAATCAATCAATCAATCACCTGAATAAACAGAACATGAAAAACAATACATCTTCTCAGGATCTCTAGGTCAGTTTGAGCTGAAATTCGATATGCTGCGTTGTTGTTCTAATCTGCAAGTATTAACCTTGAGCTACCATCAGAAAATTTCAAAATTATGTTCATCGTTTGCTGTCATTATTGCTCTATGTAATTCTATGTATTATTCAACCACATAAAGGCAAAGAACAGGGACAGGTTTCCTGATAACGTTGCACTTTAGGGCTCATCTCATCTCATTATCTGTAGCCGCTTTATCCTGTTCTACAGGGTCGCAGGCAAGCTGGAGCCTATCCCAGCTGACTACGGGCGAAAGGCGGGGTACACCCTGGACAAGTCGCCAGGTCATCACAGGGCTGACACACAGGCCCTGTCCACACGGCAACGGATTCAGGTGAATCTGATAAAATTGTTTATCGTTTCGGCCTGGCGTCCACACGGCACCGGCGTTTTGGGTGCCCCAAAACGAAATCTTTTGAGAACGGGTTCCAGAGTGGAAAGATCTGGCAACGGCGCCGTTGCGAAGTCGTCTGGATGAGTAGAACGGATTTGTTTACGATGACGTCACAACCACATGTGCTTCACGCCGGGTAGAAGTGTAACGAACTCGATGCGAGTTGTCAACAAATCCTATAACTTGGTTCATGAAACACGCTTACAAAATATTTTCACTGTGAATATTTATTGTGTAATGGTGCAAAGTGAGAGAGAGAGAGAGAGAGAGAGAGAGAGAGAATAGCCCTTAGGGCAGAGTCAATCCCGCCAGCAAAAATAGGGAAAAAAAAGGAGCGATCTCACCTTTTCAGATGTTGGTTTAAGTCCTACAATACATTCCTCAAAAAGGGCGTAGAACAACAAATTAATCCATCAACATGTAGCATTCAATTTATTCCGGACCATTAAAGACGCCGCCTTCCACGTAGAATCATACGTCATCCTCGCCGCCATATTGGATGGGTCAAAGCGGAGAATAAAGATGCCTCATTCATGTGCTGCGTTTAACTGTACCAACAGGTTTACCGTCTAAACGAGATCACATGGGATTACCTTTCACAGGTGAGACTGGAAAAATACGTTTCATTGTATTTGGTCATTATAACGTAATTTTACGAACAGATTTTTCTGACCGTGGCTAATATGAAGTCTTGCGCATAATAGTTTATGCGCATGCATCCTTCTTCTATTATTCTGGTGTCTCCGATGGGACCGTCTTACAGAGCACCTAGAGATATGGCATGTGTATTGCATCGTTTTCAGCAAGCGTTGCGTTGCCATATGGACCTGATATTTTACTGATCCGTTGCCCATGTGAACGCACTATATATTTTTTTTTAAATCTCGTTGCCGTTGTCGTGTGGATGTAGCCATAGACACAGACAACCATTCACACTCACACCTATGGTCAATTTAGAGTCACCAGTTAACCTAACCTGCATGTCTTTGGACTGTGGGGGAAACCGGAGCACCCGGAGGAAACCCACGCGGACACGGGGAGAACATGCAAACTCCGCACAGAAAGGCCCTCGTCGGCCACGGGGCTCGAACCCGGACCTTCTTGCTGTGAGGCGATAGCGCTAACCACTACACCACCGTGCCGCCCCCACTTTAGGGCTAAAGAATGAATTTAAGACGCTCTTAAGCAGCGAACGTTATCTTTGTATGCGGTTTTCCCGAACTCACTCGTAAGAAGGGGTCTTAAGAACAGCTTTGCAAAGAGCGTCTTTGCAATCCGTGTCCTCGATATAGGCATTAGTAGTTGCTAAAGGCATTCGTACTGTAGTTGCTAAAGGCATTAGTAGTTGCTAAAGCCAGTCATTGAGGTCACGCACACACAACGTTAAATGGAGACACATTTCTGTCCTTCTATGACACTACATATCACTCGACTAATGGAGTTAAGTTTGATGAAAACGTGGCGGTATCAATGTGACCTTACGTAATCCCATAACGTACTGAAATATATTCATAATGTTTTATTTAATAATTAACTCAATGTACTTGCAATGTACAAGAAAAATAATTTGACACCGGCAGCAGATTCAACACCAGTTTCCCCTGTTGACTGGAAGAGTCCCTCGGAGGCGCAGGCACATTCTGTGTTCTGAGGATACGCTCTTTCCTGTGAAAGAGTGAGCCAAGTCCATCCTAAGTTACGAGCGAACTAAAGTACTACTTTCGCTACAACACTGTTTGGGAAAACCATGTTGGTTTAATGATGGATCTTAAGAGGTAGTTAAAGACGCTCTTAACGTTAAGAGGCTTTCAGGAAACCAACCCCGGAATGGTTCCGAGACGTGATACGGACTAATATAGTTTCATTTTGAACTTAAAAATTTGTACATATTTGCTATACCTGCTCTAAAAACCCAGTTTATTACCTCGTCCAGGATGGAGTCCACCAGGGGGCGAGGTATTGTTGTCGGTCGGGTTTCTTTGGTTTTTTTGGTTCACAATATTACAGGAAAACAGCTGGACTAATCTTCATGACACTTTCAGGATAGACGGGCATTAGTCTCAAACAGAACCTCCAACATTTTGAGGGTCAAGGTCACCAAAAAGGTCAAAACCGTTTTTGTTGTGGCTACTGCCTCATATAGAGGCGCTAGTGACTACATCATCGTGCTGTAAGAATGTAACAGTCGCGCACTGCGCATGCGCATACACGTGTTCCGATTAAAATGGCCGGTGAGTGTATACAATTCGGTTCACCATTCGAAATAAATGGACTAGACTAAAGAAGTCGCTTTCAGACATGTTTATGCTTATTACAGAGGGAAAGTGCGTTCCACTGAGCTCTAGCGCCGGGCCATTTCCGGGAAATAAGAGTTTGAGTCATGGCGACAGCGTGTGTATGTCAGCCTCGGTTCGGAGGTTTCAGTTTCGAAAACTGTAAGAGGTAAGAGTAGAATAATATAAAGTACAGACACTTGGTATATTTTACTTCTGTGAGTTTTAAATTGTTCGTTTTTGGATTGCGCTTCATTTTTGTGGCTACTGCCTCATATGGCCCTTTTCCACTACCCTTTTTCAGCTCACTTCAGCTCGCTTCAGCTCACTTCAGCCCGACACGGCTCGCGTTTCGACTACCAAAGAACAGCACGACTCAGCTCGCTTCAGCCCTGCTTAGCCCCTAAAACTCGCACCGTTTTGGAGTAGGGCTGAAGCGAGCCAAAGCGAGCCGAGTGAGGCTGGGGGCGTGAGCAGACACTCCCCTGTGCACTGATTGGTGAGGAGGAGTGTCCTCACATGCCCACACGCCCCGCGAGCACGCTGGGATCTGTAAACACCGTAAACCCGGAAGAAGAAGAATTACGAATTACGAGAATTTCTGAAGCCTTATGCGCCTCGCCTCATCTATACGCTCTTGCCAGTATCTGTTGGCGTTGTCGGTGACAACAAGCCACAGCACCAAGACCAGCAACACTAACGACTCCATGTCCTCCATGTTTATTGTTTACTATTCGGGTCGTGAGACTACTGCTTAAAAGATCACTGATGTCACTGTTTGCGCTGCTTAACGACATCACGTGACGTCCACCCGCTTTCGCTAACTCCACCCAATGTGTCCACCCACTTCCAGCCAGCACGGTTCAGCGCGGTTGTAGTCGAAATGCAACTCCAACAGCCCCACTCAGCTCGACTCAGCCCAACTCAGCACGGCACGGCTCAGCCCAACTCAGCCGCGTTTGTAGTGGAAAAGCGGCAATAGAGTATATCTGCTATATTTACTGTATGGACATGGGATCGGAAAACAATTTTATTTATAAGCGGTAGCCACATGTACTCATAGGGTACCTACTTTTTTCGCGATATCGTCCTTCATATTCATCATAAGTGCTACCAGGCGAGGTTTGTTTTGCCTGGCAACACTTGTTTAAAAATGAAATTATATCATTTGAAGCAGGCGTACAGTGATTGAAGCATGTATTTTGGGGTGAGATAGCCTTCGATTACTTGTTTACTACATTTTCCTTATACATGCAATGTATAATCTGTTAAAGGGGAACAGAGGGCAATATATAGAGTAAATATAACAATAAAACACACATTAACGAACCTTATTCAAGACTTACAAAAGTTTTTTGTTCTAAGGTTGGAAAGTTATAGTGTTTTGAAAGTAGCTCGAGCAAACTATTTCCGCAGTTTGAACAGCCCGCCATGATATTAATTTTATCCAATCAGAATGCACGTTCATTTTCTCTGCGTAACACTCATGACGTATGTATGTGCCCAGTTGTGTTGGCTCATTGAGGTTGGGAATAGCACGTGTGAAATACCCGTTTCTGCCTCTTGCGACGATTTCGCAAGTCCACGGGTGGCGCCTATCTCATTGCAGCAAATAAATTCTGCTGGACTCGTGAGCAACTCCACGTTACATTTTCCGCACGAGCACCATGCCGTGTCACCTGCACGCAGACGCTCTGCCCCACGCTCGCCACGCCCATGGTCAGCATCAGTCTCATCCTCGCCGTCATCCGAGCTTTCTTCTCTTATTTCATCACCGGAGTTGAGAGTACCTCTCCTAGCTATTTTAAGTTCATTTCTTAAGACAAGGATTTTTTAAGATGTTACCTTGTTGACAGTTTCGGCGAGAATCTTCCGTCTTCTTCAAAACAGTCACCAGATGTGTCCTGGGGGAGCGACCTGACAGCAGGAGGCGTGAACTACCAGTCAAATTGGGTGGGATGTTCACGCCTCCGTAGCGTAACATCAGCTGATAAGGCACGTCACCACTCGACATCTGGTGACTGTTTTGAAGAAGGCGGAAGATTCTCGCCGAAACTGTCAACAAGGTAACATCTTAAAAAATCCTTGTCTTAAGAAACGAACTTAAAATAGCTTTAATAGTTAGACATAATGAACTTCCACTACATAGTACCTCTCCTAGGTTCAAACTGGTACCCTTCTAAGCCACAGCCTGCTTGCAGTGTGTCTTGCGGGATCTCTTCGTACGATTCGACAGAGCTGTCGCTTTCACTTGATGCGCCCGACGCCATGATTACACGCTTATCTCCTCTATTTCGGAGAGTTCCGCTAGTGCAGTGGGTAGCACTGACGTCACGGTCTTTTAAAAATGGCGACTCTTGTGCGGTTTAGCGTATAAAGTATTATATTTACAATTACCAAGATATTTCGTTGTTTTCTAGTATATAAATTTGATAGAATACTTAAGAATACATTACTTTGTCACATCAGCAACTGTATATATTATATTCGGTACCCCTTTAAATTACACAGCATGTGAGCGAGAAGTTGATGGCAGCAGAGGAGGATGAAATAAAGCACTTACTAGGGGCGCCGCAGTCACAGCACACATCGTTGCCACTCATCCTCTTCACTTCACTCACGATGGCTTTGCTAAGCTCCTGCACGATATTGTTCTCGCCCTCATCCTGATCCCCTTTAAACGCATTGTTCAAGGCCTCTTCTTTACTGTTCTGCAGTACTGACACCCATCTGCAAGACGATTAAGCAGAGTACGCAGGGCTCATCAGAGTATCATCACAAAGACGTTCAGTCCAATCTCTTCGTCTAAAAATCCACATTTCACACATACTGAAACTCACATTTGACATTCTGCTTCATCTTCCGCTTGAAAACGGTATGTACGGTCATCTGTTTCAACGCAGAAGAAATATAACGGGCAGTTAATTTTCCAATACTAAATGTCATTTGTGGACAGTAAAAGTGAATCTTTAAATTTTGTCGGCGTGACTCACGGGATATGAGATCAAAGCACTTCTTTTCCTCCGGGTTGCATTTCACTTGGCAGGTTAACAGGTTGAGTTTGGCTGGTGGTGTGTTTGCCTATAAAGAAGAAAGATGGATAGCATGCAATCATCTGAAGCACATACTGTACAAGAGATACTAGCAATTAGAATGATAATTATGCCTGGATGAGAACGCCTGATGAATCTAAATGCTTTATATCGACTCATACATTCCACTGCTGCAGGTTAAAAATCAATACCTATATATATATATATATATATATATATATATATATATATATATATATATATATATATTAATGCTGTCAAAAATGTCGCGTTATTAACGCGTTAACTTGACTCAATTTTAACGGCGATAATTTTTTTATCGCGAGATTAACGCTCTGTGACATGATGTAGGTTTTTCATAAGCTTTTGAAACTGCCAGGAACTTGGAACAGAGACTTTGCTTAGAAAACCGATAGCAGCTAGACTGTAATGCCACGCCCCGCACAGCCAGAGTCCTCTGCCCTCCCCCCCAAAGAACCAGCGCGGGCAGGGCGCGCTAGTAGAGATGGGATTTATGGCTCTTTGATGGGATCCGCATCTTTGTGATCCGTTCTTTGAAAAGAGCCGTTCAAAAGACTGGCTAATTTGGCTCTTTTTAAATATTTATTCAGTTTTAAGAAGACAGCGTCTAAAGAAGCCAGATCCCTCTGAACTGTAAACTCAATGCTATCCCAGAAATCCTTCCCGTAATATGCAAATTTGGCCGCCTCTGACTGGACAGCGCGACGCATCAACAGACAGAAAGTGTAAAAGTACAAAATGTGTTAAGTGAGCTGAAACAGTAAAGATCAGATTCAATGCAATATTTATCACCGAACAACTTAAAGTTAATATAATAGTGTACTTTATATTATAATCAAGCATGTCAAGGCTACCGTCACTGTGTAATCTATCTCTCTGATTAGAGTTGTAGACACTCAAGCAGTAGATCACTTCACTCATGGTTCTCTTGCTAGCCCCGCGCCGGTGCTCGGCTTAGGTTTCACTTTGCAGTGGCTGTGTCAAGACGTGTTATGTTTTGCAATAAAAAAAAAAAAAAACATTGGTACAAAGCAAGCCCATTCACTTTTTTATGCTGATAAGAGAATTACAATGTTTTTTTTATGTGACAAAAATGTGCGATTAAATTGCGATTAATCGCGAGTTAACTATGACAGTCGCGACATTAATCGCGATTAAATATTTTAATCGCTTGACAGCACTAATATATATATATCTCCAGGCAAAACAAACCTCGCCCGGCAGTCTGGCCAATTCACCTTGCAAGGTGAATCCATGACCTTCAGTTTGACATTTCAAGGTCACTCAAGGTCAACATTCACAGTGCTAAATAAAAGCCCATATGGGACTACCTATACGTTGATAATGGTAATATTTCTCAATCATCAACTGTCAGGTTATAGTCCTATGAAAATCCATGACCTTGAGTTTGACATTTGAAACTCATTCAAGGTCAACGGTCATGGTGGCAACTGAAAGCCCATATGGCACTTCTTATATGCTGATAATAGTAAACATCTGTCTACCATTAACCATTTTAAAATTATGAGCCTCTGAAAACCCGTGGCCTTGAGTTTGACCTTTCAAGGTCACTCATGGTCAAAGGTCATGGTGCCATATGAAAGCCCATATGTGACTTTCTATATGTCAATAACATTAAGTATCTCTTTATCTTGAACCATTTCACAGTTATGAGCCTCTGAAAATCTGTGACCCTGCGTATGACCTTTCAAGGTCACTCAAGGTCAAGGTGCCAAATGAAAGCCCATATTTGACTTCCTATATGTCGATAATATTAAGTATCTCTCTATCGTGAACCGTTTCCCAGTTATGAGCCTCAGAAAACCCATGACCCCCCAACATTTGACCCCGAACCGCTAAGAAAACTATGAGGAGAGACCCCATCATGTAGCATATCAGTGGAAGCAGAATTGAAAGATGAACATTTTGGATTTGGTTTGAAGTAAATATGAAGAATATGAAGGAAGATATCATGAAAAAAAAAACCCAAAAAAGATTTTGACCTTTTTGGTAGCCTGGCTAACGCGACTTCAAAGCTCTCCGAGCTATTGGTCTGGCCAAGATATTAAGCCCAACCGTTTCCCAGAGCCCGTGGTTGACCTGCCTCCCTGAAATGCTTCAGTTTGCTACTGGTCGAAGCCAGAAAAGGCTGTGACAAAGCTTAAACCAATCACATCACTCTTTCCTCTGACGTATGCGACGCGACGGGGCTAACTGGTAGATTAAACTCTTACCGCAGCCGGTCGGGAGCAAGGCGAAAACGTCCTTCCTTTCAATAAATACATCCAGGGCTGCGCTTTGCTCTGTTTTCAATGAGAACTTCCCGTTGAATGCTTTCAATACAGCATCTATGCGTAATAGATGCGGAAGTGTGAACGAAGCGCTTCCGGCATAGATTCTGTAAACAATTATGGCTTCCGGTCGCAGTTCTACTACGTCACTGCCTTGAACACGCCTCTACCCAGGGCCGTTGGAGATGCTCAAAGTTGATTGGTTCCCGATTTTTCGGGAGCTTGTAAGAGCTGTAGATAGCTTGCCTTGCCAGACTAAGCTCGCAACAGGCCCTCGTGTTGCGTCACGCTTAGGATGGGCGGGCCCAGGCTACCTTTTTGGTGACCTTGACCGGATGACCCTCAAAATGTTGGAGGTTCTATTTGAGACCAATGTCCAGCTATCCTGAAAGTTTCATGAAGATTGGTCCAGCTGTTTTCCCGTAATGTTGCTAACAAAAAAAACAAAGAAACCCCACCAAAAACAATACTTCGCCCCCTGGTGGACTCCGACCCGGGCGAGGTAATAATAGAGTGTGATGCTTCGTTTAGATGAAGGTAGCCATTTTACTGCTGGTAAACGAGTTTAAGTACAGTGCCAGTGAAACGTTTGGGGACACCTTCTAATTCAATGGTTTTTTTTTTAAATTAATAGACACTTCATGTCTTAAAGTAATGATAAACTGTCGCTTTTCTTTACTTAGTTGAACGGTTCTCGAGATAATATGGCTTACTGCAGTTGTAGAATAGGGCTATTTACTGCATTTGTCTCTCATCTCATCTCATTATCTCTCGCCGCTTTATCCTTCTACAGGGTCGCAGGCAAGCTGGAGCCTATCCCAGCTGACTACGGGCGAAAGGCGGGGTACACCCTGGACAAGTCGCCAGGTCATCACAGGGCTGACACATAGACACAGACAACCATTCACACTCACATTCACACCTACGCTCAATTTAGAGTCACCAGTTAACCTAACCTTGTCTTTGGACTGTGGGGGAAACCGGAGCACCCGGAGGAAACCCACGCGGACACAGGGAGAACATGCAAACTCCGCACAGAAAGGCCCTCGCCGGCCACGGGGCTCGAACCCAGGACCTTCTTGCTGTGAGGCGACAGCGCTAACCACTACACCACCGTGCCGCCTACTGCATTTGTATTATCTACAATTTGCTGTGGGCGGCACAGCGATGCAGTGGTTAGCATTGTCACCTTACAGCAAGAAGGTTCCAAAAATATGCAGCTAGGCTAATTGGGTACTCTGAACTGCCCATAGGTGTGAATGGGTATCCGGTTATTTCGCACAAATCTAAAGTCTTTTAGCACAACTCTGGATTATGGTCACAATAATCGGAAAAAAAAAAATACTCATCTTGATATAGGAAGGGGTTTATTATGATTGCTTAGGGACTGGAAGCTGGAATTTCTGCTGCTGTGCACGTTATTGTACGCTTTTTATTTTTTATGTTTTTCCCCCTAACAGATCGGTTTGTTTTTCAATTGAATTGTACAGGTTATAGGTCACATTAAATGTGGGAAAGTCTTGAAATGATTTATTGTGATCTAATTTTTTTTTTACATCAGAAAAGCCTACAATTTTAACGGGGTGCACACTTTTTATATCAACTGTGTGTGTATTGGGTCCGTCTCTCATTTGGGACATTATGGTCAAAAAATAAATTTTCTAATTTGACTTTTTTTTTTTTGCATTTCCCTAACACTCAATGTTTCTTTTGTCATGTTTAATAAGAATAAAGATAGCATCTTGCTTTATCTGGCCTCCACTGTGGAACATTTTTTTTTATTACAATTCAAATGCTTTTGTAAAATTGATTTACGTATAAAATAACTCCATCATGAAGAATTAAAGCCCCTCCTTCACAGATGAGTGAAAATATTGAATAAATTTCCTCTTTTTGATCGCTTGGGTTAAAAATGCCAAGTTATGATGACTGAATTGATTTTTCACTTAAATATGAATAATATGATACATTTTGGGTATTTGATATGGCGAAATAGGACACAATGGAAAAATCAAGAACACACCGGAAAGATGAGAATAAAAGCGTTGGGAAAAGAACAGCGACTGTACCGGCTGAAGGTCGCACGAGCAACGGGACATCACTACCGCACTACAACCTTTTTAAGGGAATGCGATGTAGTCAACCATTTATCATGTCCCAGATCAAGCCGCCATTTTCCCACAAATTTGCAGAATTTTTGGCAAATTCTGAATAGAATATTCACATCAAAGATTTAGTTTTATCTGTATTATTTCTTTCATCATTTTATTTCAAATTAAAACCAACATCACCATTCAAAACCGTATAGTTTATTGACCGAGTATATTTAGTGGGGTTCCCCCACAGTACCCAGTTTCTGAGACAGACCCATTGACATAACATGATATTTCACTCGTATGTTTTATAACCCCGATTCCAAAAAAGTTGGGACAAAGTACAAATTGTACATAAAAACGGAATACAATAAATTTACAAATCTCAAAAACTGATAATGTATTCACAATAGAACATGGACAACATATCAAATGTCGAAAGTGAGACATTTTGAAATTTCATGCCAAATATTGGCTCATTTGAAATTTCATGACAGCAACACATCTCAAAAAAGTTGGGACAGGGGCAATAAGAAGCTGGAAAAGTTAAAGGTGCAAAAAAGGAACAGCTGGAGGACCAAATTGCAACTCGTTAGGTCAATTGGCAATAGGTCATTAACATGACTGGGTATAAAAAGAGCATCTTGGAGTGGCAGCGGCTCTCAGAAGTAAAGATGGGAAGAGGATCACCAATCCCCCTAATTCTGCGCCGACAAATAGTGGAGCAATATCAGAAAGGAGTTCGACAGTGTAAAATTGCAAAGAGTTTGAACATATCATCATCTACAGTGCATAATATCATCAAAAGATTCAGAGAACCTGGAAGAATCTCTGTGCGTAAGGGTCAAGGCCGGAAAACCATACTGGGTGCCCGTGATCTTCGGGCCCTTAGACGGCACTGCATCACATACAGGCATGCTTCTGTATTGGAAATCACAAAATGGGCTCAGGAATATTTCCAGAGAACATTATCTGTGAACACAATTCACCGTGCCATCCGCCGCTGCCAGCTAAAACTCTATAGTTCAAAGAAGAAGCCGTATCTAAACATGATCCAGAAGCGCAGACGTCTTCTCTGGGCCAAGGCTCATTTAAAATGGACTGTGGCAAAGTGGAAAACTGTTCTGTGGTCAGACGAATCAAAATTTGAAGCTCTTTATGGAAATCAGGGACGCCGTGTCATTCGGACTCAAGAGGAGAAGGACGACCCAAGTTGTTATTGGCGCTCAGTTCAGAAGCCTGCATCTCTGATGGTATGGGGTTGCATTAGTGCGTGTGGCATGGGCAGCTTACACATCTGAAAAGACACCATCAATGCTGAAAGGTATATCCAGGTTCTAGAGCAACATATGCTCCCATCCAGACGACGTCTCTTTCAGGGAAGACCTTGCATTTTCCAACATGACAATGCCAAACCACATACTGCATCAATTACAGCATCATGGCTGCGTAGAAGAAGGGTCCGGGTACTGAACTGGCCAGCCTGCAGTCCAGATCTTTCACCCATAGGAAACATTTGGCGCATCATAAAACGGAAGATACGACAAAAAAGACCTAAGACAGTTGAGCAACTAGAATCCTACATTAGACAAGAATGGGTTAACATTCCTATCCCTAAACTTGAGCAACTTGTCTCCTCAGTCCCCAGACGTTTACAGACTGTTGTAAAGAGAAAAGGGGATGTCTCACAGTGGGAAACATGGCCTTGTCCCAACTTTTTTGAGATGTGTTGTTGTCATGAAATTTAAAAATCACCTAATTTTTCTCTTTAAACGATACATTTTCTCAGTTTAAACATTTGATATGTCATCTATGTTCTCTCTATGCTCTTCCTGTCTGAAGAGTTCAAAGCTTCACACTAACCCATGTGGATTAACTCGAAGAAGCTTGGCTGAGATTTTTTTTTTTTTTTAAGTTTCACTGGAAACAGGCCCGTTATCGCATTTTTCTCTTACCGTTCCATGGCAAATGGTCAAATATCCACTCTTCACTGAGCACTTCCGTTTCTGCCACACCTTCCTCAGCCTGAAAACGTTCAATAAAACAAGAGGAATTTTAGCTTCAGTTATTCTCCATCTTCAAATCTAAACAACTGTCTACAAAGTCTTCATCTTAACTAGTGTTCGATACACATAGTAAATAGTAAATAAAAAGGTTCCATTATAAAATAGGCTCCCAAGTTAGGAGCGCTGTACCCTACAGGCTTGACAAACAATGTCATTCACTGTGTAAATGAAACCATTTCCTTCACCCTTCACTGCGTTTGGAGAGCATCCCGGAGCGCTCCGTGCCGTAAGCCTTGTTACCCTGCAGCTGGTGGAGACTGTAGCCGGTGTTCTGTTTGGCCTGAGAGTCCTGACAAAGACGCATCAGTTTAAATGGGTTTTTTCAAAACATTGTTTCACCTTCTGTCGCTCATTTGATATGAGACAAATAATTCATTGTCCTACCGGTATAGTTAAACAGTTTACTGTAAGCAAAGCATAAGATTTGCATTCTGAATATAGAATCAGAATTCAGGTGATTTTTGAAAAGTGCATCATCTACGTATATACTGTAAGTGGATACTGACACAACAAAAACCAACACACTCTTATTTAAAAAGCAAGGAGACAGTTAATGCAAGTTGAACAGTTTTATACGTTATTAGAAATAAAATGGCCAAAATGTTAAAATACTAATAAGGGAATATTAAAATATTATTCTTGAATATGATCTACAGTACTAGTCAAAAGTTTGGACATACCTTCTAATTAAATGTTTTTTCTTTATTTTTATTAATTAAAAAAAAAAGACGCTTCATGTGTCTTTAGTAAAGTAATGATGGATGTCGTTTGTCTTTACTTCATTGTTTGGTTCTGGTGTAAGGACCCTTATCAAAAAGAAGTATACTTCAAATTAATTTTATTAAGTATACTTACGTAAAGTTAAAGTACATTTCCTTAAGTATACTTTTGTGTACCAAATATACGGATATCAATGTAATTACAGTATACTTGTAAGTAAACTAATCTAATAGACCCCTTCGCAGTAAACGTCATTCATACATAAGAGGAAATTGCGCGTGCAGCCTGGACTCAAAAAAGACTCAGCGATGCCTAGTTGTTGTGTTGTCGGGTGTCAGAATCGTAGCAGTGATGGGGTTAAAGTGTACAGAATTCCAGCAGGATCTCACCCATTCCAAAAAAAAAAAAAAATCGCCGACGTCTATGGCTACAAGCCATCAAACGTGTAGACTGGGATGAAAGCACCATCAAAAATGCGCGGGTTTGCAGCGCCCACTTCATCACAGGTAATCAGGCTATTTATTAAATCTTTCTTTTTTTATTCTTTCTAGTCTTCGTTTATTGATGTAGCAAAATACTTTGGTAACGTTTGTCTGATTAGCTGGGTCATAGTTACACAAAGTAATGAATATTGTTAGCATGTTAACTTAGCTTTGCATGCAATTTTGTTTGTAGGAGAGCTCTCGCTTGACTCAAGCAGTCCAGATTTTGTGCCATCATTATTTGTGTATGCCGAAAATCACAATTTTAAAGCAAGGATGGAAAGGTAAAATTGTGTGCCCTCACTCTAAATGTCAACTTACATTGACTGCTCTAACCTAGCTCCCGCCCCGTTCAGTTTCATTTCTGCTCTCTGCCTCTCGCTTTTTACGCAGCTCTGATTTCTCTTAGCTGCACTCTTTACACTATCATTCCTTTCATGCCATTACCTCCTGCAAATTGCTGTTTAGTGTTGGTATTTGCTGTTGTAGCTAAAGCCACATTGCCATCACATCACTGGCATAATTTGATTAAAACAAAATGAATATGAATGTCCCATTGTTAATCAAGTTGTACATGCCCGCACATAACATAATCATATGCGTCTAAAGACTTGTAGGCGCCAAGTTTTTCGTGGGTGTACACTGAAGTCTTGTCAATAAGGTACGAGTATATATCTGGCCATTGTATACCAGGGAACTTACTAACAAAGTCCGTCCACTCTTTAATTAAATACGGATCCGGTAGCGATGTCCACTTGTTAGAGTTAACTTATTTATGTAGCATTCTCGATCTTGTAACGACAATTGTTTGGCATAATCTGACAGCTCATAATGCCGGTCTATGGGCAACGCCATTGTTTCTGGGTCCAGGCTGCGCGCGCATCCTGGCAATGGTCGGTTTGTTTACAAACATGTGAAGGGGTCTATACTTCTTTGGACTAAATTGGCCCACTTTTAGTTTATAAAAAGTATACTTTAAGTCTAAGAGAATTAAAAACTTTGAGTACACAACTAGTATTTTTTTTTTATTTTATACTGCAAGTATACCATAAGTAAACTTATATACTAATAGTGTACTAGTTCTATACTTGTAGTCCGCTCTTTAGCTTAGAAAAGCATACAGTGGTGCTTGATAGTTTGTGAACCCTTTAGAATTTATATATTTCTGTATAAATATGACCCAAAACATCATCAGAGTTTCACACAAGTCCTAAAAGTAGATACAGAGAACCCAGTTAAACAAATGAGACAAAAATATTGTACTTGGTCATTTATTTATTGAGGAAAATGATCCAATATTACATATCTGTGAGTGGCAAAAGTATGTGAACCTTTGCTTTCAGTATCTGGTGTGACCCCCTTGTGCAGCAATAACTGCAACTAAACGTTTGCGGTAACTGTTGATCAGTCCTGCACACCGGCTTGGAGGAATTTTAGCCCGTTCCTCCGTACAGAACAGCTTCAACTCTGGGATGTTGGTGGGTTTCCTCACATGAACTGCTCGCTTCAGGTCCTTCCACAATATTTTGATTGGATTAAGGTCAGGACTTTGACTTGGCCATTCCAAAACATTAACTTTATTCTTCTTTAACCATTCTTTGGGAAAACAACTTGTGTGTTTAGGGTCGTTGTCTTGCTGCATGACCCACCTTCTCTTGAGATTCAGTTCATGGACAGATGTCCTGACATTTTCCTTTAGAATTCGCTGGTATAATTCAGAATTCATTGTTCCATTGGCCCAGATGCAGCAAAACAGGCCCAAACCATGATACTACCACCACCATGTTTCACAGATGGGATAAGGGTCTTATGCTGGAATGCAGTGTTTTCCTTTCTCCAAACATAACACTTCTCATTTAAACCAAAAAATTCTATTTTGGTCTCAACCGTCCACAAAACATTTTTCCAATAGCCTTCTGGCTTGTCCATGTGATCTTTCGCAAACTGCACACGAGCAGCAATGTTCTTTTTGGAGAGCAGTGGCTTTCTCCTTGCAACCCTGCCATGCACACCATTGTTGTTCAGTGTTCTTCTGATGGTGGACTCATGAACATTAACATTAGCCAATGTGAGAGAGGCCTTCAGTTGCTTAGAAGTTACCCTGGGATCCTTTGTGACCTTGCCGACTATTACACACCTTGCTCTTGGAGTGATCTTTGTTGGTTGAGCACTCCTGGGGAGGGTAACAGTGGTCTTGAATTTCCTCCGTTTGTACACAATCTGTCTGACTGTGGATTGGTGGAGTCCAAACTCTTTAGAGATGGTTTTGTAACGTTTTCCAGCCTGATGAGCATCAACAACACTTTTTCTGAGCTCCTCAGAAATCTCCTTTGTTCGTGCCATGATACACTTCCACAAAAATGTGTTGTGAAGATCAGACTTTGATAGATCCCCGTTCTTTAAATAAAACAGGGTGCCCACTCACACCTGATTGTCGTCCCATTTATTGAAAACACCTGACTCTAATTTCACCTTCAAATTAACTGCTAATCCTAGAGGTTCACATATTTTTTCCATTCACAGATACAGTCAGAGGAAAATGTTTGTACACCCTTTGGAATTTTTTACATTTCTGCCTAAATTGGTCATAAAACATCATCTGAACTCTCCAGCAATCTTAAGAATGAACAAACAGTGTCTGCTTGAACTAAAACCACCCAAACATTTGCGTTTTATCATATTTTTATTGACCATAAGATGGAATTATTCACAGGATAGGGAGGCATAAGTAAGTACACCCTTTGATTTAGTAGCTGGTTGACCCTCCTCTGGCTGCAGTAACTTCAACCAGACGTTTCCTGTAGTTGCAGACTAGACGGGCACAACGATCAGGAGAAATCTTGCACCATTCCTCTTTGCAAAACTGTTGCAATTCAGCAAGATTCCTGGGATGCCTGGAATGGATGGCTTTCTTGAGATCATGCCACAACATCTCGATTGGATTGAGGTCGGGGCTTTGACTGGGCCATTCCAGAAAGTGAATTTTGTTCTTCTGAAACCATTCTAATGTCGACCTACTTCTGTGTTTAGGGTCATTGTCCTGTTGCAGGACCCATCCTCTCTTGAGTTTCAACTTTTTGACAGATTGCCTCAGGTTTTTCTGCAAAATATCTTGATATACTTGAGAATTCATTTTCCCATTGATTACAGCCAGTTGTCCAGGCCCAGAGACAGCAAAGCACCCCCACACCATGATGCTACCGCCGCCATACTTGACGGTGGGGATGAGGTTTTGCTGATGGTGTGCTGTACCGACTTTCCTCCACACATGATGTGGTGTGTTCCCCCCAAACAATTCAACTTTGGTTTCATCAGACCACAATATGTTTTTCCAGTGGTGCTGAGGAGCATCCAAATGCTTTTTCACGAACTCCAAATGAGCAGAAATGTTCTTTCTGGACAGCAATGGCTTCCTCCGTGGCCTTCTCCCATGAATCCCATTCTTGTTCAGTGTCTTTCTTATAGTAGATGTGTCCACAGAGATGTCTGCATGTTTCAGTGATTTCCTCAAGTCTTCAGCGGACACTCTTGGATTCTTTTTTACCTCACTGATGATGACTTACAGTGCCTTTGGAGTGATCTTCGCAGGGCGGCCACTCCTTGGCAGAGTAACAACCGTTCCAAATTGTCTCCATTTATACACAATTTTTCTAATTGTAGACACATGAACACCAAGGGTCTTAGAGATGGTTTTGTAACCCTTTTTAGCTTTATACAAATCAATTATTTTGTGTCTTAAGTCTTCAGACAGCTCCTTTGAGCAAGGCATGATGCACAGAACATGCCTCTCATCAAAACACACCTTTTAACTGGTTTTCCAGTGGGGTGGGTAGCTTACGACACACCTCAGTGATTGGACATCAGGTTGGCTCACACCTGAGTCAAATTGTTTAATCATCTAATTAGTCTAATTAGCTCTTGGATGAGCCTTAGCTAAGGGTGTACTTACTTATGCCTCCCTATCCTGTCAATATTTCCATCTTATGGCCAATAAAAATATGATAACATGTAATTGTTTGAGTGGTTTTAGTTCAAGCAGACACTGTTTGTTCATTCTTAAGATTGCTGGAGAGTTCAGGCGATGTTTTATGACCAATTTAGACAGAAATGTAAAAAATTCCAAAGGGTGTACAAACATTTTCCTCCGGCTGTATGTAATATTGGATCATTTTCCTCAATAAATAAATGACCAAGTATAATATTTTTGTCTCATTTGTTTAACTGGGTTCTCTTTATCTACTTTTAGGACTTGTGTGAAAATCTGATGATGTTTTAGGTCATATTTATGCAGAAATATAGAAAATTCTAAAGGGTTCACAAACTTTCAAGCACCACTGTACATACCTTGGCTCCATCATTGACCATCAGCTGACTTTGAAAAACAACACCAATCGCACCTTTAAGAAATGTCAACAACATCTGTACTTTCTTCGCAAGCTGCGACGGCTGCAGGTCAATAAATCCACTCGACAAGCATTTTACAACTGCTTCATTCAATCCACCCTCACCTTTGGCATCTTGGCATGGTTTGGCTCCCTAAGTGAGTTGAACAAGGGCCCTTTAAATAGAATCATCAAGATGTGTGCAAAGGTCATTGGACAACCTCAGACCACCCTTTCAGCCATATTTGAGAAACAAGCCATCAGGAAAAGTAAATTAATTGCATCTGACCCCACTCACAATCTGAACAACCACTTTGTTCTCTTACCCTCTGGGAGGAGATTTCGGCCCCTGCCCCGAAAAACTAAGCGAGCCATGTCTACTTTTTTGCCAGCACCCATCAGACTATTGAACACACAAAAAGACCTCTCCCACACACATCACTAGTTTTTAAGCTTTTTAGGGTTTTTTTCCTTTTATTAAGTATTCATTGTGGACATTTGGGTGATACAGTGGAGATAAAAACTGTACGCACCCCGTTAAAATGATTTTTTTTTTACATCAGAAAAACCTAAGGGGGAAAAAAGAGACCATAATGAATAATTTCAAAACTTTTCCCACCTTTAATGTGATCTATAACCTGTACAATTCAACTGAAAAACAAACAGATCTGTTAAGGGGGAAAACATAAAAAAAAAAAAAAACATACAATAATCTGATTGCATAAGTGTGCACACCCTTAAACTAATACTTTGTTGAAGCACCTTTTGATTTAATTGCAGCATTCAGTCTTTTTGGGTCGGAGTCTATCAGCCTGCCACATCTAGACTTGGCAATATTTGCCCACTCTTCCCTGCAAAAGCGCTCCAAATCTGTCAGATTGCGAGGGCATCTCTTGTGCACAGCCCTCTTCAGGTCACCCCACAGATTTTCAGTTGGATTTAGGTCTGGGCTCTGGCTGGGCCGTTCCAAAACTTTTTTGGGGTCATTGTCGTACTGAAAGATGAAATTCCTCTTCATCTTCAGCTTTCTAGCAGACACATGAAGGTTTTGGGTCAAAATTGACTGGTATTTAGAACTGTTCATAATTCCCTCCACCTTGACTAAAGCCCCTGTTCCAGCTGAAGAAAAACAACCCCAAAACATGATGCTGCCACCACCATGCTTCACCGTGGGTATGGGGTTCTTTTAGTGATGCGCAGTGTTGTTTTTGCGCCAAACATACCTTTTGGAATTGTGGCCAAAAAGTTCAACCTTGGTTTCATCAGACCATAACACATTTTCCCACATGCTTTTGGGAGAGTTGATGCATTTTTTTGCTAAATTTAGCCGGGCCTGGATGTTTTTCTTTGACCCTATCTCATAGTCCAGACATATGGAGAATACGGGAGATTGTTGTCACATGTAGTACACAACCAGTACTTACCAGAAACTCCTGCAGCTCCTTCAGTGTTGCTGTAGGCCTCTTGGCAGCCTCCCTGACCAGTTTTCATCTTGTCTTTTCATCAATTTTGGAGGGACGTCCAGTTGTTGGTAATGTCACCGTCGTCCCATATTTTCTCCACTTCTTGATGCCGGTCTTCACTGTGCTCCATGGTATATCTAATGCCGTGGAAATGTTTTTGTCCCCTTCTCCTGACTGATACCTTTCAACAATGAGATCCCTCTGATGCTTTGTAAGCTCTCTGTGAACCCTGGCTTTTGCTGGAGGATGCAACTGAGTAAATGTCTGAACTTTATTTGGGGTTAATCAGAGTCATTTTAATTGATGGCAGGTGTGAACCCAAAAAGACTGAATGCTGTAATTCAGTGATTCTCAACCGGGGGTCCGCGGACCCCTAGTGGTCCGTGGTGTAATTGCAAGGGGTCCGTGAAAATAAAATATCTTTAAAAAAAAATTTGTTCAAATGTGACTGAGACCTTTATCTAGCTAAACTACAGAGTTGTATAATATATAAAATATAAGATGTATAAAAATATTTTCAGGAAGCTGATGTGGCAAAACTCATTAACTTGCAAGGTTCCGGTTGGCGCTCAAAATTAAGCTAATGTTACAAACCTCACTACACCACACCCAAGTGACACAAAAACAGAAGTGAGGATGCTTTGCTTTGATAACACACACACACCATCTGCCTCTACAGATAAAACCAAGACTTAGTTACATAATTATATTATTGCTTAATTATATATTATATTCATTGAGATTTCATACTTGTGTTCGTTTTTGTTCTTGAAGAGTGCATAAAAAATCTGTTTCATTACATTCATATTTCTTAAAGCTACTATCTAAAAGTTCTGTTTTGTTATATAATGTTCAGAAGATGAAATCTGTTTCATTACATTCATATTTCTGAAAGCTACTATATAAAAGTTCTGTTTTGTTACATAATGTTCAGAACATGCTGCATAAAATTTATGCAGATAGGATATTTATGCCATAAATATCCTGTTTTGTTACATATTTCTGGAAACTATGCTGTTGTGTTGTGAATAGAGTGAATAAATGCCATAATGCAATTTAAAATGCAGTTTCTGCTGTTTCTATCAAATTGCACCCTAGCCTCCAGATCGGGTGGGAGGGGTCCTCAGGGTCGATCAAAAATATGCAGGGGGTCCAGGACCCCAAAAAGGTTGAGAACCACTGCTGTAATTAAATCAAAAGGTGCTTCAACAAAGTATTAGTTCAAGGGTGTGTACCAGCTTATTGTACGTTGTTGTTGTTTTTTTATTTTTATTACGTTTGTCCCCCTAACAGATTTGTTTATTTTTCAATCAAATTGTACAGGTTATAGGTCACATTAAAGGTGGGAAAAGTTTTGAAATTATTTATCGTGGTCTCATTTTTTTACATCAGAAAAACCGATCATTTTAACGTGGTGTGTACACTTTTTTATATCCACTGTAGTCTGTATGTATGCTTGCCTAACCACAAATGATGTTCCCTCACGGGAAAATAAAGTTTGAATAATATGGGTTACTACAGTTGTGGAATAGGGCTATTTACTGCATGTTTATTATTTACTGTTTGATCTCAAATGCATTTCGAAGGCAAGAAATGGCACTGACTTTTGACGAGGCACCTGTTAATTGAAAAGCATTCCAGTTGACCACCTCATGAAGCTGGTTAAGATAACACCAATAGTGTGTCAAGCGTCATCAAGGTAAACACTGGCTACTTTGAAGAATCTAAAATAATAAAACATATCTTGTTTACACTTTTTTGTTTACCACATACTGTAACTCCATACATGTTCCATAGTTTTGATGTCTTCAGTATTGTTCTACAATGTAGAAAATAGTCCAAATACAGAAAAACCTGTGAATCAATCGGGGTGTCCAAACTTTTAACTGGTACTGTAAATGTTTATATTTATACTAATTGCATTTGAGGACTTTTTCTTTTGCTGTATTTCTTTAAAATCTTCTTAAGTTTTCTTCTTCCATTATTTATCCATGTCTTCGTCTCCCTGTTTTTCAAGCATAAATTACCATTTCATATCATTGTGGTATCATATTAACGGCACGCCCAAACATATCCTGGTATTTTGCAATAACTGTATTTTATCACTTTGATCCCTTGAGAATTTAAGCTCGTTTTAACCTTTCAAACCTGAAATAAGAATTAAACGTGATGTTTTATGTTATTAGGCCATGTGATTATTACTAGGGCTGTAGTCATGACCACCACTGTCAAGTCCAAGACCAGGATTATCCAGAATCAAGTCCAAGTCTGAAGGGGTCGAGACCAAGTCAGGTTTGAGTCCAACACTACGTTCACACTGCAGGCTGAAGTGACTCAAATCCGATTTTTTCGCCCATATGTGACCTGTATCCGATCTTTTATTGACAATATGAACGACACAGATCCGATTTTTTCAAATCCGACCCAGGCCGTTTGGGTATGTGGTCCTAATTCCGATTCCTATCCGATCTTTTCATATGCGACTTCAGTCTGAACCGCCAGGTCGCATTCATCCGACTTACACGTCATCAACAAGCCACGAACGTCACTATTCTGCGCTGAAGTAGGCGGCGGGTCTCTCAAAAAAAGTTACAACAACAAAACCCTTGCCCTCTTCCTTCTCAACCTCCTCCTTAACATCAGGCTATTGTGCATGTTCTGTCTCCGTCGCAACAACAACTGCATCATCGCCAGGTACTCCATGCTGGCTACTGTCATACACAGGAAACTTTAGGTTACTTCCGTAAACACTGGCCATGCTCACTGCGTGTGACGTCGTCGTATCCTGCAATGCGCATGCGGAACACTTTTAGGTCGCTTTTCGTTCATACTGAGGATCACATACAAGTCGCATATATTTGTTAATGTGAACGACCTCACAAAAAAATCGGATTTCACAAAAAAATCGGAATTGAGCATTAAGCCTTGCAGTGCGAACGTAGTGCAAGTGAAAAATGATACGAATTTAAGACTCAGGCCAAAACTCATAACATGTCTTTAAAGTGTATGAAATGCCATATTGTAATGCTTTAAAATGAATATGTATCATTAGTCATGACCAGTGTTGGGCACGTTACTTTAAAAAAGTAATTAGTTATAGTTACTAGTTACTTTTCCCAAAAAGTAACTGAGTTAGTAACGGAGTTACTTTGTCATAAAAGTAACTGATTACCAGGGAAAGTAATTATTCCGTTACATTTTGTTCCCCCTCAAAAAAAAAAAATCAAATTCAATTAATCATAATAAAAGTGAATGTTAAATGTGTTTAATGACTGAAATGGACACTTAACAGAACCAATTAGTAATGTTATCTACACTATATTAATATTTTTGTGGGACAATGTGAGATAAGACATCTATCAAATGTACTAATATATTTTTGTAGTTATTAAAATTATGTTACTAATTACTGGCCACTGACGAGGACAAACGCTTTGTTCCTCGACATACTGTAATGTACATTGCACGTAAACACTCTTGCCTTTTATTTAAAGTAATGAAAAGTAATGGCTGTATTTCCAATGTGAAAGCGCAGTGCTGGGCTGACCGCTCGCCATCGCTGGGTCTTCCGATTGAAAAAGCGCGCAGTCGTGCAGTAGGCGTGGCCTACCTACGTACAGTATCTATGTTGTCCAAATCTACTCTGATTGGCTTACTGTGCTGTTGTCTTGCGTCTCCCCGCCCCACACGAAAGCAGAGTAAAGAAAGGCTGAACGAGCAGCGTGCCAGATGAGAACAGCTTTAATAAAGTAACGCATAGTATTTTATTGTAAGTAACGGGAACGGCGTTATAACGATGTAAAAAGTAATTAGTTAGATTACTCGTTACTAAAAAAAGTAACGCCGTTAGTAACGCCGTTTATTTCTAACGCCGTTATTCCCATCACTGGTCATGACCAAAATGAATTACTAAAGCAGGGGGAAAAATAATATAAATTTTGTTAGTTTACACTACCGTTCAAAAGTTTGGGGTCACTTTGAAATGTCCTTATTTTTGAAAGAAAAGCACTGTTCTTTTCAACGAAGATCGCTTTAAACTAATCAGAAATCCACTCTATACATTGCTAATGTGGTAAATGACTATTCTAGCTGCAAATGTCTGGTTTTTGGTGCAATATCTCCATAGGTGTATAGAGGCCCATTTCCAGCAACTCTCACTCCAGTGTTCTAATGGTACAATGTGTTTGCTCATTGCCTCAGAAGGCTAATGGATGATTAGAAAACCCTTGTACAATCATGTTAGCACAGCTGAAAACAGTTGAGCTCTTTAGAGAAGCTATAAAACTGACCTTCCTTTGAGCAGATTGAGTTTCTGGAGCATCACATTTGTGGGGTCGATTAAATGCTCAAAATGGTGTGTGACTTTTCATGGAAAACACAAAATAGTCTGGGTGACCCCAAACTTTTGAACGGTAGTGTATTATCAAGCACAAAACTAATCGATAAATCACGGCGTCCGGATCCCGGAAAAAGGCAGCCTTGCCTCAGGGCAAATCTTGCATGACATCATGCGTGGACCCCAGGTTAAGCCTCACTCACAACCCGCCGTAAGTGTTTTGGACATGCACGGGTCGCAGGGTTTGGTAGCTCGCAGCCGCGCCGCGCCGCAGGGTCGTGGTGAACCCGGGAGAAGTTTGGAGGAGGAGTACGGGCAAAGTACTTGTCAAGTACAGGTTGCACGCCTGACTTCGTCGAGGCGTGGGGAAAACTGCGCTGTTAGCCCGTGGAAAGTGTGTTCAGTGAGTGTAGTGTGTGTGAGACTTGCATTTTACCAGTTTCCTGCGCTATGAGTTCGGGCCGCACTTGTGAAGCGTGTGTGATGGATGTGATTAGCACGTTACAATCACTCATAACTTGCGTGTGATGCAAGCCAGGAGTGGGTATAAAACCAGCGTGTCTGCAGCATTCTGCATCTGTCTTTCGGCTGAAGAACATTGGATATTTTGTGGGAAAAATTTAAAAATTTTTCAGTTTAAAGTTTAGAAAATGGGACCCAAGAAGAAGCGAGCAAAAGTGAAGGAACCCAGCCTGAAACAGCAGAGCGGGAGGAGGAGGAAGAATTTGATGATGATGGTAGCAGCACCGGCGAGCCCTGCAAGGACAGGGAGAAGTTTGCCTTCAAGCCGGCAGAAGGCCCAGCACCCCGCCAGAGATATTTTCACAGGTAAATACACATGGTTTAAACATTCGTTTCAGTATCTATATATGCTGATTTTCATGTATGTTTCAGCTAACGACACCCAGAAGTGAGGACATCGCAACCCCATCATCGCTGTCAGGCCATTGTACCATGCTCAGTGATGAGGACAAGGACATCCCGACACCCTGTCCCACCACTCAGCAGGAGCAGGACAGCAACTCGGAGTCAGAGTCAAAGTGTGTTTCAGTGCTCAAACTGTTGGACTATTTAGTTGGGATTTTTTCACCATGTAATAAAATGCGTTATTCCCTTATACTCATGTTTTATTATTTGACGTTTGCATGGTAAATTACTGTAACATATACTCAAAAATAGCAAACGAGGTGGTCTTCTTCCCTTCTACAATGCTACACGCTACATGATCGGTTCCTTGGTTCCTCCCCAATGACCGTGCATCACTCATGCGTCTTACTGTCATCGCAAAAAGCCCCTACTAGCCGTGCTGCTGACTTGGTTCAGGCGTATTAAAGGACCATGGGTCCTGTACGTAGTGTATGCGTTCTTGATTTGTCGCAAGACCCGTAGAATTTGCACGTGCAGGACCAAACGTCTCCACGGGCAGTCTGCGACCTTCTACGGTGCTGAACACACGCAAGTCTCAAGCACGGTTTTGCCAAATTTTTTACCGTAGACCACCCGTAGCAGCATGTATGGTGGGTTGTGAGCATCTGGGTCATTTTGGTTCATCTGACTCCGTGCTTGTTTACTCGCTGAAATTGGATATTGTTGTGGAATCTTACAAAAATAACGATGGGAAAGCGCTGCGTTGTGTTTGGATGTTCAAATCTATATACAACAGGACATTCAGTTCACAAATTTCCAAGAAACGACACTAATCTAAAGCGACAGCGGGTGAAGTTGGTGCAAATGAAGCGGGCAGATTTTGTGTCGCCGACTAATAATAAATCTGATTCTTCAAGTGTTCACCACCACCAAAAAAGAAACCCATTTTGATCTGACATTTGGACAGTTCATGGATTCCCTTATTATCGCCCACTTCATATTCTCTTTCAATAATTGCGCTGAATAAGTATAAAGATTATTATTTCTGCATTTATTCAGGTACATGTAAATATTTCCCCTATATTTTGCAGCGGACAGCTTAGAATAAAAATCCACAAACCAATCTGTGTTTCCAGTTCTCTCTGGCTGGTGGTGCGCTATCGGCGGTGAGCGGGACTGTCGTGAACTGGCATCTGTTTCTCGTCTTGGGGACTCAAAAAGATAACCATTTACTCTGGAATATCCTTGATAATCTTCTGCCCCTTCATCTGACATCTAAGAATCCCAATCGCTATCAGAATTCTCTCCAAAACGTGATTCCATATCGAGACTGGTCTAACCACTACTGTGCACGGGAACTAAATTGATACCTGGATTGTTACACGTGTGACGTCACGCCCCGCTTCGGGATCTTCCAGATCAGTCTCGGCAGATTCCGTGAAAATCATCTGAGCTTATTGATTTTCCATTAATTTATGGCCTTTTGGATCAGCTATGGTTCGAAAACACTGGTCGATCAACATAATGATTGTTGCTTTGTACAAAGAAAAAAAAAGTGGTTTAGGGACATTACATTCACTTTAAAGGTCAAGCCTTTACTTCAACGAGTTGGCTTCATTCATGCATTGTGACAATGATTAGGTCACATTTACTAGAAGAAGGAAATAACCTTTTCTCAAACTTTATCAGTGCTCTAAACTCGAAGTCGAGACCAAGACCATATTTGGCAAAACCAACGCCAAAGATGGAGACAATTTTGAATAGAAATGCCAATAAGTCCAAGACAAGTGAAAGTCAAGATAGAAAATGTGTCAAGTGCGGACTTGAGACTTACATCCCGAATTACGGTATCAGACACATTAATGAAACACCTTTAAATAAATTAAACAAACGAGATATCAATAGGAGATACAAACTTTTGAATTTGCTGATAAAAAAAACAACAACTATTACCTGCGTTTATGGCCTGGTATGTTCTCATCTCATTATCTCTAGCCGCTTTATCCTGTTCTACAGGGTCGCAGGCAAGCTGGAGCCTATCCCAGCTGACTACGGGCGAAAGGCGGGGTACACCCTGGACAAGTTGCCAGGTCATCACAGGGCTGACACATAAACACAGACAACCATTCACACTCTCATTCACACCTACGCTCAATTTAGAGTCACCAGTTAACCTAACCTACCGACTAGTGGCCTAGTGGTAGCGTGTCCGCCTCTTGATCGGGAGATCGTGAGTTCTATTCATGGTCGGGTCATACCAAAGACCATCATAAAAATGGTACCTACCGCCATCTGGCAAGGCACGCTGCAATACAGATGTGCATGGGGAGTTAAACTCTCGTGGTTACCAGAGGACTAGCCCCCCACTGTAACCCTAGCTATGTAATAGGCGAGAGGCCGAGGGCTATGGAAACAGAGATCGGCGCCGCCCGATGCGCCACATACAGGTTGGGCCTGGTTAGTACTTGAGTGGGAGACTGCCTAGGAATACCAGGTACTGTAAGGCGTGGGAAGGACTTTGACTTTTTTTTTTGAGTTAACCTAACCTGCATGTCTTTGGACTGTGGGGGAAACCGGAGCACCCGGAGGAAACCCACGCGGACACGGGGAGAACATGCAAACTCCACACAGAAAGGCCCTCGCCGGTCACGGGGCTCGAACCCGGACCTTCTTGCTGTGAGGCGACAGCGCTAACCACTACACCACCGTGCCGCCCCCGCCTGGTATGTTAAATAGATGCTTATTTTTCCACCCAGAAACCAGGAGCGTATAAACCTTTGCACTGAACTGTAATAAAAATGATGAACCTCACCTCTTTTTGTTCTGTCTGTAAGGATGACTTTAAAATATCTCGAAGCTGGACCAGCTGTTTCTTTTCTCCTTCTTGTGCTTGTTTAACCTTATTTACAGGAAGAAGGATTCAGATGAAATCACTGTACGATACAAAATAAAGATGTTACATCATCAGGAAGATCCCAAACTCACTCCTGTTAAGTCTGTGGACATTTTTTCCATGGTTGGTTTAAGATTCTCCACGACTTTTAACCCATCCTGAAAGAAACTGGACAAAGAGAGCATTTGAGGGGAAAAAAAAACAAAACCTTACAATGACCCATTTCAACCATGAAGAATCCAGAGAACTTGACGCTTTTTTTTTTGTTTCGTTTAATTTTTGTGAAAAACATACTTGCACTGGGCATGGAAATATTTGATGAGGTTCTGCACCAAGTCGACCCCCTTCCTGGTTTTGATTTCATTCACTTTGATGAGATACTGAAATAAAGAACAGCTGTCAGTCTCTTGATCAAAGCCTCCCACAGCTGGCTGAAAGGTGAATCACATCCCTCACCTCACACATCTGGAGCTGAAAGGCTCGTCTTTCTTTTTCCATCTCCTCAGCGATCTCTCCTCCACTGATCTCTGTCCTGATCATCCCATGCAGCTTGGCATGCTCCCGCTTCTCTTTCTCAATCTTATTACTACACAGGAGAGGAAGGACACCATCATACAACATGAGCTTCTTTCTTTCAGTTAAAATACAGTTTCTAGGTAATCTAAATGAGGACTACTTCTACGTTTACATTTCGATTTAGTCCTGTGGCAGACCAAATCAAAAGCAACTTGCTAACAAAGGATATAATAAATCTGGTTGATGTGCAAATATCTTTCATGTTTAAACAAGTCGAACACGATGCCAGCTGCATCAGTAGGGATGCCTCTACCGCCAACAAGTCTAGCCGTTTTTGTCATTCATTTCTTATGCCCTAAATTATTATACATACGGGCTACTTTTTCCATGGAATAAAAACATTTATTTTTTTCGCAGTCCAGTGTCCATCAAATCCTGCGCTCTGATTGGCTGGCAAGCGGGTCCGTATCCTATGATATGGACCCCAGTTACAGATCTCTGGTGACTCACTCGTTCACAACAACAACAAACATAGTAGCAATTTTTGTCAACATTTATCTTTTTTTTTTAAATAAAATATTTATTTATAAGATTTTTATCAAAAATCTTATACATTTTTGCCAGCATTTCTCAGAAGAATAGCATTAATAGCGATAACAACAGTGTTCACAGAGAAAGCGAGTTTTACTACCCTGATGAAGAAGAAATGAAAGAAAACATTTCAGGAGAAAGCTAAAAACCTGTATGTGGCAGCAGGGGCGTGGTCAAGCGTCGGTCTGTGACCGGAGGGCGGAGTCAGGGAAGGTAAGTGGCAGAATCACTGCACCTGATGTTAATTAATGTGTTTGTGTGTCTTCCCCAGTGACCGCGCCCTATTTAAGGAGAGAGAGCGAGAGCAGAGGGAGCTCTTTCCCCAACCAGACGACTAATGTGTGTGCGTGTGTGTGAGTGTCTGGGAGAGTGTAACGCTGAAAAGTGTCACAATAAAAAAAAAGAGTTTTGTGAACTCGGTTCTGGCCTGCCGTCCTTCTGTGCTCCACCCACCCATACGAACTGTCACAGTGGTGCCAAAACCCGGGAACGAGCACAGAAGGACGGCAGGCCAGAACTGAGTTCACAAAACTCTTTTTTTATTGCGACACTTTTCAGCGTTACACTCTCCCAGACACTCAGACACGCACACACATTAGTCGTCTGGTTGGGGAGAGAGCTCCCTCTGCTCTCGCTCTCTCTCCTTAAATAGGGTGCGGTCACTGGGGAAGACACACAAACACATTAACATCAGGTGCAGTGATTCTGCCACTTACCTTCCCTGACTCCGCCCTCCGGTCACAGACCGATGCTTGACCACGCCCCCGCTGCCACACTGTAACTGTTGCCAACACCGAGCAAAAACATGGCTGAATCCTGAATGACTCAATTTTGTATAAACAGGGGACTACATAGGTGGCAAAATGTAGTTTTTTTTCCTGCCATGGAAGTGCACTTGTATACCGAGGAGGAAGCAATTTGCATTACAGCATGAATGAGGATTCAAAATGGCAGCTCGACTCGGCTCGGTTTTCCCTTTCGGGCGCTCTCGTTTTCTGTTAGAATTTGGTAAAAAAAAAAAATTATATAAAATTTACCGGCTTAAGGTCGGTCCGTATGGTGAAATACTGTGACCTCAGCCTTGAATACTGACCTCGGCCCAGAGGGCCTCGGTCAGTACTTTCAAGACCTTGGTCACGGTATTTCACGATACGGACCTCCCAGCTGGTAAATAACATATGTATTCTATTCCCTTCTAGCAGGTTTATTGATGGCATGCAATATTGTTAGCGTATCGCTTATCCTCCATTTATTACGCCACTCTACCCAATGGAGAATGAGCGTGCAATATTGTTATAATATTGCACGTTGTCAAGACAACACGACATCAGATTTCGGAGCTCACACGAAGATCTAATGACAACTTTTCTGCTGCGCACGCGCACAATCGTTTCTTTGTCGGCCGGGAAAGAGAGAAGACGAGGCTAATCCAGTGCTCGGTTTAAGCATTAAATACGTAAATAAACCGAAAACTGAAACTAAAGACGCGCTGAACACCCGAAAGGCTACCAAAACTTCATTATATATTCTTCAGGATAAAGCGACTAGAGATAATGAGATGAGATGAGATGATATTTACAAGAGAAAAACATAACAACGGACATCGAAAAACTGGAAAAGAGACACATCAGAGATGTAAAACTTCTGCGCTAGCGAGTACCTGTGACCGTTTGTATGCAAACATGGCTGCAAGGTTTGCTTCAATAAAAGCGGAAGATTTAAAGCAGAAGATATATTTTGAAAGAGAAAGACGCGCTGAACACCCGAAAGGCTACCAAAACTTCCCTGGATATTCTTCATGCATTTAATCTTCCGCATTAAATATATGGAAAAACTGGAAAAGAGACACGTCGGAGATGTAAAACTTCTGCACTAGCGAGTGACTGACAGTTTGTACACAAACATGGCCGCGAGGTTTGCTTCATTAAAAGCCGAAGATTTAAAGAGAAAGACGCGCTGAACACCCGAAAGGCTACCAAAACTTCCCTGGATATTCTTCACACATATTTACAAGAGAAAAACATACCAACGGACTTCGAAAAACTGGAAAAGAGAGCAATAGCAGAAATATTGTCAAAATTCTACTTAGAGGTGAGGAAAAGTGATGGAGACTTTTACAAGAGGACTTCATTTGTGGACTTCACTCAGCAAAGCCCTTTTGTTTTGAACGACTGCAATGTAACAGTTACCTCCGACCAAAAGTAACTTTGAACTTGAACCATCAACCTGGATATAGCTTGTATACAAGTTGGGTTGTTGTTCAGGCTTTTTGGACTTGTACCATTTTTATTGTTAGAACTTTGGATTGACAGAACATTGAATTACATTCGATCAGAATCAGCATTCAATAATAAGAATAATAATATTGGCTGGCTTTTTTTGTGGTATATCAGATATATTCCACTCAGCTACTCATCTCCGACTCGTTCAATATCATGCTAGCTGAATGGAATATATCTGATATACCGTACCACTCAACGCCAGCCAAGATTATTTAAATATACTTAAAATAGGAAGCTATTGAAGAAAAACTATTTCAGACATTTGACGTTGCTGTGACCTTGACCCTGTTTGGATCAATTCCAAATTCTAATCAGTTCATCTGCTATTTATAGTGACATTTCCATATAAATATTTAACCACTCCTTAACAGTTCAAGCTAGTAATTAGCTCACTACACAGATTAGATTTATTATTAGCAGTTATAAAGGTTAATAAAGATCGGTGTAATGCTGACGGCTGTGCCTTTGCTATATTTATCGAGGGAGAAAATCAGAAGACGAGCCACAGTTAAAGAATTACTGCACACTTTATCATCTATCATCCAGCGGGCCGGTGACTTGGTAAGATATCCTATCCCAGACCCGCCGGTCGAGCATAGCTGCTCCGAGTTGTTCTTCCTTCAACCCCGTCTCTCGCTCGAGGACCGTTTTCAGGGTGGTATGTGGTCAACCGACTTTGCGCTTCGCCTCAGGCTCCCACAAGAGAACTTGTGCGGCAGGTTGATCGTGACGAAACACATGGCCGCACAATGCCAGACGGCGTTTGGCGATTATGGTCGAGAGGCGTGGTAGGGAACCGTACAGGCGGTCGCTTGTCCAATGGTCCTGCCAGCTGACGTTGAACACTCTGCGGAGCATGCGGGTGTACGTGCCATCCAAGGATTGCTCTTGTGCTCTTGTTAAAGACTCGGATCCGTAGAGAAGAATGGATTCGACTGAGGCCTTGAACACTCTGACCTTTGTGTCTCTAGACAGCGGGGCAGCCCACACCTTGATTAGAGAATTTAGGGTGCTCCAGGCTTTGGCCTTTCTGGAGTCGATGTCGTGAGCAGTGTTCATCCAACTGCCAAGGTATTTGAAGTCGTCCACCTTCTCGATAGCAGAGTTGTCAAGCGCGTGGAGAGATTGGTCCGTAGAGGAATTTATATGCATCCATTTGGTTTTGCATGCGTTCAACTGAAGGCCAACTGATTTAGCAGCCAGTTCTACTCGGTGGAGAAGATCCTCGCCCGAATTCAACGAGTCCTCGAGAAGAGCACTGTCATCAGCAAAGTCAAAATCGGATAGATGGACAGCAGGGTGGCTGCTGCACACTTAAATGTTTTTTTTTTTTGTGCTGTAAACTAAATGATATGACTACTGTAATGAAACACATTGACGCTGGTGTTAATATTGAAAAAAAAAAGATAAAAATCAACATTTTATGGGTTGAAAATGGCTCAAAAAGCTACAGGTTTAGATCATCCTGAACCTTGCAAGGCTACCATTGGGACTTCTCTAGATCATGACATTTTTATTGAAAGAACGCTAACGCCCTCTAATTATAGGTGGGCGGCCCATCTCCCCCAGCCCCCTCTCGACCCCCCTTTCAACCCCTTGTGGGTGGAGTTAGGCTCAGAGCTGGGACTGAAGTTATGCTTTAAAGTGGGACATATCAGTAATTATTATTATCCACATTCACTGGATATGAGCAATCGCATGCTCTGATTGGCTACTCTACTACTAGGCTATCAGCTCATATACCGTGAGTAGAGAAAAACAAAATGGCGGAACGTGTTGCTCGACCAACCGAGCACAAAATAAAAACTCTATTCGAAAACAAAAACCCCAAAATACAAAAAAGCAACAAAATATGGAATAAAAGTATTTGATGGCAAGAATGTATCTTTTTTTAAATTTTCAAGAATTATTATTATCATCATCATCATCATCATCATCATCGTGTTTTTCACAAATTGCTCCTGTCATTTCACTGGTCTGTTAACATTTGAAGCGGAAATGGTTTTACCAGACATTTTGGATAAAGTTTTTATTTATCGAATTAATAAAAATGCTCCGTTTCTCAAAACTGAGTGGATGTGGATATAATAACGCAGTTATTCCACTCAATCTTGTTGTACATGGCTTATAGCCGACGTGGCTTGTATCAGCTCATGTACGACTCGATTTCGTCGGATAACTGTTAAAATGTTACCCCCCCCCCAAAAAAAGATATTTTTAGTTATACTGCAACATCGGTAATGAAATATTTTCTCATTAACTTCTTGTAAATCTCGTTATTCCGTCATCAACAAAAAGACCAAAAAAAGTGTTATACGTCACTCAGTTCTTTTCTAAAAAGCTGTACTTCAAACCCCTTCCCCCATTTATTTGTATTATTTTAATAATACAAATAAAAATAAGAAGTATTAGACCTAATTTGAGGTAACTATGCTTTCTCCAGTTTCAGTATTTGATGTGCTTAATCATTTTTGCCCCAGGCTTGCTCTGATTGGATGTGGGCAGTTAGCAAGAGGGAGACGAAGAGCCAGAACTGAACAGTCACAAAGAACTGAACTGGCTGATCAATAGCATCAACCAGGGGCTTCAAAGTTTGGGAGAATAGCAGGGTACAAATAATTTACAGCAGGGTGCAAAATGGTAAAATGTCTGCCAGCGGCAGACATAATGCACGCAAAGCGTGCATATATACATATCTCATCTCATCTCATTATCTCAAGCCGCTTTATCCTTCTACAGGGTCGCAGGCAAGCTGGAGCCTATCCCAGCTGACTACGGGCGAAAGGCGGGGTACACCCCGGACAAGTCGCCAGGTCATCACAGGGCTGACACATAGACACATATATATATATATATATATATATATATATATATATATATATATATATATATATATATATAGATAGATAGATAGATAGATAGATAGATAGATAGATAGATAGATAGATAGATAGATAGATAGATAGATAGATAGATAGATAGATAGATAGATATGCAAATTTTTCGTGGGGCGGGATGGTTTGGAACAGGCCATCTAAAATTGAGATAACATTTACCCGGGACGGGTATTTGAGGCGGGTCGTCTAGCTTAAGCTTGATTAGCGTTGTTATGCACGTCAGTGTTTCCCACAGAAATTTTGGAGACTATGGGGGCAGCCCATGGGGGAGGCGCGGGGGTTGTTTAAAATTGAGTGATATGTTAAATATTAAGTTATTACTGAAAAACTATTGATTAAAAAAACAGACACTGAGAAATGGTCCTATAAACATCTTTACCAATCTAAAAGATTACCAGGACTACAAAAATGCAGAAAAATAGGCTTTACTTATCCAAATGCACCTGTTGGTTCAAAAGTTAAAGTGCATAGAACCTCACAGCACAACATGAAGTTACCTTAAAATATAATATAAATGCCTCAGCTTTCATGTTTGTTTGTTTGTTTGTTTACATTTATTGCCATTTAAGCATCTATGGCTATTTCATGGCCAATACAGGTAATAAATATCACATAAAATTAAAACCAATAATAAAATAAATAAATAAATACATCAAATACGTTTGTACACATCAATGCACTTCAAAAAGTTTAAAACCTTTAACGGTGAAACCTTATTAAAAATATCTAGCATTGTGCTTTCTTTAAAAAACTTCTGCCTTTGTATTCTAAAAGCAGGGCAAGACAAAATGTGCTTAATTGATAAGAGATCACCACAAAAGATCGCAAAGTGGAGGTTCACCTCCAGTTAACAGAAAACCATGTGTTAGTCTAGAGTGTCCAATTCTACCCCTTGTGTAGACAACTTGGTCATGTCTACATGAAAAAGATTGAATAGTCACTTGTTTCACATTAGTGCATATTTCTTTCAGCTTGTTGCCAGCACAGTTAGTCCAATCGGCTTGCCATTTGTCATTTATGTAGGAAGAAAGAACAGGTCTGATATCAGAGACAGGGATTTGGCATTCAGAAATCTCTTCATTCAGGGCTCCTTTAGCAGCATTATCTGCTTTTTCATTACCAGTCAAACCCACATGGCCAGGGACCCAACAAAAAATAATGTCCATATTGATTTTAGTTAAGTATTCCACTTTTTCAAGTATGTTGACAATAAGAGGGTGGACAGTCTTTAAGAACTCCAATGCCTGTAGGCATGATCTAGAATCTGTACAAATCAAGGCTTTTTGCAGTTTGGACTCTTCAATGTATTCAAGACTTAAGAGCAAGGCTTGGGCTTCGGCTGTAAAAATTGAGCACAGACTTGGGATGCGTATTCCACACTGATTAGAGGCGACTACCATTGCTGAGGACACACAGGTATCAGTTTTTGAGCCATCAGTATAGATCGGAGTGTGCAAAGGGAAGCGCTGTCTTACATCGAGGAAGCAACTCTGGTACTCGTTTGGGTGTGTGTTAGCTTTCTTTCTGTGACTCAGGTCCTGCACAATTACAGGTTTTCTCAAGGTCCAAGGGGGAATGGAACAAAGGGAAGAGGATATTAGTCCATCCAGATCAATATTCAGATCCTGAAAGAAAGGTTTAATTCTTAATCCGAAAGGTCTGATAGTCCGCGGTCTGGCTTCATAAAAGTCCAAATACTGTGGCTGAAAGACAGTGGGGTATGCCGGGTTATCTCTGTTCCCTTTGATTTTGACTGCATATTGAAGTGCAAGTTTCAAGCGTCGCAATCAGCTTTCATGTAAGAAAAAAACTATTAATACTAGTACTGTGTGCAGGCAGTCTCTCCTGAAGACTAAATTAAACAATAATTATAAACTAATAAAATAAATGGCTCAGGCTACATAGAAGAAAAAAACAATTTGAACAGAATCTCACAGTATGATGCTGAAGCTGCCTAAACAATGGAAAATAAAATACCATTTTGGCAAAAACGTTGGCATCCATTAATTTCTTGTATTAAGTAAAAAAATATGTTGCCAGATACTGCTGACGTTTTACAGCCCAAAATATGTTCAAAACCCGCCAAAATGCACTTAAAACCGCCCAAATTGGGGGGGGGGGGGGGGGGGGGGACGCGCAATCTGGCAACACAGGCGGCAGTAATGGCTGCACTCGTGTCGAGGATGTAAACACAGTTGACGCGGCAACGGACATACATGACATAGTGGATGTAATTTACGTTCACAACTTTTTTTGCTGTCAGAAATATTTAATATTAAATTTTGTGACTCGACTGACAATAGCCGGCGGCATAACAAGCCATAGCCGGCGATTTGCCGCCGGTGACCGGCTACTTTTGAGACCGCTGATCAACACACATTCACATGACTTGGTCGTTTAGCCGAGACAGATCTGTTTTTGCTGTTTATTTCAGGACCCTGAGCAAAACATCTCAATACACCTACGTAGGACACTGAATTTGAGGTTGAACGTACAGTAAAAGCCACATGATTAGTGGCGTTTGCTCAAGGCACGGCTGCATAGCATGATAAGCACTGATATAAAAGTCCAACTCAAAAGTCTGAAATACACTACCGTTCAAAAGTTTGGGGTCACTTTGAAATGTCCTTATTTTTGAAAGAAAAGCACTGTTCTTTTCAATGAAGATCACTTTAAACTAATCAGAAATACACTCTATACATTGCTAATGTGGTAAATGACTATTCTAGCTGCAAATGTCTGGTTTTTGGTGCAATATCTCCATAGGTGTATAGAGGCCCATTTCCAGCAACTCTCACTCCAGTGTTCTAATGGTACAATGTGTTTGCTCATTGCCTCAGAAGGCTAATGGATGATTAGAAAACCCTTGTACAATCATGTTAGCACAGCTGAAAACAGTTGAGCTCTTTAGAGAAGCTATAAAACTGACCTTCCTTTGAGCAGATTGAGTTTCTGGAGCATCACATTTGTGGGGTCGATTAAATGCTCAAAATGACCAGAAAAATGTCTCGACTATATTTTCTATTCATTTTACAACTTATGGTGAGAAATAAAAGTGTGACTTTTCATGGAAAACACTAAATTGTCTGGGTGACCCCAAACTTTTGAACGATAGTGTAACACCGACATCGCAATATAGTATATCTTCAGCCATCTAATATATCAGAGGTGGACAGTAACGAAGTACATTTACTTGAGTACTGTACTTAAGTACACTTTTTGAGTATCTGTACTTTACTTGGGTATTTATTTTTGGAAACTTATGACTAACTTCACTACATTTGAAAGGCAAATATCGTACTTTTCACTCCACTACATTTCTATCAAGGTCCTCGTTACTCGTTACTATGAAGCAGATTTGAAAGCGGACGTTTTTGTTTTTTCTTTTCTAAAACGTGATGGTTTTTTCACAGGTGACACTGAGAGCCGATCAGTAATCACTAGGGTCACGTCACGTCCATAGACTGTATAAAATCAAGTTCAGTGATTTCTCCGCAGCATTATTTGAACACGATGAGTTGATGGCAGAATGGAAGGAGTCGGTTATTCTGGAGAATGCACGCACCCATGGCCCATGAACCCATGTTTCAGTTTTCTGAAAGGATTAAAGATACATTTTGTTTTAAACGTTTGCCGAAAACGAACCACATCACGGCCTACAAAAACTCGCCGTCCAACCTGCTGAAGCATATTGAGGTATATAAACGTTTTATTCCAAGAGAAAACTTGCAATGAAGTTGTCTGTGCTTTTAGAGCTAGTGATAACATTGCAGTAGCTATGCAGTCTGGTTAGTCAAATTACTTTCTATGGATTTGCCCGCCAAGTTGCCGTAGCCTTGTCCACGGCTAACGTTAACACATAGATAGTTAACTTGAACACTGTTAGTTAGCATGTAAAAACAGAGTTACGCTAACATGAATGATGTTAACTTATCTGAAGTCCTTTCAGAAATATGTTTTAGCATCATCTTGCCAAATAAACAGAATGTAGAAATCTTTCTTTTCTAGTAGCGTTAGCTACCCAATATGATTTTGAGTTTGAAAAGAGTTTGCTAGCATGTCAGGTGGAGTTTCACTGACTAGCTAGCTTAACGTTAAACCACCATGATGGCACAGCATGCGTTCATTTTGTGAATTCACATTTCTGTCTTTGGTAACGGCATTAGGTTTTGTAAGCGTTGTGGCAATAATATGACAATGTGTTGAGAGAAAATGTACTTTTAATACTTAAGTATTTTTAAAAGCAAGTACTTTAACTCAAGTAAAAAATTTGACTGGACAACTTTTCACTTGTATCAGAGTAACATTTGACCAGCGGGATCTGTACTTTCACTTAAATAATGAAGTTGGGTACTTTGTCCACCTCTGCTAATATTTAACACAATCATTAGCTTTCAGTTTTAGGGCCAGACTTCCTCTCTAACTACACAACTGTTCTTTTCAAGCATTTTCTGAAACAGGAAAACACAGAACCACAGAAACACCACATTGTCTTCATTCTACAGAATACTGTTTGTTAAAGCTAGACGGCGTTTCGATTTCATAAAATCAGTGAAATTTAGTTCCATCTGAAATTTGGTCATCTCATCTCATCTCATTATCTGTAGCCGCTTTATCCTGTTCTACAGGGTCGCAGGCGAGCTGGAGCCTATCCCAGCTGACTACGGGCGAAAGGCGGGGTACACCCTGGACAAGTCGCCAGGTCATCACAGGGCTGACACATAGACACAGACAACCATTCACACTCACATTCACACCTACGGCCAATTTATGGCCCTTTTCCACTACCCTTTTTCAGCTCAATTCAGCTCACTTCAGCCCGACACGGCTCGCGTTTCGACTACCAAAGAACAGCACGACTCGGCTCGCTTCAGCCCTGCTTAGCCCCTAAAACTCGCACCGTTTTGGAGTGGGGCTGAAGCGAGCCAAACCGTGCCGAGTGAGGCTGGGGGCGTGAGCAGACACTCCCCTGTGCACTGATTGGTGAGGAGGAGTGTCCTCACATGCCCACACACGCCCCGCGAGCACGCTGGGATCTGTAAACACCGTAAACCCGGAAGAAGAATAATTACGAATTACAAGAATTTCTGAAGGCTTATGCGCCTCGCCTCATCTATACGCTCTTGCCAGTATCTGTTGGCGTTGTCGGTGACAACAAGCCACAGCACCAAGACCAGCAACAGTAACGACCCCATGTCCTCCATGTTTATTGTTTACTATTCGGGTCGTGAGACTACCGCTTAAAAGATCACTGATGTCACTGTTTGCGCTGCTTAACGACATCACGTGACGTCCACCCACTTTCGCTAACTCCACCCAATGTGTCCACCCACTTCCAGCCAGCACGGTTCAGCGCGGTTGTAGTCGAAATGCAACTCCAACAGCCCCACTCAGCTCGACTCAGCCCAACTCAGCACGGCACGGCTCAGCCCGACTCAGCCGCGTTTGTAGTGGAAAAGCGGCATTAGAGTCACCAGTTAACCTAACCTGCATGTCTTTGGACTGTGGGGGAAACCGGAGCACCCGGAGGAAATCCACGCGGACACGGGGAGAACATGCAAACTCCGCACAGAAAGGCCCTCGCCGGCCACAGGGCTTGAACCCGGACCTTCTTGCTGTGAGGCGACAGCGCTAACCACTACACCACCGTGCCACCCACTGAAATTTGGTGATTGTGATATATGTTTATTTCTGTAATATCTCACAAAATATCAGGCCATTCTGTGGCTGGGAAGTTATTTAATTTAAAAGGATTAAAGCAAATAATGTGCATGAAATCGCTCGCTTCGCGCAGTCAAGCAGACAGAGGAAGTCCATGTGCGCATGCGCAGGTTTACCTTTGACCGTGCACTGCACTGACAGTTACATGAGGTGGTGTAGTGGTTATCACTGTCACCTCACAGCAAGAAGGTTCTGGGTTCGAGCCCAGCGGCCGACGGGGGCCGTGTTGTTTCCTCCGGGTGCTCCGGTTTCCCCCACAGTCCAAAGACATGCAGGTTAGGTTAACATGGGGCAGCCTTGGGCTGAAGTGCCCTTGAGCAAGGCACCTAACCCCCAATGGCTCCCCAGGCGCTGTAGCATAGCTGCCTACTGCCCTGAGTATGTGTGTGCGTGCTCATTGCTCACTTGTGTGTTCACTGCTTCAGATGGGTTAAATGCAGAGGATAAATTTCACTGTGCTCGAGTGTAGTGGTGTCAACAATAATCGATTCGGCAATGCATCGCAATGCGGGGCATGGACGATTCAGCATCGATTCGGCAACATGCCAGATCAATTCAGCGTATTAAAAAAAAACTTCCATGGGCATTTCCGGAGCAAGATCACAGACGTGCGCAGTCTGTAGCTGCACGCCAGTCGAGAGAGCACTAGCTTAGCAAGATGGCTGAGGCGGAGGAAGAGGACTGCGAGAGACAGGTTATTATTAACGCTAAAAACACTAAACAGCTGTAATTTGTTTTCTTTTTCATATTTGAAACTCTATAACATTCAATTTTATTTTGTTTAAAACAGGAGTGATACACACAACAGCCAATAAAATGTTGTTCAGTATCTGACTGCTTGTATTGCCTCATGACTACTGAAAAATTTGCCTTGCTTTCAGTAAAATTTTAACGCATCACAATGCATCGTAGACTCGGATTGAATCGAATCGAATCGTTACCCTCCGAATCGTAATCGAATTGAATCGTGAGGGCTGTGCCAATGCACACCCCTACTCGAGTGGGCATGTGACAAACAAAGGCTCTTCTTCTTCTGTCGCTAAACGAACAGCTGATCACACTGAGGTGCTCGCTGACTGCCGATATTTATTAGTTTGGTCCTGCGTTTCCTTTCCGTCGCATATAACATAACGTCTTATTTTTTCGCAGTCCGGGTTCCATCAAATCCTGCACTCTGATTGGCTGGCGAGCGGGTCCGTATCCTACGATACGGACCCCAGTTACGGACCTCTGGCGACTCGCTCATTCACAACAACAACAAACATCATAGCAATTTTTGTTAACATTTATTTTCGCATTTCTCAGGAGAATAGCATTAATTTTACAGCATGGATAGCGATAACGACAGTGTTCACAGCGAAAGCGAGTTTTACTACCCTGAGGAAGAAGAAATAAAAAAGAAAACATTTCAGGAGAAAGCTAAAAACCTGCAACTGTTGCCAACGCCGAGCAAAAACATGGCTGAATCCTGAATGACTCAATTTTGTATAAACAGGGGACTACATAGGCGGCAAAATATAGTTTTTTTTTCCTGCCATGGAAGTGCACTTGTATACCGAGGAGGAAGCCATTTGCATTACAGCCGTGAATGACGATTCAAAATGGCGGCTCGGCTCGGTTTTCCCTTTCAGGCGCTCTCGTTTTCTGTTAGAATTTGGTAAAGAAAAAAATAAATATATTATTTACCAGCTTAAGGTCGGTCCGTATGGTGAAATACCATGACCTCGGCCTTGAATACTGACCTCCGCCCAGAGGGCCTCGGTCAGTACTTTCAAGACCTCGGTCACGGTATTTCACGATATGGACCGACCTTAAGCTGGTAAATAACATATTTCTTCTCGCTTTCTTTCCGTTACTGTAGTCAGTCTTTCATGTTTCATTCACACACTCATGCCCTCCATTTTTCTCTTCGGTTTCAAATTTGTATCCCACAATGCCTTGAACAAACAGGGAAAGCCCACTACATGATGCAGTATCTTGAATTGAGTCATGGTGAAGCAGGAAAAAAATCGCGGAGAATTTAGGGCCATGTGGAGATAAATTCATTAACTGTTCTGTTTAAAAAAAAAGAAAGAATAAAATTAGAAGTCTGTGATTCGAATTCAGTAGCTTTCAGTCCACTAAACAAAAATAATTGGGTGTTGGGGAAAATTCTTTTTACGACCTACACTTGAAAAATCTGAAAGGCCGTCTAGCTTTAATGGTCTACTGTCTCCATAGATACAGTCCTATGAAAACTGAGTAGTCTAGTTTTAAAAAGTTGTTTTTGTACGAAATACGGTGCTTATATCTAAGCTGATGATCTGCTTACCTGAAATAGCTCACTTAAAAAAAGCATGCATGTGTGAAAGTGTGGTGCTTACACTTTGGTTTCATAGTCTTTACAGGCTTTATCAAAAGGCTTCTTTAAATCCTAAAGACAAATATATCACAAATGAAAGAACAAGAAGAACATCATCAATAATAATAATAATAATAATAATAATAATAATAATTAGTAGTAGTAGTGCAGGGATTCAGATCTCATACCCCTTTCAGTCCTTTAAGATCTCCTTTCAGCAGACTGTCTAAAGGAAAGGTGATGATGTTGTTCATATTCTGTAACTGTAAATACATCAACAGCAAGACAGGTCAGGTCGAGAACAACATTCTGCCCACATACTGTACATTCCTGTTTATAATAATCCTACTGCAACCTCGGTTGTCATGCTGTAGTTTTATTAATCCTACACCATGTACTCTTATTAAAAGCTGTAGTAAAAGCACTACTTTTGCGTTCTGGAGGATTTGACACTATCTACAGTGGTGCTTGAAAGTTTGTGAACCCTTTAGAATTTTCTATATTTCTGCGTAAATATGACCAAAAACATCATCAGATTTTCACACAAGTCCTAAAAGTAGATAAAGAGAACCCAGTTAAACAAATGAGACAAAACATATTATACTTGGTCATTTATTTATTGAGGAAAATGATCCAATATTACAGATCTGTGAGTGGAAAAAGTATGTGAACCTTTGCTTTCAGTATCTGCTGTGACCCCCTTGTGCAGCAATAACTGCAACTAAACGTTTGCGGTAACTGTTGATCAGTCCTGCACACCGGCTTGGAGGAATTTTAGCCCATTCCTCCGTACAGAACAACTTCAACTCTGGAATGTTGGTGGGTTTCCTTGCATGAACTGCTTGCTTCAGGTCCTTCCACAACATTTCCATTGGATTAAGGTCAGGACTTTGACTTGGCCATTCCAAAACATTAACTTTATTCTTCTTTAACCATTCTTTGGTAGAACGACTTGTGTGCTTAGGGTTGTCTTGTTGCATGACCCTCCTTCTCTTGAGATTCAGTTCATGGACAGATGTCCTGACAGTTTCCTTTAGAATTCGTTGGTATAATTCAGAATTCATTGTTCCATCAATGATGGCAAGCCGTCCTGGCCCAGATGCAGCAAAACGGGCCCAAACCATGATACTACCACCACCATGTTTCACAGATGGGATAAGGGTCTTATGCTGGAATGCAGTGTTTTCCTTTCTCCAAACATAACGTTTCTCATTTAAACCAAAAAGTTCTATTTTGGTCTCATCCGTCCACAAAACATTTTTCCAATAGCCTTCTGGCTTGTCCATGTGATCTTTAGCAAACTGCAGACGAGCAGCAATGTTCTTTTTGGAGAGCAGTAGCTTTCTCCTTGCAACCCTGCCACACACACCATTGTTGTTCAGTGTTCTCCTGATGGTGGACTCATGAACATTAGCCAATGTGAGAGAGGCCTTCAGTTGCTTAGAAGTTACCCTGGGTTCCTTTGTGACCTCGCCGACTATCACACGCCTTGCTCTTGGAGTGATCTTTGTTGGTCAACCACTCCTGGGGAGGGTAACAATGGGCTTGAATTTCCTCCATTTGTACACAATCTGTCTGACTGTGGATTGGTGGAGTCCAAACTCTTTAGAGATGGTTTTGTAACCTTTTCCAGCCTGATGAGCATCAACAACGCTTTTTCTGAGGTTCTCAGAAATCTCCTTTGTTTGTGCCATGATACACTTCCACAAACGTGTGTTGTGAAGATCAGACTTTGATAGATCCCTGTTCTTTAAATAAAACAGGGTGCCCACTCACACCTGATTGTCGTCCCATTGATTGAAAACACCTGACTCTAATTTCACCTTCAAATTAACTGCTAATCCTAGAGGTTCGCATACTTTTGCCACTCACAGATATGTAATATTGGATCATTTCTTCAATAAATAAATGACCAAGTATAATATTTTTGTCTCATTTGTTTAACTGGGTTCTCTTTATCTACTTTTAGGACTTGTGTGAAAATCTGATGATGTTTTAGGTCATATTTATGCAGAAATATAGAAAATTCTAAAGGGTTCACAAACTTACAAGCACCACTGTAGCCGTGAGAGGCCTGCAACAAAAAAAGTCACATACTGTATCTTATTAACACTGGCCTTGTACGACAGCAAAGCAATACAGAGAGTTCCTACAGCACCTGAAATATGAACATGAGGCTAATCAGAGACAGGAAGAGAGAGAGAAAGAGAGAGAGAGACTCACTAAGTTCTTGAAGAGTGCTGTGAGTTCTTTGGTGAAGACTGCAAACTTAAGGAATGCTGCTGCCACATCTGGGTTGTCTCGGTACACACACGCTTCCCCAAACTTCTCCAGAGACTGACTGTACTGCTCTTGATTCTCCACGTGGGCTAAAGAAACACACAGACGCACACATTATGTACACAGGTGAGGTGAACACATTTTTGTGCACATTTTGACTCGTGTTTTAAAGAACAGGCCCTTCTCAAGTAGATAATATGAAAAGGATGATCGTCCATTTCCTATATATTAAACATACTATAGCCCTGAACTGTGCACACTGCTCTACACCATAATGGTTGCTGCCTCTTCCTGTGTTATTACATACCACAGACCCGGTCATCCATCTCATCTCATCTCATCATCTCTAGCCGCTTTATCCTTCTACAGGGTCGCAGGCAAGCTGGAGCCTATCCCAGCTGACTACGGGCGAAAGGCGGGGTACACCCTGGACAAGTCGCCAGGTCATCACAGGGCTGACACATAGACACAGACAACCATTCACACTCACATTCACACCTACGGTCAATTTAGAGTCACCAGTTAACCTAACCTGCATGTCTTTGGACTGTGGGGGAAACCGGAGCACCCGGAGGAAACCCACGCGGACACGGGGAGAACATGCAAACTCCACACAGAAAGGCCCTCGCCGGCCACGGGGCTCGAACCCGGACCTTCTTGCTGTGAGGCGACAGCGCTAACCACTACACCACCGTGCCGCCCCTGTCATCCATCTACCAGTAAACTATTTCATGTGGTTTATGAGAAAGCTCATATAGTGCGACTGTAAGATCAAGCCAACTTGACTGTTCAAGCACCTCAAAAAAAAAAAAATTCTCCAACACATATTTATCTGCAGAGATTTTTGTTTTAACCTGAAGATGTCCAAAGTTAAAACTCCTGAAGTTCTGATACGTAAATGTTTAACACAAAGTCATCATTATTAATTATTCGAAATGATTCTTGACACTTTTTCCCTTTTCGCAAGATTTCTCACAGCAATTGCCCCTTTTGTCGCGTCACAGCAAGAAGGTCCGGGTTCGAGCCCCGTGGCCGGCGAGGGCCTTTCTGTGCAGAGTTTGCATGTTCTCACCGTATCAGCATGGGTTTCCTCCAGGTGCTCCGGTTTCCCCGACAGTCCAAAGACATGCAGGTTAGGTTAACTGGTGGCTCTAAATTGACCGTAGGTGTGAATGTGAGTGTGAATGGTTGTCTGTGTCTATGTGTCAGCCCTGTGATGACCTGGCGACTTGTCCAGGGTGTACCCCGCCTTTCGCCCGTAGTCAGCTGGGATAGGCTCCAGCTTGCCTGCGACCCTGTAGAACAGGATAAAGCGGCTAGAGATAATGAGATGAGATCCCAGCGAACTATGGTCGACGAACAGCCGAAGTAAATGAGACATTGGATCGGTGGTTGACATTGCCCATATAAATCTGATTAAAATGAGTATATTACCAACATTTTTTATACCTGTTTCAAATCACTCCCACTTCCACTGCCAGGTTCATTTTTTGACAAGCTTAATAGTACTTTTGTGAAATTAATTTGGAACAACAAAAAGTCTAGACTGAGGCTCAGATTGCTGTACTTGCCATACGAGAGGGGAGGGCTACGGCTTCCAAATTTGAAATTGTATTATTGGTCTGGCCAGTTACGTTCTGCGATGTTTTATTTCTCACTTGGGTGAATATTGAGCAGGCATCAGTACCAAACCTTCCATTAAGGCTGTACAGTGGGGCAAAAAAGTATTTAGTCAGTCACCAATTGTGCAAGTTCTCCCACTTAAAAAGATGAGAGAGGCCTGTAATTTTCATCATAGGTATACCTCAACTATGAGGGACAAAATGAGAAAAAAAAATCCAGAAAAATCACATTGTCTGATTTTTAAAGAATTTATTCGCAAATTATGGTGGAAAATAAGTATTTGGTCAATAACAAAAGTTCATCTCAATACTTTGTTATATACCTTTTGTTGGCAATGACAGAGGTCAAACGTTTTCTGTAAGTCTTCACAAGGTTTTCACACACTGTTGCTGGTATTTTGGCCCATTCCTCCATGCAGATCTCCTCTAGAGCAGTGATGTTTTGGGGCTGTCGCTGGGCAACACGGACTTTCAACTCCCTCCAAAGATTTTCTATGGGGTTGAGATCTGGAGACTGGCTAGGCCACTCCAGGACCTTGAAATGCTTCTTACGAAGCCACTCCTTCGTTGCCCGGGCGGTGTGTTTGGGATCATTGTCATGCTGAAAGACCCAGCCATGTTTCATCTTCAATGCCCTTGCTGATGGAAGGAGGTTTTCACTCAAAATCTCACGATACATGGCCCCATTCATTCTTTCCTTTACACGGATCAGTCGTCCTGGTCCCTTTGCAGAAAAACAGCCCCAAAGCATGATGTTTCCACCCCCATGCTTCACAGTAGGTATGGTGTTCTTTGGGTGCAACTCAGCATTCTTTCTCCTCCAAACACGACGACAAGTTAAGTTTTTACCAAAAAGTTCTATTTTGGTTTCATCTGACCATATGACATTCTCCCAATCCTCTTCTGGATCATCCAAATGCTCTCTAGCAAACTTCAGACGGGCCTGGACATGTACCGGCTTAAGCAGGGGGACACGTCTGGCACTGCAGGATTTGAGTCCCTGGCGGCGTAGTGTGTTACCGATGGTAGCCTTTGTTACTTTGGTCCCAGCTCTCTGCAGGTCATTCACTAGGTCCCCCCGTGTGGTTCTGGGATTTTTGCTCACCGTTCTTGTGATCATTTTGACCCCATGGGGTGAGATCTTGCGTGGAGCCCCAGATCGAGGGAGATTATCAGTGGTCTTGTATGTCTTCCATTTTCTAATAATTGCTCCCACAGTTGATTTCTTCACACCAAGCTGCTTACCTATTGCAGATTCAGTCTTCCCAGCCTGGTGCAGGTCTACAGTTTTGTTTCTGGTGTCCTTTGACAGCTCTTTGGTCTTGGCTATAGTGGAGTTTGGAGTGTGACTGTTTGAGGTTGTGGACAGGTGTCTTTTATACTGATAACGAGTTCAAACAGGTGCCATTAATACAGGTAACGAGTGGAGGACAGAGGAGCCTCTTAAAGAAGTTGTTACAGGCCTGTGAGAGCCAGAAATCTTGCTTGTTTGTAGGTGACCAAATACTTATTTTACCGAGGAATTTACCAATTAATTCATTAAAAATCCTACAATGTGATTTCCTGGATTATTTCCCCTCATTCTGTCTCTCATAGTTGAAGTGTACCTATGATGAAAATTACAGGCCTCTCATCTTTTTAAGTGGGAGAACTTGCACAATTGGTGGCTAACTAAATACTTTTTTGCCCCACTGTATATGTATTCTGCAGACCCAAAGAAGCTAAAAAGATTAACAGGGAACCCTTTCCTCAGAAAACACTGTTGACGTCTGGTACAAAGCACATCAGCATATTGGAGACACTCCTTCCATCTCTCGTTTCTCCCCCATATGGGGCAATACATATTTCATAGCAGGAAGAGCAGACGGTGGATTCAAAATCTGGACAGATAACGGTGCGCAAAAAATAGAGGACCTTTATATGGATGGTAATCTTCTCACATTTGATCAGATGTGCCAAGCATACTCTATTCCTAGAAAACATTTTTTTAAGTATCTGCAATTGAAACATTTTATTCTATCTAAACATAAGAATGTAGTCAATGAACCACCACTATCACATCTTGAAGACCTTACACTTCAGCAGCTAGAGGGGAGGAAACAGATTTCTTTATTCTATACAGCTTTAATGTCATATGATAAAGAGTCCACCATCGACAGGCTACAGGCATGGAGACTGGATATTCAGGAGGACATGCAAAAGGCTGACTGGGAAAAGGCATGTTTTAAAGCCCAAAAACAATCAGTTATAGAATGAAATTATTACAATACAAATGGTTGATGAGAACTTACATTACCCCGGCTAAGTTAAATCAATGGTCCCCTGATGTGCCGGACACGTGCATTAAGTGCTTGGAAGGAAAGGGTACTCTGTACCACTGTTTATGGGACTGCCCAAAAATAAAAAAATATTGGAAATAAATTGTTCTGACTTTACCGGAGATCGTTGGAGTGAAGGTACCTTATCAGGCAAAAATTTGTATACTTGGTATATATCCAAAAAAACTTGATGGTCAATCCTAAAGAGTCAACTTTAATTGATTTCAGACTCCTACAGGCCAGGAGGATGATCGCTCGATCTTGGGGAAAAAAAAGGATGTGCCCTCGATACAAGTGTGGATAAGGGAGTTGGCATCTTGTTGCCATGACCAGGTGCTTAAGGCAGTTGCTGAAAGCTTAACCTCTGCCATCAGCTCCTGCAAGCACCATCATGCCCCAAAGAAGGCAGTCTCCTTCGTAAAAGCTGGAGAGAAACCCCGAGCAGGCCAACATATAACAACAGGCCTCCTCCACACGGCAAATGACTGGCAGCTGCAGGCCGACCTGGGAAAGCAGCTGAGGTTTCCCCAACATGTGGCAGCAACAACTCTCCGTCCAGACGTGGTGATAACATCTGAGGCTTCAAAACACCTCATCATTCTGGAACTAACAGTTCCCTGGGAAGAGCATCTTGAGGAGGCCAATGAGAGGAAAAGAGCCAAGTACCAGGAGCTGGTGGAGGAGTTCAGGGAGAGAGGTTGGAGAACCTTCTACGAGCCCATAGAAGTCGGCTGTAGGGGTTTTGCAGGGCGCTCCCTCTGCAAAGTCCTGAGTTGCTTGGGCATTGTAGGAGCAGCTAAGAAGAGGGCCATTGCATCCGCAAGCGAAGCCACAGAGAAAGCCACATGGTGGCTTTGGATTAAAAGGGGTGATCTGTGGACTGCTACTGGGACGCAAGTCGGGGCTTGATCAACCCCGGCTGGGTCGCCTGGGTAAGGGTGTATGATGTTGCGAGACCCGAAACACCCGAGGACCCCAGGATACATCACTGAGGATGCGTCCCAGTGCATCCATGAGGTGTTTCTAGCATAGTATTGTGTTGGAAAGAATGACTTATATAACCACGGGAAGGACTGCAGAGTTTGAGACTGTGTGGAAACCTTTAATAGAGTTTCTTAAACGTTAAAATGCACAATCAACTTGAAACTGCTGTGTTGACGTGTGTAGTTGAGTGTTTGTGCGTGTTGTTCGTTTTAAACGTGTGAAGTATGTGAAATGTCTTGTGGAAATTGTGACTATTTTATGGATGTTATTGTTTTGATTGTTGTCCAAGTGAAATATATATATATATATATATATATATATATATATATATATATATATATATATATAAGTTCAATTTAAAAAAAAGTGTACATTTACACTGATGACAAATTATAAATGTGCAATCATTTCAAGCAGGATTAATCTTGAAAAAATAAATAAATCTGTGAGACCATGTAAACCTGTAATAATATTTGAACGCCCGATATTTGAACATTGAAACCGATGACACAGCCCAATACTGTTTTTTGTACCATTCTCAGCAGCCCGGGCCCGGCCACCGGAAGTTCCCAACCGTGCAGTGGATTGTGGGATATGTGAAAAGGGCGAATGAGCCAAAATTCCCTTATCACATGGATCTCTTCCATACTCTTTCATTCTTGGGTCACTGAGAATAAACAACCTCATTTTTAACCTCCTAAGGCCCAAGCTGTTTTTTTTTAATGCATTTTTTATTTCTCTTTGCTATTTGGGCTTATTAGAACCTGATTAGAATAAAAACTAAGCATCATTTTTTGATAAGATGTACTTTTAGAGAAAAAGTATGTCCACATATGTGGATTCTTGTTCCGAATTTCCATAAAGTGCTGTCCACGCATGTGACCGCTAAGCCCTAGGAGGATAAAATAAGAAAACAAACATCAAAGTTGTTCTTCAGACCTACAGGACACAGTGGCATTATGAAGCCTGGAGTGTGATAATGTGCCTCGATGTAAATATGCAGTCATTCTGGAGGAAATGGGGAGAACACAGAGTAAGTACTGATTAGACAGAATGGTAAACAAGTAGCAAGAGAGAAGAAAAGTAAGAAAGGTTTTGAAAGTATCCAACAGAAAAATCCCCCCTCCAAGCCTTCCTCCAAAGCTACGCCTCTAAAAACACATGAACGCATACACTGCGTGACTACTGCTGGAGGGCGAGTCCGAGAGAGAGAGTGTGTTGGAGAAGAAAAGCGTAGTGCGTCGCTGTCGTATCCAACTATCAAAATTCCCCCCAAAAAAACAAAACAAACCAGATAAACCGAACACCCTCAGTTGTCACCACTGTATGAGAGAGAGAGAGAGAGAGAGAGAGAGAGACAGACAAAGACAGAGAGCGAGAGAGACCGAGACAGGGAGAGAGGGAGAGAGAGAGAGATGGACACAGACAGACAGAGACAGAGCGAGAGAGAGAGACAGACAGAGAGAGAGAGAGAGAGAGAGAGAGCGCGAGAGAGAGACCGAGACAGGGAGCGAGACAGAGAGAGAGGGAGAGAGAGAGAGAGAGAGACACACACACACAGACAGACAGAGATAGAGCGAGAGAGACAGACAGACAGACAGACAGACAAAGAGGCAGAGAGAGAGAGAGAGAGACCAAGACAGGGAGCGAGACAGAGACAAGGAGAGACAGACAGAGCAAGAAAGAGAGAGAGACATAGAGAGACAGACAGAGCAAGAGAGACACAGAGAGACAGACAGAGGCAGAGAGAGAGGGAGAGACAGAGGCAGAGAGAGAGAGAGACAGACAGAGCAAGAGAGAGACAGATAGAGAGAGAAAGAGACAGGGAGCGAGACAGAGACAAGGAGAGACAGACAGAGCAAGAAAGAGAGAGAGACATAGAGAGGCAGACAGAGCAAGAGAGACACAGAGAGACAGACAGAGGCAGAGAGACAGACAGAGCAAGAGAAAGACAGATAGACAGAGAGAGAGAGAGTAGCAAGCTGACATTGAATAGATATTGATTTTCCATCTGAATCATCAGAATGGTCGACATTGAAATCTTGATGCAAAATAGATGTTGAATCACCATTGTTAAACCGATGTAACCCGACCTAAAATAAAGTTGACAGCAGTGATATTGAAACAACATTGATTCATAGTCGTCCTTATTATGATTGATGTATAATTGATATTTGGTTTACCGGGTGATAACAGTCATGTTGAAAAGTCATTGATTTTGTGTTGACCGGGAAATCACGTATGGTCGAAAAGCCATCGATATATAGTTGACCGGGAAAGATGATTGAAAAGTCATCGATCATTGTTGAACGGGACAGGGGACAGCGTCAGACAAAGACCGGCAGCGGCGCACAGGCACCCGTTCTCGGATCCGGGATCAATTACAGGTAAGCAGCACTTTCAGCATTTAATCCTTACACATAGTTCAATGTATAGTTCACGCGATACATAGACTGCCACAGCGTGCTGTCACGGCCGATTTCCTCCGATCAACTCCGATTAGCAACGCAAGCTGTCAAGTAGGCTAGCCTGCTAGCAAGCTTGATAAACTGCAGGTTCTAGTTAGCTCAATGACTTCACTGGTGTCATAGTTGCTGTAACCAGGGCAGTAGCCAGGATTTTTCAAATACCGAGGTCAAACATTGCGATACATCTTATTTGCCAAAAAAAAAACACGTCATAATATGGTGACTTTTCATACATTTTGGAAACGAGTCAAAATCACAAGCCCAACAAGATGAACATGTACCGGTAGGTGAACATGTTTATTTTAACAATTTCAAAACTGCACGATCACAAAAGTATTTTGTGTGTGTGTGTGTGTGTGTGAGAGAGAGAGAGAGAGAGAGAGAGTGAGTTAGTGTGAGTGTCTGCTCTTCCCTTCTCTTCCTCTCCTGGCTCTCTCTCTCTTCAACTCGCTGATCCTCACCCTCTCCATTGTCCTCTATTTGATTTTAAAACTATCATCATCATCATCATTATTACTACTATTATTATTATTGGTGATCGGAGGAGGAGCTGTGAACGCGGCTGGGCTGGTCATGATTGACAGAAAGCAGTCAGAGGCAGTACATCATGTTGTAAATAAAATGTGAACATAATAAGTTCGCTACCCGTTTTCATTTCCGTTCGAAAATACAACCAATGATCAAAACAATAGTGTCTTGTGTTCACGTTAGCCTATAGTCTGGTAAGTTAGCAAAATAGCTCAAGTCTCGTCAGCACCCAATAACTTCATAAACAACAGGTCACGACTGTCCAGCCTTTTCTGATCTGAAACGCACCAAATCAAATCGAGACGAGAGAGAGAGAATAAAAGAGTTTGTGCCGCCTGGAAAACGAAAATCCTATCTAGCTAAGTGGCTTCGACTGTTGTTGCTTGAAATGCTAATTAAAATTGCACTGTTAATGATCATAAGCATTCCGGCACATAACTGTCAGTGACTGGCAAAATTAACTCCCCTTCTTCCCTCTTTCTTTTTCTCTCACTTGTTGACTTTCCAGAGCTGAGTTTGGTTTGTTTTAGTGTAGTAGACTTCTTCATCTTATGTCAATTTTCAGATTCCACGACTAATTGACAAACTGCCTGGCTGCGGAGTCGGACCTTGATGAGAACACTTCTCAGCTCTTGTATATCCCGTGGTGCTTAGCTGACTATCGCGAGGCTGCCTGATATGAAATGTTTCCAATGTCGGAAATTTCAGCTTCGTTTAAAAATGATTATGTGGACTTTATTTTTAGACAAACAAATGAGAACAGGGGGATGCAAGCTGAATTTAGAATTTTCCACCGATCAAAGTCAGAACGATTTTCATCATGTATTAATTTCACATTTCTGAGTGAAAAAAAAAATACCGTGGGGAAAAAAATGCCAAGGACATGACCTCGGTGTCCTCAATGGTAGTTACGGCCCTGGCTGTAACACTTAACACTTAATACACTGCCCACTTAATACAATTGTGTTGCACTGCAATGTAGATCCTAGTCCCTTTACTTAGGATCAGCGATCAAGGCGGAATGTCGATTTTGAATGAAACACTGACTCCGCCCTCCTGTCACAGACCGGCGCTTGACCACGCCCCCGCTGCCACAATGACATTTAAATATTCCACAAAATATATAGCCTATTTTTTTTTTGGTAGCAGCCTATTATTAGCAGCAGTAGTACAATGTGTAACTGACAACTATGTTTTGTGTGTGTTTCAGATGCCCTCACTCAACAGCCTGGCATGAATGATCTGGTCTTCACCCAGGCTGTGCAGAAATGGCTACGATATGCTCCAGACAGAACTGGAGGTGTCGCTCGCGCCGAAAGACATAATTAAATGAACTTAAAATAAAAATCTTGTTTTCTTAAAAAAAAGGCATGTGTTTCATATTTACTATTTTAGGCAATTAAAATGGAGATCCTGGCTGTAGATAAAGCAGGATATATGAGCCAGATATTTCTGGTAGGCTATCAATTGAAATAACATTGAAAGCGCATTGATTTTTAGTTATGTCGAAATTTCAATGTTGTTTCAATATCGACACGAATTGAAATACAATTGAAGTTACGTGTGTCCATAGTTAATAAATCAACATCGTTTCAGTGTTAGCGGAGGGTGCAAACTGATGTTAAATCAACATCGAAATCTGACGTTGGTTCAATGGTTTAACGTCGACAATGCAATGTTGATTCTACATCGTTTCAATGTCAGCTTGCTATCTGGGAAAGAGGGAGAGAGAAAGAGACAGAGACAAGGAGAGACAGACAGAGCAAGAGAGACACAGACAGACAGAGGCAGAGAGAGAGAAAGAGAGAGAGAGAGACAGAGAGAGAGAGAGAGAGAGAAAGACAGAGGCAGAGAGAGAGAGAGCGAGAGAGAGAGAAAGAGACAGAGGCAGAGAGAGAGACTTGTTGAGACATGCAGTCATAAAGGCAGAATGAATGGTATGTGAAGAAATCTTGCAACCCACCCAGTTGGAAGATTTGTAAGTTGCAAGAAGAACTTCTCATTTCACTAGAGAATCTGAAACCGTAACTGAAAGCCGAGAACCTGGAAGAAACTCTCATGGACACAGAGAGAACACCTGCTGTACAATATCAGTCAAAAGTTTGTGTACACCTCCACATTCATAGGTGTTTCTGTATTGTGACTATTTTATACATTGTAGAACAATACTGAAGACATCAAAACTACGAAACAACACATGGACCATATCTGGAATTTCAGGGTAAACAAAAAAAAGTGTTTAAAAAAAGTAGAGCAGCAGCTACAATTATCGACAGTCCATAATTATCGACACCTTTTCAGATTTACCAATAAAAAACAATTTTACAAAATGTGAATTTCAGTTACAACAGTTATTATTGGTTAATTAATCAACCATAAGACCCGCCTCACCCTTTGATCTTGTCGTCTGACGACACAGCTCGTTACCTGAGATTGAATTTTTTTAGCACGATCAGCAATCTGAGGAAAACCCGGACGTCATCATCGCAGGTAAGCATGGTGGAAAGATCATGGACATGTTTTTACTGATCAAATTCACCAACATTTCATGATCTCCTTGTCCAAACCTACTTTGTTTCTTACTCTTTCATTTGACAGCCGCCATTTTGTATCTAAACGCGCGTTTGAGAAGTCACATGTGTGAGGTGTCGATAATAGTGATCACTTGCACCGGTGTCCACCATTATCGACACGCTGTGGAATTAAGTGATATTTACAACTGTTATGGATCGATCTTTGTGTAACATGGTTGAAGTAGATGAAGGACTTTTATTACTTAAAGTGCTGTGATTTATCTCATTCTCATCTCATCTCATTATCTCTAGCCGCTTTATCCTGTTCTACAGGGTCGCAGGCAAGCTGGAGCCTATCCCAGCTGACTACGGGCGAAAGGCGGGGTTCACCCTGGACAAGTCGCCAGGTCATCACAGGGCTGACACATAGACACAGACAACCATTCACACTCACATTCACACCTACGCTCAATTTAGAGTCACCAGTTAACCTAACCTGCATGTCTTTGGACTGTGGGGGAAACCGGAGCACCCGGAGGAAACCCACGCGGACACGGGGAGAACATGCAAACTCCGCACAGAAAGGCCCTCGCCGGCCCCGGGGCTCGAACCCAGGACCTTCTTGCTGTGAGGCGACAGCGCTAACCACTACACCACCGTGCCGCCGCTGTGATTTATAATAATTTCTTTTTCTGATTCATAACAGAATGGAATGTTTATAGAGTATTTGGAATCCTATTGCAATAAATAGAATTAGACCAGAATTAAATTCCTAGCATATATTAAAAAAAAAAAAAAAAAACATGCTTGCGACCTTCAACCTGGATTTTCATGTGGTTACAATGTCAATTCCCTGTTGACATTTATTGGTAAACTACAAAACTAGAAATTAATACAAACAACAACGAATGATTAATGTGATCTACGAAAACACTTAGAAAGTGGAACAAAAAGATTTTCTGACGTAGGTTAAACATTATCAGTTAATTTGTTTACAAACATTAGAATTACTTCCTCATTTACGTAAACACCGACATCCAGATATTTATATAAAAAGATATTTTGTACTAAATAGAAGTCTATTTAAAACAAAATTTAAATAAAAACTATGTTTTGTTAACTTAATACCACATACCTTTGTGTAACATTGAGCTTTTTTTTTTTGAGCTTTTTTGTTTTATTTTTTCTGTGTGTTTGTGTAGTTTGATGTTTGAGTGTTTTGTCCGCCAGTTGTGGTGTAGCTCCGGACCCAGTTTTGGGCGTTGGTTCCCTCCAGGCCTTGGTTCGCCGTGGGTGATGCCTGCGCTCCCAGCTGTGGACTGCAGTGAGCGCGTTGCTCATTTTACATCATGGTTGTCCAGCGCTCTGCGCTTTAATGCTTGGCATGATGTTCCGAGCGATGTTGCTCGGTGGTGTCGTGGCGGCTGTGCAGGCAGTTTGGGACACACCAGCGCTCTGCGTGGCGGAGCTTCTCTGCTCGCTTTGTGGATCCATGGCGTGGTGTTCTGAGCGATGTTGCTGACGGCGTCGCGGCGGCGGTGCTGGAGGTGTGGGACTTGTTTTCGTGCGCCTTTTGGTGGGACTGTGGCTGCTACACCACGGGAATTACATCCTGACCCCTACTTGGTGGACTTTTTACTTTTTATTTATTTTCTTATTATATATATATTTTTTTCTTTGTCTACTATTGTAAAGCGTCCTTGGGTTTCTTGAAAGGCGCTATATAAATTTAACTTATTATTATTATTATTATTATTATTACTATACCGATATATTTAAAAAAAAATTTTTTTTATAAATAATCATCTGGATGTCGATAATTGTGGAACGGTGTCACGTGATCTGATGCGCTAAGTAATCTGGAATCAATTCCCCCTAGTGGAAGTTTGAGTAATTATTCATGTACAATTTACTTCTGAAAGTCTTTTCTGGGCGGCACGATGGTGTAGTGGTTAGTGCTGTCGCCTCACAGCAAGAAGGTCCTGGGTTCGAGCCCCGGGGCCGGTGAGGGCCTTTCTGTGTGGAGTTTGCATGTTCTCCGCGTGGGTTTCCTCCGGGTGCTCCGGTTTCCCCCACAGTCCAAAGACATGCAGGTTAGGTTAACTGGTGACTCTAAATTGACCGTAGGTGTGAATGTGAGTGTGAATGGTTGTCTGTGTCTATGTGTCAGCCCTGTGATGACCTGGCGACTTGTCCAGGGTGTACCCCGCCTTTCGCCCGTAGTCAGCTGGGATAGGCTCCAGCTTGCCTGCGACCCTGTAGAAGGATAAACCGGCTAGAGATAATGAGATGAGATGAGAAGTCTTTTCTACTTTTGCAACGGCCATAAGATCATTAAGGTGTCGATAATTGTAGCCGCCGCTCTATGTTTCATACTTTAGTTTCTACAACGTACCCACTGTTTACCTTGATGACGCTTCGCACACTACTGACATGATCTTTAATTAGCTTCATGGAATTCACCAGCAATGCTTTCTAGTTAACAGGTGTGTTTCGTCATGTGTTAATTCATACTGTAGTTTTGATGTCTTCAGTAACCGTGTCCAAACTTTTGACTGGTACTGTACGTGTACATGTCGTATAATGGTCTAATATTGAGGCCAAGCTGGATAAACTTTCTACTCAACTGGAAGTGGTGGATTGTTAAGATTTGAGTCAGCTGTGAAAACAGTGAGAATATGAGGAAACAGTTCAGAAAATACAGGTTACACCACTGCCTGGTGAACGCTGGATTCTGATTGGACAGAAGGTGGTGTTTACTTTTCTCTCACAGCAACTTGGACAGTTGTTCTGTTGATAATTCAGGTGACAGATTTACAGTTAGGTCCATAAATATTTGGACAGAGACAACATTTTTCTAATTTTGGTTCTGTACATTACCACAATGAATTGTGAACAAAACAATTCAGATGCAGTTGAAGTTCAGACTTTCAGCTTTAATTCAGTGGGTTGAACAAAATGATTGCATAAAAATGTGAGGAACCAAAGCATTTTTTTTTTAAACACAATCCCTTCATTTCAGGGGCTCAAAAGTAATTGGACAAATTAAATAATTGTAAATAAAATGTTCATTTCTAACACTTGTTTAAAAACCCTTTGTTGGCAATGACTGCCTGAAGTCTTGAAGTCATGGACATCACCAGACGCTGTGTTTCCTCCTTTTTAATGCTCTGCCAGGTCTTTACTGCAGCGGTTTTCAGTTGCTGTTTGTTTGTGGGCCTTTCTGTCTGAAGTTTAGTCTTTAACAAGTGAAATGCATGCTCAATTGGGTTGAGATCAGGTGACTGACTTGGCCATTCAAGAATATTCCACTTCTTTGCTTTAATAAACTCCTGGGTTGCTTTGGCTTTATGTTTTGGGTCACTGTCCATCTGTATTATGAAACGCCGACCAATCAGTTTGGCTGCATTTGGCTGGATTTGAGCACACAGTATGTCTCTGAATACCTCAGAATTCATCCAGCTGCTTCTGTCCTGTGTCACATCATCAATAAACACTAGTGACCCAGTGCCACTGGCAGCCATGCATGCCCAAGCCATCACACTGCCTCCGCCGTGTTTTACAGACGATGTGGTATGCTTTGGATCATGAGCTGTACCACGCCTTCGCCATAATTTTTCCTTGCCATCATTCTGGTAGAGGTTGATCTTGGTTTCATCTGTCCAAAGAATGTTCTTCCAGAACTGTGCTGGCTTTTTTAGATGTTTTTAGCAAAGTCCAATCTAGCCTTTTTATTCTTGAGGATTATGAGTGGCTTGCACCGTGCAGTGAACCCTCTGTATTTACTTTCATGCAGTCTTCTCTTGATGGTAGATTTGGATATTGATACGCCTACTTCCTGGAGAGTGTTGTTCACTTGGTTGGCTGTTGTGAAGGGGTTTCTCTTCACCATGGAAATTATTCTGCGATCATCCACCACTGGTGTCTTCTGTGGGCGTCCAGGTCTTTTTGCATTGATGAGTACACCAGTGCTTTCTTTCTTTCTCAGGATGTACCAAACTGTAGATTTTGCCACTCTTAATATTGTAGCAATTTCTCGGATGGGTTTTTTGTTTTCGCAGCTTAAGGATGGCTTGTTTCATCTGCATGGAGAGCTCCTTTGACCGCATGTTTTCTTCACAGCAAAATCTTCCAAATGCAAGCACCACACCTCAAATCAACTCCAGGCCTTTTATCTGCTTAATTGAGAATGACATAACGAAGGAATTTCCCACACCTGCCCATGTAATAGCCTTTGAGTCAATTGTCCAATTACTTTTGGTCCCTTTAAAAACAGGGTGGCACATGTTAAGGAGCTGAAACTCCTAAACCCTTCATCCAATTTTAATGTGGATCCTCTCAAATGAAAGCTGAAAGTCTGGACTTTATGTCCATGTCCATTATATAACTACAACTTGAATATGTTTCAGTAAACAGGTAAAAAAACAAAATGTGTGTCAGTGTCCAAATATATATGGACCTAACTGTATATTAACGCGCTCATTCTAATACGTGATCATTTCTATGGTGATAACTTACATTTGGATGTGCCACAAACGGATTAAAATAAATGTCTAAATCACTGATAGAGTTATTGTGAGAAAACATTTATTTAGCATTTATGGATGGAGTTTCCAGTGTCAGTACGAACAGTCAGAAATGAAGCTGTAACTTTTTCCAAAATGAAAGAGAAGACTTTACGCTCTCCAGTTTCTCAGTAACATGACAAATTGCATTTTTTTCTAAGTAACTTCAAGATAGAGGGGGAAAAAAAAGAAGAAGCTGGTACGATGGTGGTGGGGGTGGCTGAGTATTTATACAGTGGTGCTTGAAAGTTTGTGAACCCTTTATAAATTTTCTACATTTCTGCATAAATATGACCTAAAACATCATCAGATTTTCACACAAGTCCTAAAAGTAGATAAAGAGAACCCACTCATTTATTTATTGAGGGAAACGATCCAATATTACATATCTGTGAGTGGCAAAAGTATGTGAACCTTTGCTTTCAGTATCTGGTGTGACCCCCTTGTGCAGCAATAACTGCAACTAAACGTTTGCGGTAACTGTTGATCAGTCCTGCACACCGGCTTGGAGGAATTTTAGCCCATTCCTCCGTACAGAACAGCTTCAACTCTGGGATGGTGGTGAGTTTCCTCACATGAACTGCTCGCTTCAGGTCCTTCCACAACATTTCAATTGGATTAAGGTCAGGACTTTGACTTGGCCATTCCAAAACATTAACTTTGTTCTTCTTTAACCATTCTTTGGTAGAACGACTTGTGTGCTTAGGGTCGTTGTCTTGCTGCATGACCCACCTTCTCTTGAGATTCAGTTCATGGACAGATGTCCTGACATTTTCCTTTAGAATTCGCTGGTATAATTCAGAATTCATTGTTCCATTATTGATGGCAAGCCGTCCTGGCCCAGATGCAGCAAAACAGGCCCAAACCATGATACTACCATCACCATGTTTCACAGATGGGATAAGGTTCTTATGCTGGAATGCAGTGTTTTCCTTTCTCCAAACATAACGCTTCTCATTTAAACCAAAAAGTTCTATTTTGGTCTCATCCGTCCACAAAATATTTTTCCAATAGCCTTCTGGCTTGTCCACGTGATCTTTAGCAAACTGCAGACGAGCAACAATGTTCTTTTTGGAGAGCAGTGGCTTTCTCCTTGCAACCCTGCCATGCACACCATTGTTGTTCAGTGTTCTCCTGATGCTGGATTCATGAACATTAACATTAGCCAATGTGAGAGCGGCTGTCAGTTGCTTAGAAGTTACCCTGGGGTCCTTTGTGACCTCGCTGACTATTACACACCTTGCTCTTGGTTACACACATCTTTGTTGGTCGACCACTCCTGGGGAGGGTAACGATGGTGTTGAATTTCCTCCATTTGTACACAATCTGTCTGACTGTGGATTGGTGGAGTCCAAACTCTTTTGAGATGGTTTTGTAACCTTTTCCAGCCTGATGAGCATCACATGAAGTTCACATACTTTTGCCACTTACAGATATGTAATATTGGGTCATTTTCCTCAATAAATAAATGACCAGGTATAATATTTTTGTTTCATTTGTTTAACTGGGTTCTCTTTATCTACTTTTAGGACTTGTGTGAAAATCTGATGATGTTTTTGGGTCATATTTATGCAGAAATATAGAAAATTCTAAAGGGTTCACAAACTTTTAAGACCACTGTACAAACATATTTGATGGAACAATTATGAGAAAACTCTCTCATTGGATATTCGCATCAGCTCCGACGTGTGACGTCATGTCATCTTGACAACCATGCGATATCATAAAAAACATATTCAACGTTCATTCTCCATTGGGTAGAGTGACGTAATATACATAGGATAAGCAATATGCTAACAATATTGCATGCTATCAAACCAAATGAATGAAAATCACTAGAAGGGAATAGAATCCATGTTCTTATTCCATCAAAAAAAGTGTCCTGTATGCTTAATAATTTCCGATATTTCACTCTGATGTCACTTCCGATATTTCACTCACTCACTTGTGAATATATTCACCACTCAAAGATAAACTTCACATCTTCGCATAACCGTGTAATATCCTCTCTTTTATATATACACACCGAGCCGATATTCAGTGTTTCCTCGAATATGCTACATTGCCGACACGCCTGTAAAAGTTGCTGCTACACTAATAAAAAGACTTGTCAATCTTGAAAATGTGGTCTCATCTCATCATCTCTAGCCACTTTATCCTGTTCTACAGGGTCGCAGGCAAGCTGGAGCCTATCTCAGCTGACTACGGGCGAAAGGCGGGGTACACCCTGGACAAGTCGCCAGGTCATCACAGGGCTGACACATAGACACAGACAACCATTCACACTCACATTCACACCTACGGTCAATTTAGAGTCACCAGTTAACCTAACCTGCATGTCTTTGGACTGTGGGGGAAACCGGAGCACCCGGAGGAAACCCTCGCGGACACGGGGAGAACATGCAAACTCCGCACAGAAAGGCCCTCGCCGGCCACGGGGCTCAAACCTGGACCTTCATGCTGTGAGGCGACAGTGCTAACCACTACACCACTGTGCCGCCCTAAAATGCAGTCTTTTATTGAATTTTCTCTTGTTATCCCCATGCAGTGGTGACGGCGCACCGCCATGTAAATGTTCTACATTCGGACATACACTACCGTTCAAAAGTTTGGGGTCACTTTGAAATGTCCTTATTTTTGAAAGAAAAGCACTGTTCTTTTCAATGAAGATCACTTTAAACTAATCAGAAATCCACTCTATACATTGCTAATGTGGTAAATGACTATTCTAGCTGCAAATGTCTGGTTTTTGGTGCAATATCTCCATAGGTGTATAGAGGCCCATTTCCAGCAACTCTCACTCCAGTGTTCTAATGGTACAATGTGTTTGCTCATTGCCTCAGAAGGCTAACGGATGATTAGAAAACCCTTGTACAATCATGTTAGCACAGCTGAAAACAGTTGAGCTCTTTAGAGAAGCTATAAAACTGACCTTCCTTTGAGCAGATTGAGTTTCTGGAGCATCACATTTGTGGGGTCGATTAAATGCTCAAAATGGCCAGAAAAATGTCTTGACTATATTTTCTATTCATTTTACAACTTATGGTGGTAAATAAAAGTGTGACTTTTCATGGAAAACACAAAATTGTCTGGGTGACCCCAAACTTTTGAACAGTAGTGTACAGTACTCCATTCCCCGTCCACATAAGCATCCAGTGTGTAGCTGCCCGAGTAGTTCCGTGTGGAGATCATCACTGATCATGGGCGTCCGGTTTACGTCCTTGCTTATGCTGTGTTCACACTAAAGTGCCACCCGTGTTAAGAGGTACTTACGCGCCATGCACGTAATACGTCCCGGTCCCCGAGTTCAATCTGGAGAGTCGTGTATTGTAATTGAATGGCTGAAGCTAAAAATAAAGCTGACACTTGGTGACCATCAACTTGTTGGTTTATTCTTATTCCATAAATATGTCACCAATATATATATATATATATATATATATATATATATTGGTGCTGATTGTCCATCCCCCCCCTCCGCCATGCGAAGCCTTTGAAAAATTGAGGCTACAATGGGACATTCTGAGGCTATCTGAGAGGGAAATTGTAACAAATTGTTTGTCAACATTGAAAAAGAAAGAAGGAATCATCTTTGCCCCGGACAGTCTTTGGCTTTCTTCCGTTTCGTGCCGCGGGATGACATCTTTAAATGCCCAAGTGTCAACAAAAACAACTCACGAACTACTTCTGTCAAAAGCTCCCGCGCCGGTGGGTGAAAGGTCATTCAGTCTCGAGAAATCTCGCTCTACAAGTCAGCTGACCTTGTATGTAACCCATGTCAAATCTTGCGAGAGCAGCCGTGACAAGTAAACAACATGGCGCCTCAGTCTGGAAAACGCCAATTCGGATTGTTTTTGCACCGTCTGGCGGTATATCTACTATGATTGGAATATTTTTGGAGTAATTATAACGTATTTGATGATCAGACACATTGTCACGTGGTGTTGCTGGGATGTTTTAACAGAGAAAAGATCGTTTTGAGAAAGATTACATGTTGTGCAGTAGCATACAAGTGCATGGCCTAAGTGTGACTTGGGGTTCAATCGGCATTTCGGTAAGGGGGCGCACGCCGAGAGTAAGAGGGTGCAGCGCCCGTTCCCCAGTTTAGACGAAAGCCTGTATATATGAGCCATTCCACCAAGTCAGTGCCATTTCCATCCCTAGAAAATTATATGTATAAATGCACATAAAAATGTACTTTAAAATACATTTCCTTATTATGCAGAATGTCCTGCACATTGATCTGATTTCAAATTTAAGATATATAATTGTAAGGATTAATAAAAACTACCTAAAACACTGAAAAATAGCATGTGTTACCTGTCCCCGCACTCTATACTTAACTATGAAATATTATGATTAAAATCCTTAAGAAACAGTATTTCTTTTGCACTGTTGTGACTCCATATCCTATCCATGGTTTAAATATATTTTTTTCATAAGAAATCCACAATATCTTAGTTAAAATACACATTTTAGTCGTGTCCCTGGGTTTTCACTCAGTCCTGTTACCCAAACATATTACCCCATCTGACAAATTTGGAACATTCCATAAATCACATGCTCAACAGGAAGTTACATCAGTTGTGTCTTCTGAAGGCCATGGGAAGACCAAAAGTTAGTTCTCTCATTTACTTTTCTGTATATTTGATGATTTTTTTAACTTTGACTGATAAGGTCAATGTCAACATACTGTCCTGTTACTTAAATTATTTCTTAGATGATATTTGTTTATTTTAAAAATACAGATTTTTGGTAAATCACAAGAATGTGCTAAGTATGGTCATGCTATTAGCGATGACGCCATGTGGCTTAATTCCATGTATTAGCTAATCCTAAGCTAAAAACTCAGTCCTGTTACTTTCAGTCCTGTTACTCATATAAAGAGTATGCAGCCATCTTTGACTTCCAAACCTTGTAAAAAAAATAAATAGCATAGCCTGAGGTTGACCAATACACATTTTGAATAGTTAAATGTGTGTGTTATTATAATCAGTGTTGAAAAGATATAACAAATTAAGTTTAATTTGGGAGTGGTACAACAAGCAAATGGCACCCATTCGGTGGAATGTCCCATATACACACACACACACACACACATATATATATATAAAATTTACCAGCTGGGAGGTCCGTATGGTGAAGTACTGTGACCGAGGTCATGAAAGTACTGCCCGAGGCCTCTGGGCGGAGGTCAGTATTCAAGGCCGAGGTCACGGTATTTCACCATATGGACCGACCTTAAGCTGGTAAATAATATATTTATTTTTTTCTTTACCGAATTCTAACAGAAAACGAGAGCGCCCGAAAGGGAAAACCGAGCCGAGCCGCCATTTTGAATCGTCATTCACGGCTGTAATGCAAATGGCTTCCTCCTCGGTATACAAGTGCACTTCCATGGTAGGAAAAAAAACTACATTTTGCTGCCTATGTAGTCCCCTATTTATACAAAATTGAGCCATTCAGGATTCAGCCATGTTTTTTGCTCGACGTTAGCAATAGTTAGAGGTTTTTAGCTTTCTCCTGAAATGTTTTCTTTCATTTCTTCTTCCTCAGGATAGTAAAACTCACTTTCGCTGTGAACACTGTCGTTATCGCTATCCATGCTGTAAAATTAATTCTATTCTCCTGAGAAATTCTGGCAAAAATTTATAAGATTTTTGATAATCTTATAAATAAATCTGATTAAAAAAAAAAAAGATAAATGTTGACAAAAAATGCTACTATGTTTGTTGTTGTTGTGAACAACCGAGTCGCCAGAGGTCCGTAACTGGGGTCCATACCGTAGGATATGGACCCACTCGCCAGCCAATCAGAGCGCAGGATTTCAAAAACAACTTTTGCCAAAAAAAAAAAATCTCATTAATAGTAACAAAAGAGTGACTTCCAGGGAGGCCTGCAAGGGCCAGGAAATGCACAAGAATGCATCTCTGAGCATGCAGAACCCGTGAGCTTTAAGGGGCCTAAAGCAGCCCCCGAACATTATGACAGAACCCTGATTGTGTGTCCCCATTCATCCATTATCTGTAGTCACTTATCCTGTCCTACAGGGTCGCAGGCAAGCTGGAGCCTATCCCAGCTGACTACGGGTGAAAGGCGGGGTACACCCTGGACAAGTCGCCAGGTCATCACAGGGCTGACACATACACACAGACAACCATTCACACTCACATTCACACCTACGCTCAATTTAGAGTCACCAGTTAACCTAACCTGCATGTCTTTGGACTGTGGGGGAAACCGGAGCATCCGGAGGAAACCCACGCGGACACGGGGAGAACATGCAAACTCCACACAGAAAGGCCCTCGTCGGCCACGGGGCTCGAACCCGGACCTTCTTGCTGTGAGGCGACAGTGCTAACCACTACACCACCGTGCCACCCATGAGTGTGTGTGTGTTTTTTTATATACAGTGGAGGAAATAATTATTTGATCCCTTGCTGATTTTGTAAGTTTGCCCACTGGCAAAGATATGAACAGTCTATAAGTTTAAGGGTCGGTTTATTTTAACAGTGAGAGAGAGAATATCAAAAAGAAAATCCAGAAAATCACATTTTATAAGATATATAAATTGATTTGCATTTTGTTGAGTGAAATAAGTATTTGATCCCCTACCAACCATTGAGTTCTGGCTCCCACAGACCAGTTAGACACTCCTAATCAACTCGTTACCTGCAGCTGTCTTAAATTGACACCTGTATAAAAGACACCTGTCCACAGCATCAATCAATCAATCAATCAATCAATCAATCAGACTCCAACCTCTCCAACATGGGCAAGACCAAAGAGTTGTTTAAGGATGTCAGGGACAAGATTGCAGAGCTGCACAAAGCTGGACTGGGCTACAAAACCATAAGCAAGAAGCTGGGTGAGAAGGAGACAACTGTTGGTGCAATAGTTCGAAAATGGAAGAAATACAAAATGACCATCAATCGACCTCGGTCTGGGGCCCCACGCAAGGTCTCACCTCGTGGGGTATCAAGGATCACGAGAAAGGTGAGAGATCAGCCTAGAACTACACGGGAGGAGCTTGTGAATGATCTTAAGGCAGCTGGGACTACAATCACCAAGAAAACCACTGGTAACACATTACGCCGTAATGGATTAAAATCCTGCAGTGCCCGCAAGGTCCCCCTGCTCAAGAAGGCACATGTGCAGGCCCGTCTAAAGTTTGCCAATGAACACCTGAATGATTCTGAGAGTGATTGAGAGAAGGTGCTGTGGTCAGATCAGGCTTTCGTCTAAACCGGGCAACAGGGGCGCTGCGCCCTCTTACCGAAATGCCGATTGAAGCCCAAGTCACACTTAGGCCATGCACTTATATGCTACTGCACAACATGCAATCTTTCTCAAAATGATCTTTTCTCCATGAAAACATCCCAGCAACACCACGTGACAATGTGTCTGATCATCAAATACGTTATAATTACTCCAAAAATATTCCAATCATAGTAGATACACCGCCAGACGGTGCAAAAACAATCCGAATTGGCGTTTTCCAGACTGAGGCGCCACGCTGTTTACTTGTCGTGGCTGCTCTTGCGAGATTTGACATGGGTTACATACAAGGTCAGCTGACTTGTAGAGCGAGATTTCTCGAGACTGAATGACCTTTCACCCACCGGCGCGGGAGCTTTTGACAGAAGTAGTTCGCGAGTTGTTTTTGTTGGCACTTGGGCATTTAAAGATGTCATCCCGCGGCATGAAACGGAAGAAAGCCAAAGACTGTCCAGGGCAGAAGATGATTACTTCTTTCTTTTTCAATGTTGACAAACAATTTGTTACAATTTCCCTCTCAGATAGCCTCAGAATGTCCCATTGTAGCCTCAATTTTTCAAAGGCTTTGCACGGCAGGGGGGGGGGGACGGGGGGGGACAACCGGCACCATCCCCCCCCGGTCGCTTCGCTCCCTCGCCATGGTGAGCGCCGTCATACTAAATTTTTCTAGAAAAAACCCTGCAGATGAGACCAAAATCGAGCTCTTTGGCATTAACTCAACTCGCCGTATTTGGAGGAAGAAAAACGCTGACTATGACCCAAAGAACACCATCCCCACTGTCAAGCATGAAGGTGGAAACATTATGCTTTGGGGGTGTTTCTCTGCTAAGGGCACAGGACTCCTTCACTGCATCAACGGAAGAATGGACGCGGCCCTGTACCATAAAATCCTGAGTGACAACCTCCTTCCCTCTGCCAGGACATTGAAAATGGGTCATGGATGGGTCTTCCAGCACGACAATGACCCAAAACATACAGCCAAGCCAACAAAGGAGTGGCTCAAGAAGCAGCACATTAAGGTCATGGTGTGGCCTCGCCAGTCTCCGGACCTTAATCCCATAGAATACCTATGGAGGGAGCTGAAGCTCTGAGTTGCGAAGCGACAGCCTCAAAACCTTAACGATCTAGAGATGATCCGCAAAACGGAGTGGACCACAATTCCTCCTGACATGTGCGCAAACCTGGTCATCAACTACAAGAAACGTCTGACCGCTGTGCTTGCCAACAAGGGTTTTACCACCAAATACTAAGTCTTGTTTGCTAGAGCGTTCAAATACTTATTTCACTCAAAGAAATGCAAATCAGTTTATATCTTTTATATGAAGTTATTTTCTGGGTTTTCTTTTTGATCTTTTGTCTCTCACAGATTAAATAAGCCTACCATTAAAATTATAGAATGTTCATTTCTTTGTCACTGGACAAACTTACAAAATCAGCAAGGCAGGGCTCGAAATTAACTTTTTTTCTTTGTGTCCCCCAGTGGTCCCGAATTCTGTGTTGTATTGTCCCGAATGGAAGCAATAGTGTCCCCATTTTTTTCCTCTCTGAAATAACCAGTGGTTAATATTATCATATGAAGTTACTATTATATTTGTAACTATGCGATTTTGAACCCTTTATATCATTTTTACAATAAGTCACAAGACATAAGCGACACATGTCCTATACATCATCTACTTCAAAATTACAGTTATTGCATTTTCAGTTTATTAAACTTTGGCGATCTCACTGTATGAATAGATACCCGTTTATTTAAAGGGGCCAACTAGCTCATTCAGAAAATGTTTCAACTCCCTACATCTGCAGTACACTTTAGTTGAAAATAAGACCCCTTTTATGTTCATTTCATCTACTTGTACCTTGAATATCTGTTGGCACTTATAAGGCCAACTTATAATTTTCACCATTACCGTTATCCATTTTTATGAACTTTCCGTTATCCATTACCGTTATCCATTTTTATGAACTTTCCGTTATCCATTTTTATGAACTTTCCGTTATCCATTACCGTTATCCATTTTTATGAACTTTCCGTTATCCATTTTATGAACTTTCGCTGCCGAAACGTGGGTGCGAATGTTAGCAACATCAGCATAGTGCCAGGTCCGAGCCTAGTTGTGCTGCTGACTGACTAAACTTTCTGAATTAGAAAGACACCAAGAAAACTCACTTATTCTGTTGAACGGTATCTTCCGTCAATATCATCCACATCATTCCTGTTGTGTTTTATAACGTGTCTAACAGTGTTCATTCAGTTGCTAGCGTTGCCTGCAGACCAGGCGATGACACTTTGGATCCTGAAGGTCCCAGAGACGTTATGTCTGGGCTTTCAGTTTCTTCCCCGCGGTCGGTCCGCTTCAACCACTTCAGCATTTTTGTTCTGGCAAGAGTCGGCGCAGCGTGTGCGGTAGCAATTCCATTCCAAGTCCATATAATGCGGACTCCGGCCGAAGATTCTAGAACAGAATGCGCTGCTCTGTAGCCTACGGATGCAGGTGCATCAAAAGTGTAGCTACTATGTATTTTTCGCTGTTAAGGTTTTAAAATTAAAATTGACAAATTAGGTGAATGTCTACGCATGTGTTACGGCTTTGTAAATAATATTAATGTAGAACTTTTTTTCTAGATCTATTTTTTCCATTGTCCCGGGATTGTCCCAGATATGATAATTTTGTGTCCCGATGACATTTTTTATGGTCCCCGGGACATCGGGACACCGTTAGTTTCGAGCGCTGCAGCAAGGGATCAAGTAATTATTTCCTCCACTATATGCCTTTTTTCATTTATTCCTGTATCATTGGATTATATCATTGCTGCCGTCATTGTTTTGCTCTAAACTGCAGTAAGCCTAAAGCTGGGCATACACTGTGCAATTTTTTCAATCGCGGTATTCAGCTGCTGCTCACACTGTACGAGTGAATCGCAGGGGTAAACAGCACGCAGCTTACGATTCCTGTTCTCACACTATACGATGCGATGCTCGGATGCGATGCTCAGGATTTCAAACAGGTTTGATTTTCATCCGATCGATCGGGAGGAGGTCGTGAGGTGTTAATCGCTTGTCGTTACCCCATGTATACTACACGATCCGAGACGCACGATTGAGCCAAAACTCGGCCCGATCTCCAAAATAGTCGCACGAGTGAAAATCGTGTCAAAATCGGGCCAAAAATCGCGCAGTGTATGCCCAGCATAAGCAAAGCAAACACATGAGGAGGAGCCTTCAAAGGGCATCAACCATCACAGGAGCTCAGCTGAAGCCGATTCAATGATCATCTCATACTCACTTAGGCCAGAGCCATTTATAGCCTTGATAGACTTCTTCATCTTGCTCAGAATAATCCGGTCTGCATCCAGAACCTACAAAACACAAGGTACCATTTTAAACAGAGACACACAAAAAAAAAAAAACCCAGAAGGTAATGCTATCTCAATAGGTCTGCTTCAACATTATTAAAAGCTAGACGACCTTTCGATTTCATAAAATCGGTGAAATTTAGTTCCCTTTGAAATTTGGTCATTGTGATGTATGTTTATTTTAGGGCTGTCGAAGTTAACGCGATAATAACGCATTAACGCGATCTCAATTTATCGCGATTAAAAAAAAATAGTGCCGTTAACGCAAATTCTAATTTGATCCTGCGAGTCACCCGTAGTTCATGTTGAGGCTTGTCGTGCGCTGCTTCAATCAGACCCTCCAGGATTTCGCGATGTTGCGATTTGCAACTTCAACGCAAATTCAACCAATCTCCGCAAATTCAGGGCGGTGTTGCAATTATATCCAATCACCGCAACTTTCCCGCAAATTTGACCAATCATTGGCGTTGTCTTGAGGTGACGTCGACAAACTACCTTCCGCCTTACTTCCGTGTTTACGTTCAAGAGAAGCAGTATGTGCGAGTCAGTGTTTATGTAGGCTTAAATTCTGTTACTGAAAGTGTGTTATGTTTACAGTGAAGGACTGTGTGCACTTTACATTATTTTTTTACTTAATACAAGAAATTATTGGATGCCAACATTTTTGCCAAAATGGTATTTTATTTTCCATTGTTTAGGCAGCTTCAGCATCATACTGTGAGATTCTGTTCAAATTGTTTTTTTTTTCTTCTATGAAGCCTGAGCCATTTATTTTATTAGTTTATAATTATTGTTTAATTTAGTCTTCAGGAGAGACTGCCTGCACACAGTACTAGTATTAATAGTTTTTTTTTTCTTACATGAAAGCTGAGGCATTTATATTATATTTTAAGGTAACTTCATGTGCTGTGAGGTTCTCTGCACTTTAACTTTTGAACCAACAGGAGCATTTGGATAAGTAAAGCCTATTTTTCTGCATTTTTGTAGTCCTGGTAATCTTTTATATTGGTAAAGATGTTTATAGGACCATTTCTCAGTGTCTGTTTTTTTAATCAATAGTTTTTCGGTAATAACTTAATATTTAACATATCACTCAATTTTAATCACACAAAGAGAAAATCGCAACAATTCCTTGCAACTTTCACTTCCTCCCGCAATGTAATCGCAACAAAAACCTAAAAAACACCGCAACTTTCAGCACAATTTTTTGGAAAACCCCCCGCAACATCAGACATTTTAGCCCGCAACAATCACAAAAAAGGCCTGCGGAATCCTGGGGGGACTGATCAGTAAGAGTGAGTGTGAGTGATGGAGAAAGGTCTGTTAAACGGGAAGTTTCATTTCAAAAGTTTCATTTCAAAAGTAGAGTGTGATTGAGTTGGTTTTGGTATGCACTTTGCAGTTCTAAAATACTTTTGTAAAGTGAGATTTCAGTATGCTGTAGCACTGTGATATGACACTAAATGTCTTTACTGAAGTCCAACTGCAATTTATTTTTGTTTGCACAGCACTGTGAAGTCCTATAGAGATCTTGCAGTCACGTGACCGGAAAGTACACAACCGCCATCGTGTCGGTCAAAAACACCGCTGAATACTGCTGCACTCGTGTACAGAATGGATCAATTTCAACCGACGGACTACACGGCTCATTTTTCTAATGAACAGATAACTAGATATATGTCTAAAATAAACGATCTACAGATTTGTGACCCTTATGGCTTTCCGGACGGAGTTTTCACGACCGGATTTTGAACTGCCAGCGGAATACCCGGACGTGTATGATTACCTCATCAACTTTCCCTCGCTGTTCAGCGGTGAAGCACTGCGTGCTTATAAATCTCTGGACAGTTTTCTTTACAGAAATTCAGGATTTGTCAGCGACTCAGATGTGGCATCTTGTAAACAAGAAAATGATCCTCACTGGATGGGTAAGTCACTTAAGTATTGAGTATAGCACTGACCAGCCGATTATAGAATAAGGTAATTCCAAATCGTCCGTGTTGTTTACATGGATCTGGCATTGGAGAGGTAGAGGCTTGGCAGTGGAGGTTTGAGTAGCTGTTTTCTGAGCTTAGTCAACAGGCCGGCTCTGCCTGTAGCCTCGCTTTTGCTTCGGCTCCCGGCGCCGCCTCCTTCGCTTTGCTTCCGATAACAATCCACGGAGACCCCGCTGGTCTCGCAATCTGGTCTCGTCCGGAATGGTTGTTTTTTTTCTCGTCCGGAATGTTTTTTTTTTTTTTTCTCGTCCGGAATGTTGTGCATGCGATGGAAATCGCTACAAACTGTCATTTTCTGCTGGAAACCAATGTCCAGTAAGTCCATACGGTTGTAGTGGATATTGAAGTCCGGTACAGACGAACAACACGCAAAAATACACACAAAAAACATAAAAAATGTGCACAGGTAGGGAGAGCTTGTAGCCGCAGCCGTTGTAGTAGAATTGTATATAGTAGGGTTTTCCAGAAGAAAAGGTAGAAGTAAAAGCAGAAGTAGAAGGCGGAAATATGGCGTTTGACCGACACGATGGCGTCTGTCACAATCTGGATCGGCTGTGACGTCACATGCAAGATCTCTATAGGCTGTGACTGAATACAACTCCAGCACAACTGAAGTTTTATTTCATTTTTATTTTCTTTTGTCACACATGTCTGAACTGAGACACAGTAGTATGTGACTACATGTTTTATATTTGAGACTACAGCTCCCTAATCCATCACAAAATCCAATTTTGTGTTTTGTATGTTCAGTACTGCCTAGTATGTGAATGAATAAACTCCCTTACCATTTTCTCTTGTCCCAGCAGTTTTTAACAAGTACTTTTAGCATAAAATGTGTTCATTTTAATTGTCACATTTCACTTTAAAAGCCTCATTCATTTACATAGATTTTTAAAAATGCTATTAATCACAATTAACTATATGAAATTCTGAGATTAATCGCGATTAAATTTTTTAATCGTTTGACAGCCCTAGTTTATTTCTGTAATATCTAAAAAAAAAAAAACCCAGGCCTTTCTGCGGCTGGGAAGTGATTTCATTTCATTTGAGGGGATTAAAGCAAATAACGTGCATGAAATCGCTCACTTCGTGCAGTCAAGCAGACAGAGGAAGTCCGTGAGTGTGTGTGTGTGTGTGTGTGTGCGCATACGCAGGTTTACCTTTGACCGTGCACTGATAGTTCTATCATTCTGTCATTAAACGAGCAGCTGATCACACCGAGGTGCTCGCTGAGCGACGATATTTATTAGTTTGGTCCTGCGTTTCCTTTCCGTCGCATATACCGGTAACATAACGTCTTTTCTTCCCATTACTGTAGTCGGGCTTTCACGTTTCATTCGCACACTCACGTCCTCCATGTTTCTCTCCGGTTTCAAATTTGTATCCCACAATGCCTTGAACAAACAGGGAAAGCCCACCACATCATGCATGATGTAATATCTTGAATGAGGTCACGGTGAAGCAAGAAAAAAAAAATAGCGGAGAATTTAAGGCCACGTGGCCCTAAATTCATTAATTGTTCTGTTAAAAATAAATAAATAAATTTGGAAGTCTGTGATTCGAATTCAGTAGCTTTCGGTCCACTAAACAAAATAACTGGGTGTCGGGGAAAATTCTTTTTACGACCTACACTTGAAAGACCTGAAAGGCCGTCTAGCTTTAAAATAACGAGGGCGTTAGTCATTGAGATTTCAAAAGCCTAGTAGTAATGTTTAATCCAGGCCCAAATCTTTCATAATGATGCCACATTGCCTCATCAGCATCATGATTGGTTAAACAAAACCCGTAATCATAATAATAATGGAGCTCCTAAATTCCCTCTCAGCACCAGGACAAGATGCCTTCATGCGCTGTAGAACACGCAGGTGAGTCACACTCGGAGAATTCACAACTCAGACACGCTGAAGATGCCATGACACTCTCATAGCCACGGTTTATCGAGAAACCGTGCTCGTATATACAGCACGACCCCACTTGAACAGAGCAGAACTACACAGACATTGGCAATAACAATAAATCTCTGAGATCACATTTTCCCCATGCTGATGTTCGAAGTAAAGATTAACTAAAGCTCTTGACCTGTATTTGCACGATTTTATGCATTGCCCCATGGCTGGCTGGCTGGATAACTGCATGGTTTATAGGTGTTCCTATTTAAAGGAGAACTGAAGTCATTTTTAAACTTGCTTTATTTCTTAATTACCGTTATTCAATTACGTTTTCGGGTTTAGTAACCTTTATATCGTGACTCGTATTGGCAACTAATTGCAATTAAATATGATACTTATCGGCCTGTTCGGTTTTTAGCCGTGTTGAATTTAGTTCGTTTGGTCCACGGTAGGCGTCGCTTATCCGCGCGATCTTCACCAGACTTGTGCGAGACTTCGAAACGTCAAGTATCAACGCCGCCATTTTGAAAACTGCTTTCCAAACGAAGTATTGCACAAAAACCGAGTTTAAATGGCGATTACTGCCTACTTTTTTCAAACTTTCCTGATTGCTATCAAAACAAACAAAACTTCCGGCTTGATTACGTCAGCATTCGAAAGACGGTGCGTGCGTCTTTTGACAATGATGGCAGATGTCCGTCGCTTTGATTTCCGCTGTACGTTTTACTTCCGTCCTACGATGCCTCGCACAGGTCTTAACGAATCTCGTTTACGGCCATCGCTTTGACATATGGACGGATATACGGTATTACAGAGCATATTTCAAACACTCATAACTTGCTATAGCGGTGATAGAATAGCGATCAAAAATCTCATCTCATCTCATCTCATTATCTGTAGCCGCTTTATCCTGTTCTACAGGGTCGCAGGCAAGCTGGAGCCTATCTCAGCTGACTACGGGCGAAAGGCGGGGTACACCCTGGACAAGTCGCCAGGTCATCACAGGGCTGACACATAGACACAGACAACCATTCACACTCACACTCACACCTACGGTCAATTTAGAGTCACCAGTTAACCTAACCTGCATGTCTTTGGACTGTGGGGGAAACCGGAGCACCCGGAGGAAACCCACGCGGACACGGGGAGAACATGCAAACTCCGCACAGAAAGGCCCTCACCGGCCACGGGGCTCGAACCCGGACCTTCTTGCTGTGAGGCGACAGCGCTAACCACTACACCACCGTGCCGCCCCGCGATCAAAAATGTATTCCTATATTTAATAAAATGAGATAAATAGAATTTTGATGATAAAAAATTGCCTTCAGTTCCCCTTTAAATGGCGGATGAGTGTCATATATATTCAATACAGAAAGAGAATGTGTAAAATGATGGTGACTTCAATGTGGAGGCGAGACACAGATGCTGAAAGAGGAACGAGAGCAAACATACTACACAGGGATTTAAAGTGAGAGAGAGAGACGCGCACACACTAGGGCAGGTAAAGACAGACCAACAGCCTTAGGGGGAGACATTTCATAAGAGCAATGCACAGAGCAAGGAGGCAGGTTTCAGCAAGACCCAACACACTTCTGGAAAAACTGGAAAGGGGAGTGATGCATGTCAGTCAGGGGAACTGCCCGTACTCTCTGTGTGTAAGTGGAAGCTCGCTAAACCACCCCAACACCCAATAGCACGCCTTATAGCACACCAGGTATTTACACAACAACCCCAGGTCCTTTGCTTAATACAGTATCTGTTTGTTACTTTCGCACCCCTACGGAAGCCGAGAGAGGCCCTTCATATCTCATCTCATTATCTCTAGCCGCTTTATCCTTCTACAGGGTCGCAGGCAAGCTGGAGCCTATCCCAGCTGACTACGGGCGAAAGGCGGGGTACACCCTGGACAAGTCGCCAGGTCATCACAGGGCTGACACATAGACACAGACAACCATTCACACTCACATTCACACCTACGCTCAATTTAGAGTCACCAGTTAACCTAACCTGCATGTCTTTGGACTGTGGGGGAAACCGGAGCACCCGGAGGAAACCCACGCGGACACGGGGAGAACATGCAAACTCCGCACAGAAAGGCCCTCGCCGGCCCCGGGGCTCGAACCCAGGACCTTCTTGCTGTGAGGCGACAGCGCTAACCACTACACCACCGTGCCGCCGCCCTTCATATCATCCTTTTTTTTAAATTCACCTTGTTATCCCGAGATAACGACATAATTAATTCAGGATCTCGAGAAAACAACACAACTAATTCGAGATCTCGAGAAAACAAAACCGTTATTCTGTGATCTCGAGAAAACAAAACAATTATTTCATGATCTCGAGTAAACAGCTGAGAAATGGTTCATTCAGGTGCGCCAAGAGACTTGTGATATGCTGACTTTGGGGCTGTTTCTCATTCTGTATAGACGCAACTTTGGTTATTAGAATGTCTGGAATAATCGATCACCTAATAAGGCAATATTTTGATCAGGGGTTGACTCGAGATCATGAAATAATTAGTGCTGTCAAGCGATTAAAATATTTAATCGCGATTAATGTCGCGACTGTCATAGTTAACTCGCGATTAATCGCAATTTAATCGCACATTTTTGTCACATGAAAAACCATTGTAATTCTCTTATCAGCATAAAAAAGTGAATGGGCTTGCTCACCGTTCGAACTACGGGGGTACTCGAGGGACCCCTGAAACATGAAAGATCCCTTGAAAACATGATTTGGGAAATGTTGGGGGGTCTCTAAAATATTGGCAAAATGATGTTTATTGACATAGCAATCGTGTGTAACGGGAAGCATTTGCATATCCGAAGTGAGCGCGCGATGGAGATCCGCGCTCTGAGACAAGCGCAAGCACCCCCCCCCAAGGGAAAAAAAGGGACCCCCCGAAAATATTGGCATAGTTCGAACACTGGTTGTACCAATGTTTTTTGTTTTTTTTTTATTGCAGAGCATAACACGTCTTGTCACAGCCACTGCAAAGTCGGGCTGAAGCCACTGATGGGAAAACGAAACCTAAGCCGAGCACCGTGGCTCTTCGGGGGAGGGCAGAGGACTCTGGCTGTGCGGGGCGTGGCATTACAGTCTAGCTGCTATCGTTTTTCTAAGCAAAGTCTCTGTTCCAAGTTCCTGGCAGTTTCAAAAGCTTATGAAAAACCTACATCATGTCACAGAGTGTTAATCTCGCGACAAAAAAATTATCGCCGTTAAAATTGAGTCAAGTTAACGCGTTAATAACGCGACATTTTTGACAGCACTAGAAATAATTGTTTTGTTTTTTCGAGATCATGGAATAATTGTCTTGTTTTCTCGAGATCACGGAATAACTGTTTTGTTTCCTCGAGATCTCGAATTAGTCGTGTTGTTTTCTCGAGATCCTGAATTAATTATGTCGTTATCTCGGGATAACAAGGTGAATAAAAAAAAGATTATATGAAGGGCCTCTCTCGGCTTCCGTACACACCCCAACTTTTCCTTTAGGGATAAATAAATAAGGTCCACCCATTCATCCATCCATGAATATTTAAGTTATTCCAAGAAATCAAGTCGTACATGAGCTGACAGCCGACGAGGCGCGTAGCACCGAGTCGGCTATAAGCCATGTACGACGAGATCGAGTGGAATAACTGCTTTATTAGATCCACATTCACTAGATTTTGAGAAACGGAGCATTTTTATTTTTTGCAATTTCGATAAATAAAAGCTTTATCCAAAACGTCCGACAAAATCATTTCCGCTTAGAAAGTAAACAAGCCGCCGAAATGACTGTTTTGTGAAAAATGCTTTAATAATAATAATAATGATTCTTAAAAACAAAAAGATACGTTCTTACCATTAAATGCTTTCATTCCATATTTTCCTGCTTTTTTTGTATGTTTTGGGGTTTTTCTTCTTCTTCTTCTTTAGGGTTTTTTTTTGGCTGTTGGCAAACCAACTTAAATGTGTCTTACCGCCACCGACTGGGCTGGAGTGTGGAACAGGAGCTATTAGAGGGGAAAACTATATTCTTTAAGCTATTTCTGCTTCTTTAAAATACTTGATGACAATCTTCAGGGTTTTGTTTTCGAGTAGAGTTTTTATTTCGTCCCCGGTTGGTTCAGCAACACGCTCAGCCATTTTGTTTTCCTCTCCTTACGGCATATGAGCTGATAGCCTAGCAGTAGAGTAGCCAATAGTAGAGCGCGTGATTGCTCATATCCAGTGAATGTGGATAGAATAAATATCAGTACACCTACCTATAACAAAGTCCAGCATAACAACCAGACCAGACCAGATACTGTACAAGCACCTGAGAAAAGTTTACACAACACACGGTAAAAAGCCATGCTAATGTCGCTTTTTTCCCCTAAAATCTTTCTGCTACGTGCAGCACACTGAAAGAGAATGCTTTCTCACTAGACGAGCTACAAAATACAATGTTCCAGCTATATCATGCCGTCCATGCCTACGGTACAGTCTACAAAATATTTCAGTCAAAATATTCCAGTATTAGGGCGGCACGGTGGTGTAGTGGTTAGCACTGTCACCTCATAGCAAGAAGGTCTGGGTTCGAGCCTTTCTGTATGGAGTTTGCATGTTGTCTGCGTGGGTTTCCTCCGGGTGCTCCGGTTTCCCCCACAGTCCAAAGACATGCAGGTTAGGTTAACTGGTGACTCTAAATTGACCGTAGGTGTGAATGTGAGTGTGAATGGTTGTTTGTCTCTATGTGTCAGCCCTGTGATGACCTGGCGACTTGTCCAGGGTGTACCCCGCCTTTCACCCGTAGTCAGCTGGGATAGGCTCCAGCTTGCCCGCGACCCTGCACAGGATAAGCGGTTATGGATAACGGCTGGATGGATATTCCAGTATTAGCTCACTGGCGTCAGGTGTGAAAATGTCATTGTATTAATGAACTTTGTCATCATCTACTGTGGTACATGCTTATAATAATACTAATAACGGTTAGTACAGATATTTGCATGTTATATTTCTTAATATAGTGCACAGAAATGAATGCGCCACTCTCCATGTACTTGGTTGCATGAATAGTGCTTGGTGCAGAATGGGGGGAAAAAAAAAAAAAAAAACTTGTTGAGGGTTTATGTCGTACCACACGTCGACCTCTGAAACATTTCATGAGCATTTCTTAAAGTGCATATTCTGGTAGCCTGGCTAACGCGACTTCAAAGCTCTCCGAGCATTTGGTCTGGCCAAGCTATCAAGCCAAACCGTTTCCCAGAGCCCGTGGTTGACCCGCCTCCCTGAAATGCCTCAGTTTGCTACTGGGCGAAGCCAGAAAAGGCTGTGATGAAGCTTAAACCAATCACATCACTCTTTCCTCTGACGTATGTGACGCGACGGAAACTGCTTGAGTAACAGGAAGAAGAAGGAGGAGCTGAAGAGGAAGAGGACGATAATAACACGAGCAGAAATGGAGAGAAACTACTTTTGTCGAACATGTAAAGTTAACATGCGAGTGGCGGGTGTATATTCGCATTGTAGTGTCTTATTTGAAAGAAGGACAAAGCCGCGGTCTATGGCTTCCGGTCGCAGTTCTGCTACGTCACTGCCTTGAACACGCCTCTACCCAGGGCCGTTGGAGATGCTCAAAGTTGATTGGTTCCCGATTTTTCGGGAGCTTGGAAATGCTGTAGATAGCCTGCCTGGCCAGACTAAGCTCGGAACAGGCCCTCGTGTTGCGTCACGCTTAGGATGGGCGGGCCCAGGCTAATATTCTGGACCAGTTTCATTTTTTTTTTAATATGAAAGTATGTCCCTTTACACACTCATCCAGAAGGGTAATTTTGCACAAGGCCATCTGTCTACAGCAGAAAAAAAAAAACGCGTCTGGAAAAATCCCAAGGGAGTCTGGAGCCAGATTCGTGACGTCACCTGCGGAAGCGCCAGCAGGCTGCGAGAGCTTTGCACGGTTTCAGTGCACAGCCTGTGTAGACCAAGCGCTCCCATTTCTCTCGGCCTTTTGGGAAACGATGAGTACTAATCCCATCAAGATTGGTGTTGCTACACCCTCCTACGACACATCTGTGAACCATTTTAATAATTACGCGATAACGTTGAAGAAATTTGCAGAAAACCACCAGGTCGTTTTCTCATAAACAAACCAGCGCTGACGTAGGATTCAGAAGGAGGCGTCCTGCACGCGACGTCACGAAAATCAATGTTTCCCGGGAAATCCAAATGGCGAGTTTTTTCAGAGGCGGACCAATTCGCCTCAAATGGCTTGATTTCAACTGAATTCTTCTGGTATTGCACGAGGTAAAAAAAAATTGCACAAAATGCAAAATGTGACAGATATTTTTTTTTTTTTAAAGATTTTTTTTTGGACTTTTTTCACCTTTATTGGATAGGACAGTGTAGAGACAGGAAATGAGCGGGAGAGAGAGACGGGGAGGGATCGGGAAATGACCTCGGGTCGGAATCGAACCCGGGTCCCCGGATTTATGGTATGGCGCCTTATCCACCTGAGCCACGACGCCCCCAAAATGTGACAGATATTTGACCAAAATTTAATATAAAATAGGAGAATTACATTGATCTTGCTCCTGAATTTACCCGTGATACGCACTTTAACATCAACTACTTTCGCTCCTAACTGAACTCAAAATGGTATCACCAAATGCAAAGTACCACCCAGAAACCTACTGCTAATTCATGTGTACGGAGATGTACTGTAACTTCCTCATTCAGACAGCTAGTTATTCCGTGTCATGACCTGCATCCTACAGTGTCTTTACTGTGCTGCCCTGCACTTATCAGTTTTACCGAATCCGCAGTTTACACAGTGATCTGTCAAACACTAAATTACACTAGTTTCAGAAGCCGTGTATTGTTTTGTAGGTTGGACCGCTGCCCTAATAGCATGATCTTTGACATTGTTACATACAATCTGTATGAATGAAATGATAATGGAAATCTTCCTGACCTGACTTGAATTGAATCGTAGCCAGAGGTGGACAAACTACCCAACTTCATGACTTAAGTCAAAGTACAGATCCCTTTTTTACTTAAAAGGGGAACAGAGGGCAATATATAGAGTAAATATAACAATAAAACACACATTAACGAACCTTATTCAAGACTTACAAAAGTTTTTCGTTCTAAGGTTGGAAAGTTATAGTGTTTTGAAAGTAGCTCGAGCAAACTATTTCTGCAGTTTGAACAGCCCGCCATGATATTAATTTTATCCAATCAGAATGCACGTTCGTTTTCTCTGCGTAACACTCATGACGTATGTACGTGCCCAGTTGTGTTGGCTCATTGAGGTTGGGACTAGCACGTGTGAATCGGAAAGTAGGATGAATTGTAAGTGATCGGCTACACAATGCCACAGTGTGTTGCTTTCGGGTGTAATAACGGGACCGATGGAAAGCATAACGATCCTCCAGACGTGTCTTTTGCGGGATCTCTTCGTATGATTCAACAGAGCTGTCGCTTTCACTTGATGCGCCCGACGCCATGATTACGCTTCTCTCCTAGTGCAGTGGGTAGGGCTGACGTCACGGTCTTTTAAAAATGGCGACTCTTGTGCCGTTTAGCGTACCGACTATTATATTTACAATTACCAAGATATTTCGTTGTTTTCTAGTATATAAATTTGATAGAATACTTAAGAATACGTTACTTTGTCACATCAGCAACTGTATATATTATATTTGGTACTCCTTTAAGTTAAAGTACTTGCTTTTAAAAATACTTAAGTATTAAAAGTACATTTTCTCTCAACGCATTGTCGTATTATTGCCACAACGCTTACAAAACCTAACGCCGTTACCAAAGACAGAAATGCGAATTCACAAAATGAACGCATGCTGTGCCGTCATGGTGGTTTAACGTTAAGCTAGCTAGTCAGTGAAACTCCACCTGACATGCTAGCAAACTCAAAATCATATTGGGTAGCTAACGCTACTAGAAAAGAAACATTTCTACACTGTGTATTTGCCAAGATTATGCTAAAACATATTTCTGAAAGGACTTCAGATAAGTTAACGTTATTCATGTTTGCGTAACTCTGTTTGTTTTTACATGCTAACTAACAGCGTCCAAGTTAACTAGCTATGTGTTAACGTTAGCCGTGGACAAGGCTACGGCAACTTGGCGGGCAAATCCATAGAAAGTCATTTGACTAACCAGACTGCATAGTCTTTCGATTACGTTCATTATGTCTTATATGAAATATAGTTAGTTTTTTTTTTCTTTTTTATCAGACATCTAATTTTTGGGTTTGTTTACCTGACATGTTTCGACGTACAACTTCCGTCTTCCTCAGAGTGTCACCGGATGTTAATTGATGACGCATCTTTTATCAGCTGCTGTTTCTGAAGGCGTGGCCTTCCTGTCTGGTTTGACAGGTCGGTCACGCCTTATACTGTCTGTTCGTCCCCTGCAAGATGTGACTCCAGGTATGGGAGAGCATGTATGCTCCCTCATCCCGGTTGATGGTCCTCGGGCTTCGCTTACGGATCTCTATGGCCTCCCTGATCCAGCGCTGATGTTTGTTATCTTCTGTGCGGATGACTCTGGCATTCCCCCAGTCCATAATGTGGTTTTCCCTTTTACAGTGATCTGTTATAGCTGACTTATAATTTTCCTGTTGTGCCTTTTCTTTTATTGTTCGGGTTTGTCTTGTAGCTGTCTCCTTTTCGCACTCTTTCTTATGTTCATGTTTTCTTGTGTTGAAACTCCTTCCTGTCTCCCCAATATAAGTTTTATTGCATAATTGACATGGAATCTCATATATGGTGTTGCATCTGTTGTCCGGATGTATTCTGTCTTTGGGATGCACCAGGATCTGACGGAGTGTTGTGTATGGTTTGACAGGTGTGTTAACATTGTGTTTCCTCATTACTCTTTGAATGCGTTCAGTTATTCCCCTGATGTATGGTAATGTAACTACTCCCCTGTGTTCTTGTTTGTTAGTTTGTTTTTTTCTCTTTCTTCTGTGTTTTGTTGTTCTTAACCTGTTCCGCCCCTTTGGATATTGCCCATTGTGGATATTGACATGCCTTCAGTGCGTGTTGTATATGTTGTTCCTCCTGTTCTTTGTCCTGTGGATCTGTAATTATTGCTGTGCGTTCATGTAATGTTCTAACTACGGATATTTTGTGCATTATGGGGTGTTCGGAAGTCCAGTTTAAATATTGGTCGGTATGTGTGGGTTTTCTGTGTACTTTTATTTTGATGTCCCCATCTTCTGTGTGTTGTATTTTTAAATCCAAAAATGCTATTGACTGCTCCGTTTCTTCTTCATGTGTGAATTTTATATTGCCGGTATTGTCTATGGTGTTGAGATGGTCGGTGAGTTGTTGAGTGTGTCCCCTCTTTACTTTTTCCAATATGTCGTCCACATACCGTTTCCAGAGTGTTGGTCTGTATTCCGCTGGTATTGTAGTGAGTGCTTTCTGCTCCAGATCCTCCATGAAAAAGCCGCACATGATGGCTGATAGTGGGTCTCCCATGGCAAAACCTTCCTTCTGTCTGTAGATTGTATTCCTGAACTGAAAGTATGTGGATGTGGCGATGAATTGAAGGAGCTGAGTGATGTCTTGTACGGTGAGGTTTGTGCGTTTCCTGAGCGTCCTGTCTGTTTTTAATTTGTCTTGTACTATCTGTATGGTGGCTTCCGTGGGTGTTCTGGTGAACAGAGATATGACATCATGTGAAATGAAAACTTCATCTTGCTGCATTTTGATGTTTTTTAGTTCTTCTGCCAGATGTTTTGAGTTTTTAACAGCAGCTGATAAAAGATGCGTCACCAATTAACATCCGGTGACACTCTGAGGAAGACGGAAGTTGTACGTCGAAACATGTCAGGTAAACAAACCCAAAAATTAGATGTCTGATAAAAAAGAAAAAAAAAAAACTAACTACAGACTGCATAGTTACGTTTGTAATGTTATCGCTAGCTCTAAAAGCACAGACAACTTCGTTGCAAGCTTTCTCTTGGAATAAAACGTTTATATCCCTCAATATGCTCCCTCAGGTTGGATGGCGAGTTTTTGTAGGCCATGATGTGGTTCGTCTTCGGCAAACAAAGCAAACATTTAAAACGAAACGTATCTTTAATCCTTTCAGAAAACTGAAACATGGGTTCATGGGCCATGGGTGCACGTATTGTCCAGAAGAACCACCTCCTTCCATTCTGCCATCAACTAATTGTGTTCAAATCATGCTGTTGAGAAGTAATTGAGCTTGATTTTATACAGTCTATGGACGTGACGTGACCTTAGTGATTACTGATCGGCTCTCAGTGTCACCTGGGAAAAAAATATGACGTTTTAGAAAAGAAAAAAACATTCACTTTCAAATCTGCTTCATAGTAACGAGTAACGAGGACCTCGATAGAAATGTCGTGGAGTGAAAAGTACGATATTTGCCTTTCAAATGTAGTGAAGTTAAAGTCATAAGTTTCCAAAAAAAAATACTCAAGTAAAGTACAGATACTCAAAAAGTGTACTTAAGTACAGTACTCAAGTAAATGTACTTCGTTACTGTCCACGTCTGATCGTAGCCCACGACAAGTGCCTTCCGTCCCTGGATGACAAAATGGAACAGTGGTGCATCAGGCTTTTTAGACATGTAATAGCAAAACAGAGCGGAAAGGTACATTCGCAGAATAACCGATTTAATCCTTGGTGCAAAATAAACAGCCACACAATACCGGCTTCATATTTGTTCTCAAAATTTTGTCGCCAGGAATGACTTTAACTGTAAAATTCATTCCATAAACCACATATGTACGGATTTATTTCCTGAACGTTAAATGTGTACTGTGTTATATTTGTATTGGTAATCGTATGGGGCCGAGTAAAATTAAGGATTAATTTCACGAGTGATTTCGAAGTTTTTCGCGACTCGGGCAATTTCAAAACTTTGAAATCACGAGTGAAATTGATCCTTAATTTTACGAGGAACCATACGATTACTTGTTTATAAGCAGGGCTTTGAACCAGAATTTTTTTCCTATTGGTTCGTTCCGAACAGAAACGGAATTTTAACGTTTCCGGTTTTGGGTTCCACCATTAAATAGACGTTCCCGAACCGGTTAGAACAAAAAAATTTCGTTCCCGGAACGGTTAATTACGTTCCCTGTCAGCTGTTTAACAAATGGCTATAAAATTATGTCTCTGTCTCATCCAGCTTAAGCCAAATTCTATTACAACCTTCATTAAATAAGACAAGAAATAATTCAAAACAATTATTATTTCAAATGTTGGCGATTTGGATTCTCAGTATGTCTTCCCATCTACACAAACAGAAAAAGTGCCAAAAATGAAAGATAATTCGTTTAGTGTGTTACCAAAGGCTAGTCAGGCCCTGTGCATTGATAGGCTAACAGAGGTTAACGTCATTTAATGTTCGCGAGCCTCTCATTAACGTGGACAAATATATTGATATCGTGTTTGAAATTGACGTTTTTGAATAACGATAGACTGCAATATTTACCTCTTATTTAAGATGTGGAGACGTGATAGTAGTCCACCCTCCCGCTCTCTCCATTCAGTCAGCGAACGTCACACAGGAAGTGAACCCCAGCGGGTCATAGAAACTTGCGCAGGAGGAGAATGACTTTTTTATTTGTAGGCTACGGAAACTTTGAGGAACGAAATAAAAACCGGTATTAACCGGTTACCGTTATTTTTAATAAGCGTTTCTGTTCCGGAGCATAAAAAATAATAAAGTTTCTGGTTTCGTTTCTGTTCCATGTGAAATAGAAAAAGTTCCCGGTTTTCGTTTTCGTTCCTTGAACCGGTTCAAAGCCCTGTTTATAATTCGTGCTGTCAAAGTTAACGCGATAACGCGTTAACGCGATCTCAATTTAACGCGATTTAAAAAAATAGTGCCGTTAACGCAAATTCTAATTTGGCCCTGCGAGTCACCCGTAGTTCCTGTTGAGGCTTGTCGCGCGCTGCTTCAATAAGAGTACGTGTGAGTGATGGAGAAAGGCATAGACATATAAACATCCTCGCCGCCATATTGGATGGGGCAAAGTGGAGATTCTTCACCCGTCTCTGGTATAGCGTCTAGACAGTAGCCGAGAATAAAGATGCCTCATTCATGTGCTGCGTTTAACTGTACCAACAGGTTTACCGTCCAAACGAGATCACATGGGATTCCCTTTCACAGGTGAGACTGGAAAAATACTTTTCCTTCAGTCTTCAGTTTCCCAGCTCATCTCCACCGGGGGGGTGTAGAGTTATAAGCAGTGAGCATTAGATAATACAGTGCCACACTATGATGAACGTTTTTGAACGTATGATGAATGTTTTTATTTTTGTTATCTGTTTTTTTCTTCTTTTATGGCAAATACTTCTCTTCAAAAGAAACTCATGAAGAGTAAAATAAAACTTTTTTCATTTTCACAGTGATATGCACTTTATTTTTCATCCCTTGGTTTTCTCATCTAATATGGAAGTTATGGATGTCAGTGGCTGTGACAAGACGTGTTATGCTCTGCAATAAAAAAAATAAAAATAAACATTGGTACAAAGCAAGCCCATTCACTTTTTTATGCTGGTAAGAGAATTACAATGGTTTTTCATGTGACAAAAATGTGCGATTAAATTGCGATTAATCGCGAGTTAACTATGACAGTCGCGACATTAATCGCGATTAAATATTTTAATCGCTTGACAGCACTATTTATAATATATAGGGCCAAATTCATACTTCGGAAGCCATTCAAGTTCACAAAATTTGTCATTGATGTTTTCTGAACCAAATCAGGGCGCAAGACTATCTTGCACGTTTGAATCAGTTTCTAAAGCGTCTTTCATCATGACACGGCGACACGGTGTATTCTAACCCGCAGCATTCATATGCCACTAGAGAGTTGTCCATTTGTCTTTCTGTGGCCCATTTCTTAAACACGGAAAGCCAAAAATTTGTACTTTTTTTTGGTATTTTCATTTCCGCTTGCAGCTTTCAATTGGTTTAGGCCAAAAAAAAAAAAATAGTGCGTTTCCGGTAACATGAAATACTAAAATAAGGTCGGTAGGTAGGAAAAAGTTTTTTTTTCTTAATTTTTTTTTTATTTTGTTCGAAAAAATTAACACAAGTAAACATCTTACAAAATAGTATTTTGGCACAGAATCCTTTATACCACACATCATAATAAAATAAAAAAGTGTTTTAAATCTTTAAACGAATAAAAAAAAATATCGCGAGAGTTCGAGTTATGATCTACGGAAGCGATATTTCATGATATTTTCATGTAATAACGTGAAAACACCTTATCAAGAAATAACGTGAAAATAACGTCCTAGGCTAGGCTACTTCCATTAAAAGCAGACGGCCTAGCCTAGCCTACTGTAGAACTTGGGTCGAGCAAAAACATGGCTGAATCCTGAATGACTCCTATTTGTATAAATAGGGGACTACATAGGCGGTAAAATGTAGTGTTTTTCCCTGCCATGGAAGTGCACTTGTATACTGAACAGGAAGCAATTTGCATTACAGCCTTGAATGAGGATTCAAAATGGCGCCTCGGCTCAGTTTTGCCTTCCTCCTTCAGTATACAAGTGCGCTTCCATGTTTATGCAGGAGGGCTGATAGAAGTGGCGAAACATTTTACTTTTTATCGTTTCTTTCACAACTTGAACGCATTGAAACAAAAAATTATGACAAACTAACGCCGCTTACACTAAAATATCGAGGGAAATTTGTAATAAAAACTTTACGGTCGGCAATTTCGACACGGAAATTCTCGATCGGTCGGGTTACCGGAAACACACTATTTTTTTTATTTGGCCTTATCATTTCTTCGTCAAATATAGCGAAATGCGGCATTGTTGAGTCAGCCATTTTGTTGACAAAATTTGCTAATTTTTGTAACCGTAACCAAGCAACGAACTAGCCAGTAACATTTCAGAAATACGGCCCCGTGTTAAGGAAAAAAAGCCCTCCTTGACTGACCAATCAGAATTGAGTAATTTGGCCCTATGTATTATAAGTCTGCTTATTGGAGCTTTTTATGCCTGAAGCTTTCACTGACATTATGAAGCATCATGTCCAAGCTGATGTTATTTACCGGTTGACTTGTTTTCATGATATTATTATAAGGTTTGGATTAAACCCATTTGATTAAAGTGGCCAGTCTAACAGATTAATAACTATAATAAGTCTGATAATGATAGGTTGTGATTTCTACGATAAATAAAATCACTATGTTTCCTGGAGCGCACTTTGAGGTGGTGTTTACATTAGACCGTATCAGCGGATCATCAGATTAACGTTTTTAAAACGATTCGCGTGCACACAGCAACGCCAATACACGATTCGCGTGCACACAGCAACGCCAATACACGGATACGCTCGGCTCCGCAGGCATCCTGCGCTCCAAATCACTCCGCCCTGAACAGCGAGTGCCCTCTGGAGGGTGCGCACTCCGGCCCTGCGCAGCTCACAGAGTGCGCGAGTGAAGCGCACGAGCAGTGATTCGGAACAAATAGCAGGAAGTGAAGTTCGCGCCGTTTTTCAGCAGTTGTGTCACATGACCAACGTGGCATGACCAACGCCAGCGAATCAGGAAGGTGGATGTCACAGTGACGTTGTCCAATGACGACGTCAGCTAGAGCTCAGCACAGCGTATCCTCGTTCCTCAATGTTTACACAGCACCGGATCAGATACGTAATGGATTGAATACGTGGGCCCTGGCGGATTCAAGTTGTTCCGCCTGTGGAGTCGTTTCCCGGCGTTTTAATGTGAACGGACAGTGCATCCGCGACGAAAACGATACGGTCTAATGTAAACACCACCTGAGAAGCACTGCTATACCGTGACTGCATGTAATACAGCCTAATATACTGCATTGTGAATTATACCGGCCATCTTCTGTATATTAGGATAACTGGATTAGACCACATTAACCACAACGACACTAAGTGAGCCAGTGTCAGCGCAGTTCATAGTGAAACCCAGAGTGGAAGTGGAAGTTCAAAGTCCTGATGACTGTTCTAGTAAAAAAAAAGCCTGACCGTAATGAGTGAAACTGCCTCTGTGTTACTAACAAAGGCCTTTCTCTGGAAACTGCTCTTGATAGTTCACTATTGTCTAAAATGAAATTTGACACACAGCCTTTAGATTCCTCTGGTGTAGCCGGAAGAAAAACTGACAAACAGGGCTTTTGTAGTGGAGCATGACAATTAAAAAAAAAATGTATTATTTATATATGTGATTTCTTACTAAATTACTAATTCAGTGCAATTCCTTGTTCAGGTGTTTCGCAGCTGACTGGAGCAACTCAGTGCCCGAATCCTGAGGCGAAGCGGTTTCCTAATCATGTTCCAGAGAAAGTCCAGTTCTGATTGGCTTTGAATAGCTTTCTTTAACTTTGGAAAAACACGTCTTAAACAGCTCAGGGTCCGAGCCCATAGCCCAGGGTACACTGGAGAGAAAGCCCAGTTCTGACCGGACTCTGTATTTATTTGTCAGTACACTGGAGTGTTGCGTGTGTAGGACTGTTGTGTAGGACTATGGGCGAGGTTCACCTCCAGCTCCACAGCTGGCAAACCTGAGATTTCAAAGGAGGAAGTTGTTTTCTTTTTCTCTCGGAGTTTAAACGTCAGTGAAGGACACGGCCAAGACAAGCAAGAAAAACTTTTAGAAAGTCCCACATTTCCTACCATGTTCCTAGTGTTTATTCTCCAGAAGAATAAATAAACAGTAGGCTATTATACAGAGACACTCTCTCTCTCTCTCTCTGTGTCTCTCTCTCGCTCTGTGTGTCTCTCTCTCTCTCTCTCTCTCGGTCTCGCTCGCTCTCCATGTCTCTCTCTCTCTGTGCCTCTCTCTCTCTCCCTCTCACTCTCTGTGTCTCTCGCTTGCTCGCACTCTCTGTGTCTGTCTCTCTCTCTTTCTGTCTGTCTGTCTCTCTCACGCTCTCTGTGTCTCTCTCTCTCGCTCTCTGTGTCTCTCTCTCTCGCTCTCTGTGTCTCTCTCTCTCGCGTGCTGTCTGTCTCTCTCTCTCTCTCGTGCTCTCTGTCTCGCGCGCGCTCTCTGTCTCACGCGCTCTCTGTCTCTCTCTCTCGTGTGCTCTCTGTCTCTCTCTCACGCTCTCTGTGTCTCTCGCTCTGTGTCTCTCGCTCTGTGTCTCTCGCTCTGTGTCTCTCGCTCTCTGTGTCTCTCGCTCTCTGTGTCTCTCGCTCTCTGTGTCTCTCGCTCTCTCTGTGTCTCTCGCTCTCTCTGTGTCTCTCGCTCTCTCTGTGTCTCTCGCTCTCTCTGTGTCTCTCGCTCTCTCTGTGTCTCTCTCTCTCTCTGTGTCTCTCTCTCTCGCTCTCTCTGTGTCTCTCTCTCTCGCTCTCTCTGTCTCTCTCTCTCTCGTGCGCTGTCTCTCTCTCTTGCGCGCTGTGTCTCTCTCGCGCGCTCTGTCTCTCTCTCTCTCTCTCTCTCTCGTGTGCTCTCTGTCTCTCGCGCGCTCTCTGTGTGTCTCTCTCGCGCGCTCTCTGTGTGTCTCTCTCTCGCGCACTCTCTGTGTGTCTCTCTCTCGCGCGCTCTCTGTGTGTCTCTCTCTCGCGCGCTCTGTGTGTCTCTCTCTCTCGCACTCTCTCTGTGTCTCTCTCTCGCGCCCTCTGTCTCTCTCTCTCTCTCTCTCTGTGTGTCTCTCTCTCTTGCTCTCAGTCTCTGTGCGTCTCTCTCTGTGCGTGTCTCTCTCTGTCTGTGTGTCTCTTTTTCTCTGTGTCTCTGTGTGTGTCTCTCTCTCTGTCTGTTTCTGTGTCCCTGTGTGTGTGTCTCTCTCTCTCTCTGTGTCTCTGTGTGTGTGCCTGTGTGTGTGTCTCTCTCTCTGTTTCTGTGTCTGTCTGTCTGTGTCTCTCTCTCTGTTTCTGTGTCTCTCTCTCTCTCTCTGTTTCTGTGTCTGTGTCTCTCTCTCTCTCTGTTTCTGTGTCTCTCTCTCTCTGTTTCTGTGTGTCTGTGTCTCTCTCTCGTGTGTCTCTCTCTGTATTGTCTGTCTGTCTCTCTTTCTGTGTATGTGTGTGTCCTCACCTCCTCGAGTCCTGCCACTGTGTTCCTGCAGTGGCCCATCCGGGTGGTGAAGATGGATGTTGTGGGCGCTTTATAATCCTCAGAGGTAATGTCTATAAACTCACACACTGACAGCTGGTCCGGCATGACTGCGGAGTCACTCTAATAACGCCACCAATTATTATTATTATTATTATTATTATTATTATTATTATTATTAAAAAAGTTAAGAGGAAGAAGATCAAGCCGCAGTCAGGCTGCGATCCAGTCTCACATCAGTTCGAGTTTCTTTTCACGACTTCAGCGGCTTTTCTATTTCATAAACAGAAGTAAATAAAAAGTAACAATAACAAACCCTGAGGAGCTCCGAGACAAACCCATCCCCGCCCTCAACCTCACACTGCGCCCCGCCCTCAACCTCGCACTGCGCCTCCTGATGCGGCTTTCTGCGCTCAAAACACACCGCTCACCCGCTCGCTGACTGACTGACCGACCTGCCGTCAGCCCTCTCTGCCTCTCTCTCTCTCTCTGTCTGTCTGTGACCTGCAAGTCGAGACCCAACTCCGCCCACACACATGTAAACTGACCAATAGGAAAGCGCAGCGGTGCCAGCCTGTCCAATCAACTGACCAATCAAAAGCAGAGTGCGCGCGCAGCAGTCGCTGTGCTACCTGTATCCAGGTGTAACCTGTGGTGGAATGAAATGCCTTGAGTTTGGTTACAGAAACGTTTTCAAAAATACTTTTTTTTTTTTTTGGTCGTAAAAATATAACCAAAGTTTCATTCTGAGCCACAGCTGAGCCCTGTGGGAAACCATATACCAACTTATAGGGGAGAACGGGGGTTGGTTGTCCCATGGGTTGGTTGTCAAACTCATCCAAACTCACTCACTAGAGGGCGCTGTCATAAACTGATGAATTTTTTTTTTAAATTTCAGAATTGGGGTCAGAGGTCACCGACAAGGACGTTTCTGCAGAAAGTGCTGAGTCACTACAGTGAAAGGAATATCAATGTTTTTCATGTCAAAATGTAAATATTCAACACTTTTGTATTTCTCTTCTACTTTTTGTGGCTACTGCTTCATACAGAGGCGCTAGCCACGATGTCATCGTGCTGTAAGAATGTAAGAGCGTAACGTCGCGCACTGCGCATGCGCATACATACAGTGGTGCTTGAAAGTTTGTGAACCCTTTAGAATTTTCTATATTTCTGCCTAAATGTGACCTAAAACATCATCAGGTTTTCACCCAAGTCCAAAAAGTAGATAAAGAGAACCCAGTTAAACAAACAAGACAAAAATATTATACTTGGTCATTTATTTATTGAGGAAAATGATCCAATATTACATATCTGTGAGTGGCAAAAGTATGTGAACCTTTGCTTTCAGTATCTGGTGTGACCCCCTTGTGCAGCAATAACTGCAACTAAACGTTTGCAGTAACTGTTGATCAGTCCTGGACACCGGCTTGGAGGAATTTTAGCCCGTTCCTCCAAACAGAACAGCTTCAACTCTGGGATGTTGGTGGGTTTCCTCACATGAACTGCTCGCTTCAGGTCCTTCCACAACATTTCGAATGGATTAAGGTCAGGACTTTGACTTGGCCATTCCAAAACATGAACTTTATTCTTCTTTAACCATTCTTTGGTAGAACGACTTGTGTGCTTAGGGTCGTTGTCTTGCTGCATGACCCACCTTCTCTTGAGATTCAGTTCATGGACAGATGTCCTGACATTTTCCTTTAGAATTCGCTGGTATAATTCAGAATTCATTGTTCCATCAATGATGGCAAGCCGTCCTGGCCCAGATGCAGCAAAACAGGCCCAAACCATGATACTACCACCACCATGTTTCACAGATGGGATAAGGTTCTTATGCTGGAATGCAGTGTTTTCCTTTCCCCAAACATAACGCTTCTCATTTAAACCAAAAAGTTCTATTTTGGTCTCATCCGTCCACAAAACATTTTTCCAATAGCCTTCTGGCTTGTCCACATGATCTTTAGCAAACTGCAGACGAGCAGCAATGTTCTTTTTGGAGAGCAGTGGCTTTCTCCTTGCAACCCTGCCATGCACACCATTGTTGTTCAGTGTTCTCCTGATGGTGGACTCATTAACATTAACATTAGCCAATGTGAGAGAGGCCTTCAGTTGCTTAGAAGTTACCCTGGGGTCCATTGTGACCTCACTGACTATTACACGCCTTGCTCTTGGAGGGATCTTTGTTGGTCGACCACTCCTGGGGAGGGTAACGATGGTGTTGAATTTCCTCCATTTGTATACAATCTGTCTGACTGTGGATTGGTGGAGTCCAAACTCTTTAGAGATGGTTTTGTAACCTTTTCCAGCCTGATGAGCATCAACAATGCTTTTTCTGAGCTTCTCAGAAATCTCCTTTGTTCGTGCCATGATACACTTCCACAAACATGTGTTGTGAAGATCAGACTTTGATAGATCCCTGTTCTTTAAATAAAACAGGGTGCCCACTCACACCTGATTGTCATCTCATTGATTGAAAACACCTGACTAGAATTTCACTTTCAAATTAACTGCTAATCCTAGAGGTTCACATACTTTTGCCACTCACAGATATGTAATATTGGATCATTTTCTTCAATAAATAAATGACCAAGTCTAATATTTTTGTCTCATTTGTTTAACTGGGTTCTCTTTATCTACTTTTAGGACTTGTATGAAAATCCGATGATGTTTTAGGTCATATTTATGCAGAAATATAGACGATTCTAAAGGGTTCACAAACTTTCAAGCACCACTTTAACATATATATTTTATCTCACAGGTATAATGTTACATTTTGTTAGCTAATAAGCATTTTTCCCCGTAAGTGCTACTATATGGACAGTGAGCATGATCAATATCCAATCCTATATTTACACAGAGACACATTTACAGTCAAGGAGGAAAAAGAAAGTACACCCTGCTTCATTCAGTTCTACAGTGGTGCTTGAAAGTTTGTGAACCCTTTAGAATTTTCTATATTTCTGCATAAATATGACCTAAAACATCATCAGATTTTCACACAAGTCCTAAAAGTAGATAAAGAGAACCCAGTTAAACAAATGAGACAAAAATATTATACTTGGCCATTTATTTATTGAGGAAAATGATCCAATATTACATATCTGTGAGTGGCAAAAGTATGTGAACCTCTAGGATTAGCAGTTAATTTGAAGGTGAAATTAGAGTCAGGTGTTTTCAGTCAATGGGATGACAATCAGGTGTGAGTGGGCACCCTGTTTTATTTAAAGAACAGGGATCTATCAAAGTCTGATCTTCACAACACATGTTTGTGGAAGTGTATCATGGCACGAACAAAGGAGATTTCTGAGGACCTCAGATAGAGCATTGTTGATGCTCATCAGGCTGGAAAAGGTTACAAAACCATCTCTAAAGAGTTTGGACTCCACCAATCCACAGTCAGACAGATTGTGTACAAATGGAGGAAATTCAAGACCATTGTTACCCTCCCCAGGAGTGGTCAACCAACAAAGATCACTCCAAGAGCAAGGCGTGTAATAGTCGGCGAGGGCACAAAGGACCCCAGGGGAACCTCTAAGCAACTGAAGGCCTCTCTCACACTGGCTAATGTTAATGTTCATGAGTCCACCATCAGGAGAACACTGAACAACAATGGTGTGCATGGCAGGGCTGCAAGGAGAAAGCCACTGCTCTCCAAAAAGAACACTGCTGCTCATCTGCAGTTTGCTAAAGATCACGTGGACAAGCCAGAAGGCTATTGGAAAAATGTTTTGTGGACAGATGAGACCAAAATAGAACTTTTTGGTTTAAATGAGAAGCGTTATGTTTGGAGAAAGGAAAACACTGCATTCCAGCATAAGAACCTTATCCCATCTGTGAAACATGGTGGTGGTAGTATCATGGTTTGGGCCTGTTTTGCTGCATCTGGGTCAGGACGGCTTGCCATCATTGATGGAACAATGAATTCTGAATTATACCAGCGAATTCTAAAGGAAAATGTCAGGACATCTGTCCATGAACTGAATCTCAAGAGAAGGTGGGTCATGCAGCAAGACAACGACCCTAAGCACACAAGTTGTTCGACCAAAGAATGGTTAAAGAAGAACAAAGTTAATGTTTTGGAATGGCCAAGTCAAAGTCCTGACCTTAATCCAATCGAAATGTTGTGGAAGGACCTGAAGCGAGCAGTTCATGTGAGGAAACCCACCAACATCCCAGAGTTGAAGCTGTTCTGTACGGAGGAATGGGCTAAAATTCCTCCAAGCCGGTGTGCAGGACTGATCAACAGTTACTGCAAACGTTTAGTTGCAGTTATTGCTGCACAAGGAGGTCACACCAGATACTGAAAGCAAAGGTTCACATACTTTTGCCACTCACAGATATGTAATATTGGATCATTTTCCTCAATAAATAAATGACCAAGTATAATATTTTTGTCTCATTTGTTTAACTGGGTTCTCTTTATCTACTTTTAGGACTTGTGTGAAAATCTGATGATGTTTTAGGTCATATTTATGCAGAAATATAGAAAATTCTAAAGGGTTCACAAACTTTCAAGCACCACTGTAGAATAAATTAAATGAACGTCCGTGCAAAGTAGTTTTCCCACAATATTATCATTAATATCACACAACAACATTATAAACTATACACAAAACAATTTGAACTATTAGGCAAACAGATAAAACTTGAATAAATAAAAGGCAAATGAATGCTTGCTTGCACGCGCGCACACACACACCATTATGAATGATGTTTTTATATTTCATTTTCACCTGTTGCCAGGTGCGTTTGGCACTGCTGTTGCCTCTGAAATGTTCACAGGACCGACACCAACTTAGTCAAAGGGACTGATCCTATACTTCTGTTCTGGAACATGTAGAAGGGAGAATGTACTTACGCATTTACCCGATCGGCAATTCGTTGCCAACATGCTTGCCGCTCCTTATTGGCAGCCGCTGTGTTAGATTTTGCTCTTAATGTTGTTTTGAACTCCTCGTAGCTTTGCATTATGACAGCGCATTCTTCCTCCGTGAAGCACGGCGACCGTGCCATTGTGAACAGTGGTGATTTGCGCTGATAACCTCCCCTTTAACGTGAACGCGCATTAACCCTGTCTAGGTTAACATAGGTTCAACAAATCAATTTCATAACTGGCGTCGTAGTACCGTTTAACCCCAAACAAGATAACCAGGTTTTGTCAACCCCGGTTTAGCGGGGGAACCCTGGGTTACTTCTGGGTAGGTTGACCTCCGTTCGTAGTACAGGGCCCTGGTGTCTTTCTCAGGTCCATGTTTAAAGCAAATGACTAAATAGATTAATTAATAGTTGTTCCATGAAATCAAGTCATACATGAGCTGATAGCCAATGAGACGCGTAGCTATAAGCCATGTACGACAAGATTGAGTGGAATAACTGTTTTATTCTATCCACATTCACTGGATTTTGAGAAACAGATCATGTTTATTTTTTGCAAATTTGATCAATAAACTTTATACAAAATGTCTGACAAAACCATTTCCACTTAGAATGTAAACAAGCCGGTGAAATGAAGAAGAAGAAGAAGAAGAAGCACTTTATTTATCACATGTCCACTCAAGCACAGTGAAATTCGTCCTCTGGATTTAACCCATCTGAAGCAGTGAACACACGCATGCACACACACATGTGAGCAATGAGCACACACACATACCCAGAGCAGTGGGCAGCTATACTACAGCACCCGGGAAGCAGTTGGAGGTTAGGTGCCTTGCTCAAAGGCACTTCAGCCCAAGGCCGCCCCATGTCCTAACTGCATGTCTTTGGACTGTGGGGGAAACTGGAGCACCTGGAGGAAACCCACGCGGACACGGGGAGAACATGCAAACTCCACACAGAAAAGGCCCCTGTAGGCCGCTCGTAGGCCAAACAAATTTCATGAGTTTTTGAATATTTCCAAGGTGTCAAATCTGTATTTTTGAACTAGGGGACGCGATGTAGTTAATAAAGCCCACCTAGACTGATTTACCCTATCAACTCAAACTATATCATAGGACAAATGCACCTGCAAAGTTCCATGAATTTTTAGCCATGGTAAGCCCCTCAAAATAATAGGGGAAATTTTAAAAATCCCACATTCTATCCAGCATGGCTGACTTCCTGTTGGGTAGAGTCAAATACAACCAAGTGAACTTTGTCCTGTATCGCAAGAGTATTGATCACACCAAATCTTGTGCCAATCCGAGCAACTTCATCTCAACCGCAGCTTGTTCTCGGAGGTGCTATAGAGCTCCGGGACCACGCCCAGAACTTTGCTCAATGTAATTTTGTGATTTTAGGCACATTTGATCATTGTGCCAAAATTTTTGAGTTTTCAAGCATCACAAGTGCCTCAAAAACGAGTTAGTGTGCGGAGAAAAAAAATCAGAAAAAAACATGCTGAAAACAATAAGTTTTGCTTTCAAGTATAGTTTATATTTTGTCCTCGGTTGGTTCAGCAACACGCTCCACCATTTTGTTTTTCTCTACTCACGGTATATGAGCTGATATCCTAGTAGTAGATTAACCAATCAGAGCATGCAATTGCTCATATCCAGTGAATATATCTCATCTCATTATCTCTAGCCGCTTTATCCTTCTACAGGGTCGCAGGCAAGCTGGAGCCTATCCCAGCTGACTACGGGCGAAAGGCGGGGTACACCCTGGACAAGTCGCCAGGTCATCACAGGGCTGACACATAGACACAGACAACCATTCACACTCACATTCACACCTACAGTCAATTTAGAGTCACCAGTTAACCTAACCTGCATGTCTTTGGACTGTGGGGGAAACCGGAGCACCCGGAGGAAACCCACGCGGACACGGGGAGAACATGCAAACTCCACACAGAAAGGCCCTCGCCGGCCCCGGGGCTCGAACCCAGGACCTTCTTGCTGTGAGGCGACAGCGCTAACCACTACACCACCGTGCCGCCCCCCAGTGAATATATATATATATATATATATATATATATATATATATATACACACACATTCATTATCTGTAGCCGCTTTATCCTGTTCTACAGGGTCGCAGGCAAGCTGGAGCCTATCCCAGCTGACTACGGGCGAAAGGCGGGGTACACCCTGGACAAGTCGCCAAATCATCGCAGGGCTGACACACAGAGACAAACAACCATTCACACTCACATTTACACCTACGGTCAATTTAGAGTCACCAATTAGCCTAACCTGCATGTCTTTGGACTGTGGGGGAAACCGGAGGACCCGGAGGAAACCCACGCGGACACGGGGAGAACATGCAAACTCCACACAGAAAGGCCCTCACCGGCCACGGGGCTCGAACCCAGGACCTTCTTGCTGTGAGGCGACAGTGCTAACCACTACACCACCGTGCCGCCCTATTGTACTATCACGTGATATCTTGAACACGTGACCATCTATTCGGGCTGAACGTATACAATGTCTCGCAAATGTGTGCGAGGAATTTTGAACCGATCAAATCGGGCCCGTATACTCATAACTGATCGCCTGACACACGAAGCCCCGATGACATCGGGAAGGTGTGCGCTGGGCTTTAGAGTCTTTCTTCAGACTCCAGTCACTCGATTGACTACGAATGTGTCACAGTTCAGTCATTTTTGGCGCTAAGAAACAAAAACGCAAGGAACACTTCATGACTTTTATCTCAATCTTTTAAAACACCTCTCTCTCTCTTAAAGTGCATATCACGGGTAAATTCAGGAGCAAGATCAATGTAATTCTCCTATTTTGTATTAAACTTTGGTCAAATATCTGTCATATTTTGCATTTTGTGCAAATTTTTTTAACTTGAAAAATTCCGTTGAAATCAAGCTATTTGAGGCGAATTGGTCCGCCTCTGAAAAAACTTGCCATTTGGATTTCCCGGCAAACATTGATTTTCGTGACGTTGCGTGCGGGACACCTCCTTCTGAATCTTACGTCAGCTCTGGTTTGTTTATGAGAAAACGACCTGGTGGTTTTCTGCAAATTTCTTCAACGTTATCGTGTAATTATTAAAATGGTTAACAGATGTATCATAGGAGGGTGTAGCAACACCAATCTTGATGGGATTAGTACTCATCGTTTTCCAAAAGACCGGACAATGAGAGAGAAATGGGAGCACTTGGTCTACACAGGCTGTGCACTGAAACCGTGCAAAGCTCGCGCAGCCTGCTGGCGCTTCCGCAGGTAACGTCACGAATCTGGCTCCAGACTCATCTCATCTCATCTCATTATCTCTAGCTGCTTTATCCTGTTCTACAGGGTCACGGGCAAGCTGGAGCCTATCCCAGCTGACTACGGGCGAAAGGCGGGGTACACCCTAGACAAGTCGCCAGGTCATCACAGGGCTGACACATATGCCGCTTTTCCACTACCAACGCGGCTGAGTCGGGCTGAGCCGTGCCGTGCTGAGTCGGGCTGAGTCGAGCTGAGCGGGGCTGTTGGAGTTGCATTTTGACTACAACCGCGCTGGCTGGAAGTGGGTGGACACATTGGGTGGAGTTAGCGAAAGTGGGTGGACATCATGTGATGTCGTTAGGCGGCGCAAACAGTGACATCAGTGATCTTTTAAGCGGTAGTCTCACGACCTGGATAGTAAACAATAAACATGGAGTAGTTAGTGTTGCTTGTCTTGGTGCTGTGGCTTGTTGTCACTGACAACGCCAACAGATACTGGCAAGAGCGTATAGATGAGGCGAAGCGCATAAGGCTTCAGAAATTCTCGTAATTCGTAATTATTCTTCTTCCGGGTTTACGGTGTTTGCAGATCCCAGCGTGCTCGTGGGGCGTGTGTGGGCATGTGAGGACACTCCTCCTCACCAATCAGTGCACAGGGGAGTGTCTGCTCACGCCCCGAGCCCCACTCGGCTCGGTTTGGCTCGCTTCAGCCCTACTCCAAAACCGTGCGAGTTTTGGGTGCTAAGCAGGGCTGATGCGAGCTGAGTCGTGCTGCTCTGAGGTAGTCGAAACGCGAGCCATGTCGGGCTGAAGTGAGCTGAAAAAGGGTAGTGGAAAAGGGCCAATAGACACAGACAACCATTCACACTCACATTCACACCTACGGTCAATTTAGAGTCACCAGTTAACCTAACCTGCATGTCTTTGGACTGTCGGGGAAACCGGAGCACCCGGAGGAAACCCACGCGGACACGGGGAGAACATGCAAACTCCGCACAGAAAGGCCTTCGCCGGCCACAGGGCTCGAACCCGGACCTTCTTGCTGTGAGGCGACAGCGCTAACCACTACACCACCGTGCCGCCCGGCTCCAGAATCCCTTGGGATTTTTCCAGACGCGTTTTGTTAGTTTATTTTTTTCTGCTGTAGACAGATGGCCTTGTGCAAAATTACCCTTCTGGATGAGTGTGTAAAGGGACATTCTTTCCTGCAACTTTATTTTGAAGATTAGACTTTTATTTTGAGCTGTATGACACCGGAAGTGGTCGCTTGTTGATGATACTCATGTGCAGAGCAGAGCGGAGTGCTAATAAGCTTTGCCTTTATAATGTTAATTAAGCACTGAAGTGGGCATGAATTAGCTTTACTGGTTTAAAATATCTGTGAGACTTTGTGTGTAAATATGGCTACAAAGCGTAAATCAGATGTGGCGGTTCCCGCTGAGGAGAGCGACCAGCTGCTCATCAGGCCGCTGTGAGTTTCAGTCACACTCGTGTTAGCTTTTTAGCATATTAGCATGTTAGCTAAATGGCTGCTATAGTTATGCTAATTCGCTTGTTTTTAAAGATATAACATGGTTTTGCCAGCGTTTAAATGACCATAACAGAAAATTATTAATTAGTGCATTTTTTTAAATTGGAAATTCTTACCGCTTTCATGAAATATATATTACAGTCAGTCTTTGTTAATGTTCTTACAAGTATGTTTATTTATTTTTTTAATATTGGAACTTTAGAAAAACAACCACCCAATTTATTTATGCAAATAACTTACGTATTTATGTAAATGAGTACATTTGCATAATTTCTCAAATAAATAAACAAATAAATAAATCTAGTCTTTTGATAATGTTAGTTAAGATATTTACTTCAGGGTGAAGACTCTGAAGAGAGAGAGAGAAAAAAAGTTTGCTGGAAAATCAATCTTAATATTTCAACCAAGAAAATGCTATAAAATATATTTTAAATGCTCTTATTTATTTATTTTTATTTATTTATTTTTTTGGGGTGGGGGTGTTGGTACAGAACGTAACACAGATATTCCTCTGTAATATTATTTTACTTCATTTTTTTCGAGGTCCAAATCCTGCGCTCTGATTGGCTGGCGAGCGGGTCCGTATCCTACAGTACGGACCCCGGTTACGGACCTCTGGCGACTCGCTCGTTCACAACAACAACAACAACAAACATAGTAGCATTTTTTGTCAACGTTTTTTTTTTAAATAAGATTTATTTATAAGATTATCAAAAATCGTATACATTTTTGCCAGCATTTCTCAGGAGAATCGCATTAATTTTACAGCATGGATGGCGATAACGACAGTGTTCACAGCGAAAGCGAGTTTTACTATCCTGAGGAAGAAGAAATAAAAGAAAACATTTCAGGAGAAAGCTAAAAACCTGTAACTTGCTAACACCGAGCAAAAACATGGCTGAATCCTGAATGACTCCTATTTGTATAAATAGGGGACTACATAGGCGGCAAAATGTAGTTTTTTTTTTTTCCTGCCATGGAAGTGCACTTGTATACCGAGGAGGAAGCCATTTGCATTACAGCCGTGAACGAGGATTCAAAATGGCAGCTCGGCTCGGTTTTCCCTTTCGGGCGCTCTCGTTTTCTGTTAGAATTTGGTAAAGAAAAAAATAAATAATTTACCAGCTTAAGGTCGGTCCGTATGGTGAAATACCGTGACCTCGGCCTTAAATACTGACCTCCGCCCAGAGGCCTCGGTCAGTACTTTCAAGACCTCGGTCACGGTACTTCACAATACGGACCAACTTTAAGCTAGCCTGGGAAATCCCATGCTGCTTTGCACAATCGTTCCGATCTGAAAAGACAGCATGGAAACTATGGTCTAAAGGCTCGCCTGAGTTAGGGAGCCAATCAGAGAGTGGGGAGGGGTGGAAAGACGGTGATGCGTACTACTCGACAAACGGAAGCTTGTGGTTTATTTGGGACTGTTTACGGATCACATTTAACATGGCGGCGAGCGATACGAACCAAACTTTCGATCAAGCTTTAGACACTGTTCTGAATAGTTTAGAGCGAAAGTTTGTTTTAAAAAAAGAACAGCGTTTGGCGTTACAGTCTTTCTTCGTCGCTCTAACTACGTCACCGGGTACAACTGCCATGATTGGCCATGGGCTACGTATACGCCAAATGATAGACATTCGCAAAGTCCAATAAACGGCCGTTGACAATCGTAAACCACACCTCCCCTACGAGAAATTCAATAGGCGGATTCCAGACCATATTTCACTTGTGATATGGTCTGGTGTTAACCAGACTAACCTTAAGCTGGTAAATAACATATATTTATGCATATGAATTATGTAAAGTGTAAAGGTTGTCTGTTATATAATGGAAAGATTCACAGATTTGTCAACCATTTTGAGACAACCTTTCCATTTTATCCATCCATTTTCTTAGGGTTTTCATTAGTATAGAAAACAACAGATGAAATGTGAAAAGTAACAGATTAGGCCGGGGGTCATGGGGGCCGCTTAGAAGGGCAACGCCGCCCCCCCCCCCCGGCCGAAAACGAATTTCTCAATTTTTAACAGCCAATCGTTAGCTCTCCATGGTCCACAAAGCCCAGTCAAGATTTGGGAAATCAGAACATAACACGACCGCTTGCAGAACGAAGAAATCGAATGTATAACGACAAACATGCAAAATAGCAATAACTTTTTTAAAATATAAACTGGGTATTTTCCACGAGACTTACCAGTTTTTTCTGCAAAGCTGAACTCGAACAGCGTTCGCTTTCTTTTTTCGCGGTCGCCATCACACTATACCATACAGGATAGGGTCGCCATCTTACCAATATGGGAACCATGTGATATGCTATGATTTAATACGCGCTAAATGATTAAACGATATAAGAAGGATTAGCCAATTGTTTCCTACCTTTTATCTAGTCACATGTACACAGCCTCAGCAACCAAATGGCGTGCAAGTAACGGCGTTCCTTATCAAATAAGTCCGACGAGAACGTTCAAACGATTATGGGAAAATTGCATTTGGCCGATTCAGATGTCATTACAACTGATGATTTCGATCAGCAATCGGTTACTAATGAAAACCCTGTTTCTACCGCTGATCCGGGTCACGGGGGTAGCAGCTGAAGCAGAGCAGCCCAGACTTCCCTCTCCCTGACCACCTCCACCAGCTCTTCTGGGGGAATACCGAGGCGTTCCCAGGCTAGCCGAGAGATGTAATCTCTCCAGCGTGTCCTGGGTCTGCCCTGGCGTCTCCTCCCGGTGGGGCATGCCCAGAAAACCTCCCTGGGAGGTGTCCGGGGGCATCCTAACAACTGACTCCGTTTGATGTGGAGGAGCAGCGTTTCTTCTCCGACTCTCTCCTGAATGACCAAGCTTCTCCCCTGTCTCTAAGGGAGAGTCCAGCCACCCTGCGGAGAAAACTCGTTTCTACTGCTTGTGTCCGCGATCTCATTCTTTCGGTCACTACTCACAACTCGTGACCATAGGTGAGAGTGGGAACGCAGATGGACTAGTAAACTGAAAGCTTTGCCTTTTGGCTCAGTTCTGTCTTTACCACAACAGACCGGTTTAATGTCCGCATCACTGCTGACGTTGCGCTAATCTGTTTGTCCAACTCCCGCTCCTCTTTACCCTCACTTGTGAACAAAACCCCGAGACACTTAAACTCCTCCACTTTAGGTAGCAACTCCCCGCTCACCCAGAGTAGGCACTCTACCCGTTTCCGGCTGAGCGCCATGACCAGGGACTTGGAGGTGCTGATCCTCATCCCAGCCGCTTTGCACTCCGCTGCAAACCGTCCCAGCGCATGCTGTAAGTCACAGATTGATGAAGCCAACAGGACCACATCCGCAAAAAGCCGAGACGTGATCCTGATGCCACCAAACTGGACGCCCTTGGCTGCGCCTAGAAATTCTGTCCATCAAAGTTATGAACAGAACCAGTGACAAAGGGCAGCCCTGGCGGAGTCCCACGTGCACCGGGAACGAGTCCAACTTACTGCTGGCAATGCGAACCAGACTCCTACTCCGGTTATACAGGAACCGAATGGCCTGCAGTAGTGGGCCCTGAACCCCATACTCCCGAAGCACCCCCCACAGGGCACCACGAGGGACACGGTCGTAAGCCTTCTCCAGGTCCACAAAACGCGTAGACCGGCTGGGCAAGACTACATCTCTCGGCTGGCCTGGGAACGCCTTGGTATTCCCACGGAAGAGCTGGCGGAGGTGGCCGGGGAGAGGGAAGTCTGGGCTGCTTTGCTTAGGCTGCTACCCCTGTGACCCGGATCTGGATAAGCGGTACAAGATGGATGGATGGATGGATTTATTGGTAAACTAGAAATTAATACAAACACCAACGAATTATTAACAAAATATGATCTATGAAAATACTGAGAAAGTGGAACAAAAAGATTTTCTGACACAAGTTAAACATTATCAGTTAATTTGTTGACAAACATCAGAATTACTTCATTTATGTAAGCATTGACCTCGATATATTTATATAAAAGACATTTTGTCCTAAATATACATCTATGGAAAACAAATTTTAAACAAAAACTGTTTTGACTTAATACCACGTACAGATTTATTTAAAAATAATCATCTGGATGTTGATAATTGTGGAACGGTGTCACATGATCTGATACGCCAAGTAATCTGGAATTGACCCCCCCCCGTGGAAGTTTGAGTAATTATTCATGCACAATTTATATACTGAAAGTCTTTTCTACTTTTGCAATGGCCAAAAGATTAAGGTGTTGATAATTGTAGCCGCTGTGCTACGTGGGTTTTTTTTTTTTTGTGTGTGTAATAAATACTTTGTGTTATTTGCACTACTAAAATGACTGTGTAAGATGTGAAATGTCTTTTCTAGACAGGTTGTATGCAGTAAATGAGGCTGTAATGGCTATTACGCTGCATGTTAGCATTAGTATTTCCACAAAATCTTATCTTGTTTTCTCTCTCTGCCATGACTGCGATAGGGGAGCTGGTCAAGAAGTGGGCAGATCCTGCATCATTTTGGAGTTCAAGGGACGTAAAATTATGGTAGGTTTGTTAAAGACGTGGCCATTCCTCTTTAGGAAATGATATTTGACTATCTGAAATTGTTTGCCATTGGCTTACTGGTGACTGATTCCTCAGCTGGACTGTGGTATCCACCCTGGTCTAGAGGGAATGGATGCGTTACCTTACATTGATTTGATTGACCCTGCGGAAATCGATCTGCTGCTCATCAGCCAGTGAGTGTGGCTTTTTTTTTCTTTCCTCTCCTTCCTGAGTTGTGTTTATAGGTTTATTTACTCAATCTGGTTTTAATACCGTTTCCTCTCTCGTGTAGCTTTCATCTGGATCACTGTGGGGCGCTGCCGTGGTTTTTACAGAAAACGAGTTATAAAGGAAGGACTTTCATGACCCATGCGACCAAAGCCATTTACCGTTGGCTACTTTCCGACTACGTCAAAGTCAGGTAGATGCTCCCAACGTCCTTTTGTGTTGGAGAGAGAGTGAGAGTAAGAGAGCTTAAAATGTCTGAGTGTTGGTAATCTTCTACATCCTCCCTCTCTCTGCCTCCCCCTCTCTCTGCACCTCTCTCTGCCTCTCTCGCCTCTTTCTCTGCCTCTCTCTCTGCCTCTCTCGCCTCTCTCTCTGCTTCTCTCGCCTCTCTCTCTGCTTCTCTTGCCTCTCTCTCTGCCTCTCTCTCTCTGCTTCTCTTGCCTCTCTCTCTCTGCTTCTCTTGCCTCTCTCTCTGCCTCTCTCTCTCTGCTTCTCTTGCCTCTCTCTGCCTCTCGCCTCTCTGCCTCTCGCCTCTCTCTCTGCCTCATACCTCTCTGCCTCTCGCCTCTCTCTCTGCCTCTCTCTCTGCCTTCTCTCACCTCTCTCTGCCTCCCCCTCTCTCTGCGCCTCTCTCTGCCTCTCTCTCCTCTCTGCCTCTCTCTCCTCTCTGCCTCTCTCTCCTCTCTGCCTCTCTCTCTCTCTGCCTCTCTCTCTGCCTCTCTCTCTCTCTGCCTCTCTGCCTCTCTCTCTCTCTGCCTCTCTCTCTCTGCCTCTCACGCCTCTCTCTCTCTGCCTCTCACGCCTCTCTCTCTCTCTGCCTCTCACCTCTCTCTCTCTCTGCCTCTCACCTCTCTCTCTCTCTGCCTCTCGCCTCTCTCTCTCTCTGCCTCTCGCCTCTCTCTCTCTCTGCCTCTCGCCTCTCTCTCTCTCTGCCTCTCGCCTCTCTCTCTCTCTGCCTCTCGCCTCTCTCTCTCTCTGCCTCTCGCCTCTCTCTCTCTCTGCCTCTCGCCTCTCTCTCTCTCTGCCTCTCGCCTCTCTCTCTCTCTCTCTGCCTCTCGCCTCTCTCTCTCTGCCTCTCGCCTCTCTCTCTCTGCCTCTCGCCTCTCTCTCTCTGCCTCTCGCCTCTCTCTCTCTGCCTCTCGCCTCTCTCTCTCTGCCTCTCGCCTCTCTCTCTGCCTCTCGCCTCTCTCTCTCTGCCTCTCGCCTCTCTCTCTGCCTCTCGCCTCTCTCTCTCTGCCTCTCGCCTCTCTCTCTCTGCCTCTCGCCTCTCTCTCTCTGCCTCTCGCCTCTCTCTCTCTGCCTCTCGCCTCTCTCTCTCTGCCTCTCGCCTCTCTCGCCTCTCGCCTCTCTCTGCCTCCCCTCGCGCCTCTCTCTCTCTGCCTCCCCTCGCGCCTCTCTCTCTCTGCCTCCCCTCGCGCCTCTCTCTCTCTGCCTCCCCTCGCGCCTCTCTCTCTCTGCCTCCCCTCGCCCCTCTCTCTCTCTGCCTCCCCTCGCCCCTCTCTCTCTCTGCCTCCCCTCGCCTCTCTCTCTCTCTGCCTCCCCTCGCCTCTCTCTCTCTCTGCCTCCCCTCGCCTCTCTCTCTCTCTGCCTCCCCTCGCGCCTCTCTCTCTCTCTGCCTCCCCTCGCCTCTCTCTCTCTCTGCCTCCCCTCGCCTCTCTCTCTCTCTGCCTCCCCTCGCCTCTCTCTCTCTCTGCCTCCCCTCGCCTCTCTCTCTCTCTGCCTCCCCTCGCCTCTCTCTCTCTCTGCCTCCCCTCGCCTCTCTCTCTCTCTGCCTCCCCTCGCCTCTCTCTCTCTCTGCCTCCCCTCGCCTCTCTCTCTCTCTGCCTCCCCTCGCCTCTCTCTCTCTCTGCCTCCCCTCGCCTCTCTCTCTCTCTGCCTCGCCTCGCCTCTCTCTCTCTCTGCCTCCCCTCGCCTCTCTCTCTCTCTGCCTCCCCTCGCCTCTCTCTCTCTCTGCCTCCCCTCGCCTCTCTCTCTCTCTGCCTCCCCTCGCCTCTCTCTCTCTCTGCCTCCCCTCGCCTCTCTCTCTCTCTGCCTCCCCTCGCCTCTCTCTCTCTCTGCCTCCCCTCGCCTCTCTCTCTCTCTGCCTCCCCTCGCCTCTCTCTCTCTCTGCCTCCCCTCGCCTCTCTCTCTCTCTGCCTCCCCTCGCCTCTCTCTCTCTCTGCCTCCCCTCGCCTCTCTCTCTCTGCCTCCCCTCGCCTCTCTCTCTCTCTCTGCCTCCCCTCGCCTCTCTCTCTCTCTCTGCCTCTCGCCTCTCTCTCTGCCTCTCGCCTCTCTCTCTGCCTCTCGCCTCTCTCTCTGCCTCTCGCCTCTCTCTGCCTCTCGCCTCTCTCTCTCTCTCTGCCTCTCGCCTCTCTCTGCCTCTCGCCTCTCTCTGCCTCTCGCCTCTCTCTCGCCTCTCTCTCTCTCGCCTCTCTCTCTCTCTCTCTGCCTCTCGCCTCTCTCTCTCTCTCTCTGCCTCTCGCCTCTCTCTCTCTCTCTGCCTCTCGCCTCTCTCTCTCTCTCTGCCTCTCGCCTCTCTCTCTCTCTCTGCCTCTCACCTCTCTCTCTCTGCCTCTCACCTCTCTCTCTCTGCCTCTCGCCTCTCTCTCTCTCTCTCTCTGCCTCTCGCCTCTCTCTGCCTCTCGCCTCTCTCTCGCCTCTCTCTCTCTCTCTCTCTGCCTCTCGCCTCTCTCTCTCTCTCTCTGCCTCTCGCCTCTCTCTCTCTGCCTCTCACCTCTCGCCTCTCTCTCTCTGCCTCTCACCTCTCTCTCTCTCTCTCTGCCTCTCACCTCTCTCTCTCTCTCTCTGCCTCTCGCCTCTCTCTCTCTCTCTCTGCCTCTCGCCTCTCTCTCTCTGCCTCTCGCCTCTCTCTCTCTGCCTCTCACCTCTCGCCTCTCTCTCTCTGCCTCTCACCTCTCTCTCTCTCTCTCTCTGCCTCTCACCTCTCTCTCTCTCTCTCTCTGCCTCTCACCTCTCTCTCTCTCTGCCTCTCACCTCTCTCTCTCTGCCTCTCACCTCTCTCTCTCTGCCTCTCGCCTCTCTCTCTGCCTCTCGCCTCTCTCTCTGCCTCTCGCCTCTCGCCTCTCTGCCTCTCGCCTCTCTCTCTCTGCCTCTCGCCTCTCTCTCTGCCTCTCGCCTCCCCTCCCCTCGCCTCTCTCTCTGCCTCCCCTCGCCTCTCTCTCTCTGCCTCCCCTCGCCTCTCTCTCTGCCTCCCCTCGCCCCTCTCTCTGCCTCCCCTCGCCTCTCTCTCTGCCTCCCCTCGCCTCTCTCTCTGCCTCCCCTCGCCTCTCTCTCTCTGCCTCCCCTCGCCTCTCTCTCTGCCTCCCCTCGCCTCTCTCTCTGCCTCCCCTCGCCTCTCTCTCTCTCTGCCTCTCTCTCTCTCTGCCTCCCTCTCTCTCTCTGCCTCCCCTCGCCTCTCTCTCTCTGCCTCCCCTCGCCTCTCTCTCTCTCTCTCTGCAGTAATATTTCAGCAGATGACATGTTGTACACAGAGACAGATTTGGAAGAAAGCATGGACAAGATTGAGACGATAAACTTCCATGAGGTTAAAGAGGTGGCTGGCATTAAGTTTTGGTGCTACCACGCTGGCCATGTCTTGGGTGCGGCCATGTTTATGATCGAGATCGCTGGTGTGAAGGTGGGTGAAGGTGATTAGTTCATTTATAAGCACCATCGCACAGATCACAAGCAGATCCAAGCTAACATCCTTGCCTTTTTTTAATTTTTTAAAAAAAGATTCTTTATACGGGAGATTTCTCTCGTCAAGAAGACCGACATTTAATGGCAGCCGAGATTCCCAGCGTTAAGCCAGACATCCTGATCACAGTGAGTAACACACACTTGAGCTTATAAAGACTAGCCCTGTGTTTACACTCTTGACTGTAGCTCATCCCAGCTGTAATTTCTGTCATGGGCAGGATGATCATGTGTTCTGTTCAGCACAGTGGCCTGTACCCCTTCTCTTCCTGTTCACAGGAGTCGACATATGGAACCCACATCCATGAGAAGAGAGAGGAAAGAGAAGCTCGCTTTTGTAACACCGTCCATGATATTGTGAATCGGGAAGGCCGCTGTCTCATCCCCGTCTTCGCTCTGGGCCGCGCCCAGGAGCTCCTGCTCATCCTTGGTGAGAATTCAGTAAATCTTTAAGATGTTATCTAACCTGATACGCTCATGGGCCACTTTAATAGGAACACTTGTAGACCTGTGTAATTATCCAAACATCCAGTCATGTGATTATTTTTGATGTGAAGGTCTTGATCTGGTTCTGTATGATTTTTATGCCTTGTGCTGCTGCCACTTGATTGGATTATTTGTATGTGAAAGAGCAGGGTACGAGTGTAGCGTTAAAAGTAGACGGCCTTTCGATTTCATAAAATTGGCGAAATTTAGTTCGCTCTGAAATTTGGTCATTGTGATATGTTTGTTTGTAATATCTTTAAAAACCAAACAAACGGGCCATTCTGTGGCTGGGAAGTTATTTAATTTAAGGGGATTAGAGCAAATAATGTGCATGAAATCGCTCACTTCGCGCAGACAGAGGAAGTGCGTGCGTGCGGATGCGCAGGTTTATCTGAGTCGTCATCGTCCTCTTCATCTTTCAGGTTTTACAGCAGCTGGCATCCACAGTGTTGCATTACTGCCATCTACAGGTTTACCTTTGAGCGTACACTGACAGTTCCATCATTCTGTCGCTAAACGAACAGCTGATCACACCGAGGTGCTCGCTGAGCGCCGATATTTATTAGTTTGGTCCTGCGTTTCCTTTCCGTTGCATATACAGTGGGGCAAAAGAGTATTTAGTCAGTCACCAATTGTGCAAGTTCTCCCAATTAAAAAGATGAGAGGCCTGTAATTTTCATCATAGGTATACCTCAACTATGAGAGACAGAATGGGGGGAAAGAATCCAGAAAATCACATTGTCTGATTTTTAAAGAATTTATTTGCAAATTATGGTGGAAAATAAGTATTTGGTCAATAACAAAAGTTCATCTCAATACTTTGTTATACCCTTTGTTGGCAATGACAGAGGTCAAACGTTTTCTGTAAGTCTTCACAAGGTTTTCACACACTGTTGCTGGTATTTTGGCCCATTCCTCCATGCAGATCTCCTCTAGAGCAGTGATGTTTTGGGGCTGTCGCTGGGCAACATGGACTTTCAACTCCCTCCAAAGATTTTCTATGGGGTTGAGATCTGGAGACTGGCTAGGCCGCTCCAGGACCTTGAAATGCTTCTTACGAAGCCACTCCTTCGTTGCCCGGGCGGTGTGTTTGGGATCATTGTCATGCTGAAAGACCCAGCCACGTTTCATCTTCAATGCCCTTGCTGATGGAAGGAGGTTTTCACTCAAAATCTCACGATACATGGCCCCATTCATTCTTTCCTTTACACGGATCAGTCGTCCTGGTCCCTTTGCAGAAAAACAGCCCCAAAGCATGATGTTTCCACCCCCATGCTTCACAGTAGGTATGGTGTTCTTTGGATGCAACTCAGCATTCTTTCTCCTCCAAACACGACAAGTTGAGTTTTTACCAAAAAGTTCTATTTTGGTTTTATCTCACCATATGACATTCTCCCAATCCTCTTCTGGATCATCCAAATGCTCTCTAGCAAACTTCAGACGGGCCTGGACATGTACTGGCTTAAGCAGGGGGACACGTCTGGCACTGCAGGATTTGAGTCCCTGGCGGTGTAGTGTGTTACTGATGGTAGCCTTTGTTACTTTGGTCGCAGCTCTCTGCAGGTCATTCACTAGGTCCCCCCGTGTGGTTCTGGGATTTTTGCTCACCGTTCTTGTGATCATTTTGACCCCATGGGGTGAGATCTTGCGTGGAGCCCCAGATCGAGGGAGATTATCAGTGGTCTTGTATGTCTTCCATTTTCTAATAATTGCTCCCACAGTTGATTTCTTCACACCAAGCTGCTTACCTATTGCAGATTCAGTCTTCCCAGCCTGGTGCAGGTCTACAATTTTTGTTTCTGGTGTCCTTTGACAGCTCTTTGGTCTTGGCCATAGTGGAGTGTGACTGTTTGAGGTTGTGGACAGGTGTCTTTTATACTGATAACGAGTTCAAACAGGTGCCATTAATACAGGTAACGAGTGGAGGACAGAGGAGCCTCTTAAAGAAGAAGTTACAGGTCTGTGAGAGCCAGAAATCTTGCTTGTTTGTAGGTGACCAAATACTTATTTTACCGAGGAATTTACCAATTAATTCATTAAAAATCCTACAATGTGATTTCCTGGATTCTTTCCCCCCATTCTGTGTCTCATAGTTGAAGTGTACCTATGATGAAAATTACAGGCCTCTCTCATCTTTTTAAGTGGGAGAACTTGCACAATCGGTGGCTGACTAAATACTTTTTTGCCCCACTGTAACATAACGTCTTTTCTTCTTGCTTTCTGTTACTGTAGTCGGTCTTTCACGTTTCATTCGCACACTCGCGTCCTCCATTTTCTCTCCGGTTTCAAATTTGTATCCCACAATGCCTTGCGCGAACAGGGAAAGCCCACCACGTCATACATGACGTAGGATCTTGAATGAGGTCACGGTGAAGCAGGAAAAAATAGTGGAGAATTTCGGGCCACGTGGAGAGAAATTCATTAATTGTCCTATTTAAAAAAAAAAAATAAAACTGGAAGCCTGTGATTCGATTTTAGTAGCTTTCGTTCCACTGAACAAAAATAATTAGCTGTCAGGGAAAATTCTTTTTATGACCTAAACGTGAAAACTCTGAAAGGCAGCCTAGCTTTAATGTGATTTCTGACTTTTTTTTTTTGCGTTTTCAGACGAATATTGGCAGAATCATCCAGAGCTTCATGACATTCCTATTTACTACGCCTCATCCCTGGCCAAAAAGTGTATGGCTGTGTACCAGACTTACGTCAACGCCATGAACGACAAGATCCGCAAAGCCATCAACATCAACAACCCTTTTGTCTTCAAGCACATCAGCAACCTCAAGGTGAGAATTTTACTGGGAAGCGAATACAGACAAGGTGATGAAAAATGCCTTCAGACACATTAATGAACTTGAGCATCAAACAATAAAACCAAAGCAGAGTTGTTCAGAAAATCTGGAGTAGCCGTCTAAAAAAAAAAAAAAAAGTAGTAGGCGGCTCTTGAATTTGCGGCGCCAAAGACTTCCATCACAAGTACTGACTGCCTTCTGTTTAGGTGGATTTGATGCAGCCTCTTCATTAACCCTTTTCTCCCCCTTTTTCACCAGCCATTGGCGCAAATCCATTTTCAGATCTCGCTTGATTTAAAGGTGTCGTGCGGTAATTTCAGCAATCAGGCTATATCATGTGTCAAAATGTCGGGTTTGGTGGGTTATTCAAGCCCCTCGGTTTCCCGCGATCTCAGTGTCACGATGCGCCCGCTACAAGCATTTAAAGTTGACGCGCACAGCCAAATTTAGGCAGCCAGCCGTTAACTAGGTCAACTTGTGTGTGACGTCATACCAGTAACCTCCCTTGGGTGATGCTGGCCTGTCGCCATGTTTTCTCTATAGCGTGCGTTTACCAGAGTTGTTTATGTTGCGGATTTTATTCAGTTTGTGGATAGTTTTGAACACTCAAAACACTATGAAATGATGTATTAATATTCTGTGATACAAAATGCCTAATCGTTGTATTGTGTTTGGCTGTAACAACACCCCATGTCGCTTTTAATAGGTCTAAGATCATCATGGGAGAGCAAAATAGATCTATAGGATAGAAACCAAAAGGCCAAATTTGGACTTGTGTCCAAATTTTACAGTGATTTATGCCACAGAACTGCCTTTAACTAATAATTATCACTTATTACTGACGATTGTACGTTTACTAAACAATACAATACAAAGCTCAATACTCCCAGCCTATAACATACTGAATATCAAGTTAAAATCAACCGCAATAAAAGGAAAATGATGAAAACTGGAATATCAAGGGGTCTACTGTATCAGAAGGCCCACTGCATTTCGCGAGCTCGCAAGCTGTCAAGTTGCTAGAATTCAATCTTTCTAGCTATACTTTCACCCCCTACAGCAGGGGTGTCAAACCTGATCCATAAAGGGCCTTGTGGCTGCAGGTTTTCATTCCAGCCATGCAGCAGCACACCTGACTTGGCTCATTCAATCAACTGAACTGTCTTCACACAGTCAAATACTTGCAGCCACACCCACCCTTGATTAAAGGGTGGGTGTGTCAGCTGATTGAATAAGCCAAATCAGGTGTGCTGCTGCATGGCTGGAATGAAAACCTGCAGCCACACGGCCCTTTATGGATCAGGTTTGACACCCCTGCCCTACAGCTATCAGTATTACACATAATCATAGATTAATCACACAGCATTCTAATTCAAGTGAAAATGGTCTTTAAAAATACACACAAGTAGTGATTTAGTCAGAGAAACCAACCAAAACAAGTCTTCAAGTCGCCGGTCTTCTTCATTCTCGTCTTCGTTTCTGTCGTCGTCAGAACTGTCCTCATTTTCTTCTGAAGATGAGCGCTCAGGTTCAAATCTGTAAGGCTGGATACCACCAGGACATTCAGCTGTCAAAATCTCTACTTGTGGGCCATTTTCTTCTTCTGTATCGGTAAAATCAAAGCTAATTTCCTCAGCATCGCTCCTATTTTCTGGTGTGTCCGCCATTGCAACTGCACCGAGTGGTTACTGGTATGACATCACGCAGCTGTTCCATTGACCGAGAGGGGGCGCTGCGAACGCGGGAGATTTCAAGTGATGGGCATGACCAAATAAGGACCGATTACAACCGCGGGAAGCTTTTGAAAAATCGACGGTCAATTTATTTCGAATCTCGAAAGCATTCTGGTGCAGAATAATGCGACTTTTATCGCCACTGCGTGACGCCTTTAAAAAAAAAAAAAATGGTGGATTTCAAAGTTTGAAGTTTACACAACAATACCCCAGCCAGTTAGAGGTTGACGGTGAGATTTTTTTTTTCGACGTGCGCCGTCTAACCTCTAGCATCTTAAAGGTCCCATGGCATGGTGGTTTGTTGATGCTTTAAACGGGCTCGTGGAGGTTTCCGCATGTTATATCCGCAGCCTTTCTCGAAATGAACCCTCGGCACGTAGATATAGCCTCCTGGGAGAAAGCCCCATTTCAGCGCTTTTCCCAGTGCGTCGTTTTGCTAATGAGAAGCAGGAGGCGGGGAAGGGTAGGGGGTGGGGGCGGGCCATGGGGGGGAGGGGCTTGACCAAGCTGCGCGCACACATACTCGCTGCTATCAGCGCCTGTAGCCACGCTGCTAAGACAAAACCCCGTTCTCCCTCGGACTCCTTTCGTAAACTCAACGTGACACAGAGAACAGAGAGTGAGAGTGTTCGGAGTGGTAGTTTATGAACGTATAATACCCTAGGCTTGAACACGCACTCCATAACCAAAGAGGATAGAAGCAGCAACTACAACAACATATCGCTTATCCAACAGAAGACATGCATTGCGGAGCAATAGTCAAACATAAGCTCATAAGTTACAGTCAATTTCCAGACTAATCTCAGTTTAACAGAGCATGCTGCATGCTCTTTAGTTTTGTAGCGCAGAGTACCTGGCTAACTGCAGGAAGCGGTTAGCTGCACAGCTAATGTAGCCATTGCTAGGCTAACGCACCGATTTTAAAACACGGCAAAATGACCAGTTATACACTTACTTGTTCGGTGTTTGTTGCTGATGCGGCAGGGATGCTTGGTACGGACCCAGGCTTCAGTGACAGTTGATGTGCAAAACCTGCCCTGTACTGTCCCAAGTTGTGGAAACATTCATCAGGAAAATGCTTCCGACAAACATACACCGTCTTAGGTAGACTCGACGGCGTATTATTGGAGTAAATAAAATTAAGCCAGTGCGTCTTCAGGGGCTCTCCCGTCGGCAGTAAAAACAGACTCCTTTCTGTGTTGTCACATCCATGTACAGCGCAACTTCCATGTTTCGCTCGCTTAGGTGATGCCATGTTGTTGTGTCCTCTATGGTCTCCTCACTACAACTGGGCGGGGCAATCCATACAGTGGGTGGGAATCCAGAGGGGGGGCGTGGGGATCATCTCCCTTGCTGACGTAGTAAAGGGAAGAGTTTATCAACGCACCGTTTTGACGCGCCATTCTCAAATGTTGGGCATAGTTTGGTTTACACATTATGAAATTTCTAGCCACTGGGGTGATTTAAGGTCAGAGGAACTCATTTTAACGTTAAAAAACCTCAGAAAGTGAAAATTTCATGCCATGGGACCTTTAACGCTAAAAATAAGGAGCAAATTAATTAACAGCTGATAATTTATTTATCGATCCTATGCCTATGTTCTAAAATTGCATTATTTTAATGAAATAAACATTTTATTCTTGCAGCGATCCTCCTACACATTAGAGCTGTGCAATATATCGTATTTTTATCACGTTATCGATATTGGTGTCAAACGATAACAAAATTCATAATATCGATATGAAACGATTTTTTGTCATTTGTCGAAAGGGACGTGCACAATATTTCTACAATGGCAATAAAACAACAATAACATTGACGTGACAGTAAGGTAAAACGAACCCTTCTGTCCCCTAAGGCACACCGTAGCCTTGCATACGTCATCCATTCTACTCCCGCGATATCTCCGCAACAGTAAAAAATCAGTTCTTCTGTTTTCATACTTGTCGGGTGATTTGATATATTGATTTCTTAATATGTTGTTTGATTTGCTTGCTAATAGTTATAATAATACAATTAACATATATTTACGTCATATTTTTGGATGTGGGACTGGGTAATGTAAAAATGGCATCTACGGAAGAAAACAAGCACAACAATATTAGCACATATCCAGCTTGCTAGCCGTGTTAGATGTGTTAAACCGTGTGGATTTAAGTGGAATAATTGCGAGTCGCCCTGTGGTCAAGGCAGCGTTTTAAGGTAAGGCAATTTGGTTATTAATGTTGCCCGCCGCGGCATGTTTACTTGGGTTCATTTGATTTTGACTTGTGCATCTGCAGCTAGCATCATGCTTTGAAGTAGGTTCTGCTAAGGACGGGTTTATTGCGCGATGTAGACGGACTCAGATGTAATTACATTGTTTTTAAAATTCCGTGCGCTTAAAACAGTGTCCCCCTGCTAATCATGTAGCCCTAATCATGTGTTGCTTTTACTTTTCTTAATGGCGAGTGAAATATCTCTGCAAATGGTATTTCAATGCTGACATGCCAAAAAGATAGCGGAGTCCACATTTGGAAGATGAAGGAAGAGAAGCCTATTTTCATGTATGTTAATTCTTAAGGACTTGTCTCTATATTGTGCGTGTTTAATGTTGGTGTCTTAACAACACACAAGCTTACGTTGTAGTGTGTGTGTGTGTGTGTGTGTGTGTGTGTGAGAGAGAGATTTTATCCTTGGCTGGCTACGAGCCAGTGTGGACGTTACGCAGTAATCACTGGTAATACCAGCGCTGGCTCCATCCTCTGTGATCGGAAATGTTAAGTGAGGAGAACGTGAACCTTGTGCAGGCTATAGGACCTATGCAAAGTACGCGCTTGCACAGTAAATAGTTTAAGTAAAAGGCGTTTCAGGGTACAACGGGAAGGGTTGACAGGTAACCTATGAGGCCTGTACTATAAAAATGTGGCCCGGTGCCTCAGGTGTTGATGATCAGGGCTTTAAAAAAAGGTGTATAAATATCGTTTTAAAAATCGCGATATCGATATTTACTGAAAAAATCGTGATATTGATTTTTTCCAATATCGAGCAGCCCTACTACACATGCTGTAATCCAGAAGCTGTGGTAATTACAAAATGCGGAATCCGTATCGTATTGAGCGAAACAAGTACGACGTAGCGTATGTTTTTACACGTAAATTTTATTTTCTAAAATTAAATTTTTTTGTGTATGAGAGAGAAAAATAAACTTCCATGCAAATACATAAGACAGCGATAGTCTTCTACAGTTAAAACGATCGAAATTCACGCGAGTATTCGGCAGCAGAGAACTTGCAGTAGCTGGAAGAGGTCAATTTGCTCTTTTAATCAACAATTTCAGACTAAATTTCCCACGAAACCGTGTATGCAATTTTCATTACTTCCGGTTAATCGAAAAAGCAAAAAACACAGTTTTGAGCGAAGGCATTTTTTCAATGTGCACCGTCTAACCTCTAGCATCTTAACGCTAAAAATAAGGAGCAAATTTTCACGCGTCACAATTTCGCTGTAAATATGCTGTCAGTTTTAAATCTAAACATGCATTCTTGATTATTTCTGGAGCAGCTGATTAATTTATTTATCGATCCTATGCCTATGTTCTAAAATTGCATTATTTTAATGTAATAAACATTTTGTTCTTGCAGCGATCCTCCTACACGTGCTGTAATCCAGAAGCTGTGGTAATTACAAATGCAAATACATAAGACAGTGATAGTCCTTCATTAAAAAAATAATTTCATGGACATGCCTTCGCTCAAAACTGTTTTTTGCTTTTTTGATTAACCGGAAGTAATGAAATTTGCATACACGGTTTTGTGGGAAATTCAGTCTGAAATTATTGATTAAAAGAGCAAATTGACCTCTTCCAGCTACTGCAAGTTCTCTGCTGCCGAATACTCGCGTGAATTTTGATCGTTTTAACTGTAGAATGCTCTCGTTTATCTGTATGCAGCCGGCTGGATGTTTTTCTATTGCAATCACGTGGCCACTTCAGGTAGCCCCGTATGCCTTCGTTTAATGGTCTTCTGCATGTTAAATAGGTACAAAATTATGGGGGCGTCGTGGCTCAGGTGGATAAGGTGCCATACCATAAATCCGGGGACCTGGGTTCGATTCCGACCCGAGGTCATTTCCTGCAGCCGGTTTCACTAAGTTAGACTATGACTTTAAAGTGCTGATGACACGTTTTTGACATCTTTGGCGATGCTTTATAACATAAAAAGTAATTCCCGATGATCCATATATTAATTCACGAAGGCGCCTATTTTACAAGTTATGATGATAAACGCGGCTATTTGGGCAAATTTGACGGGGCTGCAGCACCCAGGAGACGAAAGAGGAGGAGGAGCTATATGACGTCGGCGAAAGAACCTTCCTCCTCACTTACCAGTTTGTTGTTGATGCGACAGGTGTTCAGTTTATCATTATTAGTATTATTATTATACATTATTATATATATATAGTTATTATGCCTTCGCGTTGTGTTGCCGGCTTTTGCTCCAAAACCTACAAGGATGGGGTAAGTTTATTCAAGTTTCCCAGAGATCCCGAGCTGCATGCGAAGTGGGTGAAGCAAGTCAGGCGCACTCGTGACAAGTGGGAGCCCTCACCAACATCCGTCCTGTGCTCTGAACACTTCGATTTGGATTGTTTTGACACCCTTCCCAGCTTAAAAGAATCTCTTGGGTGTTCAGCACAACCGTGTGTTGCTACCATCAGCAGTGCCTACACAGTGTTGCCAGATTGGGAGGTTTCCCGCCCAGTTGGGCAGTTTCAAGTGCATTTTGGTGGGTTTTGAACATATTTTGGGCTGAAAAACGTCAGCAGTATCTGTTGCCAATCCCAATCTGGCAACACTGCCAATATTCCGGAGGGGGTCTACTCGTAGCTATGCCGGATCCAAAGACAGTCCTCCTGTCAGAACATGTGTTGTGAAACGACATAAGATAAAGGTACGTAGAGCTATAGATTCTACATGATAATCATAAATGTAATCATAAAGTCGGCGTGATATCAGTCATATATTTGCTTGTGAAAGCTTGCGGCTTTCATGTAACTGCCGCCTAGCAACGAGAGGCAAAGGGTAAAGAGGGTAGGCTATCATAGATTCTATTCGGAAGAGATCAACACAATTCTAGACTCCCAGAAGAGGAAGAGCTAGCACTAGAGAGTTCACCGGCGTTTTCATGCGCCATTTCCATTGAGTAGAACCAGAGTAGAACAGCCAGTGAACCGCAGCGTGTTCTTCTGCTGACGTCACAACATGGCCGCGAGCCACGGACCCAGTTTTCTTGCGCTGTGCAATTAAAAGTTGGATATTTGCGTAACAACAGCTTCTTTTCACGTAATTATAACAGAAATCTAACATGTTTGCCATGTTGTATAGTTTATTTAAGAAATTGCATAGAGTCATGTTCGTGTCATCAGCACTTTAACTTAGACAGCGGGTATAGTCAGGCTTAGCATAGACGTCTAACAAATACTGTTGCACAAAGCAGCTAAGACTCCGACTATCTTAAGTCGTACTATGCTGCAAAGGATTGTGGGTATTTTAAGACTCTTTTCAAAACAAAAAAAATGGCGGACAGTGGTCGTTCAGTGCCGTTTAGCCACTCGGAAAATCTGGCTATATTAGAGGAATTTAATTCCTACAAAGACGTTTTATTAGGCAAATTCAGCGAAGAATGTAGCAATAAGAAAAAACATGAAGTGTGGGAAAAAATAACGTCGTCTGTGAATAGCGTTAATCCATCTGCGAGAAGAGATGTTGCTGCCGTGCGTAAAAACACCCCCACTGGAGGAGGGGGTTTGAAGAAACTAAAAGTAACCACCGAAATGGTCATCAACATTTATGGCGACGAGTCGCCCTTATTCTGGGGAGTGAAAGGAGAGCGGAGTAACCGGCTTCGCCAGACCCAGCAGCAACTCCCTTAGCAACGTTGCTAGCAACGTTGAAGCTGAGGCTCCTTCACCCTCGGAGTTGTCATCACCCAGTACCTGCGTGGATGTGACACTACACGAAGAGCCTACCAAAAGGAAAGACTGCAACTTAAATTGAAGAGACTCGTGCAGATGGAGGAGTGATGTAGTAATATGTGTGTGTGTGTGTGTGAGTGTATGAGAGAGAGAGAGATAAGTGATGAGTGGTGATGTAATTATATGCATAAATGAATTGATATTTATATTATTTATTAGGGCTGTAACGATATGCGTATCGAAATCGCGATACGCAGAGCCACGATCTGTATCGCGATACAAGAAGGCAGAATCGCGGTACACCCTTTCAAACTTCTCCTCAGCCCAAAAACAGAGGCGCTTCCAAACTTCAATTTATGAATACTTTACTTTTTATTTAAATTACATTTTAAACTTACTTAAATTACTTTTATTTTTTATATCTATTAGTAAGTCGTTTTTTCGCCGACCTGCGACAATCTTCTGCGAGTCACGCAACGTCCACACTCGCCACTGGCAGAGCATTCATTTCTTTTAAGCGGTCGCCATTCTGGTTGCGACGCGGGGAGCGAATCTGTAAACAAGCAGCTCATTGGCTGGCTAGGTGTGCCACAAGCCAATCACAATCACTTGACCGGAAAGGCATGCAGTGTTGTCAGATTGGGCAGGTTTAGGTGCTTTTTGGCTGGTTTTGAACATATTTTGGGGTGGAAAACGTTAGCAATATCTGGCAACACTGAAGGCATGTCTGCTTGGGCGGAAGCCTTCTGCGGCAGTTACATTTTGACACGCGAGCAATGTTTCACCATAAAAATTCTGTAATTTCCATTTGTTTTCCGCGATCACAGAAAATCATTGGCCCTATGAGAGTGAGACAGTGAGAGAGCCACCCCCCCACCCCCACCCAAAAAAAAATCTTAACGGATTTACACGATTTGGAAAAATGACTTTTTCAGAACCGAAAAAAACAGAGCTTCCGGCTCAACAGTATTATTTTGAGAAATAAAACAATCTTTGGATATACATTTGTTCATTTTTGCATACATATTACTCATTCTCTGCAGTGGTCTGAATTATTTGTTATTAAATAGTTAATGTAAGTAAGTAAATGTTAATAAGTCAAATTTACTACTTTAAAAAAAATTGTGGGCGTATCGAATTGTGGGTCAAAAATCGCGATACGAATCGAATCGTGAGTTGGGTGTATCGTTACAGCCCTATTATTTATATATATTTATAAGTAATAAAATGAATAAGCTGGCATTACACTGTTTGTTCTTTATTGAATACTTTAGATTATAATAGCCTAAATTTGTGTATTACATACTTGCAATGTACTTCACTGCCTTAACATTTCAAACTTTCTTGTAGTTATTGACATTGATGGCACTTATGGCTTGACTGTTTTTTTTTTTTTTTTTAATTAAATTTTATAGCCCTTAGACCCATATTAGACTGGGGGGAGGATGTCTTACTTTTTAAGCCTAAAATTAGACTTAAAAAATTAGTCTTAACTTTTGTGAAACTGTCTTACTTGCATTAGACTGGTCTATAAAGAAACTTAAGACCAATCTTAACCCATAGACCAGTCTAAACTACTTTAGTGAAACCGGACCCAGGTAGCCCCGTATGCCTTCGTTTAATGGTCTTCTGTGTGTTAAATAGGTACAAAATTATGGGGGCATCGTGGCTCAGGTGGATAAGGCGCCATACCATAAATCCGGGGACCCGGGTTCAATTCCGACCCGAGGTCATTTCCTGATTCCTCCCCATCTCTCTCTCCCGCTCATTTCCTGTCTCTACACTGTCCTATCCAATAAAGGTGAAAAAAGCCCCCCCCCAATAATTTATTACAAAATTATAATAAAGCAAATACTTTATCATTTTATTTGGTGTATACTGATGAAGTAAGTTTTTTTTTTTTTTTTTTTTTTTTTTTTTTGGCGGTCACGGGAAGGTCAGCGGGCCAGAATTATAATGTGGCGATGCGCCCCTTTAAAAGGGCCCGTGGAGAACAATGAATTTACAGTACATGCCTTCTGGTGCATTCTCAACTCATAAATTACTAACCATTTTCTTGTAAAATACTTGTAAAATTTGTATGAAATTTCCACTTTTTTCAAGGAAGAGTGGGCAAATATTGCCAAGTCTAGATGTGGCAGGCTGATCGACTCCGACCCGAAAAGACTGAATGCTGTAATTAAATCAAAAGGTGCTTCAACAAAGGATTAGTTTAAGGGTGTGCATACTTATGCAACCAGCTTAAGTATGTTAATTTTTTTTCTTCCTAACAGATTTGTTTGTTTTTCAATTGAATCATACAAGTTATAGGTCGCATTAAAGGTGGGAAAAGTTTTGAGATTATTTATCATGTTTTTCTTTTTTGCATCAGAAAAAAACGTTTGAACAAACTGTTTTTAAATAGTTTTAACAGGGTGTGTACACTTATTCTTTTTTTAAAATATCCACTGTACAAACCTGCAAAAAACAGACTTTATTTGGCCCACAGAAGGTTTTAGTTTCTTCTTCGGTGGCATTTTGCGAAAACCGAGTGAAATCGTTTTGCAACAACCACCAACTGCGTCTTTACCTTCTGCTACGACGTGGTCCAGCTCAGCCAATCAGAGCGGGATAATCAATCAACAAATATGGAGACAATCGAAGATGGTTTCGTGGTAGAATAATGGGATTTGCAGCAGATTATGGACAGCAGAGACAATATAAATCGCTTGAACATCAAAAAGCAAGGTTTTATTTTTTCCTGGGCTCGAGTAGGCGGAGAAAACCGACAGTCGCCGGCACTTGCGGACTTCTCCGCAAAGCCGCGACGTTTTTGTTTTCCAGCTCGAGCTTCTTCTATTCATTCTGCTCACAACTTTCATGAGTGGAGCGTGCAGATTTTTGTGCATTCTCATTTTTTATAGACATATGCAAAACAGCTCTTCTCCTCTCCTCTCTTCTTTACTAAAGCGGTGCACTTTTCAGAAATTAGACCAATTCCTTCTGTACTGACTCCCTTCCTCTTCTCCAGAGCATGGACCATTTTGATGACATCGGCCCCAGCGTGGTGATGGCGTCTCCTGGTATGATGCAGAGTGGTCTCTCCAGAGAGCTGTTTGAGAGCTGGTGCACTGACAAGAGGAACGGTGTGATCATCGCCGGCTACTGTGTCGAGGGAACACTTGCCAAGGTAGCGGAGGTCGTGTGTTCAAATTCCAACACAGCCAGACAGTTTGGGGATGGAGAAAAATTATTGATATGTCATACAACAGATCAGTTACTGACTTGGAGAGGCTTGCAATTTAATAATGAGAAGAATAAAAAATATATAATGTAGGTTTTGGATACATCCTCGAAAAATCCGTGGGCTGATTTTTCACTCATGATCCGATAGATTAAAATGTCCTTGAAATGTTAATGATTTGATTAAGTCATTTACTAGGGACAAAAAGGATTGAAATCGGTCCACTATCGAGTTACAACCCTGTAACCGGCAACTGCAAAACGGCTTTACAATGTGATTCTACAGGAAATCATCCACGTCACAGTAAACAGCTTGTTTTTGCCACCGACAAGTGTCTGACAACATGGAAAGGATCCATACAGAGATGCACAATAACTGGAAAGAAACTGTAGAAAATGACTACATTCATGGTTTTACCTTTCTCTTATTAAAGTGCATATCACGGGTAAATTCAGGAGCAAGATCAATGTAATTCTCCGATTTTATATTAAACTTTGGTCAGATATCTGTCACATTTTGTGCAATTTTTTTACCTTTCGCAATATCAGAAAAATTCAGTTGAAATCGAGCCATTTGAGGCGAATTGGTCCGCCTCTGAAAAAACTTGGCGTTTGGATTTCCTGGGAAACATTTGATTTTCGTGATGTCGCGTGCGGGACGCCTCCTTCTGAATCCTACGTCAGCGCTGGTTTGTTTATGAAAAAACGACCTGGTGGTTTTCTGCAAATTTCTTCAACGTTATCGCGTAATTATTAAAATGGTTAACAGATGTATCGTAGGAGGGTGTAGCAACACCAATCTTGATGGGATTAGTACTCATTGTTTCCCAAAAGACCGGAAATGGGAGCGCTTTGTGCGAGGCACCTGGGAAAATTGGCTACATGCTTGATCTGAAAAAAAGACACAGTTCCCTCTGTCAGAACGCCCAAAGCAACACCGTCTCCATCTGTGTCCGCGTCACCAAAGGAGCCAGCCGTGTTCGTCTCCCCTGACAGAAGGCGAAGTGCCGCATCCACCGAGGACCAAGCAGAGCCGAGAAAAAGACCAAGAAAATCGGCGATTCACAAGTTGACTGTTGCCAGGGTAAGAAATAATGAGGTGTCAGAATTATATTCTTCATCCAAAGGTGAAGTAACATTGCGCTCAGGCGACAATTCCATATTTCAATGCAAAATCGCTCGCTGCTAAACTTGGTCTACACAGGCTGTGCACTGAAACCGTGCAAAGCTCGCGCAGCCTGCTGGCGCTTCCGCAGGTGACGTCACGAATCTGGCTCCAGACTCCCTTGGGATTTTTCCAGACGCGTTTTATTTTTATTTTTTTCTGCTGTAGACAGATGGCCTTGTGCAAAATTACCCTTCTGGATGAGTGTGTAAAGGGACATACTTTCTTTCATATAAAAAAAAAAAAGAAATTGGTCCAGGATATGCACTTTAAAGCTAGATGGCCTTTCAATTTCATAAAATCGGTGAAATTTAGTTCTGTCTGAAATTTGGTCATTGTGATATATGTTTATTTCTGTAATATCTCACAAAATATCAGGCCATTCTGTGGCTGGGAAGTTATTTCATTTAATTTGAGGCGATTAAAGCAAATAATGTGCATGAAATCGCTCGCTTCGCGCAGTCAAGCAGACAGAGGAAGTCCGTGTGTGTGCGCATGCGCAGGTTTACCTTTGAGCGTGCACTGACGGTTCCATCATTCTGTCGCTAAACGAGCAGCTGATCACACCGAGGTGCTCGCTGACCGCCGATATTTATTAGTTGGGTCCTGCGTTTCCTTTCCATCGTATATAACATGACGTCTTTTCTTCTCACTTTCCGTTACTGTAGTCGGTCTTTCACGGTTCATTCGCACACTCACGCCCTTCATTTTTCTCTCGGTTTCAGATTTGTATCCCACAATGCCTTGCGCAAACAGGGAAAGCCCACCATGTCATGCATGATGTAGTATCTTGAATTGGGTCATGGTGAAGCAGGAAAAAATAGCGGAGAATTTCGGGCCACGTGGAGAGAAATTCATTAATTGTTCTGATAAAAAAAATAAAATTGGAAGTCTGTGAATCAAATTCAGTAGCTTTCGGTCCACTAAACAAAAATAACTTTTTACGGCCCATGTTTGAAAAATCTGAAAGGCCGTCTAGCTTTAACGGTCTCTGATGCAGCGCCCCATTCATTGGCCAAAACAAGCGGTTTACTTTGACATGAATGATTTCCTGTAGAACTGCGCTGTATAAACTAGGGATGGCGAAAACTAAAAAAAATCTTGACCGACCACCGAGCCTCATTAGCCGGTTAAAGTCGGTTAACCTATGAGTTTAATTACAGGGATGCAAACGGCGCGACTTTTGGCAGATGCCGCCTTTTTCACGGCTGAATCGTGCAGATCCGATTTTTTTTTTTTTTTTTTTTTTTTTTTAGGGGGGTGTTGGAGTGTCTGAATAATTTCATCAGAGTAAATTCTGTATTAAAATTACTAAATAAGCAAATGCCGTTACAGTCCATGAAACATAGGAAGTATATAAGTATGAGAAGAAAACAGTAAATCAGAAAGCTGCGCACATTTTCGCGGAAGCTGCGCAAATGTGCGCAGCTTTCTGATTTACTGTTTTCTTCTCATACTTCCTATGTTTCATGGACTGTAACAGCATTTGCTCATTTAGTAATTTTAATACAGGATTTACTCTGAAATTATTCAGACACTCCAACGCCCCCCCCCAAAAAAAAAAAATCGGATCTGCATGATTCAGCCGTGAAAAAGTCGGCATCTGCGCCTTTAGTTTGTGTGGAGAGATATGATCTGCAATAACATGCATTGTTGGCTACAGACCGAAACATACTTTCAGAATGCACTGGCCAAGGCAGGACTAAACTCCATGTGCCTTCTAATAATAATTAAAAAAAACCACAGAATAGTAATTTGTAAGCTAAAAAGCCTGTGTCTACACTTTTCTTTCGCCGAGTGGCAGCTGTCTTCAACTGGGGCGGGAGGGCGGGACATGACTGAATGGGTGTTTCTGATTTGTCAGCTGTCATCCTTACACCGCATGGCATGCCCCAAGCGTTTACAACACAGAATTCCAGGTTCTCCGCTCCAAAATCGGCAGCTTCAAAATGATTTTTTTAACCGACAACCAAAAAAAATTTAACCGGTTAGCGTTGATTCGGTCAAACGGTCATCGGTTAACATCCCTAGTATAAACGCACTTGAAAGATGGTTCTAGAGACTTAGTTTTGCTGTGATGGCTGAGGACTGCAATTGACATGATAACTTTAGGACTGCAGGTGTCGTGAACAGTTTTGTACTCAAGTTTCTATCAATGAACGGTTGATAACGTGAACATTAACAGACTTCATGCTAAAACTAATGTTTCCTGGTTTCACAGTTCTACTTTGTGACTCTACAGGACAGTTATAGAAGCGAGTTATTTATAATCACGCTATCTGTTATCACCCAAACGAGGATGGGTTCCCTTTTGAGTCTGGGTACTTTGAAGGTTTCTTTCTCATGTCGTCTGAGGGAGTTTTTCCTTGCCACCGTCGCCACAGGCTTGCTCATTAGGGATAAATAAATTTATTAGGGATAAATTAGCTCATGTTTAAAGTCTTTATTTTTCTGTAAAGCTGCTTTGCGACAATGTCTGTTGTTAAAAGCGCTATACAAATAAACTGACTTGACTATAGCCGTTTTGCGGTTACAGTGTTCTAACTCAATACTTTGTCAATTTTTGTCCTTAGTAAATATTTGGACCCAAAGAGATGGGGATATGGGGCCCAGGTTTAAAAAAAAAAAAAAAAAGTCCTGGAATTTTTATCCCCCGCTGGTCGAAAGGCCCGAAGGGGGATTATGTCATGGCGATTTCCGTCCCGGGAAGGTGCTCATCTTCTGAAATCAACTCCTCTTGCAATTTTTGGAGGAATTTCACAAAACTTGGCAGGATTCTTTGTTCTATGTCGGTAATACGCATATTGTAATTTCGTTAAATTGGGTCACATTTTTACCAGAGTTACAGCCCTTGATTAACAAAATCATACTTTGAGAATTTCATGAAGGTGCGTTTTCCTTCTGAAATCAACTCCTCTTGCAATTGTTGGAGGAATTTCGTGAAACTTGGCAGGATTCTTTGTTGTACAACCCCGATTCCAAAAAAGTTGGGACAAAGTACAAATTGTAAATAAAAACGGAATGCAATGATGTGGAGGTTTCAAAATTCCATATTTTATTCAGAATAGAACATAGATGACATATCAAATGTTTAAACTGAGAAAATGGATCATTTAAAGAGAAAAATTAGGTGATTTTAAATTTCATGACAACAACACATCTCAAAAAAGTTGGGACAAGGCCATGTTTCCCACTGTGAGACATCCCCTTTTCTCTTTACAACAGTCTGTAAACGTCTGGGGACTGAGGAGACAAGTTGCTCAAGTTTAGGGATAGGAATGTTAACCCATTCTTGTCTAATGTAGGATTCTAGTTGCTCAACTGTCTTAGGTCTTTTTTGTCGTATCTTCCGTTTTATGATGCGCCAAATGTTTCTATGGGTGAAAGATCTGGACTGCAGGCTGGCCAGTTCAGTACCCGGACCCTTCTTCTACGCAGTCATGATGCTGTAATTGATGCAGTATGTGGTTTGTCATTGTCATGTTGGAAAATGCAAGGTCTTCCCTGAAAGAGACGTCGTCTGGATGGGAGCATATGTTGCTCTAGAACCTGGATATACCTTTCAGCATTGATGGTGTCTTTCCAGATGTGTAAGCTGCCCATGCCACACGCACTAATGCAACCCCATACCATCAGAGATGCAGGCTTCTGAACTGAGCGCTGATAACAACTTGGGTCGTCCTTCTCCTCTTTAGTCCGAATGACACGGTGTCCCTGATTTCCATAAAGAACTTCAAATTTTGATTCGTCTGACCACAGAACAGTTTTCCACTTTGCCACAGTCCATTTTAAATGAGCCTCGGCCCAGAGAAGACGTCTGCGCTTCTGGATCATGTTTAGATACGGCTTCTTCTTTGAACTATAGAGTTTTAGCTGGCAACGGTGGATGGCACGGTGAATTGTGTTCACAGATAATGTTCTCTGGAAATATTCCTGAGCCCATTTTGTGATTTCCAATACAGAAGCATGCCTGTATGTGATGCAATGCCGTCTTAGGGCCCGAAGATCACGGGCACCCAGTATGGTTTTCCGGCCTTGACCCTTACGCACAGAGATTCTTCCAGATTCTCTGAATCTTTTGATGATATTATGCACTGTAGATGACGATATGTTCAAACTCTTTGCAATTTTACACTGTCGAACTCCTTTCTGATATTGCTCCACTATTTGTCGGTGCAGAATTAGGGGGATTGGTGATCGTCTTCCCATCTTTACTTCTGAGAGCCGCTGCCACTCCAAGATGCTCTTTTTATACCCAGTCATGTTAATGACCTATTGCCAATTGACCTAATGAGTTGCAATTTGGTCCTCCAGCTGTTCCTTTTTTGCACCTTTAACTTTTCCAGCCTCTTATTGCCCCTGTCCCAACTTTTCTGAGATGTGTTGCTGTCATGAAATTTCAAATGAGCCAATATTTGGCATGAAATTTCAAAATGTCTCACTTTCGACATTTGATATGTTGTCTATGTTCTATTGTGAATACAATATCAGTTTTTGAGATTTGTAAATTATTGCATTCCATTTTTATTTACAATTTGTACTTTGTCCCAACTTTTTTGGAATCGGGGTTGTATATCGGTAATACGCATATTGTAATTTTGTTCAATTTGGCCACGTTATGGCAGAGTTGCCAGCGGGGGAGATTGTGCTCTCGGAGCACTCTTGTTCTTTAAGATTAGTATAGCACGTTTTAGCAGAACGATTTTATAAAGCGCGAGAACCCTGTAATAGTATAATACTTGGGATTTGCGGAGTCTTCTCATTGTTAAATAAAAGACTATAGTAAACAACAATTTCCCTGTCGTCGCCTTGCGTAGCACATCATGTCTGAGCCGGAGGAGATCACCACCATGTCGGGCCAGAAGCTGCAGTTGAAGATGTCCGTGGACTACATTTCCTTCTCAGCTCACACCGACTACCAGCAGACCAGCGAGTTCATCCGAGCCCTCAAACCACCCCACGTGGTGAGCTAGCTGGCTCATTGTAAACTCCTCTTCACCCACCTTTACCTTGTGGATTATTTCATACAGCGAGCTGCGTTCCTGATTTTGTCCTGTGTTCAGATCCTGGTGCACGGAGAGCAGAACGAGATGGCCCGACTCAAGGCAGCTCTCATTTTAGAGTATGAAGAAAACAACGATGAGCGCATTAAGGTCCATAATCCCCGTAACACTGAGGCAGTCACACTCAACTTCAGAGGAGAGAAACTGGCCAAGGTGAGAACATCTGCTCTCTTCTTTAATTAGTTAGTTTAGCTAACTTTAGTCTATGCACACTCACTGGATATGAGCAATCGCGCGCTCTGATCGGCTGCTCTACTACTAGGATATCAGCTCATATACCGTGAGTAGAGAAAAACAAACAAAATGGCGGCGCGTGTTGCTGAACCAACCGAGGACGAAATAAAAACTCGTAAACAAAACCCCAAAAAATATTTTAAAAAAGCAACAAAATGTGGAATGAAAGTATTTTGATGGTAAGAGCATATTTTTATTTTATTTTTTTAATTTTTTTTCCCCCCAAGAATCATTATAGCATTTTTCACAAATTGCGACTGTCATTCCACTGGTTTGTTTCCATTCTTCATCTTCAAGCATTAAAATTTGTTGATTTTTTTTTATTTTATTTTAATTTTTTTTAAAGACTAGTTCAGAAGTTCAAAGAAGTTTGAAAATTACAGAACTGAAATATCCAAGGAAGACTGAAATAAATATCTAAAGCTATTCTATACCTCGGCACGACAGTAAGACGGCACTTTCTACAAAAAAACAACACTGAAGTCAATTCGTGCAGCCATCGATAGGTTTTTAAGAAGTCCGCCTAAGCAGAAACGATTTTATCAGATGTTTTTTGTATGAAGTTTTTTTTTTTTTAAATTTAATTTGCTAAAAATAAAAATGCTCTATTTCTCCAAATCCAGTGAATGCGGATAGAATAAAACAGTTATTCCACTCTATTGCGCCTCGTCAGCTATCAGCTTATATACACGACTCGATTTCGTGGAATAACTGTTATTTTTTTCGTGGTCCGGTTTCCATCAAATCCTGCGCTCTGATTGGCTGGCGAGCGGGTCCGTATCCTACGATACAGACCCCGGTTATGGACCTCTGGCGACTCGCTCGTTCACAACAACAACAAACATAGTAGCATTTTTTTTGTCAACATTTTTTTTAATATAAGATTTATTTATAAGATTATCAAAAATCGTATAAATTTTTGCCAGCATTTCTCAGGAGAATAGCATTAATTTTACAGCATGGATGGCGATAACGACAGTGTTCACAGCGAAAGCGAGTTTTACTATCCTGAGGAAGAAGAAATAAAAGAAAACATTTCAGGAGAAAGCTAAAAACCTGTAACTTGCTAACGCCGAGCAAAAACATGGCTGAATCCTGAATGACTCAATTTTGTATAAATAGGGGACTACATAGGCGGCAAAATATAGTTTTTTTTCCTTGCCATGGAAGTGCACTTGTATACCGAGGAGGAAGCCGTTTGCATTACAACCGTGAATGAGGATTCAAAATGGCGGCTCGGCTCGGTTTTCCCTTTCGGGGGCTCTCGTTTTCTGTTAGAATTTGGTAAAGCAAAAATAAATATATTATTTACCAGCTTAAGGTCGGTCCGTATGGTGAAATACCGTGACCTCGGCCCAGAGGGCCTCGCTCAGTACTTTCAAGACCTCGGTCACGGTATTTCACGATACGGACCTCCCAGCTGGTAAATAACATCATTTTATTTTTGTTTCTCATTTTCACTGTCTGTATTTATGCTGACATTTGCGTATGCGTGTGTGGTGTGATCCTGCAGGTGATGGGTTCTCTTGCTGATAAGAAGTGTGCGCAGGGTCAGAGGGTCTCTGGGATCTTGGTGAAACGCAACTTTAGTTATCACATCCTCACCCCGTCAGACCTCTCCAGTGAGTCGGTGCACTTTCCCAGCATAATCAGGATGCGTTGACGCAGGAGGTGTTCATCATTTCTCTTTTGCCTTTCAGATTATACAGATTTGTCTGTGAGCACAGTGAAGCAAACTCAAGCCATTCCTTTCACCGGACCCTTCTCCTTACTGCACAGCCAGCTCCGTCACCTCGCAGGTGTGTCGTCTGAACCGATGTATGAGAATAGTCTCCTGATATCAGGGCTTTGAACCGGTTCAAGGAACGAAAACGAAAACCGGGAACTTTTTCTATTTCACATGGAACAGAAACGAAACCAGAAACTTTATTATTTTTTATGTTCCGGAACAGAAACGCTTATTAAAAATAATGGTAACCGGTTAATACCGGTTTTTATTTCGTTCCTCAAAGTTTCTGTAGCCTACAAATAAAAAAGTCATTCTTCTCCTGCGCAAGTTTCTATGACCCGCTGGGGTTCACTTCCTGTGTAACGTTCGCTGACTGAATGGAGAGAGCGGGAAGGTGGACTACTAGTGAGTAATTGCATTACTGAGTGTCTGAGCAAAGAAGAGCCTGAACGATGTAACCTCCCTATTGGCTGTTTATTGGCTGTTTGTAAAAATGTATCAGTTGTTGCCCTTCCCACGGGAATCATCGCGGGCTCGAGAGCCGAGACCTGACGAGTTAGTTCGTTGGTAGCAGAACAAAATGTCTGGACACAAATTGGGTTTTCAGAAAAGGAAAGAAAATAAACAGAGGGTCGAAAATACAAAAAAGGAGGCAGAAAATGCAAAACGAGTTTTAAGGTAGGAGAAATGGTTACTTTTCTGAGGCAGCCCGCCGTGGCTGCCTGCAGGCTTATTTATTATAGCCCATTTAGTTAAAATAGTTTATATAAAATGTTTATAGTTATAGTTATGTGATGGTTGTCCTGATTTAGACTGGGTTTTTTTTGGGGGGGGGTTGCGCGATGTTGCACCCGGGTCCAGATTAGGGCAGAACCGGCCCTGGCTACATTTCAGGTGTAGTGTGTTTTATGAATGTATGTACTTGCATAGATGTGTACTTGGTCTTCCAATATGGCGCCTAACAAAATCTCGCGGCGCGGTGACGTCATGCGGTAGCCCTCTATAGGGCCTGACTAGCCTTTGGTAACACACTAAACGAATTCTCTTTCATTTTTGGCACTTTTTCTGTTTGTGCAGATGGGAAGACATACTGAGAATCCAAATCACCAACATTTGAAATAATAATTGTTTTGAATTATTTCTTGTCTTATTTAATGAAGGTTGTAATAGAATTAGCCTACATTTGGCTTAAGCTGGATGAGACAGAGACATAATTTTATAGCCATTTGTTAAACAGCTGACAGGGAACGTAATTAACCGTTCCGGGAGCGAAATTTTTTTGTTCTAACCGGTTCGGGAACGTCTATTTAATGGTGGAACCCAAAACCGGAAACGTTAAAATTCCGTTTCTGTTCGGAACGAACCAATAGGAAAAAAATTCCGGTTCAAAGCCCTGCCTGATATTCCATGTAATGGATGGTTTCCTTATTATTTTGCTGTTAGGGTTATTAAAGAAATAACTCTAGTCATTTTTCGGCTGCGTCTTTAAGCTTTTATTTACAGAATTAAATTTCAGGTAAATGTTCTCCTTTTCATATGTGGTACATGAAGTAAAGACTGGAAAAAAGTCTTTTCAGAAAGGCACTAGACCTGGATTAATGTGAGTGGTGCTGGTTTTAAGGAAACCATCCATATTTGTGTGTTTTAGGGCATGTAGAAGAAGTGGAAACGGCAGAGAAAAACACACTAAGGGTCTTCAAGAGCATCACATTGATCCATGATGGCAATATGGTCGTCCTGGAGGTGAGCGCGATCACGCACAGAGTAATACACGGGGTTCAGTGAGACTTCTGAAAGTCTTGTTTTCCCAAGTTTGTAACGTGTGTAAAACTGGACAGTGTTATTTTTTTTTTTTTTTTGTATTGTGTTTTTCTGTTTATCTTTGGTATAAAAAGAAAGCATTTCATAGTTTCAGAAGTTTACAGCTAGTTCGTTTTCCCTTTGTTCTGCACTCTTCGACATAAGTTGTATTGATGAAGCCGACCAGTGTTACTAAACCTCGAGTCCCCAGTATTTAAGTCCGAGTCATTAAAAAAAATGTCGAGTCGAGTCCGAGAACAAGACTCCAACACCATTTGACGGTGGCTGTTTTAGCGCCATTAACATTAGTTTGTTCCTGAACGTGACTTATGAACAAGTGAATGTGCGTTCTGTCTGTACGGGAGTGTGAAGTATTCTGTCGGAGATGAATAGATGAATACTTCAGGACGGTGAAACAATCCTGAGATCGAGATTAGGGCTGGGTATCACCAGATACCTCACGATACGATACTATGGCGATATTTTGCCCACGATAACGATATTATCACGGTACAGCGATTCTGCGATAATCGATATATTGCAAGAAATTTCAACCACATCACAATGTCTGTGTCACTGAAGAAAATCAGAATTTATTGACCACTGTAAAATTACATTTCACATACATAACTACACACTCTTGCCAGACATATATTTGTCTCTATTCCACTGCTGGCAAAACCAAGAGTTGCTTCACTACAACATACAGAAAATGCCCATTTCTGTGCTAGTATTATCAACTTTTCTGTAAGCATGGACACATCAGTGCTGCTTAACAAGCAGAATCAAATTGTTTTATGAAAACTTAAAACTTGCACTGCAGACTGCACATACATTTCAGTGCTAACACTAATATCAATTTGTTCTTTGTAAACTTGAGAACATATACCTGAGAACATTTAACTTGTGCTTATTTTGCAGGAACAACACACTGTCTGAAACACATTGAAAAGTGCAGTGGGCATCTTAATTGGAGCATCTTAATTTAATTGGAGCGAAACAGGTTTTGCAAAGTGCATTCTCTTTGTCCGGCTCACTGTTTTTTTTTTTTTTTTTTCTCCTTTCCTTTGGAATCCAAAGTGCCTCCAAACATCTGCCTTAAAGTTCGGCGGCGTCTCTAGGTTTATGTTAACAGCCATGCTTGCCTGTTTTTTTTTTTCCCTCACTGCAACCGCCGGGGAAAAAAGAGAAGACGAAGAGTGCCTTGCAGTGAGGTAGCGGCACAGCGACACCTCGCGGAGCGGAGGTGCGGAAGTCGTACTGGATTTACAACCCGTCTGAAACATGATTTTATTATTTGAAAAAATATCGATATTCAAATTGAGTATCGATATTGAATCGGAAGACAAAGTATCGCGATATATCGCCGTATCGATATTTTTGCACACCCCTAATCGAGATGCTGACCTCTTCTGCTCCTCGGACCTGCCTGATCCATCCTGATGCCCTACATCTGGTCGGAGTCTCATCGCATCGCTCCTCTAAAGGACGGCCCCATATGGACAGTTGAAAGTCACACCTGGAAGACGCTCTGGACTCTTACAGTAATGCTTTTATGGCTGAGGACTACAGCTGACTTGCTAACTTTAGGACTGCAGTTGTCATGAACAGTTTTGCACTCAAGTTTCCATCAATGAAGAGTTTATAACTTCAACGAAACTGACTTCATGTTAAAACTGTTAATATTATAGTCAGGCTGTCTGTTGTTACCCAAATGAGGATGGGTTCCCTTTTGAGTCTGGCTCCTCTCGAGGTTTCTCCCTCATGTCGTCTGAGGGAGTTTTTCCTTGTCACCGTCGCCACAGGCTTGCTCATTGGGGATAGATTAGGGATAAAATTAGCTCATGTTTTAAGTCATTCAAATTCTGTAAAGCTGCTTTGCGACAATGTTTATTGCTAAAAGCGCTATAGAAATAAACTTGACTTGAAACGGGCAATAGGTCGAGCGAGGCACAAACAGACTATCGTAGACTCGGCAGAATCAAAGACAGGAAATCAGGAAACCAAACAAGGCTCGGTTAGATGTCAGCAACGCGATTCAATACTTCGCAAAGTAAGTGTTTTTTCAGTTTTTATATCAGCATGCTGACTGCGCCTTAATCCTGTGCAGGTGTGAGTCGTTTACAGCGCAAGAGTCCGCTTGGCACATGCGTGCTGTCCAGAGCGTGCAGGTGTGACACTCTTGCACGAAATTAGTACAAAAATTAATGTAGATATAAATATCTTGTGCCAAATTATAATGGCTTGTTACAAAAAATAAAGAAATCCGAGTCCTCATCTCCAATTTACGAGTCCAAGTGCAGTTAATGGACGAGTCCGAGTCATCAGCGCTCAAGTCCAAATCAAGTCACGAGTCCTTAAAGTTAGGGCACGAGTCAGACTCGAGTACTGAGGCTGACTGTGATGTTAGCAGTTTCTGTGCTTGAATTTGTCTTTAGAAAAACACTACAAATCCTGAATACTGCATTAGTAATGCATTTGATAGTGGAATAAATATTTATTTCTATCTGTTCCAGTGGATTGCCAACCCCCTGAATGATATGTATGCTGATGCAGTCACAACTGTGGTTCTGGAGGTCCAGTCAAATCCTAAAGCCCAGAAACGTAAGAACATATGTTTCTTCTCTCGATGGTTGAAGGCATTTTTACAATACATTATAAAATCACAATATTTAGGTTGAGCACACACATAACCAGAGCAGTGGGCAGCTATGCTCCAGCAGCTTGGGGGTTAAGTACCTTGCTCAAGGGCATTTCAGCCCAAGGCTGCCCCATGTTAACCTAACCGCATGTCTTTGGACTGTGGGGGAAACAGGACACGGGCAGAACGTGCAAACTCCACACAGAAAGGCCCCCGTCGGCTACTGGGCTCGAACCCAGAACCTTCTTGCTGTGAGGCGACAGTGCTAACCACTACACCACCGTGCTGCCCTGTAATATCTAATCTTGACATAAAATCATCCTAACACAGTTCAGATCCTGTTTGCTGTTCATTTCATGAGTCTCGTTTGTTGTTTGGATAATTCTTTTTTCAGAGACGGACAGTATGTCATCTTAGTTCAGAAAGCTGTATCCTCCACTGCTCCTCATTCATTCATGGTGTCCCTCAGGGATCGGTACTAGGCCCTGTTCATAATCAAACTGCGCAATATAACCTGTCATTACAGCCTTAATTTTCTGTAATGCTGACGAGACGGATTTATATTTGGGTCAGTCCATGAAATGATGTTACCGTATTTTCTGGACTATAGAGCGCACCTGTATATAAGCCACATCCGCTCTATTTAAAAAAAAAAAAAAGATATACAAGCCGCACCGGGCTATAAGCCGCAGATATCTATGTTGAAAAATTAGATATTTACTGCATGTACAGAACGATTTTGTACTGTAAATGTACATGTATGTACCTGAACAGATTCTTTCCAAACAGTGCCTTTTAACACGGCAGCAACTTTGCTGATTAAAACGGAACAGAACCAAGAGAAAATAACCGGTATTTATTTACCTTCATTTCTCCTGTGTTTGAAACCACAAGTCACTTTAATCATCTTCGCTGAAACCCATGAAGTCGTCTTCTTCATTTGTCATGCGTGTTCTATCTGCTAAAGATCTGCTAATTCTTCTTTGCATTGATTTTTCGTCTATCTTATTTTTGATTCTACTTCCGGTTAGAGCGCCCCTAGTGGTGGAAGAAAAATCCACAGAATAGCCGCACCTTTGTATAAGCCGCATGGTTCAAAACCTAGGAAAAAAGTAGCGGCTTATAGTCCAGAAAATACGGTACTTTTCATTGGTCCGGGTTTACATAATCATTTCATCTTTAATTTCCATGATTTAAAGAAATATTTAGCAGATTATCCATAAATATTGTTTGAAGAAATAAAAAAAATGAAGTTTTCTTTTGAAATAAAGAAATGTGAAACATTTTCTTCCCCTGTGACTGGACACGGATGACACGTTTTTTGTGACATGGAATATTTGCTGACTTTGAGCTTGAATAAACCTTCATTACTTTCTGAGAATTTCAATAAAATTAGTTTCATGGTACTTGCAATTTAGTTTTACACTCACATAATAAAGTTAAGAAGGTTCTATAAACTATTTAGCTTCGAATTCATCCACTAAAAATAGGTTGTGAACGTAACATTGTGATGTCCTACCGTGTTACGTTAGAAACCAGGCTTATAAAAAATGATAAAACGAGTTGAAATCATGATTGATGTTTTTAATATAAAGAAGAATATACTATAAAACGATGTAGGTAGAAAGAAATTTAAACAAACGGCAATAAAAGAAATTATCGATGTTTTTTGTCACATCCTAACTTGGCGTCCACTCGCTTCCTGGTTCGTTCACAACCTGCGAGACCTATTTACTCAATCTAGGTCAGCTGAACTGACGCGAGATAACTTCTCGCGGGATCTCACACACCACAACACGTGCTCGAGAGAAGTGCAGATATAAGTGTGACCAAGTAAAGTAATGAATTCAATAATCTCATTTACTCCATATAGGATGAAACTGTTTCCTGTTAATGACTGTTATTGTTCAAATCTTAGAGATTTTATGAAGTTTGTGAAATACTGGTATTTCATATTTTCAGTGTTTATGATGTTGAATTAATATTTCTAATGAATTCTTATTCAGTGTTAATGTTTAAAGTAAGCAAATAAAAGCAAAAAATTGATTTTATCAATATTTTTCCTTTATTTTTAAAAGCTTGTTCGTGTCCTTGTTACATTAGCAACCGGGTAAATATTTATGGATTTTATCATACATTGTAGAGCAGGAGTTATCTTAACAACTATGTTATATTTTCTTATATGGTCAATGCTTCATGGAAATAAAAGTTGTTTTCAGTTGTAAATTGTTTTAAGTGACTCCCTCGATGTCACATTTTGGTAACCCCATTTCATGGACTGACCCATTTACAGCCATGTCACTAGACGTGACGATTGTTTTTTCACGATTCGATTTGAATCACGCTTCACATTTTTTTTGTCCTCTATTTTATACAGTGCCTTGCAAAAGTATTCATCCCCCCTTGGTGTTTGTCCCGTTTTGTCACATTACAAGCTGGAATTAAAATGGATTTTTGGAGGGTTGGCGCCGTTTGATTTACACAACATGCCTACCATTTTAAAGGTGCACATTGTTGTTTTATTGCAACACAAACAATAATAATAAGATGAAAAAACAGAAATCTGGAGTGTGCACAGGTATTCGCCCCCTTTCATATGAAACCCCTAAATAAGAGTTGGTCCAACCAATTCACTTCATAAGTCACATAATTAGTTGATTAAGATCCACCTGTGTGCAATCAAAGTGTCACACGATGTCTGTATAAATCAACCTGTTCTGGAAGGACCCTGACTCTGCAGCACGACTAAGCAAGCAACATGAAAACCAAGGAGCCTCCAAACAGGTCAGAGACAAAGTTGTGGAGAAGTATAGATCAGGGTTGGGTTATAAAAAAAAATCCCAAACTTTGAATATCCCAGGGAGCACCATTTAAATCCATTATAGCAAAATGGAAAGAATATGGCACCACTACAAACCTGACAAGAGAAGGCCACCCACCAAAACTCACACACCGGGCAAGGAGGGCATTAATCAGGAGATGCAACAAAGACACCAAAGATAACACTGAAGGAGCTGCAAAGATCCACAGCGGAGATGGGAGTATCTGTTCATAGGACCACTTTAAGCCGTACACTCCACAGAAGTGGAAGAGTGGCCAGAAAAAAGCCATTGCTTTTTAAAAAAAAAAATTGGAGTTTGCCCAACAGCATGTGGCAGACTCCCCAAACACATGGAAGAAGATTCTCTGGTCAAATAAGACTAAAATTGATCTTTTTGGTCATCATGGGAAATGCCATGTGTGGCACAAACCCAACACCCTGAGAACACCATTCCTACAGTGAAGCATGGTGGTGGCAGCATCATGCTGTGGGGATATTTTTCATCTGCAGGGACAGGAAAGCTGGTCAGGACTGAAGGAAAGATGGATGGCACTAAATACAGGGCAATTCTGGAGGAAAACCTGTTTGAGTCAGCCAGAGGTTTGAGACTGGGACGAAGGTTCATGTTCCAGCAGGACAATGACCCTAAACATACTGTTAAAGCTACACTGGAATGGTTTAAAGGGAAACATTTAAATGTCTTGGAATGGCCTAATCAAAGCCCAGACCTCAATCCAATTGAGAATCTGTGGCATAACTTGAAGATTGCTGTACACCAACGCAACCCATCTAACTTGAAGGAGTTGGAGCAGTTTTGCGTTGAGGAATGGGCAAAAATCCCAGTGGCTAGATGTGCTAAGCTAATAGAGACATACCCCAAGATACTTGCAGCTGGAATTGCAGCAAAAGGTGGCTCTACAAAGTATTGACTTTGGGGTGTGTGCATGTGAATACTTCTGCACACTCCAGATTTCTGTTTTTTTTCCATTGTGACACGATAATTAAACAATGTGCACCTTTAAAGTGGTATGCATGTTGTGTAAATCAAATGATGCTAACCCTCCAAAAATCCATTTTAATTTCAGCTTGTAATGCGACAAAACGGGACAAACACCAAGGGGGTGAATACTTTTTCCAAGGCACTGTAACTGATGCAAATCATTGTCAATATTCTGTTAACTGTCAGCCTAGAAATGTAGAGCAATTAAAAAAAAAGTCGTGTAGCCTTTATTCATACTCTCGTCACTCCATTGACTTTGAATGTAACTACGAATGTATCACAGTTAAGTCATTTTTGGCACGTTTTAATTTTCAAACCGCAAAACACTAAGAAACACAAAAGCAACGAAAACTTCATGACTTATCTCAGTCTTTTAAAACACGAAATTACACTCACTTGTGTTAAAGTGAATCCCACCTCTTAAGACACAACATTGATAGTCCAGAGAGTACAGAAGGCACTGAGATCGTAGGAAATGCCACCAAACTGGGCTTTTAAAAGCTGGTGGCTGCGGGAATTCCGAATCATCTGCCATGTTGTTCACAAAGTAATGTGTGATCTCGCGAGATTGCTATAGCAACCATAAACATGGCTGCACCCACGTACAGCTCTGGATGCCAAATTGAATTTTTTAGTATCAAATTTATGCTGTTTTTTGTCTCAATTTGTTCTGCATCTAGGGTTATCAGGATGAAATTCGATATCATTTGTGAATCGTGATTCAGTAAAATTTTTTTTTTTTTTTTGAGTCGCGAATTGAAATGGATCAGTAGCTCGGGGATCGATTTTAATCATCACACCACTACATGCCACCCACCCCACACTCAAATTTAGTTACTCAGGGATGAGAGTTTTCCACCGATCGGCGGATTTCCGACTTTTTCAGACCAAAATGATCGTTTTTGAGCGTGTGCGCGCGAGGGAGACTGTGTGCAGTGTTGCCAGATACTGTTAACGTTTTCCATCCCAAAATATGTTCCAAACCCGCCAAAATGCACTTAAAACCGCCCAATGTGGCAACACTGCCTGTGTGCTTGTTCATGTAGCGCATGCCAGACAAAGAGCATCCTGATTGGGTTACTCAGCAAAATAAGCCAATCGGCTTTCAGTGTGGGTGGGCTTTTATCTCTTTTCTCGAGGGCCGAAGTTTTCAGCTGAGTCAGCGCAGCCTACAGGATCGGCATGGCAGAGAGAGAGCGCGCGCCCCAAAAAACCAAAGTACAAAACCCACTTCAGCTCAGATTACACAAAAGAATCTCCCTGTCTAATAATAATCTCCCTGTCTAATAATAATCTCCCTGTCTAATAATAATCTCCCTGTCTAATCATCTCCCTGTCTACTAATAATAATCTCCCTGTCTAATCATCTCCCTGTCTACTAATAATAATCTCCCTGTCTAATCATCTCCCTGTCTAATAATAATCTCCCTGTCTAATAATCTCCCTGTCTAATAATCTCCCTGTCTAATAATAATCTCCCTGTCTAATAATCTCCCTGTCTAATAATAATCTCCCTGTCTAATAATCTCCCTGTCTACTAATAATAATCTCCCTGTCTACTAATAATAATCTCCATCTAATAATCTCCCTGCCTAATAATCTCCCTGTCTAATAATAATATCCCTGTCTAATAATCTCCCTGTCTAATAATAATATCCCTGTCTAATAATCTCCCTGTCTACTAATAATAATCTCCCTGTCTACTAATAATAATCTCCCTGTCTACTAATAATAATCTCCCTGTCTAATCATCTCCCTGTCTAATCATCTCCCTGTCTAATAATAATAATCTCCCTGTCTAATAATAATATCCCTGTCTACTACTAATAATCTCCCTGTCTAATAATCTCCCTGTCTAATAATCTCCCTGTCTACTAATAATAATCTCCCTGTCTAATAATCTCCCTGCCTAATAATCTCCCTGTCTAATAATAATATCCCTGTCTAATAATCTCCCTGTCTACTAATAATAATCTCCCTGTCTAATAATCTCCCTGTCTAATAATAATAATCTCCCTGTCTAATAATATCCCTGTCTAATAATCTCCCTGTCTACTAATAATAATCTCCCTGTCTAATAATCTCCCTGTCTACTAATAATAATCTCCCTGTCTAATAATCTCCCTGTCTACTAATAATAATCTCCCTGTCTAATAATCTCCCTGTCTAATAATAATCTCCCTGTCTAATAATAATATCCCTGTCTACTAATAATAATCTCCCTGTCTAATAATCTCCCTGTCTAATAATAATAATATCCCTGTCTAATAATCTCCCTGTCTAATAATCTCCCTGTCTACTAATAATAATCTCCCTGTCTAATAATCTCCCTGTCTACTAATAATAATCTCCCTGTCTAATAATCTCCCTGTCTAATAATCTCCCTGTCTAATAATCTCCCTGTCTAATAATATCCCTGTCTAATAATCTCCCTGTCTAATAATCTCCCTGTCTACTAATAATAATCTCCCTGTCTAATAATCTCCCTGTCTACTAATAATAATCTCCCTGTCTAATCATCTCCCTGTCTACTAATAATAATCTCCCTGTCTAATAATAATAATCTCCCTGTCTACTAATAATCTCCCTGTCTAATAATAAAGAAAATAAATAAATAGCCAAAAATCATTAGCCCCTGGAACCCCTGGGCCATGGGCCCCGCCCTGTTTTTTTTCAGACTTTTTAAATATTTTTCATTCTCATCCCTGGTTACTGTATAAGCAACTGGATGGATGCAATCTCGATTCTGATAAAACGGAAATCCTTAAAATTGATCCATAACCTCTTGTGAGCTGCTGATCTGATTGAAGTATCAGTGGAATACTGTTTAACCGCTCGCTCTTTCTCTTAAACTGTTCAGAAGCTAGCTGTAATTTCTGACCCACTTCATGTGTTAATAACTTACTGCATATTTGACCTCCGTAACACGCATATGCTCATCTTCATTTCTGTTTGAAGGATGCACAAACAGTTCGTGTGCTCATAATTTCTTGCCTTAATTACATCAGTGCCAAGCAAATTAGTCTTTCATGCAAACCCTTGTCGGATTACAATGTGTGTGAAATTCATTGACTAGAGCACTTTCACAAATTCTTCTGTCTTTTGTCATCATCTTCTCCTCCTCCTCCTCAGTCATACAGCCCACAGAGGAAAAGGTGGATATGGAGGTCTTCCAAAACAGACTACAGATCATGTTCCAGTAAGCAGATGATCTTATATATACACTAGTGCATCTCAAAAAATTAGAATATTGTGAAACAGTTCAATATTTTCCATCAGTTATTTAAGAAAGTGAAAATGTTATATATTATAGACTCATTACACAAACTAAAATGTTTCAAGCATTTTTCTATTTTAATCAGTATGGCATACAGTACAAAAACACAAAAAAATCTCAAAATATTAGAATATTTAATTTTGAGTTTGAGTAAAACAGTATGAACACAGTGTATCTCTCGGTCTAGTTCAGTACACACAACCACAATCATGGGGAAGACTGCTGACTTGACTGTTGTCCAGAAGATGATCACTGATGCCCTCCACAAGGAGGGTAAGCCACAAAAGGTCATTGCTGAAAAGGGTGGCTGGAAAAGGTGCACAAGCAACAGGGATGGCCGCAGTCTTGAGAGGATTGTCAAGAAGAGTTGATTCAAGAACTTGGGAGAGCTTCACAAGGAGTGGACTGAGGCTGGTGTCAGTGTATCAAGACCCGTCACGAACAGACATCTTCAAGAAAGGGGATACAACTTTGGCATTCCTAATATCAAGCTACTCCTGAGCCAGAGACAAATGTCAGAAGTGTCTTATCTGGGCTAAGGAGAGAAAGAAATGGACTGTTGCTCAGTGGTCCAAAGTCCTCTTTTCAGATGAAAGTACATTTTGCATTTAATTTGGAAATCACGGATCTAGAGTCTGGAGGAAGAGTGGAGAGGCACAGAATCCAAGGTGTTTGAAGCCCTGTGTGAAGTTTCCACAGTCTGTGATGATTTGGGGTGCCATGTCATCTGCTTGTGTTGGTCCACTGTGTTTTATCAAGTCCAAAGTCAACACGGCCATCTACCAGGAGATTTTAGAGCACTTCATGCTTCCATCTGCTGACGAGCTTTTTGGAGATGCTGATTTCCTTTCCCAGCAGGACTTAGCACCTACCCACAGTGCCAAAACTACTACCAAATGGTTTGCTGACCATGATATTACTGTGTTTGATTGGCCAGCCAACTTGCCTGACCTGAACCCCATAGAGAATCTATATGGGGTATTGTCAAGAGGAAGATGAGAAACACCCGACCCAAAAATACAGATACGCTGAAGGCCACTATCAAAGCAACCTGGGCTTCAATAACACCTCAGCAGTGCCACAGACTGATCACCTCCATGCCACACCGCATTGATACAGTAATTCATGGTAAAGGAGCCCCAACCAAGTATTGAGTGTATAAATGAATATACTTTTCATTAGTTGGACATTTCTGTATTGTAAATCCTTTTTTTGATTGATCTTAGGGAATATTCTAATAATTTGAGATACTGGATTTCTGATTTTCATGAGCTATAAGCCATAATCATCAAAATTAAAAAAAAGGCTTTAAATATTTCACTTTACATGTAATGAATATAGAACATATGAAAGTTTACCTTTTTGAATTAAATTATGAAAAAAAGGAACTTTTTCAAGGTATTCTAATTTTTTGAGCTGCACTAGTGTTTTTTTTTTTTCCCCCCCAACCCCAGTCTCCTTTAATAGCTTTGTTTTAATATCTTCCCATGTGCTTTTATTTTTATTCTTTCTTTCCACTCCTCTCTTCAGTGACATGTTTGGTGAGGAATGTGTAGACTTTAAGGACAAAAGCAATCTGTCTGTAACAGTGGATGGCAAGACTGCCTACATTAACCTGGAGACGAGGGTGAGTGTCCTGCTCTGCTCTAATGCAGCGTTTCTCAACTACTGGGCCATGAAGCGCCATCTAGTGGTCTGCAATTTTTTTTTTCTTCCCCACCCAAGTTGAAGTTAATTTTTAGTCGGGTACAGAGGACTTTCACGTGATGTCATCGTAACTCCGTGTTGCCTGGGGAGCTTTGTGGTTGCTAGCGACCGGCACAAGTGTACTGATAGCGTAGACTTGGCTAAACACTATAAAATATGCTAGATCTAGGCCCTGGCTTGTTTATTACTATCCACGTTTGAGCTTACTTTGGTCATAAGGTATTTTTCTTTACTGGGAATTTCCCATAACATTCCAGCACGAAACCTGCCTCGAAATCTCTGGAGGCATCTGTACTTTTGTCTGCCTTTAGCATCTCCAATGTATTTAGAAGTCCAAATAGTTCAGGATGTCTGTGTCCCAAATCCGGTAGCTGGTTCACCGAACACTTTTCAAATGGAATAAATACATTTGTGGGGAAATTATGAACAAGGCTTTATTTTTGTCATGTTCCTCCTGCATTTAACTCGTGCCATACACAGAGAGAGAGAGCAGAATAAATAAATACGTTTGTGGGTAAATTATACGGATCTGCTGGAAGAGAAGAGCAGGGAGGATTGAGAATCGAGCGGCTGTGGTTTGTTTACACCCGGTACTGAAACATGTAGCGTCCTAGCAACCATCGCCCAAAAATGCCTCCTTACCCGGCAAAAACAATACAGGATTTTTCTTGATCCCCAGATCTTTAACCTAGCTACATATAAAAAGTTGTACTCCTCCATGTTCTTCAAGGTTTTCATTTGTGTGTCCTTAGAGAACGATGGTAGTTTGAGATGGATGGATAATTTTCCAACTCATAAGAAAAATCCTTCTTTTGTTAGTGTGTAAGGATCAAATCCAATTGAGTGGACTTCTTGGTTTTAATAACTTGCTTGTTTGCTGAACATAAATATGGCAATAAGTTCGTGTTAATGGACCACACTCCACTTTTGGATCATTAATCCCTTTTGACTGAGAATGCCTAGTCTGGCTAACGCGACTTCAAAGCTCTACGAGCTATTGGTCTGGCCAAGATATTCAGCCCAACCGTTTCCCAGAGCCCGTGGTTGACCCGCCTCCCTGAAATGCCTGTTTGCTACTGGTCGAAGCCAGAAAAGGCTGTGACGAAGCTTAAACCAATCACATCACTCTTTCCTCTGACGTATGTGACGCGACGCGACGATAGGATTCTCGCTGAGCCCCATTGATTTGGCTACTAGCGGGGCTAACTGGTAGATTAAACTCTTACCGAAGCCGGTCGGGAGCAAGGCGAAAACGTCCTTCCTTTCAATAAATACCTCCAGGGCTGCTCTTTGCTCCGTTTTCAATGAGAACTTCCCGTTGAATGCTTTCAACACAGCATGATTCTGTAAACAATCTATGGCTTCCGGTCGCAGTTCTACTACGTCACTGCCTTGAACACGCCTCTACCCAGGGCCGTTGGAGATGCTCAAAGTTGATTGGCTCCCGATTTTTCCCGGAGCTTGGAAGAGCTGGAGATAGCTTGCCTGGCCAGACTAAGCTCGCAACAGGCCCTCGTGTTGTGTCACGCTTAGGATGGGCGGGCCCAGGCTAGAGAATGCCCTGCATGCATGGGTTTATGTTCACTTCTGGTACATCCATACAGTTTTAAATACAATACCTACAATTAAAAAGTGTGTTTATTGCATTTATTTAATTTCTGGGCTCCCATCTGTAACACGGGAGTGATGTTGCATCCCATTAATCCGCTTTACCGTAGATTATTAAATTCTAGTAAAATTGATGAGGCAAAATAATCGGGGGTCTTTTTATGGGCCCGAAAGTAGAAAAGGTTGAGAACCCCTGCTCTTGCGTGTGTGAGAGATGCGCTCATAATCCTCATTTACAAAACTCCTGAGTGATCTTGGTCATTTCAAAGAGGACGCCATCTATAAATATCCTGTACCCCTGCCTATTCAGGCAGGTTTCACATCCTTTCAGAACCTGTTCATTTTCTCAAGTTCCCAAACTTCAGAGTTTCCCTCAAATCAGCGTTTTTGTCAGACTTTTATTTTGTCACCATTGTGCTTATGCTTTAGTTATATGCATAGAATGTAAAAGAGCAGAAAATTATTTTTATTCCTGACTCACCTTATAATAGAAATCGGTACACAGTACTAGTCATTTGCTGATTTTGACAAATCAGAAATTCTACAAAAAAAATTCTCATATGTCCTTTACATTTCTATTATACATGAGTTTGAATAAAGGAAAACAAGTTAATGTTTTTGTAGTCAATGTTTCACCGTTATTAATCCGAGTCCTCCATCCACTCCTGCGTGCAGATGGTGGAGTATGAAGAAGGCAGCGCGGATGACGAGTCTCTTCGAGAGATGGTGGAACACGCTGTGCAGAGGCTCTACGATGCCATGAACCCGGTGATGCGAGCGTGAGCACGAGCCAACCTCTCGAATGTATAAAAACACACATGGGAATTTATTAACGTCCACTCTCTCTCATTTTTGTATGTATGTTCAAGATAAGAAAATGTGATTTGTATAGATGGATCTCATCCATCAAGCATTCATTAAAAACCGTCTCGAAATCACATCGTGCTTTGATGTTACGTATATATAAACTGGGCTCATGTTAAGGGTAAATAAGTTTATTGTTCGAAACAACACTTCACACGGAGAGACGAGACACTCGACCATGCTTTAATTCTCCTGTCAGCACTTCAGTCCTTTAATGAACGTTAAAAGCTTTTCACTCACAGAAAAGGTCACCCAAATATTTTCCCCAAGTCAAGTAATCAGGAAATACGAACAGTGAAATCGTATCCACGTAAAAAACTAGAACGGAAAGCAGCAGTTTATTTAAACACAAAAACATTCAGTTAAATGCCATATATTTGGGTTTGCTATTTACATTCACACACACGAGATTTTTACTTAACTTTTGTTCCCTCCAAATATTTTAATTAAAAAAAAATTATACTCCGTTTTGGATACAATTTTTTTTTATGCCTCCGCCACTGTAAGGTGCAGGAGGCATTATGTTTTCGGGTTGTCCGTCTGTCCCGAAACCTTGTGAACGCAATATCTCAAAGGCTAATGAAAGGAATTTCACCATTTGTGCACTTCAGGATAAACATGAGCTGATTAGACCTTTTGATCTCAAAAATCTAAGGTCAAGGTCACTGTGAGGTCAAATGTCCATCCCTAAATTACAACTTTAATAAGGCGTGTAGTCTACTGGGCGGAGGCATCCCCATCAACGCCGTTGGCGTCGAGTTCTATCTAGTTTTTTTTTCTGATATACAGTACTGTGCAAAAGTCTTGGCACCATATATAAAATTTAATGAATAAAAATATATACACATGTAAATTTTTCTTCATACAAACTTTATATTTTATGGCTTCTACATTATCAAGTCAGTACAAAAACGTTTGAGTCCAAACGTTCATTTTCTAGTAGAAAATGAAATGTTACAGAAAAAAATGTTTGTATCTGAGCAGCATATTACATAAGAGACCAATTTTCAGATTAAAAAAAAGAAAACATGATGAAGGCTGCTGGGTTTTGGGGCAAAATTAAGAAGTGAGTGCAACTGTGGCTGGTTCTGTAAGATGCTCAGTAAAACCTACAGCTCATTTCCTTGTAGACTGGTACCAAAATTCAAAAAAGTGCTTATTTAAGGAGTTAAAGGCATTTTTGAGACAAAGTCGGCAAATAGTCTTATTTTGTCAATTTGGGTGTGCCGAGCTCTATCTGACCTCTAGAGGTCATTGAACTTTGGGCCTGTAAACGTCTCAGCTGAACCCAGTTTCTCAGCTTTCTAAGGAATGAAATGTACTAAAATGATTAATGAAGTTAGCAAATGGCCTTGTTTGTTAAATGTTTGGGTGCTGAATTCATTTTTCATTTGTAAAACGACATATGACCTCTGATAACCTCAAGGTCATTAAACTTGGCCTATAGGCCTATGCATTTAACGGCATTTTTAAACTGACTTTACTCCCCCAAAAAGAATATGAACAGACAAAAAACAAATAGAAAGGAACAAATACAACATTAAATGCCAGTCCATGTGACTTGCTTTTCACAATGAGAATGCCTAGCGATCACCTTACATAACATTGCATTACATTTAGCGGTTATTGTTTATACAAAGCTACTGAAAAAAGGACAGATTCAGCAGCATACAAAATGTGGGGGCATACAGGGTATACAGGTTAATCAGGGTTAGTATATATGAGTTTTTTTCTTTGTTGTTTGTTTTTTGTAAAGGCTTTACCCCGTTTAAAACAAAACAAAAAACAACAAAGAAAAAAACTCTCATATATACTAACCCTGATTAACCTGTATACCCTGTACGCCCCCACATTTTGTATGCTGCTGAATCTGTCCTTTTTTCAGTAGCTTTGTATAAACAATAACCGCTAAATGTAATGCAATGTTATGTAAGGTGATCGCCGAGGCATTCTCATTGTGAAAAGTAAGTCACATGTACATGGACTGGCATTTAATGTTGTATTTGTTCCTTTCTATTTGTTTTTTGTCTGTTCATATTCTTTTTGGGGGAGTAAAGTCAGTTTAAAAATGCCGTTAAATGCATAGGCCTATAGGCCAAGTTTAATGACCTTGAGGTTATCAGAGGTCATATGTCGTTTTACAAATGAAAAATGAATTCAGCACCCAAACATTTAACAAACAAGGCCATTTGCTAACTTCATTAATCATTTTAGTACATTTCATTCCTTAGAAAGCTGAGAAACTGGGTTCAGCTGAGACGTTTACAGGCCCAAAGTTCAATGACCTCTAGAGGTCAACAGAGGTCCGATAGAGCTCGGCATATTGCAGATTTGAGTTCGGCACACCCAAATTGACAAAATAAGACTGTTTGCCGACTTTGTCTCAAAAATGCCTTTGGGTGTCACAATTCTGGATTTTGGTACCAGTCTATTATAAAACTGCACTCGCCGTACCTCAGACTTTATTTTATTTTTTATTTATTTTTAGCAAAGGGCCATCTCACACCAAATCTTGACTTTGTTTCATTTATTATGGCTTACTGCTGTTTTTTCTTAAACATTTTCATTATTTAAGCCATTTTTGGTCTACAGCATTTCTTTATACATGCTTAAGACTTTTGTACAGTACTGTATATGAAAGTATTTGTGTTCCATTAAAATTTTTTTTTAAAGCTACATTAACGGTATGAAATATTTCCCATGAAAATTAAAATACAGAACCATGTTTGTTTCCTGATAGATAAACCTGTGGTCATACTTAAAGGTTCAATTAAAAAAAAAAAAAAATCATCTAGCTGCATCAGGAATCTGTTTATAATCACTTCCTTCCACCCTGAATCCCTAAATTATGAATTCCGAGATTTCAACCCCGATGTTGCAGCAACACAAATACTGCTTTCAATATTGCAAATAATTTTTAATCTTGGTATTTGTCGCTAATGATATTAGACCATTTATGTACCCAATTGGGGGGAGTGCATGTCGCAACAATAAACTAGAGGAAATGACTGAATCAAAATGGGGGTTAAAAGAAAAGACATTTAAAGCACTGGTGAAAATAAATAGATCAAATACCTGCGAGATTACTGACATTATGGAAATGATCTCTTCCACTTGCCTCTTATCTTCACTCATAAAAATCTAACCTGATTACGTAACGGTGTGTTTCCTGTGCTTCAGCACTGCTCCGTAATCAGCTGATGAGGTGATCCTGTCCATAATCCCACAAGGACACTACACTCACTGCTAGTATATCATTGTTCTCTAAAGCTGAAATGTAACAGTATACACAAAGATAAACAATATTATAGTAGCAAACTTGCATACAAAAGGTATATTAAAAAAAAAATAATACAGTGAAGTAGCAGTAAGCGAAGACATTTCTCCACTCATCTCCATTAGTTCACTGAAATCCCTCGTCATCCAGACAGCACCGCGGTTCAGAACATCTTACTCATTTCTGGCGTTTAATGACCTGGATGACTTAAACCGTTGATACAGTGTACAGTACATGCCTTTCTAAATATACGATACCTGCCTGGAACTTCACAGCTAAACAGTCACACAAACATGATTTTCGTCATTCTCTTTTTAAACAACAAAGCTGTTAAATCGAAAGCTGGTCAAATGAGCAGAGAGTTGGTACAATCCAGTGTGGTTAATACAAACAAAAAAAGGCTGAAAAGGCTTTGGTATCATTTGTAGGAGCCCTTTGTGGTTAAATGAAAGAAAAATGCTGTTTCAGTTTGGTTTGTTTTTAAAGTTCACTAATAATAATAATAATAATCAGTTTAATTTATATAGCGCCTTCCTCACACCCAAGATTGCTTTACAATAAGGAAGGGGGGGGAGTCCACCACGAGACGATCAGGATGCAACTCCAATGGCGTATCTACCACAGTCCCACCAGGTGCATGAAGATAAATGCCACGCCAAGCACAAAAGCACCGCTGCATAGAGCACTCAACAACCCTGATGTTAAAAAGAGCAACAAGCTCATTGCAGTCCATAGCAAGTAACACCGGCATCACCCACGGCGCACCAAGGCCTGAAGGAAACGGATGCCAAAACTGGGTATGGAGCTAAAGCACTTGAACAAAAAACAATCAAACTACACAAAAGAAAAAATGAAAAGCTCTTGTGAGAAGCAGCAGCTAAAATGCGCATGGCGTACTCTCAACCAGAAACGGAACCTTTGCTAAAATACTTTAAATGTTTGGGGGGGGGAAAAAAATGGGTGGAAATAAGGTGCTGAATGCTTTACATTTTCTGTACCATTTTTGTAATTGTATTAGAAATCCCTTTTCAAATATTTATCTACACCATCCACTTTGGATAATTGCACAGGGGTACAGGTGCTCTTATTAATCACGTGGCAGCAATGCAATCATCAAAATCATGCCAAGACAGGTTAAGAGCTTCAGTTATTGTTCACACTGAACACCATCCATCCATCCATCCATCCATCCATCACCTGTAACCGCTTATCCTGTGCAGGGTCGCAGGCAACATAATAAGGGTTTGTTTAAGAGCACTCATTGGATTGACCAACACACAGTACAATGGGAAAGTCCAAGGAGCTCAGTGCAGATCTGAGAAAGAGGATCATAGAGTTACACAAGTCAGGAATGTCTCTTGGAACCATTTCTGAACGATCCAGCAATTCTAAGATCATCAATCAGTTCAAATACCTTTACGCAAATACAAGTTATTGGGAGTGTAGCCACTTTGCTGGAAGAAGAACCAAATGGTCACCCTCAGCTGAGAGGAAATTAGTTCCAATGGTCAGCAACAACCCAAGAACCACTAAGGCACAGGGTTGCCATGGACTGGAAGTTGCTGGAACACTTTACAGTCAAGTGAGTTTTACATCACCTGCTGTCCAAGAAAGAAGCCTCTGCTCCAAAATCGACACCTTTGAGCTCAACTAAAAGTTTCCAGCTGCCTACATGGTCAAAGAAAAAGCCTAGCGGAGGAAAGTTTTATGGTCAGATGAGGCAAAGATTTGTTGAGTAGTTTAGCCACAATGACCAAAGGTACAGTGGAACACTGTACCAGCTGTGAAGCATAGTGGTGGTGGTGGGATCATTATACCGTACTCTGGGGCCGTTTTGCTGCCGGTGGAACTGGTTCATTGCACAAAGAAGGAGGAAAAAGGAGGTGGAAGTTCCAACAGGACAATGACCACAAATACACTTCAGAGTTGGTTGTTGAACGGATAAAGCAGGCTCACATTTAGGTTAAGATAAGTCCTGACCTCAGCGCTATTGAAAATATTTGGACTGTGCGTAAAAGTCAAGTGTGTGCCAGGAAAAACAGAAACTTAATGGAACTCTACCAATTCTGCCAAGAAGAATGGTTAACCAGAATTCTGCCAGACGCTTGATGATGAATACCAAAAGTGTCTGGTCAACGGTGGAACTTGCTATGGGACTTTTATCCAAATAGTATATTTTAGATCCTTTGTTGATTTCAGAAAATGCAAAATAAATTAAAACTTGTGTACCAAATTGTTTTTTTCCCCTCCTAATAAATGTGTGTTGTACAATCATTCTGCCACAGAAAAAGAACAGGTCAAAGAAAAGACTGAAAGCCCAGTACTGCCATGACATTCATATCCATGATGAAATTCATGTCCGGGTGTGTAATCCTCTGACCACAACTGTAAGAGATATTAATAATAAATTCAATTTATATAGCGCCTTTTCACACCCAAGGTTGCTTTACAATCAGGGGAAAAAAAAAAGTCCACCAAGAGAGGGTCAAGATGCAGTTCCAATGGCGTAGCTACCCACAGTCCCACCAAAAGGTACATGAAGATAAATCCCACACCACCTGCACAGCTGCCAGGCAACATCGCTCAGAACACCACACCAAGCACGGAAGCACTGCCGCACAGAGCGCTGGACAACCCCGATGGTAAAAAGAGCAACAAGCTCACTGTAGTCCATAGCAAAGACCCATGGCTGACCCAGGCCCGAAGGAAACCAACACCAAAACATTCAAACAAAAAACAAACTACGCAAACACAAAAGGAAAAATAAAACGCTCCAGTGAGAAGCGGCAGCCAAAATGCGCACGGCGTACTCGCAACCGGAAACGGAAACAACGTTTTGCTATGTTAGACGAGAATAATCAGTTAAATTTATATAGTGCGTTTCTCAAAACCCAAGGTCGCTTTACAATTATAGGGAGGAAAACAAAAAGTCCACCAAATAGAGGTCAGGATGTCATTCCAATGGCGTAGCAGCCACAGTCCCAGCAAAAGGCAAGTCCCACAACGCCACCGGACAACATCACTTGGAACACCGCGCCATGGATCCACAAAGCGAGCACAGACGCACCGCCACGCAGAGTGCTGGTATGTCCCAAACTGCCTACACAGCCGCCGTGATGCCACCGAGCAACATCGCTCGGAACATCACGCCAAGCACTGCTGCACAGAGCGCTGGACAACCACGATGTTAAAATGAGCAACGAGCTCACTGCACAGGCATCGCCCACGGCGAACCAAGGCATGGAGGGAACCGACGCCCAAAACTGGGTCCGGAGCTACACCACAACTGGCGGACAAAACACTCAAGCAAAAACATCAAACTACACAAAATAAAAAGCTCCGGTGAGAAGCGGTAGCCAGAATGCGCACGACGTACTCTCAACCGGAAAACGGAAAGCGTGAGAATAGCCAGACTTTTCAAGTTGACAGGAACGGTAACTGAAATAACCACTCTTTACATCCATGGTGAGCAGAAACGCATCTCAGAATCCACAACAAATCAAACGTTGAGGCGGATGATTAGAACGCACTGGGTTCCACTCCGGTCAGGCAAGAAGAGGAATCTGAAGCGACAGTGGGCACATAACTGGGCAGCTGAAGAAAAACGCTGGTCTGATTGAGCTCAGTTTCTGTTGCAGCATACGTACAACTTCTTGTGGATTCTGAGATGCTTTTCCTCTCCCCATGGTGGTCGAAAGTGGTTATTCGTGTTACCGTAGCCTTCCGGTCATCTCATCTTATCTTCTCTAACCGCTTTATCCTGTTCTACAGGGTCGCAGGCAAGCTGGAGCCTATCCCAGCTGACTACGGGCGAAAGGCGGGGTACACCCTGGACAAGTCGCCAGGCCATCACAGGGCTGACACATAGACACAGACAACCATTCACACTCACATTCACACCTACGGTCAATTTAGAGTCACCAGTTAACCTAACCTGCATGTCTTTGGACTGTGGGGGAAACCGGAGCACCCGGAGGAAACCCATGCGGACACGGCGAGAACATGCAAACTCCGCACAGAAAGGCCCTCGCCGGCCACGGGGCTCGAACCCGGACCTTCTTGCTGTGAGGCGACAGCGCTAACCACTACACCACCGTGCCGCCCCCTTCCGGTCAGCTCAAACTATTAATCTGACCTCTCTCATCAACAAAGCATTTCTGCCCACAGAAATTGTGTGTGAAAATCCCAGGAGAGTTTGTGAAATATTCAAACCAGTCCATCTGGTACAACCACAATATGGTCGTCATATTTTTCCACAGTTGATGTTTGATGTGAACTTTACCTGGAGCTCTTAACCTGTATTTGCATCGCGCTGCTGCCGCATGTTTGGCTGCCGGTTAACGGCAGGATTTTAGTAATAAAGCAGCCAATGCGTGTGAACTTAAAAACCTTTTTTGAATTCTCTTTTACATGTTCACTTCTGGGTGGCACGGTGGTGTAGTGGTTAGCGCTGTCGCCTCACAGCAAGAAGGTCCGGGTTCGAGCCCCGTGGCCGGCGAGGGCCTTTCTGTGCGGAGTTTGCATGTTCTCCCCGTGTCCGCGTGGGTTTTCTCCGGGTGCTCCGGTTTCCCCCACAGTCCAAAGACATGCAGGTTAGGTTAACTGGTGACTCTAAATTGACCGTAGGTGTGAATGTGAGTGTGAATGGTTGTCTGTGTCTATGTGTCAGCCCTGTGATGACCTGGCGACTTGTCCAGGGTGTACCCCGCCTTTCGCCCGTAGTCAGCTGGGATAGGCTCCAGCTTGCCTGCGACCCTGTAGAACAGGATAAAGCGGCTACAGATAATGAGATGAGATGTTCACTTCTGCTGGAATAAATTCAAACGCGTTTCATTTTCTTTTTTTTTTTTTTTTAAATGTGTGTGTTTTTGTTACTACTGTATAAACTGTCGAAACACAAAAATGTAAGTGAACTGAAGTGTACCTTTGAAATTCATAAAGCAAAACATAAAAACATTCGTCTTTAGCTATATGTACACCCTGCTTCGCTGCTAAATTGAGCGTTATGTAAACATAAGCAACAACACATTTTTGTTCGCCCGACAGGGAATTGAAGTGCTCCTAAACTATACGGCCTTCCTGTATTTCTGAATACAGTGTTACATAAGCTCCGGCCCACACTTCACTTATGCAAGCTTTGCTTATTCTGCTTCTCCGCTGGAGTTCATGCAGTCACTCCTTTTCTGTCAAGGCCAGTTTGCGCACACGCGTGCACACACTCAGCACTCGGTCTCCTTCCTGATGCTGGGCCCATGTGCCTTCATCTTGAATGATTTCTCCAGATCGTTCTCTGCAGCGTCAGTCAGGTCCGCGAAGGATCGAGCTGCATTGGTGCGAGTGGTGAAGTCCTCCTCCAGGACCTGCTCGTCCAGGCGCGAGTCGTAACTGGGGTCTTCCTGGATGGTGTCCATGCGTGGAGGCTCCGTGCTCGCCAACATGCCTGAGGCTGGAGACGTTAAGCTGCCTGCAGTCAGAGGGGCGGGAGGGGTGCTGCTCTGGAAGCGTGGGACGGCGGAGAGAGCCGAGGCAGAGTGAGGCTTGAAGATGCGCACGGAGGCTGAATCGAGACTGCTCAGCAGCTCTGCGTTCTGAAAACGGACAGACACATACCATAATCAGTCGAGTCCATGAAGCGGAAATGAATTCATTTATTCGCTTGGAGATTCGGAAAGGACTGATTAAGATGTACCCTTAACTCAGCTCGACATTTACGTGCAAGATAATAAAAAATGTGCACAAGGAGCAGCATTTACCAGAATAAGAAGTGTGGAAATACTGTCATAGCTTAACAAACGTAGCAAATGTTAATTCAGCAGTACGTCAGTCACAGCAAACCATCTACTCGGTGTCCGGATTCAACAAGCAGGTTTACGTACAAACCCCTGACTGGATTCAATATCCATCCATCCATCCATCCATCCATCCATCCATCTGTAGCCGCTTATCCTGTACAGGGTCGCGGGCAAGCTGGAGCCTATCCCAGCTGACTACGGGCGAAAGGCGGGGTACACCCTGGACAAGTCGCCAGGTCATCACAGGGCTGACACAGAGACACAGACAACCATTCACACTCACATTCACACCTACGGTCAATTTAGAGTCACCAGTTAACCTAACCTGCATGTCTTTGGACTGTGGGGGAAACCGGAGCACCCGGAGGAAACCCACACGGACACGGGGAGAACATGCAAACTCCACACAGAAAGGCCCTCACCGGCCACGGGGCTCAAACCCAGAACCTCCTTGCTGTGAGGTGACAGCGCTAACCACTACACCACCGTGCTGCCCTGGATTCAATATCATAATTTAATATTTACTTACACAGTCAACTTTTTTTTTTTTTAGTTTTTAAAGGAACAGTCCACCGTACTTCCATAATGAAATATGCTCTTATCTGAATTGAGACGAGCTGCTCCGTACCTCTCCGAGCTTTGCGCGACCTCCCAGTCAGTCAGACGCAGTCAGACGCGCTGTCACTCCTGTTAGCAATGTAGCTAGGCTCAGCATGGCCAATGGTATTTTTTGGGGCTGTAGTTAGATGCGACCAAACTCTTCCGCGTTTTTCCTGTTTACGTAGGTTTATATGACCAGTGATATGAAACAAGTTCAGTTACACAAATTTTAACGTAGCGATTTTCTATGCTATGGAAAGTCCGCACTATAATGACAGGCGTACTAACACCTTCTGCGCGCTTCGACAGCGCATTGATACGGAGCTCAGATATCAATGCGCTGCCGAAGCGCGCAGAAGGTGTTAGTACGCCTGTCATTATAGTGCGGACTTTCCATAGGATAGAAAATCGTTACGTTTCAATTTGTGTAACTGAACTTGTTTCATATCACTGGTCATATAAACCTATGTAAACAGGAAAAACGCGGAAGAGTTTGGTCGCATCTAACTACAGCCCCAAAAAATACCATTGGCCATGCTGAGCCTAGCTACATTGCTAACAGGAGTGACAGCGCGTCTGACTGACTGGGAGGTCGCGCAAAGCTCGGAGAGGTACGGAGCAGCTCGTCTCAATTCAGATAAGAGCATATTTCATTATGGAAGTACGGTGGACTGTTCCTTTAAGGACCTCTGGTACATGACAGGACATGTAATTACTGGAAAATGAGACCGTCAATGACGGCGTAGCTCACTTTGGCCCAAATCCGGGGAGAAGTTATTATACACCCTACCTTTATGCCAGAAAGAATCAAAATCGGTGAAGAATTCAGGGAGAAGAAGCGATTTGTGTGGAAACTGCTTGTTAGGGCTTCCAGTAGTTACTCCATATCTTCATTATTAATTGCAATTATGCAAATTTTGGGCACACGCTATATGCATCCCAGGTGGACCTACCTTCCTGCCAAAACGAATAAAAATGGGTGAAGAACTGAGAGAGAAGAAGCGATTTTCGTGAAGTATGGACGACAGACGGACAACGCATGATGGCATAAGATCATCGCCCGTCAGCCGGATGAGCGAACAATCAACAATGCAGTGGTGAGATCCAGCCTGATACAAAGCACCACTCCAAAGTTGATTCTTTTCTAAAACCTCGGTCACAACCGGCCGTACGTGCTCCTACGGCCGGTCTACGTGCAAAAACCGCAAGAAACACACGGAGGGCGCGTGTGTGACGTGCTGATTTTCGAGCCGTAGACCGGCCGCAGAGGTTCTTTGTCATGTCAAACAAACTCTACGGGCGCTTACGTTTTTTTCAGGTTGCAAGACAAACTTACGGCCAACGTGCGTCTTTCTCCACGAACAAAAAAAACGCAGCGATTTGGGAAACGCCAAAAATCGCACGGCCAAAAAAAAATCGTACGTCCGGTTGTGACCTAGGCTTAATGACAGCATGTCTCGGTGTTTTATTCCTCTTATACCATAGCAGTTTAAGTTGTTAGAATGACATGTTGTACATTTTAGCAGTTTATAGTCAAGTTTAATGTTGTAGAACAAAGTAGTTCTTGGAATCACGTAACTTGTAACAGCTATAAATAATCCCCCCCACCCCGCCTTCTCTTTTTTTTTCCCCTCAGTCTTGAAGTTACTAAGACAAAAAAAAAAAAGGCAGCTCGTCATGTTACGCAGAAACTGGAAAGCACGAAGTCTTCCCTTTCATGCATGTTCTTAACAGTTTCCTCATATTCTCAGTGTTTTCACAGCTGGCTCACGTCTTTATGAGAAAGTTTATTCAGCTTGGCCTCAATATTGAACCGTTATACTGCAAGTACACATACGTACAGTACCAGTCAAAAGTTTGGACACCCCTACTCTACACATTCATAGGCGTTTCTGTATTTTGACTGTTTTCTACATTGTAGAACAATACTGAAGACATCAAAACTATGAAACAACACATTTAAAAGCCGAGGACAACTTACACTATATAGCGCGGATGTGTGATCATGCCAAGGCTATCATGCTAAATGCATATGGGTCCGTCTCAGAAACCGCTCTCTCATTTGGGACATTATGGTCAAAAAATAAATTTTCTAATTTGACTATTTTTTTTGCACTCACCTAACACTCAATGTTTCTTTTGTCATGTTCAATAAGAATAAAGATAGCATCTTGCTTTATCTGGCCTCCACTGTGGAACATTTTTTTGATTGCAATTCACACGCTTTTGTAAAATTGATTTCCATATAAAATAACTCCATCATGAAGAATTAAAGCCCCTCCTTCACAGATGAGTGAAAATATTGAATAAATTTCCTCTTTTTGATTGCTTGGGATAAAAATGGCAAGTTATGATGACTGAATTGATTATTCAATTAAATATGAATATGATGATACATTTTGGGTATTTGATATGGCGAAATAGGACACAATGGAAAAATCAAGAACACACCGGAAAGATGAGAATAACGGCGGTGGTAAAAGAACAGCGACTGTACCGGCTGAAGGTCGCGCGGGTCTCTACTGCGGCGCGCGAGCAACGGGACATCACTACCACACCGGACGGAGCGCGAGGCGGGGGCGGGGCAAAATGACTGGCCGTAGATTCTATCAAAAGTTCGATCTAAATTGACCATGGTTGCAAAATATTGGCCAAAAATACGCAAACACTACGAAATATGAAAGTAAGATGAAAAAGAAACATTCTATTGCCTTACACTGCAAGACTAAAACAAATCTGTCAAAACTCACCTTTTCAGTGATAACGTCCGAACAGATCACCCGCGTAACAGAAAGACCGCAAATGGAAGCACGATCAACTTCCAACTGCTGGAGTGGAAAATTCCATTCTACACATGCAAATTGTTAATGTGTGTCCTTCCCCGCACACAAATAACACGCTACGGTAAAAAATAGACCACAACTCATTTTATAGCTCAGAAATTCATACAAGACCAGCTACCATCGTAACATATTCTGTAAGAAACATATTCTATACCTAACTTTCAGCTTTCGTTTTAAAAAACAAAATCGCAGATTTATAACTAAATTTTTATATGGCGTAGTGAGTTTAAGTTACTGCTTTTGGTGAGGTCGTGACCTCGACCCTGAGGCTTTCCGTTTAGATCAAAACACACGATCGTATTGGTTTTGGGTTTGCGGAAAATGGAGTTACAATGGTGATGAAATATTTTACATGATGTTTTATTACGGTTATGATTATTCTGTGAGCGCACCAATCCTTAGGTGGATAAAGTTACAACTTGAAATACAATTAGTGATAACTGTAGACTTTTCAGTGGACTACAACCTTTTTAAGGGAATGCGATGTAGTCAACCATTTATCATGTCCCAGATCAAGCCGCCATTTTTCCACAAATTTGCAGAATTTTTGGCAAATTCTGAATAGAGTATTCACATCAAAGATTTAGTTTTATCTGTATTATTTCTTTCATCATTTTATTTCAAATTAAAACCAACATCACCATTCAAAACCGTACAGTTTATTGACTGAGTATATTTAGTGGGGGACCCCCACAGTACCCAGTTTCTGAGACAGACCCATTGACATAACGATCAGCATGGCAAATTAAAAATAAGTTATAAGACTAATAAACATTTAGTAAAAAGTATCATGCATGATCAGACAAATATGAAAACAAGATCTATAAATACTTGGTAATCTGTAATTTGACAGCTTTAATTTCACCGGTTCTGCATGTTTCTTTCCCTGCACATGATCGACCGAGCGTGTTCTTCCTCCCAATCCGTATTTTACATCCTGATGGTATAACGCGCGGTATGCCTTGCCTGGCTGCTTGATCTTTTGGATGTGTTCATAAATATATTCGTTTCCGACTTTAAATTCCAGCCACCGCCGATTCCACGGATTCTTGATACCGTTTTCCTTGTCTACTTTTTTCACATTATCATTATCGCCATCTTCCCTCTGTACAATGTCTGTCTGCGACACAGACATACCGAAAAAATCTTTTGGCGCGTCATAAAACGATCCACGATGTTGTGTATATATACTGTAACTTGTACGATGTCGTAAAATACAGAGACACCTGGCGTTAGATTCTCCCCGTCCAGTAAACAATGCCCTCATCGGCAATTACGGTCTCCAACCATTAGCAAAGTACCCCCACCCCCTACATTTTTTATTTTTGCAAAAATACACGATTTATAAAAATGATATTTTTGCGGTCAAATCCGCGGAATTCCTCAAATCCGCGGATTTTTCACAGCCCTGTATTTTAGATTCTTCAAAAGTAGCGACCGTTTACCGTGATGACGCTTTGCACACTATTGGCGTTATCTTAACCAGCTTCATGAGGTACAGTGGTGCTTGAAAGTTTGTGAACCCTTTAGAATTTTCTATATTTCTGCATAAATAGGACCTAAAACATGATCAGATTTTCACACAAGTCCTAAAAGTAGATAAAGAGAACCCAGTTAAACAAATGAGACAAAAATATTATACTTGGTCATTTATTTATTGAGGAAAATGATCCAATATTACATATCTGTGAGTGGCAAAAGTATGTGAACCTCTAGGATTAGCAGTTAATTTGAAGGTGAAATTAGAGTCAGGTGTTTTCAATCAATGGGATGACAATCAGGTGTGAGTGGGCACCCTGTTTTATTTAAAGAACAGGGATCTATCAAAGTCTGATCTTCACAACACATGTTTGTGGAAGTGTATCATGGCACGAACAAAGGAGATTTCTGAGGACCTCAGAAAAAGCGTCGTCGATGCTCATCAGGCTGGAAAAGGTTACAAAACCATCTCTAAAGAGTTTGGACTCCACCAATCCACAGTCAGACAGATTGTGTACAAATGGAGGAAATTCAAGACCATTGTTACCCTCCCCAGGAGTGGTCAACCAACAAAGATCACTCCAAGAGCAAGGCGTCTAATAGTCAGTGAGGTCACAAAGTACCCCAGGGTAACTTCTAAGCAACTGAAGGCCTCTCTCACATTGGCTAATGTTAATGTTCATGAGTCCACCATCAGGAGAACACTGAACAACAATGGTGTGCATGGCAGGGTTGCAAGGAGAAAGCCACTGCTCTCCAAAAAGAACATTGCTGGTCATCTGCAGTTTGTTAAAGATCACATGGACAAGCCAGAAGGCTATTGGAAAAATGTTTTGTGGACGGGTGAGACCAAAATAGAACTTTTTGGTTTAAATGAGAAGCGTTATGTTTAGAAAAAGGAAAATACTGCATTCCAGCATAAGAACCTTATCCCATCTGTAAAACATGGTGGTGGTAGTATCATGGTTTGAGCCTGTTTTGCTGCATCTGGGCCAGGACGGCTTGCCATCACTGATGGAACAATGAATTCTGAATTATACCAGCGAATTCTAAAGGAAAATGTCAGGACATCTGTCCATGAACTGAATCTCAAGAGAAGGTGGGTCATGCAGCAAGACAACGACCCTAAGCACACAAGTCGTTCTACCAAAGAATGGTTAAAGAAGAATAAAGTGAATGTTTTGGAATGGCCAAGTCAAAGTCCTGACCTTAATCCAATGGAAATGTTGTGGAAGGACCTGAAGCAAGCAGTTCATGTGAGGAAACCCACCAACATCCCAGAGTTGAAGCTGTTCTGTACGGAGGAACGGGCTAAAATTCCTCCAAGCCGGTGTGCAGGACTGATCAACAGTTACCGCAAACGTTTAGTTTCAGTTATTGCTGCACAAGGGGGTCACACCAGATACTGAAAGCAAAAGGTTCACATACTTTTGCCACTCACAGATATGTAATATTGGACCATTTTCCTCAATAAATAAATGACCAAGTATAATATTTTTGTCTCATTTGTTTAACTGGGTTCTCTTTATCTACTTTCAGGGCTTGTGTGAAAATCTGATGTTTTAGGTCATATTTATGCAGAAATATATAAATTCTAAAGGGTTCACAAACTTTCAAGCACCACTGTAGTCACCTAGAATGCTTTTCAATTAACAGCTTTGCCTCGTCAATAGTTAATTAGTGCCATTTCTTGCCTTCGTAATGTGTTTGAGATCAAACAGTAAATAATAAAAATACAGTAAATAGCCCTATTCAACGTCACAACTGCAGTAATCCATATTATGTCAAGAACCGCTCAACTAAGTAAAGAGAAACGGCATCCATCATTACTTTAAGACACGAAGTGCCTTTTAATGAATAAAAATAAAGAAAAAACAATGAATTAGAAGGCGTGTCCAAACTTTTGACTTGTACTGTACATCATAGTAATTATGACTTACGCTGGGGTAAAAGAGTGATCTTGTATTCAGTTCATACTGCTGGTCGAGCTTCTTGTCCTTTAGATGAGAGAGGGAGAATTTAAAGCATTACAAATTAGATCCACCATTTTTTCAACACAAAAGTGCTGACATGCAAAAAGGAAAAAACTTTTGCAACCTACCACACAGTGGACAAGAATACTGAGAGGGATCCAGAAGAGCAGAGAAAACACCACTACAGAGCCCACAATGTTATCAGCCAAGAATTTCCCTGAGGAAAAAAAAAGAAGAAAAAAGTACAATTCACACCTCTGTTCTTCTTACAGTACAATATTCAAATAACATCCGACACATGCTACACAAGACTCACCAAATGTGTTGATGTTCAACTTGTCAATGAAATCCCACAACCTCTCAATGACGTCCTGCACCTGCTTCATGCATTTACCCTGCGATGAATGAATGAAGAAAAAAAAAAAAACCAAGATTCACTGTGAGCTACTGCTCACTTACGTATCCCCCCACTCTCACTTATATCAGAATGCAAGCAATCGAAGGAATAGGACACTTATTATGAATGTTGACTTCAACAAATAATTAACCCTGAAATGAGTCAGTAAAGAGCAGTGTTCTCCCCAGGAAGATAGCATTCTGGTAAACTTATTTTGAAATAGCATTTTGCTTCTTGAAATAGCGTCAAAATCCACCCTGTACAGTACGTTTCATAAATACATTCAGTCGGTAAACAGGAAATCGATGTGCGACAGACCTGAAAACGGTATACATGGTATAGAACCCCAAGCTGAAGCTCAATACCAAATATCAAGCAGTTGTGATTTGTAGTTGCTGAGAAAAGTGTTCCGAAAATTTTGTAAATCCACGCTGTAGGTTTCGTAAATACATTCAGTCGGTAAACAGGAAGTTGATGTGCGACAGACCTGAAAACGGTATACATGGTATAGAACCCCAAGCTGAAGCTCAGTACCAAATATCAAGCAGTTGTGATTTGTAGTTGCTGAGAAAAGTGTTCCGAAAATTTTGTAAATCCACGCTGTAGGTTTCGTAAATACATTCAGTTGGTAAACAGGAAGTAGATGTGCGGCAGACCTGAAAACGGTATACATGGTATAGAACCCCAAGCTGAAGCTCAGTACCAAATATCAAGCAGTTGTGATTTGTAGTTGCTGAGAAAAGTATTCCGAAAATTTTGTAAATCCACGCTGTAGGTTTCGTAAATACATTCAATCAGTAAACAGGAAGTAGATGTGCGACAGACCTGAAAACAGTATACATGGTATAGAACCCCAAGCTGAAGCTCAGTACCAAATATCAAGCAGTTGTGATTTGTAGTTGCTGAGAAAAGTGTTACGGAAATTTTGCAAATCCATGCTGTAGGTTTCGTAAATACATTCAGTCGGTAAACAGGAAATCGATGTGCGACAGACCTGAAAACGGTATACATGGTATAGAACCCCAAGCTGAAGCTCAATACCAAATATCAAGCAGTTGTGATTTGTAGTTGCTGAGAAAAGTGTTCCGAAAATTTTGTAAATCCACGCTGTAGGTTTCGTAAATACATTCAATCAGTAAACAGGAAGTCGATGTGCGACAGACCTGAAAACGGTACACACGGTATAGAACCCCAAGCTGAAGCTCAGTACCAAATATCAAGCAGTTGTGATTTGTAGTTGCTGAGAAAAGTGTTCCGGAAATTTTGTAAATCCACGCTGTAGGTTTCGTAAATACATTCAATCGGTAAACAGGAAGTAGATGTGCGACAGACCTGAAAACGGTACACACGGTATAGAACCCCAAGCTGAAGCTCAGTACCAAATATCAAGCAGTTGTGATTTGTAGTTGCTGAGAAAAGTGTTACGGAAATTTTGTAAATCCACGCTGTAGGTTTCGTAAATACATTCAATCGGTAAACAGGAAGTAGATGTGCGACAGACCTGAAAACGGTACACACGGTATAGAACCCCAAGCTGAAGCTCAGTACCAAATATCAAGCAGTTGTGATTTGTAGTTGCTGAGAAAAGTGTTCCGAAAATTTTGTAAATCCACGCTATGCGTTTTGTAAATACATTCGGTTGGTAAACAGGAAATCGATGTGCAACAGACCTCAAAACGGTATACATGGTATAGAACCCCAAGCTGAAGCTCAGTACCAAATATCAAGCAGTTGTGATTTGTAGTTGCTGAGAAAAGTGTTCCGAAAATTTTGTAAATCCATGCTGTATGTTTCGTAAATACGTTCAATCAGTAAACAGGAAGTAGATGTGCGACAGACCTGAAAACAGTATACATGGTATAGAACCTGAAGCTGGAGCTCAGTACCAAATATCAAGCAGTTGTGATTTGTAGTTGCTGAGAAAAGTGTTACGGAAATTTTGCAAATCCATGCTGTAGGTTTCGTAAATACATTCAGTCGGTAAACAGGAAATCGATGTGCGACAGACCTGAAAATGGTATACATGGTATAGAACCCCAAGCTGAAGCTCAGTACCAAATATCAAGCAGTTGTGATTTGTAGTTGCTGAGAAAAGTGTTACGGAAATTTTGCAAATCCATGCTGTAGGTTTCGTAAATACATTCAATCGGTAAACAGGAAATCGATGTGCGACAGACCTGAAAATGGTATACATGGTATAGAACCCCAAGCTGAAGCTCAGTACCAAATATCAAGCAGTTGTGATTTGTAGTTGCTGAGAAAAGTGTTACGGAAATTTTGCAAATCCATGCTGTAGGTTTCGTAAATACATTCAGTCGGTAAACAGGAAATCGATGTGCGACAGACCTGAAAATGGTATACATGGTATAGAACCCCAAGCTGAAGCTCAGTACCAAATATCAAGCAGTTGTGATTTGTAGTTGCTGAGAAAAGTGTTACGGAAATTTTGCAAATCCATGCTGTAGGTTTCGTAAATACATTCAATCGGTAAACAGGAAATCGATGTGCGACAGACCTGAAAATGGTATACATGGTATAGAACCCCAAGCTGAAGCTCAGTACCAAATATCAAGCAGTTGTGATTTGTAGTTGCTGAGAAAAGTGTTCCGGACATTTTGTAAATCCACGCTATGCGTTTTGTAAATACATTCAGTCGGTAAACAGGAAGTCGATGTGCGACAGACCTGAAAACGGTATACATGGTATAGAACCCCAAGCTGAAGCTCAGTACCAAATATCAAGCAGTTGTGATTTGTAGTTGCTGAGAAAAGTGTTCCGAAAATTTTGTAAATCCACGCTATATGTTTCGTAAATACATTCAATCAGTAAACAGGAAGTCGATGTGCGACAGACCTGAAAACGGTATACACGGTATAGAACCCCAAGCTGAAGCTCAGTACCAAGTGGCTATGATTTGTGGTTGCTGAGAAAAAGGGTGTTTCGGACGGACAGGCAGATGGACAGAGGTAAACCAGTATACCTCACCTCCTTCGGAGCAGGGGTATAAAAACCAACAAACACTTACACGGTATGTTGTAGTTTTATTTTCTGATCTGCACAAGTTAGTTTCATTTCTTAAACACTAGACCAGTACAAAAGACTGTTTGTGCCAGAGCAGAGTCACTCACCTTTCCATCACAGAAGCCCACAGTGCAGGGTTTGCCCTTTCTCAGGTACAGGAAGTTTCCTCTATGATCCTGGTATGGAGAGCATGCACCACTCTCACTGCGGCAGCTAACCATACACGAGTGATGCGTTTCTGAAAAGGAGACAATTAAACCTAATTAAGCCTTAGGGAGGTCATTTTTAGAGCACAGTTAATGGGACGCTCCTAAACAAATCATGTCACAAAAGGAGACAAGCCAGGAAAGTTCAAACATACTGTACATTAACGATTTCTATTTTCCTTTAAAAACCATGAACTCCTCTTTGGAAAATACATAACTTTAAATCTAGACGGCCTTTCAGATTTTTCAACTTTAGGTCATGAAAAGAATTTTCCCAGACATCCAGTTATTTTTGTTTAGTGGACCGAAAGCTACTGAATTTGAATCACAGACTTCCAATTGTATTCGTTTTTTTTTTTTAAAGGAAAACTGAAGGCGAATTTCTCTTATCAAAATTCTACTTCTCATTTTATTAAATATCGGAATGCATTTTTGATCGCTATTTTGTCACTGCTGTAGCAAGTTATGAGTGTTTGAAATATGCTCTGTAATACATCAGTCCATATGTCAAAGCGATGGCCGTAAACGAGATTCATTGAGACCTGTGCGAGACATCGTAGGACGGAAGTAAAACGTACAGCGGAAATCAAAGCGACCGACATCTCCCAACGTTGTCAAAAGACGCCCGCGCCCTCTTTCGAATGCTGATGGAATCAAGCCGGAAGTTTGTTGTTTTGATAGCAATCAGGAAAGTGTGAAAAAGAGTAGACAGTAATCGTCATTGAAACTCGTTTTTGTGCAATACTTCGTTTGGAAAACAGTTTTCAAAATGGCAGCGCTGACACCTGGCTGACACTTGACGTTTCGAAGTCTTGCCCAAGTCTCGTGAAGATCGCGCGGATAAGCGACGCCTGCCGTGGACCAAACGAACTAAATTCAACACGGCTAAAAACCGAACAGGCCGATAAGTATAATATTTAATTGCAATTAGTTGCCAATACGAGTCACGATATAAGGTTACTAAAACCGAAAACGTAATTGAATAACACGTTAATTAAGAAATAAAGCAAGTTTAAAAATGACTTCAGTTCTCGTTTAACAGAACAATTAATGAATTTCTCTCCACGTGGCCCTAAATTCTTCACTATTTTTTCCTGCTTCACCGTGACCCAATTCAAGATACTACGTCATGCATGACGAGGTGGGCTTTCCCTGTTTGCACAAGGCATTGTGGGATACAAATTTGAAACAGGAGAGAAAAATGGAGGATGTGAGTGTGCAAATGAAACGTGAAAGACCGACTACAGTAATGGAAAGTGAGAAGAAAAGACGTTATGTTATATACGAAGGAAAGGAAAACGCAGGACCAAACTAATAAATATCGGCGGTCAGCGAGCACCTCGGTGTGATCAGCTGTTCATTTAGCGACAGAATGATGGAACTGTCAGTGCACGGTCAAAGGTAAACCTGCACATGTGCACACACACGGACTGCCTCTGTCTGCTTGACTGCACGAAGCGAGCGATTTCATGCACATTATTTGCTTTAATCCCCTCAAATTAAATGAAATAACTTCCCAGCCACAGAATGGCCTGATATTTTGTGAGCTATTACAGAAATAAAACATACATCACAATGACCAAATTTCAGACGGAACTAAATTTCACCGATTTTATGAAATCAAAAGACCGTCTAGCTTTAAGACAATACACATACAAGGGGATCCAAAAGTATGAGACTTCATTAAAAATCTATGATTTCTTCATTTGAAGCTGGAAATAAACAGAGTTTTAGAATTTTGAATCATGTAAAACAAAAATAGGAAATGTTTTAATGAAAATAGGAAATGTTCTAATCCCTGGTGGATTTGATCGAACATGGATCATCAGGTTTTAAATAAATTTGTGGAGTCTGTGCCAGCTCGAGTGCATGCTGATATTAATGCAAACGTTAACAATATAACAAAGACTATGAAATTCTGAAATGGAAGCATTTTCACGAGTGGCGTCAGATCTTTGGCCCTCACTACACGTTTCCATTTAGGTGGGGTTTACATTAGACCGTATCAGTGGATCATCAGATTAACGTTTTTAAAACGATTCGCGTGCACACAGCAACGTCAATACATGATTCGCGTGCACACAGCAACGTCAATACACGGATACGCTCGGCTCCGCAGGCATCCTGCGCTCCAAATCACTCCGCCCTGAACAGCGAGTGCCCTCTGGAGGGTGCGCACTCCGGCCCTGCGCAGCTCACAGAGCGCGCGAGTGAAGCGCACGAGCAGTGATTCGGGACAAATAGCAGGAAGTGAAAGTCCACGCCGTTTTTCAGCAGTCGCGTCACATGACCAATGTGGCATGACCAACGCCAGCGAATCAGGAAGGTGGATGTCACAGTGACGTCGTCCAATGACGACGTCAGCTAGAGCTCAGCACAGCGTATCCTCGTTTCTCAATGTTTACACAGCACCGGATCAGATACGTAATGGATTGAATACGTGGGTCCTGACGGATTCAAGTTGTTCCGCCTGTGGAGTCGTTTCCCGGCGTTTTAATGTGAACGGACAGTGCATCCGCGACGAAAACGAGACGGATACAGTCTAATGTAAACACCACCTTAGTGAGCTCAGTGCTAATTTATTCATAAATGAAAAATGCAGAAAGCAAACCATTGCAGGCGCACGAAAGCAGGTTGAGGACAGCCTCGCAGAATGGTATACACTCTCCCTTCAGACACTGTCCGCTGTCCACACAAGTGGTGTTATCAGGCAGGTTCTCTGGAGGAGGACATTCACTACTGTTACCTATTGAGACAGAAGAAAGGAATTATTTAAAAAAAAAATCTTTACAAGCTCTTTGGCTCTGTAGGAAATGCATTAGTCGTGCTGTAATCATATTCTAATCAGCGTCATGACTTTTCTGTGACTTAAGCTAACATTCTTCACTATTATGGTACTCGTGTACCATTCAACCACGAGTTGGCCTAGTGGTTAGCGTGTCCGCCTCTCGATCGCGAGTTCTATTCGCGGTCGGGTCATACCAAAGACCATCATAAAAATGGTACCCACTGCCATCTGGCAAGGCACGCTGCAATACAGATGTGAGTGGAGAGTCAAACTCTCGCGGTTCCCAGAGGACTAGGCCCCACTGTAACCCTAGCTATGTAATAGGCGAGAGGCCGAGGGCTACGGAAACCGAGATCGGCACCGCCCTATGCGCCACATGGCGTGGGAAGGACTTTGATTTGATTTTACCATTCACATGTTGTCTTCTTGCATACACTGATAAGAACGAGATCGTCATTGATGGCGTAGCTCGCTCCGGCCCCGTCTAGTCCAGAAAGAACGATCTGAAGTCTAGGCTGAAAACATATCTGTTTAGTCAAGCCTTTTGTTAATGGTATTTATGAGGTAGATCTGGAGGGTCCTCAGACAGAGTGTTTTGGTAAACTGGGATGTATGGATGCTGTCAGTCCCCACTCGCTTGCTCACTCGAGTTTGTTGACGGTGTAGTGGCTGCTGCTTTATGTCCTGGGGCTCCCTCATGCCTGGGTTACCTTCTGGCTCTCTCCTTTTTTTTTTTTTTTAAAGTTTTTTTGGGCTTTTTTCACCTTTATTATTGGATAGGACAGTGTAGAGACAGGAAATGAGCGGGAGATAGAGACGGGGAGGGATCGGGAAATGACCTCGGGCCGGAATCGAACCCGGGTCCCCGGATTTATGGTATGGCGCCTTATCCACCTGAGCCATCGAGATGCTGGCCTCTTCTGCTCCTCGGACCTGCCTGATCCATCCTGGTGCCCTGTGTCTGGTTGGAGTCTCATTGTGATGTGTCGCTCCTGTGGAGGACGGCCCCATATGGACAGTTGGGGGTCGCGCCTGAAGGAAAAGCTTTTGTGGCTGGGGACTGCAGTTGACTTGCTGACTTTAGGACTGCGGTTGTCGTGAACGGTTTTGCTCTCGGGTTTCCGTCGGTGAGGGGTTTATAGCATCAACGAAGCTGACTTTGTTAGGACTGTTATAGTCATGTTGTCTGTTGTTGCCCAAATGAGGATGGGTTCCCTTTTGAGTCTGGTTCCTCTCGAGGTTTCTTCCTCATGTCGTCTGAGGGAGTTTTTCCTCGCCACCGTCGCCACAGGCTTGCTCATTGGGGATACATTAGGGATAAAATTAGCTCATGTTTTAAGTCGTTCAAATTCTGTAAAGCTGCTTTACGATAATGTTTATTGTTAAAAGCGCTATACAAATAAACTTGACTTGACATGGGCCAATAAATGTTGCAAGCTATATACACTATATAGAAGCTATATATACACCCTAGGAATACCGACCTATTTGCCAGAAAGAATCCAAAACAGCGAGGAATTGACCGAGAAGAAGCGATTTTTGTTGAACTGCTGATTAAGGCTTAATTAGTCCATAACTTCATCAATAATTGTAATTAAGCAAATCTGGGTAGAAGTTAAATATATGCACCCTAGGTCCCCGTACCTTCATGCCAGAAAGAATCAAAAGTGGTGAAGAATTGAGGGAGAAGAAGCGATTTGTGTGTAAACTGCTCATTAGGGATTGATTGATTGATTAATTACTCCATATCTTCATTATTAATTGCAATTACCGGTATGTAAATTTGGTTAAAAGCTATATGCGCCCCAGGCGGACCTACCTACCCACCAAAAAGAATAAAAATCGGTGAAGAATTGAGAGAAAAGAAGTGATTTATGTGAGATGTGGACGGACAACACATGATGGCATAAACTCATCACCTATCGGCTGGAAGAACTAATAACTGGAAGGGCACTCGGTAGTGCACATACCTCCGCCAAGCCACATATTTGGATTTACATCAAAAGTCTAATCATTTGTTCCTTGGGCCATGGCCCACCCTTCCTCAGAATTTTATCAAATTCCGTTCACTACTTTCTGAGTTATGTTGGGAACAAGCAAACAAACGGAGGTGAACACACAACCTCCTCTAACAAAGTTGGTGGAGGAAATAAGCATTATTTATATTAGCATCTTTCATACATTTAAAATGCAGCTTATAGAGTTTAATAGTGTGGAGTAAAAAGAACAGAAATAATAAAAGAAAATGTAGTCAGAAATAACATCATAGAACAGGCGAAAAAATAATGGTGACATAAAACTACTGACGGAAGAAAATAATAATATAAAATCTATAAATAAAATAGGCGGCACGGTGGTGTAGTGGTTAGCGCTGTCGCCTCACAGCAAGAAGGTCCTGGGTTCGAGCCCCGTGGCCGGCGAGGGCCTTTCTGTGTGGAGTTTGCATGTTCTCCCCGTGTCCGCGTGGGTTTCCTCCGGGTGCTCCGGTTTCCCCCACAGTCCAAAGACATGCAGGTTAGGTTAACTGGTGACTCTAAATTGACCGTAGGTGTGAATGTGAGTGTGAATGGTTGTCTGTGTCTATGTGTCAGCCCTGTGATGACCTGGCGACTTGTCCAGGGTGTACCCCGCCTTTCGCCCATAGTCAGCTGGGATAGGCTCCAGCTTGCCTGCGACCCTGTAGAAGGATAAAGCGGCTAGAGATAATGAGAATGAGATAAATAAAATAAAGATAAAATAAGTATGCAATGTTTTTTTTAAATATATTTTGTGTATTTTTGTGCATTGTTATTAAAATGTAATAAAAGGGCTCCTGAGAGTCGCAGCAGATAAACATTCACTCTAACGTCCGAGTTCGAATCCTGACAATACTGCAGACATCTGCGCCTGAGAGCCAAGAAAGGGATGGCATGCTCTCTCTCCCTGTCACGCATAGCAACATGGGCATCTGTGAGCTTATTTATTTGGAAGAGGGCAGATGGCACTTTACTTTGAGTACATTAAGCAGTCCTGTGAGTAGCAGTTTGAAAAAACATGCAGTTAATGGATTTGTGTGTCTTGAAGGAAGCACATGTTAGCCTTCACTCTCCCCAACTGGTCGCTGCTTTGTAGGATTGAAGGCGGCTGGCTTGTACGAGGGAATTAGCAGGTGACCAAATTTCTGGGTTTCAGTGATGTGACTTTCCTTAGCGGTTTTACCGGAAGTGAAATGGCTGGCGGTCTAAACGGCTGCCGTAGTGCAAACAACTAGCGATAACTTATCAGAGTATGCTCGTAATCTAGAATCCACTGCTGGCTTTAGATATATTCAGAAGATTGCTATGTGCAATGGAATCGACCCCTACAGTCTGGGAAAGAAGGATTTGTCATACGATCTTGAAAACTACCCTTCAGTCGAGTTCCCCGACATCTCGAACTATCTGGTGTTGCAGACGTCCTTCTACACCGCAAAACAGATGAAAGCGTGGAAGAGTACGGAGGCTTATAACTTTTTTGTATGTGACTGGGTAAAGGACCTCGGTATCAAGTCGCTGCCGAATGAATCCTGGATTGTTTTTGCCCGTGTAAGTATGTTTTTTTTTTTTTAAGCTTTTTGTTCACGTCTTTACAATGAAGTGCAAACAAACAACAGTTGGCTTGGTTCTCACTTGTGTTGGCTCTTATCTCTCAGGTAAATCATTCCCAAAGATCATCAGAAACCCCTTTAAAGACCTGGATCTTAGTTAAACGAGACGGAGAAGTGATCACGGTGCATTGTAACTGTACGGCTGGGAAGAGTTTTGTCGCGACCTTCATACATACGGACTTTGTGAGGAGTAAACAAAGAAACAGCTGGGGACTTAAGCGCTTCGTGACTATAAAAAGTACCGTAAAATAACGACACATAGCAAGAAAAGCACTTGGAAAACACTAAGGACAGAGCTGAGAGGGATACAAACCTTTCACCAAGTGATCACTGCAAACTCGAGCGTGCTTCGACTCGACTCCCTTCGATTGCACCGAGAGGTTCAAAAGCCACCTTTCTCGACGTCTTTTTGTGAAATCCCGTGTTCGTTCACCCTTTTTTAGTAGTTCACGGGGAACCCTGAAGAAACTTTTATCAGTTTCACGGTTTGATTGATTCGAACAACCTAAAACAACGCAAGCGTAAGGCATTTTTCATGCGAGCAATGCACCTTCTCCGTACAAACGCTTTGTCAACTGAGCTTTGGTAGACCACCAGCTAAAGTTTTGAATAACTAATGAGGCAGACATGACGTCACGTGAAACCCAGCAATTAAGGATAAAACTGGCGAAAATTATAATCCAGATATGCTCAGATTATATAATGTAATCTGAAAAAAAATTGTAATTAGTTCATTATATAGTGAATATTTTGTTTCATACACATAGATGGCATCAATATTTACCCAGATTTATATTTAACCAGGCAAATTCTAATGTACAATGGCAGCCTGGCAAAAGTCAAAGCCTCTTGAGGAAGTGGGGTGTAACAAGCTTTTTACATACTTGGGTGCTGCTCTTGTGATTTAGACTTGAGGTTGGATTTTGGCTCACCGGTGCAGTAGGACATGCCCTTACAGGTGGCATTGATGGCCTCCTGGCACAGCTTCCCCGCCTTCTCATACACACAGTTCTTGCAGCAGGCGCTGTTTCTATCACTGCCAACGAAACAAGAACAAAGACTTTATGTGCTTGAACAGGTACAATTCTCAAACAACAGAAGATACCTTTCCTAACGTGTGCCAGCATGTGAATGTACAACCCCGATTCCAAAAAAGTTGGGACAAAGTACAAATTGTAAATAAAAACGGAATGCAATAATTTACAAATCTCAAAAACTGATATTGTATTCACAATAGAACATAGACAACATATCAAATGTCGAAAGTGAGACATTTTGAAATTTCATGCCAAATATTGGCTCATTTGAAATTTCATGACAGCAACACATCTCAAAAAAAGTTGGGACAGGGGGAATAAGAGGCTGGAAAAGTTAAAGGGACAAAAAAGGAACAGCTGGAGGACCAAATTGCAACTCATTAGGTCAATTGGCAATAGGTCATTAACATGACTGGGTATAAAAAGAGCATCTTGGAGTGGCAGCGGCTCTCAGAAGTAAAGATGGGAAGAGGATCACCAATCCCCCTAATTCTGCGCCGACAAATAGTGGAGCAATATCAGAAAGGAGTTCGACAGTGTAAAATTGCAAAGAGTTTGAACATATCATCTACAGTGCATAATATCATCAAAAGATTCAGAGAATCTGGAAGAATCTCTGTGTGTAAGGGTCAAGGCCGGAAAACCATACTGGGTGCCCGTGATCTTCGGGCCCTTAGATGGCACTGCATCACATACAGGCATGCTTCTGTATTGGAAATCACAAAATGGGCTCAGGAATATTTCCAGAGAACATTATCTGTGAACACAATTCACCGTGCCGTCCGCCGTTGCCAGCTAAAACTCTATAGTTCAAAGAAGAAGCCGTATCTAAACATGATCCAGAAGCGCAGACGTCTTCTCTGGGCCAAGGCTCATTTAAAATGGACTGTGGCAAAGTGGAAAACTGTTCTGTGGTCAGACGAATCAAAATTTGAAGTTCTTTATGGAAATCAGGGACGCCGTGTCATTCGGACTAAAGAGGAGAAGGACGACCCAAGTTATCAGCGCTCAGTTCAGAAGCCTGCATCTCTGATGGTATGGGGTTGCATTAGTGCGTGTGGCATGGGCAGCTTACACACCTGGAAAGACACCATCAATGCTGAAAGGTATATCCAGGTTCTAGAGCAACATATGCTCCCATCCAGACGACGTCTCTTTCAGGGAAGACCTTGCATTTTCCAACATGACAATGCCAAACCACATACTGCATCAATTACAGCATCACGGCTGCGTAGAAGAAGGGTCCGGGTACTGAACTGGCCAGCCTGCAGTCCAGATCTTTCACCCATAGAAAACATTTAGCGCATCATAAAACAGAAGATACGACAAAAAAGACCTAAGACAGTTGAGCAACTAGAATCCTACATTAGACAAGAATGAGTTAACATTCCTATCCCTAAACTTGAGCAACTTGTCTCCTCAGTCCCCAGACGTTTACAGACTGTTGTAAAGAGAAAAGGGGATGTCTCACAGTGGGAAACATGGCCTTGTCCCAACTTTTTTGAGATGTGTTGTCATGAAATTTAAAAATCACCTAATTTTTCTCTTTAAATGATACATTTTCTCAGTTTAAACATTTGATATGTCATCTCTGTTCTATTCTGAATAAAATATGGAATTTCGAAACTTCCACATCATTGCATTCCGTTTTTATTTACAATTTGTACTTTGTCCCAACTTTTTTGGAATCGGGGTTGTACATTACATTACAATCACGTGCACAGATTCCACAGCCACATGAGGGCGCTCTACCTGCACTGTTTTTTAGGCCGTAGCTTGCAGTCGGAGGTACAGCAGGGGTCACTGTGGAGGTGGACCAGGCCAGGGTCACACTCCTCTCCCTCCTCCACACGCGAATTCCCACACACTTTACTGTTTCTCTCCTTAAAACATGACGGGCCCTTGTGCCTCAGGCTTTTCACGATGGACATCTTACTGCAGTTGGAAAAGAGCTGTGAACAAACACAGTGACGTCGCACAAGTCAAACAGATAAAATCGTTTCTTTGAACTTCATTGAGGAAAAACTCTCATTCGTAATGGTCATAATAGTAAAGTTGGAGTCAGCACAATACCCAGAAACAGGAAAAGCCATTAAAGGAACAATCCAGCGTTTTTTTTTTTTCTTTTTTCACCCTAACATGATTACCCCAAGCTTTGATTAGATTTGCTCACATGCACTTTGAGTAAATCAGATCATAAATGGTCAGGTAGCTGCTCAGACCGAACCACTCTGTGTCTAAGGGTGCATTCAGACCAGGATAGTTCGATAGTTCACTTGCTTTGGTCCGAACCAAATGGTTTTTTTATTTTTTCATTTTGGTGCGGTTCGCTTTCACACTGTACATTTTAGTAAGCGGACCAAAATCTGTCAACAAAGCCACGCGCCCTGAGGTCGTTCAGCTATTGGTCAGAGACGACACGCGCACAAAGCGTTAAGCTCAAAAGTAGTCATGGAGGCTTTCCGTGCTGTTATTCTTTTTAATGTCATCAAAGCTATACATTTTTTCCAGTTTTTACTGTTTTCACAATTGTGCGATCACTATGCTGTTGTACAAGTAATTTATCAACGACGACGACAAAGGGCAAGGCGGCTACGGAGGATAGCGCTGATGAGCGCACATCATGTTGTGACAGTTCTGGCTCTTCACGCAATAGATGAATTTCTTTTTTGCGTCGCTAGTACCGCCACTTTTTGAAAGAATATCCCTGATTTTAATGTAGGTCTGACGGAGTTTCTTCACTTTTAGCCGACATTGTTCTGGGGAGCGCGTGAACCCCTTCTCCTTCATTTTCTCACTGAATACAGCAAACACGTCGGCATTTTTGTGTGTTCTCTCCAAAAGCTCAGATATGTGGACATCTGCCCATATATCCACAAGGGTACGCGTTTCTTCCTCGGCCCACGTTTGCCCCCTACTCATTTTTTGTACTCTGTAGTCTAGCCTACCACTGGTCTGAATGACTGAACGACTGTTGTAAGGTTCCCTTGACAACCGAAACAGTGTTTGCACTTTGCGGTGGAGTGTCAAGACTCTGTTTCCCATAATGCTCGACAAACGACGGAAGCTCCCGAGGTACAAAAAAGCAAAACTGTCGGATTAGGTCCGGTCTGCTTTCACACCTCCAAAAGATCCGCACCAGAGTTCCTTTGGTCCGGACCGAGTCCGACCTTGCAGCTCGGTCTCGGTCCGCTTGTTTGGTCCGGACCAGAGTTCGGTGGTTTGTATTCAGACCAACCCAAAAGGTCCGGACCAAGGGAAATTTGGTTCGTTTGGTCCGGACCAAACAACGTAGGTGTGAATACGCCATAACACGCATCTCAACTGACCACTTGCAATTGCATTTCATGACTACAGAAGGTCACCAAAAACTAGTCCAAGTTCAAAACTCAAAGGAATATGAACAGCCACCAACAGGATTTCCTGATTAAACCAGGAGTCACTTATGCCGCTTTTCCACTATCAACGCGGCTGAGTCGGGCTGAGCCGTGCCGTGCTGAGTTGGGCTGAGTCGAGCTGAGCGGGGCTGTTGGCGTTGCATTTCGACTACAACCGCGCTGAACCGTGCTGGCTGGAAGTGGGTGGACACATTGAGTGGAGTTAGCGAAAGTGGGTGGACGTCACGTGGTGTCGTTAGGCGGCGCAAACAGTGACATCAGTGATCTTTTAAGTGGTAGTCTCACAACCCGGAGAGTAAACAATAAACATGGAGGACATGGAGTCGTTAGTGTTGCTGGTCTTGGTGCTGTGGCTTGTTGTCACCGACAACGCCAACAGATACTGGCAAGAGCGTATAGATGAGGCGAGGCGCATAAGGCTTCATAATTCTCGTAATTCTCCTTCTTCCGGGTTTACGGTGTTTACAGATCCCAGCGTGCTCGCGGGGCGTGTGTGGGCGTGTGAGGACACTCCTCCTCACCAATCAGTGCACAGGGGAGTGTCTGCTCACGCCCCCAGCCTCACTCGGCTCGCTTTGGCTCGCTTCAGCCCTACTCCAAAACCGTGCGAGTTTTGGGGGCTAAGCAGGGCTGAAGCGAGCTGAGTCATGCTGTTCTTAGATAGTCGAAACGCAAGCCGTGTCGGGCTGAAGTGAGCTGAAGCGAGCTGAAGTGAGCTGAAAAAGGGTAGTGGAAAAGGGCCATTAGGCTGGTCAGTGAAATCTGTACTACTACAGAATTTTGTGAGGCATTAGCTCATATATTTCACCGTCTAATTCAATGTGTTTTTTTATTTTATTAATTAGTTACTTCATGTCTTAAAAGAGAAATGAAGTCATTTTTAAACTTGCTTTATTTCTTAATTAACGTTATTCAGTTACGTTTTCGGGTTTGGTGACCTTATATCGTGACTCATATTTAATGTGACCAGACGTCTCGGTTTGACCGGGACAGTCCCGATTTTGAGTTGTGTGTCCCCAGTCCCGACAAAGGTCCGTCGGGACGCTGAAATGTCCCGGTTTACACCAAACACTAACAAACTGTGCCGGTTACAGCAATCATACATAGCTGACTAGATGTCAATAAAGCTTCTAGCAATTCAGCATCAATGTGCGTTTGTGCGCAGTCAACCTTACAGTGCATCTATTTGTACAAATGTTGCTAGCCTGGCAAGCCAGACTAAATGTGAATATTTAGTCTGGCCTCGATCCGTAGACATTTCCGAAGCGGGTAGGAGGAACAAACCGCTGTCTTTCAAACTGTCTCTGTGCGTATAGGCCAACGCTCTGACCAATCAGCGCAACAGTGACTGTGACGTAGTCAGAGCGACAGAAAGCAGTGGGGGAGGCCTTGAAATAAAAAATGTTTCAAAATGCGTATTAATTAATAAACAGGTTCTAGATATTAAGAAGTTTGGAGATAATGACCACAAGTTTGGAGTCTGTACTAGTCTGGTTAACACCAGACCGTATCACAAGTGAAATATGGTCTGGAATCCGCCTATTGAATTTCTCGTAGGGGAGGTGTGGTTTACGATTGTCAACGGCCGTTTATTGGACGTTGCGAATGTATCATTTGGCGTATACGTAGTCCATGGCCAATCATGGCAGTTGTACCCAGTGACGTAGTTAGAGCAACGAAGAAGACAAAGAGGCGAAGAAGAGAAGGAAAGAGAAAGAGAAGGCAAAACAAAAATAGGAAAACAATGGCATCGAACGATTACTGCCGTTTGTGCAAGACAAATATGAGAGAAGCTGGGTTGGTTAGTTTGGTTCGTATCGCTCGCCACCATGTTAAATGTGATCCATAAACAGTCCCAAATAAACTACAAGCTTCCGTTTGTCGAGTAGTAGTACGCGTCACCGTCTTTCCACCCCTCCCCACTCTCTGATTGGCTCCCTAACTCAGGCGAGCCTTTAGACCATAGTTTCCATGCTGTCTTTTCAGATCGGAACGATTGTGCAAAGCAGCATGGGATTTCCCAGGCTAAGTCTGTACCACATACACATTTCTTTCCAAGTGTTTTTCAAGGGTTTGCTTAAACTGTTTTTGAGAGTTTTTATTTAGTGGTGTTTGGTGAAATAATTTCCCTTAAATTTAAAATAACGGGAAAATAAGAAACAATCAAAAAGTAATGTTTCAAAGCTGTTTATTAATTCTTCGTACTGCACAAACGAGCCCCATCCTTTTGGCTACGAGCGGAGCTAGCTGGCAGATCAGACTTTTGCCGTAGCCGGTCGGCAAAACAGCGAAAACGTCCTTCTTGAAAAGGAATGAGCGGAGAGCCTCTTCCTGCTCATGTTTCAACGAAAACTCCAAGTCTAATTCTTCTAAAACTGATTCCAAAGCGGAGTCAAACGCGCGCTGTTCACTAGCCGTAGCCATCTTTCCTGTTGTGCTTTCTCCAGCGTCGCGCAGCTTTGTCGTCACTCCTGCAAAAGCCCGCCCAAAGAATCCAAACAAAAACCTTGCGTTGTGATTGGCGCGCACGATTTGATGCCCGGGGTGTTTTTGTTTATATGGTGCGAGGCTAGACCCATTCGCTAGGCAAAAAATATTTTTGGCTGCTAGGCGGTTGGGTCTAGTTTACTAGGCTACAATGTTGCAATATAGAGGCCGTGTTACAACGATTTTTTTTTTCCGCTAGCGGCTGTCAACTACTGCGCGACAATGCCGAACGGATGAGCGCTGGGCGGAGATGTTCGCGCACTTCAAGAGTAGGGAGATTCCTTACAGCAATGTCGGCCAGCTTTGCCAGTTTGCCATGTGCCTACCTGGCACCAATGCTCCAGTTGAGCGAATATTTTTCACTCATGAGCAACGCCTGGACTGACGAGAGGAATCGCGTGACCGTGCCTACTCTCAAAGCCTTGCTCATTACCCAGGCCAATTTCGACGATACTTGCTCGCAGTTTCACAGCAGGCTCTCGGGCAATTAAGCGCTACTGGAGCAAATTCACTCATCATGTAAATATATGCAATAAAATGGCATCTTCTTTAGGGTGGGTGGCTGTGTTTCTGAAACATTTTCTGTTGTCTTTCATCGGTTTCATCTGTCTTTAATCTGTATCACAGATTGTCTTGACTTGTTTGATGCTGCTGTCAACTCAGGGTTCACGTTTTCAAAATAGTTAATAGCCTCCACTGGTTAAGATTAAACGGAGGCATTTTGGGTAAAGGTTCGGAGGTGACAACGATTAGGCTCATGCGCTCGTTCCTGTTACAATGCATAGCCTATTGTTTAAAAAAAAAAAAAAGTTCATCGCATAAAATATTGATGTTAATATAGAAGCAATGCATTTTCTTGGCGTTTTCACAAAGGTGAAATAAATCAGTTGAAATTTAAGCTATTGGCCTATTCCCGATCACCACATCTGTTGTCTGATTTTCTTACTTTAACTGAATTGTGATAGAAGTACATATAGATAACAAGAAAATACTTGATTATTCTCTGAAATGTTGATAAAAGTGAGCTTCTACAAAATGATAAAAGCACCTGTCTGAGCCATGGTTTGAGCCGGCGCATGTTTACATCAAAACGCGTGTGCGTGCACGATCACGGTCACGCGCAAAGTGTCGCGGTTTTAGACTCGGGGAAATCTGGTCACCCTACTCATATTGGCGACTAATTGCAATTAAATATTATACTTATCAGCCTGTTCGGTTTTTAGCCGTGTTGAATTTAGTTCGTTTGGTCCACGGTAGGCGTCGCTTATCCGCGCGATCTTCACGAGACTTGGGCGAGACTTCGAAACGTGAAGTGTCAGCCAGGTGTCAGTGCCGTCATTTTGAAAACTGTTTTCCAAACGAAGTATTGCGCAAAAACGAGTTTAAATGACGATTACTGCCTACTTTTTTTTTTTTTCAAACTTTCCTGATTGCTATCAAAACAAACAAAACTTCCGGCTTGACCACGTCAGCATTCGAAAGAGGGCGCGCACGTCTTTTGGCGACGTTGGCAGCTTTGATTTCCGCTGTACGTTTTACTTCTGTCCTACGATGCCTCGCACAGGTCTCAGCGAATCTCGTTTACGGCCATTGCTTTGACATATGGACCGATATATTCCATAGCATATTTCAAACACTCATAACTTGCCATAGCAGTGAAAAATAGCAACAAAAATGCATTCCTATATTTAATAAAATGAGATAAATAGAATTTAGATAACAAAAAATTTGCCTTCAGTTCTCCTTCAAGTTATAAGCTCTAGCCCATCTGCTCAAAACACCGCATCTAGGGGAGTTCTTCATGGTGCCGTTTGTACAGAAATGCACCAATTACTGCCTACTTTTTTCAAACTTTCCCGATTGCCATCAAAACAAACAAAACTTCTGGCTTGATTACATCAGCATTCGAAAGAGGGCGCGCACGTCTTTTGACAATGTTGGCAGATGTCGGTCGCTTTGATTTCCGCTGTACGTTTTACTTCCGTCCTAAGCATCTTGAATTGGTTCATGGTGAAGCAGGAAAAAATAGCAGAGAATTTAGGGCCACGTGGCCCTAAATTTATTATTTATTCTGTTAAAATAATAATAAAATTGGAAGTCTGTGATTCGAATTCAGTAGCTTTCGGTCCACTAAACAAAAATAATTGGGTGTCAGGGAAAATTCTTTTTATGACCTTCACTTGAAAATTCTGAAAGGCCGTCTGCGTTTAAGTAATTCATTCACATACTACTAAGATCATCACAATTTTTTAAAACTCAATATAAAAAGGGTGTCTGAGGTTTGAACAACAGCTCTAAAAACGTTACAGTGACTTCATAGTAAATTAAAGACGTATTACCCTGTTATTCGAATGGTCTCCACTCACAGCAATGGGGTACATGACGTATTTGCCCCCATGGTCCTCACTGGGGGCGCAAGATGGCACATCATCTCGGTCATGAACAGCCCCGAAGTTGTGTCCGAGCTCATGGGTCGTCACCAAGTCAGCTTCCTGTTGATGTCAAAAAAGAGACAGAATTACAGTGCCTTGCAAAAGTATTCATCCCCCTTGGTGTTTGTCCTGTTTTGTCGCATTACAAGCTGGAATTAAGATGGATTTTTGGAGGGTAAGCACCATTTGATTTACACAACATGCCTACCACTTTAAAGGTGAAAATTGTTGTTTTATTGTGAAGCAAACAATAATTAAGATGAAAGAACATAAATCTGGAGTGTGCATAGGTATTCAACCCCCTAAAGTCAATACTTTGTAGAGCCACCTTTTGCTGCAATTCCAGCTGCAAGTCTCTTGGGGTATGTCTCTATTAGCTTAGCACATCTAGCCACTGGGATTTTTGCCCATTCCTCAACGCAAAACTGCTCCAACTCCAAGTTAGATGGGTTGCTTTGGTGTACATCAATCTTCAAGTTATGCCACAGATTCTCAATTGGATTGAGGTCTGGGCTTCGACTAGGCCATTCCAAGACATTTAAAATGTTTCCCTTTAAACCACTCCAGTGTAGCTTTAGCAGTATGTTTAGGGTCATTGTCCTGCTGGAACGTGAACTTTCATCTCAGTCTCAAACCTCTGGCTGACCCAAACAGGTTTTCCTCCAGAACTGCCCTGTATTTAGTGCCATCCATCTTTCCTTCAGTCCTGACCAGCTTTCCTGTCCCTGCAGATGAAAAATATCCCCACAGCATGATGCTGCCACCACCATGCTTCACTGTAGGAATGGTGTTCTCAGGGTGTTGGGTTTGTGCCACACATGGCGTTTCCCATGATGACCAAAAAGATCAATTTTAGTCTCATTTAACCAGAGAATCTTCTTCCATGTTTCAATCTTCAACTGAGATGAAGGGGAGTCTGCCACATGCTGTTGGGCAAACTCCAAACGTATTTTCTTATTGTTTTCTTTTTTCTGGCCACTCTTCCATAAAGCCCCGCTCTGTGGAGTGTACGGCTTAAAGTGGTCCTATGGACAGATACTCCCATCTCCCCTGTGGATCTTTGCAGCTCCTTCAGTGTTATTTTTGGTGTCTTTGTTGCATCTCTGATTAATGCCCTCCTTGCCCGGTCTGTGAGTTTTGGTGGGCAGCCTTCTCTTGTCAGGTTTGTAGTGGTGCCATATTCTTTCCATTTTGCTATAATGGATTTAATGGTGCTCCCTGGGATATTCAAAGTTTGGGATATTTTTTATAACCCAACCCTGATCTATACTTCTCCACAACTTTGTCTCTGACCTGTTTGGAGGCTCCTTGGTTTTCATGTTGCTTGCTTAGTAGTGTATCAGAGTCAGGGTCCTTTCAGAACAGGCTGATTTATACAGACATCATGTGACACTTTGATTGCACACAGGTGGATCTTAATCAACTAATGATGTGACTTATGAAGTGAATTGGTTGGAGCAGCTCTTATTTAGGGGTTTCATATGAAAGGTGGTGAATACCTGTGCACACTCCAGATTTCTGTTTTTTCATCTTAATTATTGTTTGTGTCACAATAAAACAACAATGTGCACCTTTAAAGTTGTAGGCATGTTGTGTCAATCAAATGGTGCTAACCCTCCAAAAATCCATTTTAATTCCAGCTTGTAATGCGACAAAACAGGACAAACACCAAGGGGGATGAATACTTTTGCAAGACACTGTACTGGAACTTGATGAGCAAAGAGACCTGATGTTTTTATCTTACCTTAGTGAGGATAGTCTTCCCATAGTTCTTAGTGCTGGTTAAGCCTGTGTTCAGGTATATGGTGCGTTTATCAGATCCTGTCTGAGGGGACTCTTAAAAACAAAAACACAAATTGCACCAAAGTTAAGATGTTATGCCAGTACACCAGTTCTACATTTTAACATTTCAGGATTTGTGCAGCTTTGTTAAAGGGAAAATAATTATTTCTAGCACTTTATATCGAATCACATTAAGCTGAATCCGTGTCACATGGCTCTGCTGGATCACTCATTCTTGATTTCCTGTGAGCATGCATTTGAGTGACCCTGTGTAACATTTGCCCTTACTTACAGTGGTGCTTGAAAGTTTGTGAACCCTTTAGAATTTTCTATATTTCTGCATAAATATGACCTAAAACGTCATCAGATTTTCACACAAGTCCTAAAAGTAGATAAAGAGAACCCAGTTAAACAAATGAGACAAAAATATTATACTTGGTCATTTATTTATTGAAGAAATGATCCAATATTACATATCTGTGAGTGGCAAAAGTATGTGAACCTTTGCTTTCAGTATCTGGTGTGACCCCCTTGTGCAGCAATAACTGCAACTAAACATTTCCGGTAACTGTTGATCAGTCCTGCACACCGGCTTGGAGGAATTTTAGCCCATTCCTCCGTACAGAACAGCTTCAACTCTGGGATGTTGGTGGGTTTCCTCACATGAACTGCTCGCTTCAGTTCCTTACACAACATTTCCATTGGATTAAGGTCAGGACTTTGACTTGGCCGTTCCGAAACATTAACTTTATTCTTCTTTAACCATTCTTTGGTAGAACGACTTGTGTGCTTAGGGTAGTTGTCTTGCTGCATTACCCACCTTCTCTTGAGATTCAGTTCATGGACAGATGTCCTGACGTTTTCCTTTAGAATTCGCTGGTATAATTCAGAATTCATCGTTCCATCAACGATGGCAAGCCGTCCTGGCCCAGATGCAGCAAAACAGGCCCAAACCATGATACTACCACCACCATGTTTCACAGATGGGATAAGGTTCTTATGCTGGAATGCAGTGTTTTCCTTTCTCTAAACATAACGCTTCTCATTTAAACCAAAAAGTTCTATTTTGTCTCATCCATCCACAAAACACTTTTCCAATAGCCTTCTGGCTTGTCCATGTGATCTTTAGCAAACTGCAGATGAGCAGCAATGTTCTTTTAGAGAGCATTGGCTTTCTCCTTGCAACCCTACCATGCACACCATTGTTGTTCAGTGTTCTCCTGGTGGTGGACTCATGAACATTAACATTAGTCAATGTGAGAGAGGCTTTCAGTTGCTTAGAAGTCACCCTGTGGTCCTTTGTGACCTCGCCGACTATTACACACCTTGCTCTTGGAGTGATCTTTGTTGGTCGACCACTCCTGGGGAGGGTAACAATGGTGTTGAATTTCCTCCATTTGTACACAATCTGTCTGACTGTGGATTGGTGGAGTCCAAACTCTTTAGAGATGGTTTTGTAACCTTTTCCAGCCTGATGAGCATCAACAACGCTTTTTCTGAGGTCCTCAGAAATCTCCTTTGTTCGTGCCATGATACACTTCCACAAACATGTGTTGTGAAGATCAGACTTTGATAGATCCCTGTTCTTTAAATAAAACAGGGTGCCCACTCACACCTGATTGTCATCCCATTGATTGAAAACACCTGACTCTAATTTCACCTTCAAATTAACTGCTAATCCTAGAGGTTCACATACTTTTGCCACTCACAGATATGTAATATTGGATCATTTTCCTCAATAAATAAATGACCAAGTATAATATTTTTGTCTCATTTATTTAACTGGGTTCTCTTTGTCTACTTTTAGGACTTGTGTGAAAATCTGATGATGTTTTAGGTCATATTTATGCAGAAATATAGAAAATTCTAAAGGGTTCACAAACTTTCAAGCACCACTGTGTGTGTGTGTGTGTGTGTGTGTGTACACACACACACACACACAGGTAGTCGTCGACTTATGACTGCGTTTGGTTACGACTGACCGGTCGTAAACCGATCTGGTCGTAAGTCGGCCTATGTTAAATGAACGTAAGTATATTGTGATGTGTAATGATTGTAATCATCTTAAAGTCTTATTTTATCAACATTTTATTTCATTACCTTGGCTCATTATTTGGTTTAAGTCAAACACTGCATACTACACTGCGTACAGTACAATTCGTTTAATATGTGCAAAACAAAAAATACGAAATACGGGTATGAAAAATAGAAAACATTTTAGTTTGAAACATACCAAAATACAAATGTAAAACATAGCAAAATACAAAATTTAGTGACCGCTGGCATCACTGGTGCTTGGCTGTGGGTCAGCTACGTCGTCATCAGCTGTTGCAGCGCTCGGGCTGGCGGGAGGATTTGCTCGTTTCATAAACCAGGAGCTGGGGCGGAAACTGTATGACGGAGTGTGCGAGGGAGTGCGAGAGAGAGACTGCGCATGTGCCTGGAGCTGGGGCGGAAACTGTTGTACGCAGCGAGAGGCGCTGCCTGGAGCTGGGGCGGAAACTGTATGACGGAGTGCACGAGGGAGTGTGAGAGAGATTGCGCATGTGCCTGGAGCTGGGGCGGAAACTGTCGTATGCTCAGCTAGCTCAGCTGGGAAACACTTGCCAGTCATAACCAGACGGTCGTAAAGTCGATTGGTCATAAGTCGCGTAGGTCGTAAGTCAACAACTACCTGTGTACATTTTTTTATACACACACACATTAAAAAGAAAAAAAATATATACCTAAGATAAATACTAAATTAGAGGAAACACTTATTGCACCTACCAGGTAGTCGTAATTGCAAAAGATAAAAACAGGAAAAAAAACCAGAAACCCCCCCATGCAACAACTATTGACAGACATACAGATGTGAGTCTACTGTGAGCAGTGCTGGTTGTACAGTCTAACAGCTGCAGGAAGGAATGATCTGCGGTAACACTCCTTCACACATGCTTTGTGATCAACTTCCTCCTTTCGGTGATGTATCCAGTTCCTAGATGGCACATTTTCTTGTAAATTATATTCAATTTGTAGTGTAATTAGCAACTAATGTCTAGTGTAATTTGGTCTTTGAAGATCACAAGCCATCTCCATGCATCTAAAGCCCTTCAGCTTCCCCCGGCCGCATTGTTCTGGGCCTTTGGCCCGTCATTCGGACAGGCTAAAATTTGGACAGACAGACAATATTTCAGACTTGTCTGTCCTGTGATCGTCTGCTTAAAATTCCTTATCTCCCTCACTGAAATACATCCTGGTTTGAAAACCAGCGTCTTAGGTGGGGTTTACATTAGACCGTATCAGCGGATCATCAGATTAACGTTTTTAAAAACGATTAGCGTGCACACAGCAACGTCAATACACGGATACGCTAATCACATGACTAATTCGGCACGCAAGTTGAAATGTGTCAGTGCGGCTCATCGCTTCCTCCTCAACGGCTGCGCTCCAAATCACTCCGCCCTGAACAGCGAGTGCCCTCTGGAGGGTGCGCACTCCGGCCCTGCGCAGCTCACAGAGCGCGCGAGTGAAGCGCACGAGCAGTGATTCGGGACTGAGCCGCTGTGCGCAAGTCACTCACCACTTGCAAGTGGAAGGATGGCAAGCCTAAAGACAGTCATAACTACACAATGGGCAGTATTTGCATCAGTATTTGCAGTATTTTCATACTTTTATACTCTTTAATGAAAGGTGATACAAGGCGGAAGTCCGCGCCGTTTTTCAGCAGTCGCGTCACATGACCAACGCCAGCGAATCAGGAAGGTGGATGTCACAGTGACGTTGTCCAATGACGACGCCAGCTAGAGCTCAGCTCAGCGTATCCGCGTATTCTCAATGTTTACACAGCACCGGACCAGACACGATCTGGATTGAATACGTGGACCCTGGCGGATTCCCGTTTCCAGGCGTTTTAATGTAAACGGACAGTGCATCCGCGAAGAAAACGAGACAGATACGGTCTAATGTAAACTTGGCCTTAATTTTCTAAACTTTACCACATTTTCCAGTTTCAGTATGCTTTCTGTGCATTTTCTTGCCAGTTTAGCTGAACTGTCGTGCAATAATAGGACATTAGCAAGCAATTTCGGCTCACGTTAAGCTTCACGTACGAGATCAATTTAAGGCCAACTTCTAACATTCCAGTCATCTCGACGGTCTTGACACTGCAGACTCAATAGACATAAAATATGATGGAACTTTAAAATGCGTTTTTTTTAAATTAAATCTTCTCAAATCTGGAAAAATTAAACATTCTCCAGTCACATTAAAAAATAAAAGCCCAATTGAAACTAAACTCAACCTACCATGCGATTTACATCACTACTTAATTTAACTTCACTTCTCTCTCAGTGTTTGCATAAAGACGTTTACTCACCTTTGGAACAAACTCCTCCAGGAGCCTCTTCTTTGGCAGGAGCGACATAGGCAAGGCCAAGCGTGCCCTCATCAAAGTCCTGATAGGTAAACAAGTGAGCCAAACACACTTTGGAGGCATTCTCTGCAATGTCGATGCTGAATTGCTGCAGGAAAGAGAAGGTTCGTACATTTAAAAGTGCATGATTGAACCAATTGTGTCCTGACAAGGATGTTTCAGGTCTTTGCTCTGTAGCTTTTACCATTCAAGTGTTGTTTAATAACGTTGTCCCGAGAACTTCAGGAATATATAATAAAGTGGTGGTTATGCACATAAATACATACTCGTTCATACACTACCGTTCAAAAGTTTGGGGTCACTCTGAAATGTCCTTATTTTTGAAAGAAAAGCACTGTTCTTTTCAACGAAGATCACTTTAAACTAATCAGAAATCCACTCTATACATTGCTAATGTGGTAAATGACTATTCTAGCTGCAAATGTCTGGTTTTTGGTGCAATATCTCCATAGGTGTATAGAGGCCCATTTCCAGCAACTCTCACTCCAGTGTTCTAATGGTACAATGTGTTTGCTCATTGCCTCAGAAGGCTAATGGATGATTAGAAAACCCTTGTACAATCATGTTAGCACAGCTGAAAACAGTTGAGCTCTTTAGAGAAGCTATAAAACTGACCTTCCTTTGAGCAGATTGAGTTTCTGGAGCATCACATTTGTGGGGTCGATTAAATGCTCAAAAATGGCCAGAAAAATGTCTTGACTATATTTTCTATTCATTTTACAACTTATGGTGGTAAATAAAAGTGTGACTTTTCATGGAAAACACAAAATTGTCTGGGTGACCCCAAACTTTTGAACGGTAGCGTATTTATAAGTCAAAAGAAGACATTGTGTGGGAAAATTAGATGTGGATATGTATGGTAGTACACAATATTGTACTTTTGTATTGGATTTAAATTGCCCAGTATTGCTGGGTTTCAGTTATGTGACTTTTCTTAGCGGTTTTACCGGAAGTGAAATAGCTGGTGGTCTAAACAGCGGCTGTAGTGCAAACAACTAGCGATAAGTTATCAGAGAATGCTCGTAATCTAGAATCCACTGCTGGCTTTAGATATATTCAGAAGATTGCTATGTGCAATGGAATCGACCCCTACAGTCTGGGAAAGAAGGATTTGTCATACGATCTCGAAAACTACCCTTCAGTCGAGTTCCCCGACATCTCGAGCTATCTGGTGTTGCAGACGTCCTTCTACACCGCAAAACAGATGAAAGCGTGGAAGAGTACGGAGGCTTACAACTTTTTTGTATGTGGCTGGGTAAAGGACCTCGGTATCAAGTCACTGCCGAATGAATCCTGGATTGTTTTTGCCCGTGTAAGTATGGTTTTGTTTTTTTAAGCTTTTCGTTCGTGTCTTTACAACGAAGCGCTGCAAGTTGAAGTGCAAACAAAGAACAGTCGGATTGATTCTCACTTGTGTTGGCTCTTATCTCTCAGGTAAATCATTCCCAAAGATCATCAGGAACCCCTTTAAAGACCTGGAGCTTAGTTAAACAAGACGGAAAAGTGATCACGGCGCATTGTAACTGTACAGCTGGGTAAGAATTTTGTTGTGACCTTCATGCATATGGACTTTGTGAGGAGTAAACAAAGAAACAGCTGGGGACTTTAGCGCTTCGTGACTAAAAAAAGTACCGTAAAATAATGACACATAGCAAGAAAAGCACTTGGAAAGCACTAAGGACAGAGCTGAGAGGGATACAAACCTTTCACCAAGTGATCACTGCAAACTCGAGCATGCTTCGACTCGGCTCCCTTCGATTGCACTGAGGTTCGAAAGCCACCTTTCTCGACGTCTTTTTGTGAAATCCATTTGTTTATTCACCCTTTTTTCTTAGTTCACGGCGAACCCTGAAGAAACTTATCAGTTTCATGGTTTGATTGATTCGAACAACCTAAAACAACGCAAGCGTAAGGCATTTTTCATGCGAGCAATGCACCTTCTCCGTACAAACGCTTTGTCAACTGAGCTTTGGTAGACCACCAGCTAAAGTTTTGAATAACTAATGAGGTGGATGTGACGTCACGTGAAACCCAACAATAGGATTTCTTTGTATGCTGAAAGGTTACAGTTTCCAACATGACAATGCTCCTGTGCACAAAGAGAGGTCCATGAAGACATGGTTTGCCCAGGTTGGAGTAGAAAAACTTGAGTGTCCTGCACACAATCCTGATTTCAACCCCACTGGGATGAACTAGAACCCCGACTGCACCCCAGACCTCCTCATCCAACATCAGTGCCTGATCTCACGAATGCTCTTGTGGCTGAATGATCACAAATCCCCACAGCCATGGTCCAAAATCGAGTGGAAAGCTTTTCCAGAAGAGTGAAGGTTATTCGAAGGGGAAATGGGACTAAAGCTGGAATGGGATGTTCCATCCCATGGAAGAGTGATCTATATCCTTTACTAATACTGTATGTCAGACACCATGATGATGTGACAGTACTGTATATACTCAATAGGACACCACAAATTTATTGGGAAAACCTCTCTCTCTCTCTCTCTCTCTCACCTCCAGAAGTGCTTTAACATCCCACACATCTTTGTTCTTCACTGGACTCCCCTTCATGTTGTAGTGGGTTTGTCCTGGTTCCACTTTCGTTGGGGATTTATTGATCATAATCTGACAACAACAAAAGTCAAGGATCAACGATCATATTTATACTTACGGCCTGACCATAAAGATCTTCAGAAGCACTGATGACACACATTAGCACAAACCTGCTGGATCTGAACACCGTAGCCCTTAAACTCCTCATCCCAAGATGTGTTTCTGTAGATATCATCCACCCGGTCAATCAGCTCAATCTGCAGGCACACGGCACATCAGCCAACACAATGAACACTCCAGATAAATAGAACATTTTGTCCAGTCCAAATGGACACCTAGTTGCTTTGGTCCATTGGTGCATCTGTATAACAGCTTACAGGAATATTTAACGGTTATTCCACGAAATCGAATCGTACATGAGCCGACAGTCGTCAAGGTGCGTAGCGCCGAGTTGGCTATAAGCCATGTATGACGAGATTGAGTGGAATAACTGTTTTACTCTATCCACATTCACTGGATTTTGAGAAAACACGGCATTTTTATTTCTTGCAAATTCAATAAATAAAAACTTTACACAAAACGTCAGACAAAATAATTTCCGCTTAACAAACCGGCGAAATGACCGTAGCAATTTGTGAAAAATGCAATAATAATTCTTGAAAAATAAAAAAATATATACGTTCTTACCATCAAATACTTTTATTCCATATTTTGTTGCTTTTCTTGTATTTTTTGGGGTTTTGTTTTTTGAGTAGTTTTTATTTCATCCTCGGTTGGTTCAGCAACACGCTCCGCCATTTTGTTTTTCTCTACTCACCGTATATGAGCTGATAGCCTAGTAGTAGAGTAACCAATCAGAGCACGTGATTGCTCATATCCAGTGAATGTGGATAGAATAATCTCCATTATAACAGCGCTGTTGAATTCTCAAAGCTGACTGTCTAGAAGGTGTTGATTAATTTTCTACAACAGCAGCTCAGATAGTAGAGTTGTATTTAAAAATCACAGGTTTATATTCAACTCAGTCACATGTGTTATTTAAAAACGTGTTATTTAAAAATATATAATAATCTTTCTCTTCTTTTGGCTGCTCCCGTTAAGAGTCGCCACAATGGATCTGTTCCGCATATTTGATTTGGCATAGGTTTTACACCGGATGCCCTTCCCGACGCAACCCTCCCCAGTCTATCCAGGCTTGGGACCAGCACTAAGTATGCACTGTCTTGTGCAACCCCAGTGGCTGGGTATTTTACCTCATCTGCATGTCTTTGAACTGTGGGAGGAAACCAGAGCGCTCGGAGGAAACCCACAGTTCCTTTATATTTTACACCATGTGAAAGTCTTATGGCAGATTAAATTTTTTTTTCAAAAACAAAAAGGGAGGGAACAGCTGTTTATAGCTGCTATAATGTAAATGAGAATAGGAGCTAACCACTTTCAGGGACTTCCACAACATTAAATGCAATTAAAAACAAATAAAAACCACAATGTGTTGTCCTTTCATTAATAGTAAATGTGATTGTTGGTAAATTGCCGCGATATAAGAGGAATAAAAAAATAATTTCCCATAACAACATATCACAAAAAACAGTTTGCATCACTGATTTGTTTCCCAGTAACAGCAGGCCAAGTCATGTTCTCTTCCTTACTTCAAAAATCTTTTTATTCCATTGTTAGGTTTAACAAGATCCACTGTGAGCTACTGCTCACTTACGTATCCCCCCCCCCCCCCGCTCTCGCTTATATCAGAATGCAAGCAATCAAAGGAATAGGACCGTTATTATGAATGTTAACTTCAACAAATAATTAACCATGAAACGAGTAAGTAAAGAGCCGTGTTCTTCCCAGGGATTTCAAACAGCATCGTGGTAAACTGTCATTTTGAAATAACATTTTGCTTCTTGAAATAGTGTCAAAATCCACCCTATACATTTCATAAATACATTCAGTCGGTAAACAGGAAGTCGATGTGTGACAGACCTGAAAACGGTATACATGGTATAGAACCCCAAGCTGAAGCTCAGTACCAAATCTCAAACAGCTGTGATTTGTAGTTGCTGAGAAAAGTGTTACAAAAATTTCGTAAATCCATGCTACAGTATATGTTTCGTAAATACATTCAGTCAAAGTCGATGTGCAACAGACCTGAAAACGGTATACAACCCCAAGCTAAAGTTTGGTACCACATGGCTACATATGATTTGTGGTTGCTGAGAAAAAAGGTGTTTCGGACAGACGGAGATACGGACGTTCGGACAGAGGTAAACCAGTATACCCCCCCTCCTTCGGAGTGGCGGTTTAATAATAAAAGTGTCAGTAAGGGTGTTGAGAGTGACTACTCTAACCGAACTACAAACATGGCTTCTCAGAACTACAACGCCCAAGAACCACAGCGCCTCCTGTCACCGGCTTATTGATTACAGCTCTCATTCATATCTAATCAGCTACTTAAGCCTCTCTCACACTCACTGTCATTGCAAAGTATCAGGCTAGGCTGACACTTGCACGATTCCGTGGCACGCATTGGCACGACTCGAGTCGTGCCAGTGCGCAAACTAGTCATAAACTGGCGTGAAGTGTGCGTAAACCCATCGTGACTGCGTGCCATGTCGGGACGAGAATTTTGAAATGTTCAAAATTTTGGTCACGACAGAATTTCGCGACCGGGTCGTGAACTATGCGCAAACGGTTCGTGATCTCGTCGTGAACTCGTCGGGAAGATGCGGGAGGATGCGTGCCAGTGCGTGGAAGTGCGCGCCATGCCACGACTGTCACAAAATGCCACGAATAGTTCACGAACAGCTCACGTCGAGTTCACGAGTAGTTCACGACATGTTCACGAATTGGTGCGCGTCGCAGCGTGGCCGCGCCTTCCCACTGACACGGTCACGCATTGATGGCACAAGCAGTTCACGACTAGTTTACGCACTTCACGAACGGTTTGCGCATGGCACGAGCAGTTCACGACGAGTTCATGAGCAGTTCACGACTACTGCGCGACAGTGGCGCTCGCGTCGGTGCGGGGGTATATATAGGGCTTCCCGGACACTTCTCGCCATTCGCAATTTTTTTTCTTGCTTTTTTTCTTTAATGTCTTATTTTCTATTCCTTCATGACTTTTTTTTTGGGGGGGGGGGGGGGGGGGGGAGTTTCGTTTCTTTTATTTCAAAAATGGAACAACTGTGGATGCAGCTCATGAAGCTACTACCATTCTTTCTTGCCAAGGGACATGTAGTAATGTGGCAGGTAGTCTCGCTGATCCTTTGCATCCTTCTGGGTATGATGGCCGGTTAGAGGCAGCAGCCCCTGCAGGTGTCGGTCAGTCCTCCATCCACCAGGGATCAGATCATGTGTGTCCGGATCTTCGCGGTCCACTTCTGAAATTGCGTGTGGGTATCTGATGAGGATGAGGTTGTGCATGACACAGGCGTGCCCAAGTCGGCACGACACCGTCCGAATTGCGCAAACTCATCGTGCCAATGCGGGAAGTGCGTAAACTATGCACAAACTATGCGTGAACTCGTCGTGCCAGTTTGTGAATGTGGACGGGCACGCATTCGTGAACTCGTCGTGAACTATGCGTGAACTAGTCGTGAACAGTGCGGGAGCCTCCCAGTTCGTGCCCCAAAATGGCACAACTTGCCACGACAAAATCGTGGCCAAAAGTCGTGCAAGTGTCAGCCTAGGGTCATTCTGAGTTTACCCAGTCATACCAAGCCTTTATATCTCTGCCTGCCTTTAGTTTTCCTGACCCTCGCTATCTCTTTGATTCTACACCTCGTCTTCTCTATATTGCCCTGCTTGCCAATTGACCGACCCTTGCCTGCTTTGTGACTATGATTCTAGTTTTGTGATTTGGCTATGTTTCCTGTTTGCTACCCCGCCCTCCCCTGCACATACATCCGTAAGTGCCTGCATCCAGGCAGAGCTATAAAGGCTTATATCCGGCTTGTTGGTCTAGCCGTGGTATGATTCTTGCTTAGGGTGCGAGAGGTCCCGGGTTCAAATCCCAGAGGAGCCCGAGCTTTTGGGGGAGCCACGGCCTAAAGGTTAGAGAAGCAGCTTTGGGACTAAAAAGTCGCCGGTTCGATTCCCTGATTCCCCGAATGTTCTGAGCAAAGAAGCCATTTTTGTCAACCTGGAACAGCCATCACTGAACAGAGGTGGTGGTCTAAGACAGTGGTTTTCAAAGTGGGGGCCGCCAGGGGGCGCTAGGGGGGCCTCAGAAAGTTGGAGGGACGATAACAAAAAAATTGCGAAAAATATATATATTTTTAAAATAATTATTATTACATTTATTGTAATTAGTTTTTTAATCATTATAAAATATAATTATTAATAATAATACATATCGAAACGTTGTTTGCCATGCTCATCTCTCCGATTGCCTGTGACGTTGCGGTTTGCGCCATTTATCAACCTGCTTTGCTCCTCAAGCTAGCGTATTGTGGAGGAAATACTATTTTGTAAAGCACTTGAAAGAAGAACTACTGGGAAAGACATTTTTCAAGTTTTGGACGATTACACCGAGTCTAACGGATTGGACTGGGCCCGCTGTGTGTGTGTGTGTGTGTGTGTGTGGGGGGGGGTTCGGACGGAGCCGCGGCAATGACCGGGAAGATCAGTGGAGTGACCGTGCTCATTAAGCAGAAGGCCCCGCATGTAGTGGCCACACACTGCATGCTCCATCGCGAGGCACTGGTCGCAAAAAGGATGGATAACGAGTTGAATCAGGTACTACAGGAGGTTACACAAGTAGTGAATTTGATTAAAGCCCGTCCCATGAAACACAGACTGTTTACCCTGCTTTGTAATGAGATGGGCACTCGTTTTGAGGGGCTGCTGCTTCACTCGAACGTGCGCTGGCCGTCACGGGGCGCAGTTTTGAACCGTGTCTATGAGCTGCGTTGGGAGGTTGCAGAGTTCCTCTCATCTGAAAAGCATCAGCTGGCAGATCGGTTCACCAATGCAACCTGGATCCGCAAACTTGCATACATGTCAGACATTTTCCAGCATCTAAATGTACTGAATCAAAGCATGCAAGGACGTGACACGTACATACTCCAGGTGCAAGACAAAGTGCGTGCTTTTTCCAAAAAGATCATGCTGTGGTCAAACAAGCTCCAGGAGGGAGTTACAGAAATGTTCCCACTACTTCACCAGGAGCTGCTGTCATGTGATGATTTGGGCTCCGTCTCTCCATTGATCCAGTCCCACCTGGAGCACCTCCAAGGATATTTCAAAGACTATTTCCCTGACCTCGAAAACACACATTTAAACTGGATTAGGAACCCCTTTGCCCCCGGTGTCGGTTCTAGTCTGGACTTAAAGTCACAGGAGGAGCCAGGGCTTTGAACCGGTTCAAGGAACGAAAACGAAAACCGGGAACTTTTTCTATTTCACATGGAACAGAAACGAAACCAGAAACTTTATTATTTTTTATGTTCCGGAACAGAAACGCTTATTAAAAATAACGGTAACCGGTTAATACCGGTTTTTATTTCGTTCCTCAAAGTTTCCGTAGCCTACAAATAAAAAAGCCATTCTTCTCCTGCGCAAGTTTCTATGACCCGCTGGGGTTCACTTCCTGTGTGACGTTCGCTGACTGAATGGAGAGAGCGGGAGGGTGGACTACTATCACGTCTCCACATCTTAAATAAGAGGTAAATATTGCAGTCTATCGTTATTCAAAAACGTCAATTTCAAACACGGTATCAATATATTTTTGTCCACGTTAATGAGAGGCTCGCGAACATTAAATGACGTTAACCTCTGTTAGCCTATCAATGCATAGGGCCTGACTAGCCTTTGGTAACACACTAAACGAATTATCTTTCATTTTTGGCACTTTTTCTGTTTGTGTAGATGGGAAGACATACTGAGAATCCAAATCGCCAACATTTGAAATAATAATTGTTTTGAATTATTTCTTGTCTTATTTAATGAAGATTGTAATACAATTAGCCTACATTTGGCTTAAGCTGGATGAGACAGACACAATTTTATAGCCATTTGTTAAACAGCTGACAGGGAACGTAATTAACCGTTCCGGGAACAAAATTTTTTTGTTCTAACCGGTTCGGGAACGTCTATTTAATGGTGGAACCCAAAACCGGAAACGTTAAAATTCCGTTTCTGTTCGGAACGAACCAGTAGGAAAAAAATTCTGGTTCAAAGCCCTGGGAGGAGCTGATTGAGATGACAAACTCAGGGGATTTAAAAATGGACTTTGAGGCTCTTCCCCTGTCTAACTACTGACTACATGTAAGAAAGGACTATCCCAGCTTGGCTGACAGGGCATTGAAATGCCTTCTCCCTTTTGCAACAACCTACTTGTGTGAGTCTGGCTTTTCAACTTTAAAGGTACTCAAAACCAAACATTGAGCACGTCTACTGTACATGTGGACAATGACATGCGTATGGCACTGACGGAGATTAAGCCCAGGGTTGACAAACTATGTAGGAGCCACTAGACCCCGAAGCCGCCGCCAGGCGCCGCTAAAACCGCCATTTAGAATTTGAGCCGCCGCCAGCCAATAATTTTGTAAGCCAATTTGAGCCGCTATCTAATAAAATTTGGCTGAGCCACTAAGAATTGTGTACATCAAATAATGGGTTTATCCACATCATGAGCTACAAGAAAAGTGACACAAACATGATCAACTGTACACACTAGTAGTAACACAATAGAGACGTATAGGCATACACTGTAGAGATTTAGAACTGATATCACAGCACAGAGAGCCACCACAAGCTTGCCGCTGTGACTACCTGTCTGGCTTCCCGCCCCTCACACCGTTACCACGATACACTGGGGAACCCGGGAACCCACCCAGAGCATCAATCGACTCTGATATCGACGAGATGGCTGCATTCTTTGCCGCTGCTGAGGGAAAGTGTAAAGGTATTTTTTTTTTTTTGTTTCACATACTTCAAGATTGATAAAAAAAAAAAAAGTACTCCACCACTCTACTTTCATCATAGTAAGATAGCTGCCAGTCCTTCACTGGTCATTGCTAGTGAGAGTAGATAGCTAGATGCCTTCCTCGAACAGTCCAGATTAGCTTATTATTAGCATTGAACTACAATCTTGCTAGATTTATATTTACAATGAAGTAAGAGACCAGGGGACCTGTGGTAATTTGCTATTTATTACCCCCATTTGTTTGATCCGTTCGCCCGGATATATGCCACACAGTGACGTCCAGTATCAGCCATTTGTAGCCATAAACATTTTGGTGGCTGCAGCAGCCATTAAGGTTTTGGCTGAGTCAGCTAGCCAGCCAATAATTTCATCAGCCAGCCATTATCCTGAAAACAAACGGCTTCGGGGTCTAGGAGCCACCAAGCCCATCCCTCCCACTAGTGTAAACCGTCTGTCACTCCCAGACACACACACACACACACACACACGAGAGTGGTTTGATTTCTTTTGTGCTGTTCTTATCAACAGTTTGTTGAAAAGTTTATTGTTCATGGCGAAAATATTTGTGTTGAAAACACGTTAGTTAATAATATTCTTATGCTAAACAAATGTAACAATTATTGACTATTGAATAAAAGTAAGAGAAAACATTCTAAAAGTTGATGTTTCTTTACATATTTTGTAGCATTGTCTGTGGATTTGCAAAGGGGGTCCCCGGCCAGAAGCTAATGCTGTTTGGGGGGCCTTGGCATGGAAAAGTTTGGGAACCCCTGGTCTAAAACACCATTTATCAGCCACCTACAATGCAGTCCTTGGCACACTTCCCAGACAACTGAATGCACACCAAAACCCAGCTGTTTTCAGTGACTCACAGGAGGACAGAGAGAACCAACAACCCATTGATCACCCCAACGACTCTCTAGGCCATTCACACCCAGCCCCCAGTGACCCACACCAACAGGATGGCTCAACAGCACCTTAGAATTGCTTTTCATCCATGAGAGGATAAATACCTGATACTCCCTACTAGTCAGACAGAACTGAAGAAGCCTTTCGGATGAGAAGTGAAACGTCTTCAAGAATCTTCAAGCAAGTCCAGTTGCTCTCTTTCAGCACCCACAGTTTACTATGACCTGGATGACTGAGAATCTTCACAGACATACTTATCAGTCTATTCGGTTTTTAGCCATGTGGAATTCAGTTCGTTTGGTCCACGGCAGGCGTCACTTATCCACGCGATCTTCACGAGACTTGTACGAAACTTCGAAACGTGAAGTGTCAGCCAGGTGTCAGTGCCGCCATTCTGAAAACTGTTTTCCAAACGAAATATTGCACAAAAACGAGTTTAAATGATTACTGCCTTTTTTTTTTTTTAAACTTTCCTGATCGCTATCAAAACAAACAAAACTTCCGGCTTGATTACATCAGCATTCGAAAGAGGGCGCGCGTGTCTTTTGACAACGTTGGCAGATGTCGGTCACTTTCTCTGTGTCTGAAATCGCTCCCTACTCACTATATAGGGCGCTATATAGTGAGGACGCCATTTTGTAGTGCTGTCCGAAACCTTAGTGAGGATTATTTACACCCTATATAGTGCACTCAAAGTATCCCACAATGCATCATGAAAAGTAGTGTACAATGATGGTCACTAACCAAAGCAATATATCCCATCATGCATTGCAGTCACGCTGAAAGAAATCAAATTAAAAAAGTCTCAAATTTGATTTAATAAAAAGGTAGAAAAGTATTCAACCTTGATTTAAAAGAACCGAAAGACGCAGGTACTTTGTATTTATTAATGTGGGAAATACGCTCAGTATAATATGGATTTATCACAAAAATACATGCATGTGTTTATTATTTTGAAAATCCACCAACTGACTGATCTGGCACGTTTTAATCGTGCGACAGTAATAACGTAAATAACAGCGCGACGGAGTAGTGTCCGAAAGCGTTTTTTTCATTTTACCAATGAGCTCACTATATAGTCCTCTATATAGTAATTCCCTATATAGGGAGTAGTGAACGAGTGAGCGATTTCGGATACAGGGTTTGATTTCCGCTGTACGTTTTACTTCCGTTCTACGATGTCTCTCACAGGTCTCAACGAATCTCGTTTACGGCCATTACTTTGACATATGGACTGATATTACATTATTTCAAACTCATAACTTGCTATAGCAGTGACAAAATAGCGATCAAAAATGCATTCCTGTATTTAATAAAATGAGAGAATTTTGATCATAAAAAATTTGCCTTCAGTTCCCCTTTAATCAGCCTTATATATATATATATATATATATATATATATATATATATATATATATATATATATTAGTGCTGTCAAAAATGTCGCGTTATTAACGCGTTAACTTGACTCAATTTTAACGGCGATAATTTTTTTATCGCGAGATTAACGCTCTGTGACATGATGTAGGTTTTTCATAAGCTTTTGAAACTGCCAGGAACTTGGAACAGAGACTTTGCTTAGAAAAACGATAGCAGCTAGACTGTAATGCCACGCCCCGCACAGCCAGAGTCCTCTGCCCTCCCCCGAAGAGCCACGGTGCTCGGCTTAGGTTTCGTTTTCCCATCGGCGGCTCCAGCCCGACTTTGCAGTGGCTGTGACAAGACGTGTTATGCTCTGCAATAAAAAAAATAAAAAAAACAAACAAACATTGGTACAACCAATGTTGTTGTGGGGGGGGGGGGGGGGGGGGGGGGGGGTGCTTGCGCTTGTCTCAGAGTGCGGCTCTCCATCGCGCGCTCACTTCGGATATGCAAATGCTTCCCGTTACACACAATTGCTATGTCAATAAACATCATTTTGCCAATATTTTAGAGACCCCCCCAACATTTCCCAAATCATGTTTTCAAGGGATCTCATGTCTGTTTCAGGGGATCTCGGATCCCCCGAGTACCCCCGTAGTTCGAACGGTGAGCAAGCCCATTCACTTTTTTATGCTGATAAGAGAATTACAATGGTTTTTCATGTGACAAAAATGTGCGATTAATCGCGAGTTAACTATGACAGTCGCGACATTAATAGCGATTAAATATTTTAATCGCTTGACAGCACTAAAATAAATAAATATATATATATATATATATATATATATATATATATATATATATATATATATATATATATAAAAACCACAGTCAAGAATTCCAATACGTTTCCTTGCACTATGAACAGGACAGAAAACTGGTTCAGTGAGCTCGCAGAGGGATCAGTGATTCACACATTATTATTATTTTTATTATTTTTTTTTTTTTTACAACTGAATTTTAAGATATGTTCTGTTTTTCAATGGTCCACAATTTCAAATGGTCATGTCGCCCTAAATGCTGGCTCCAAACTCCATGAACAGGCTGCTCTCACCAGGTAGTTGATGGTGGTACTCTCCTCCTTGCGGCCCATGTGTCTGAAGAAACGATAATCTGCCACCAGCAACAGCGGGCATGTGTTCTTCCTGTGATCGACTGCCTGCCTTCTCACTCTCAGGTGCTCTAGCAAAAAAGTGTGTGAGAAAGAAGGAATTCATCAGCGGTCGTTCTCAACTGGGAAAATGTTACCGTTACTCTATTCATTCATAGAGCCCCATTATTTTACTCTATAAAGCAAACATCAACCTGTAAACACGGGGGGAAAAATCACTTTGAAATTGCTACTTACATAAATTGAGTTTAAATTAATCTCAAATGTATGGCCCTGGAAGGAACAAGAAGGGAAAAAAAAAAGATGTACTTGTGAGAGATCTTGAAGATTTTTAATTTAGGTTTCGCAGCATTCGAGCTGAATGATAACACCGCCCCTCAGTAGGTGCGTTCGTTTTCGACTTCAGCTAACTTCGCCTGACTTGATGGTCAACACGGACAGCTGGTCTCAGTCAAGGACGAGCTGTAACATACGGCAGTCACAGCGGAACCTCTCTTTTTCCTGTTGTAGCCTGCAGCTGATGTGAATAACTGGAGATCTCACGCAATTGTTTTCCTTATTGTTGTTTACAGCTGAAATTCCCCTTTCCTTTTCATTAAATTGAACATGATAACTGACCAAATAAATCACAGTGTTCATTTAATAATTCATTATTGGGATACTTTGACATAAATTGAATGTTGAGTGTTTTCTGGACACTTATCATCAGCATACACTAGAGCAGTGTTTCTCAACCTTTTCTGCTTTAAGGCCCACCTATTCATACTTATAACGAGTCGGGGCCCATAAAAAAGATCCCCAATTATTTTGGCTTATCTATTCTATTAGAATCTAATAAAGTGCATTAATGGGATGCAACATCATACCCTGTTACAGATGGGAGCCCAGGAATTAAATAAATGCAATAAAAACACTGTTTTTAATTGTAGGTATTGTATTTAAAACTGTATGGATGTGCCAGAAGTGAACATAAACCCATGCATGCAGGGCATTCTCAGTCAAAAGGGATTAATGATCCAAAAGTGGAGTGTGGTCCATTAACACAAGGCAAGGCAAGTTTATTTATATAGCACATTTCATACACAATGGCAGTTCAATGTGCTTTACAGAAGCAAAAACAAAAACAGGAAACAATAGAGAAATAAAATTACATAAAATAATTTTATTTTTATTCTAAAACAATTAATTAAAAGAATTAAAAGAATTAAAAGAAAATAAGAATTAAACAATAGTAGAAATAAAATAATAAAATGCCAAAAAGAAAAAAGGAGAAAAAGAAAAAGAAACCAGCGGAATAAAATAAAATAAAATTAAAGTAAATTTAAAACATGCAGAGAAAGTAAAGATTATAAAAAATGTAAAAATATTAATTATTTAACAGAAAACAGCTTGGTCTTTAACCTAGATTTGAAGCTGCCAACAGCAGGAGCATTTTTAATGTCCTCTGGCAGTTGGTTCCATAGCTGCACTGCATAGTAGCTAAACTGCTGCAACATATCAGAGAGGTAATTGGGCCCTGTACCATTTAGAGATTTGTACACCAGCAGCAATACTTTAAAGTCAATTCTGTAGCTTACTGGAAGCCAGTGAAGGGACCTTAGAATTGGGGTAATGTGCTCTGTTCTTTTTGTTCGTGTGAGAACCCTCGCCGCTGCATTTTGAAAGCTCTTATTGCCATGTTTGTGTTCAGCAAACAAGCAAGTTATTAAAACCAAGAAGTCCACTCATACCCCTTTTCCACCAAATCAGTTCCAGGGCTGGTTCGGGGCCAGTGCTGGTTCACAACTCGTTCAACTTGCAAGCCAGCTGAGAACCAGTTTGCTTTTCCATAGCTCGCGGTGCTAAGGGAAGCCACGTCATTACATCACTGTATATGTCAGTTACGTCGTTGTATACGTCAGTTACGTCGCTACGTTTGCATAAACCTTGGCGCGAATATCGAAGCGAAAACAACACGGAAGAAGCAGCAGCAACAACAACAACAATAATAAAATGACTTCGCGTTTGTACAGCTGCTGCTTCTCGTCGCTTAAAAATGGCGATCTTTCGCAGTCTTGTTATTGTTGTTGGTCTTAACAACTCCGTCCTCCCGCTGACGTAAGCGGTTCTTTCCTCTGGCCCAGCAAAGAGCTGGTGCTAGCCTGGAACCATTTTTTTCTGGCCCCAGAGCCAGTTCTTTGTCAGTGGAAACAGAAAACCCGGTTCCAAACTAAGCACTGGCCCTGAACCAGCCCTGGAACTGCTTTGGTGGAAAAGGGGCAACAAAAGACGTGGATATAGAAACCACTCAATGGGATTCGATCCTTACACGTTAACACAGAAGGATTTTTCCTACGAGTTGGAAAATTATCCAGCCGTTGAGTTCCCCGACATCTCAAACTACCTGGTGCTGCAGACATCATTCTACACGGATAAACAGATGACAACCTGGAAGATCATGGAGGAGTACAACTTTTTATATGTGGCTGGTTAAAAGATCTGGGGATCAGGACGCTACAAGACAGACGGCGGTAGATGGATCCAAGTGCAGGAAGAGTATTTATTACCAGGCGTGATATTTACAAAAGCAAAACAGAAAGCAGGGTATTTAAACAGTGTTATAAACATGACAGTGATGAAAATGATAATGCTTCGCAAAGCCTCTGAAAACAGCATCCGTATCTGTGTGTGCTGATTGCACTCAAATCAGTATCAGGTGTTTCCCATAATGACCGGGTCCCAAGCGTGTGCACAACGCGCTCTGTGAGCGCATGCGGCCGCTTGAGCTGCGCCAGACTCGAGTGTGCAAAGGCGTGACAGTCAAGTGCTCCCCTACTGTGTGACCACAACTTTGAGCTCACATGTACACTATATTGCCAAAAGTATTTGCTCACCCATCCAAATTATCGGAATCAGGTGTTCCAATCATTTCCATGGCCACAGGTGTATAAAATCAAGCACCTAGGCATGCAGACTGTTTTTACAGTTTGGAGCTGGCCCCTTCCTCTTCCAACATGACAGTGCACAAAGCAAGGTCCATAAAGACATGGATGACAGAGTCTGGTGTGGATGAACTTGACTGGCCTGCACAGAGTCCTGACCTCAACCCGATAGAACACCTTTGGGATGAATTAGAGCGGAGACTGAGAGCCAGGCCTTCTCGTCCAACATCAGTGTGTGACCTCACAAATGCGCTTCTGGAAGAATGGTCAAAAATTCCCATAAACACACTCCTAAACCTTGTGGACAGCCTTCCCAGAAGAGTTGAAGCTGTTCTAGCTGCAAAGGGTGGACCGACATCATATTGAACTCTATGGATTAGGAATGGGATGTCACTTAAGCTCATATGTGAGTCAAGGCAGGTGAGCAAATACTTTTGGCAATATAGTGTATATCGCCATCAAAATGCCTCACCTTCATCGATAACCCATCGCAAAGCATCGCGAGCTGTAGTGTGACCGTAGCTTAATGAGGCGGATGTGATGTCGGATTTCACAAATGTACAACCCCGATTCCAAAAAAAGTTGGGACAAAGTACAAATTGTAAATAAAAACAGAATGCAATAATTTACAAAATCTCAAAAACTGATATTGTATTCACAATAGAACATAGACAACATATCAAATGTCAAAAGTGAGACATTTTGAAATTTCATGCCAAATATTGGCTCATCTGAAATTTCATGACGGCAACATCTCAAAAAAGTTGGGACAGGGGCAATAAGAGGCTGGAAAAGTTAAAAGGTACAAAAAAGGAACAGCTAGAGGACCAAACTGCAACTCATTAGGTCAATTGGCAATAGGTCATTAACATGACTGGGTATAAAAAGAGCATCTTGGAGTGGCAGCGGCTCTCAGAAGTAAAGATGGGAAGAGGATCACCAATCCCCCTAATTCTGCACCGACAAATAGTGGAGCAATGTCAGAAAGGAGTTCGACAGTGCAAAATTGCAAAGAGTTTGAACATATCATCATCTACAGTGCATAATATCATCAAAAGATTCAGAGAATCTGGAAGAATCTCTGTGTGTAAGGGTCAAGGCCGGAAAACCATACTGGGTGCCCGTGATCTTCGGGCCCTTAGACGGCACTGCATCACATACAGGCATGCTTCTGTATTGGAAATCACAAAATGGGCTCAGGAATATTTCCAGAGAACATTATCTGTGAACACAATTCACCGTGCCATCTGCCGTTGCCAGCTAAAACTCTATAGTTCAAAGAAGAAGCCGTATCTAAACATGATCCAGAAACACAGACGTCTTCTCTGGGCCAAGGCTCATTTATAATGGACTGTGGCAAAGTGGAAAACTGTTCTGTGGTCAGACGAATCAAAATTTGAAGTTCTTTATGGAAATCAGGGACGCCGTGTCATTCGGACTAAAGAGGAGAAGGACGACCCAAGTTGTTATCAGCGCTCAGTTCAGAAGCCTGCATCTCTGATGGTATGGGGTTGCATTAGTGCGTGTGGCATGGGCAGCTTATACATCTGGAAAGACACCATCAATGCTGAAAGGTATATCCAGGTTCTAGAGCAACATATACTCCCATCCAGACGACATCTCTTTCAGGGAAGACCTTGCATTTTCCAACATGACAATGCCAAACCACATACTGCATCAATTACAGCATCATGGCTGCGTAGAAGAAGGGTCCGGGTACTGAACTGGCCAGCCTGCAGTTCAGATCTTTCACCCATAGAAAACATTTGGCGCATCATAAAACGGAAGATACGACAAAAAAGACCTAAGACAGTTGAGCAACTAGAATCCTACATTAGACAAGAATGGGTTAACATTCCTATCCCTAAACTTGAGCAACTTGTCTCCTCAGTCCCCAGATGTTTACAGACTGTTGTAAAGAGAAAAGGGGATGTCTCACAGTGGTAAACATGGCCTTGTCCCAACTTTGAGATGTGTTGTTGTCATGAAATTTAAAATCACCTAATTTTTCTCTTTAAATGATACATTTTCTCAGTTTAAACATTTGATATGTCATCTATGTTCTATTCTGAATAAAATATGGAATTTTGAAACTTCCACATCATTGCATTCTGTTTTAATTTACAATTTGTACTTTATCCCAACTTTTTTGGACTCAGGGTTGTACCCTGCTACGAGTAAAAAATTAACTTCAACTTGAAAAAAAAAAAAAATTCGCAGCCCACTAGATGGAGCTTTGCGGCCCACGGCCCAGTGGTTGCGAAACACTGCACTGGAGCATAAAATAATAGAGCAATAAAAGGTTTTCTAATTTCTGCCATTGTTGCAGAAATCACAAATCAGATCCAGGTATTTCTTAAAATTTAAAACTATTCATGTTTTCTAGCAAATCAGGAAACTTTTTTTTTTTAATTAAATTTATTTCTTACATGGACCGTGTACAAAATGTATTAAATCACATAAAAGGAAAAGATGTTTTGTACCAGATTTAGCTACTAGCTAATTTCCATGTGCAATCCCTGGGCAGATGAAGAGCAATGGATATTTGTCATCAGAGATTCCAGCCAGTGAGAATAATGTTCTGATGTCACAAAAGCGTGATTTAGCACATGCAGCGGATGGAGAGCAACTGCAGTGCCTGACTCAGAAACCTGCAGCCAGTTTGCGCCGATGAAGTTTTAATGTCATGTGACATGGTGACGTTCTGCATCGCAATTTCTAACCAGCATCCATAGTTTTAAGTCCAGCGTGCAGCACGTTAGGCCATCTCAAGTTGAATGCACCTAGAGACTTCCGAATACGATGACGTCAGGGCGAAGATACTATAACGTTAGCGATAACAGAACCTGTTTAGTGGACGTTCCATAATGTGAAATGAACCTACTGTAACCATGGATAACAAGAGTGCTCTGACAACACAATCTCCCCCACTGGCTACTCTGCCATAACTCCGGTAAAATGCAACGGAGTTGAACAAAATTGCAATATGCGTATTACCGACATATAACAAAGAATCTTGTCAAGTTTCGTGAAATTCCTCCAAAAATTATGAGAGGAGTTGATTTCAGAAGGTGAGTACCCTTCCCGGGAGGGATGGATGGATGGACGGACATCGCCACGACATAATCCGCTTCGGGCCTTTCGGCCAGCGGGGGATAAAAATTATGAGGGAAGTTGATTTCAGAAAGCAAGCACACCTTGATGAAATTGCCAAAAGTACAAGTTTGTTAATAATCAAAAGGCATAACTCTGGTAAAAATTTGCCAAAATTAAAGGAGAACTGAAGACAAATTTTTTATCATCAAAATTCTATTGATCTCATTTTATTAAATATCGGAATGCATTTTTGATCGCTATTTTGTCACTGCTATAGCAAGTTATGAGTGCTTGAAATACGCTATGTAATATATCAGTCCATATGTCTAAGTAACAGCCGTAAACGAGATTCGTTGAGACCTGTGTGAGACATCGTAGGACGGAAGTAAAACGTACAGCGGAAATCAAAGCGACCGACATCTGCTGACATAATCAAGCCGGGAGTTTGTTGTTTTGATAGCAATCAGGAAAGTTTGAAAAAAGTAGGCAGTAATCGTCATTTAAACTAGTTTTTGTGCAATATTTCGTTTGGAAAACAGTTTTCAAAATGGCGGCACTGACACCTGGCTGACACTTCACTTTTCGAAGTCTTGCCCAAGTCTCGTGAAGATCGCGCGGATAAGCGATGCCTGCCGTGGACCAAACGAACTAAATTCAACACGGCTAAAAACCAAACAGGCCGATAAGTATAATATTTAATTGCAATTAGCTGCCAATACGAGTCACGATATAAGGTTACTAAAACCGAAAACATAATTGAATAACACGTTAATTAAGAAATAAAGCAAGTTTAAAAATGACTTCAGTTCTCCTTTAAGCGAAATTTCAATATGCGTATAACTGTCATATAACAAAGCCTTCTGCCAAGTTTGGTGAAATTCCTCCACAAATTGTGACCAGAGTGCTGCATCTGCGTGGTGAGAAGGTTGAGTGTGTTGGACAGGGTGGCGAGGTTCTGGGTAATTTGTTGTAGGGCTTGTTGGTGGGTCCCGAGGAGAGTCCCTTGCTGCTGGATGGCCATTCTCAGATGGGCGAGTTCCGCTGGATCCATGTTGGCCAGAACGTACTGTTAGGATTGATGGAGGTGTGGTGAAGTTAGGATCCAAGAGCCAAACACAGACAGTAATCCAATAAAGAATATGATTTAATTCAGGGAAGAAAGGGCGTGGCAAAAAGGTAAACAAACAGGACAAAAAAGAAATGGCAAAAATAGTCCAGACAAAATGAGACAAACAACTTGACAAAAACATGAGACAGGCAAAGACAAAAACGCTAGTGCAAAAACCACGAACAAGAAAAAGTCGCTAGAGAGAAGCAAGAGAGGCACAGAAACGGCTAGAGAAGCAAACGAGACGTTCTGGCAAAGTCAGAGTCTGAGAATGGCCTTTAAATAAGCAGCAGTAAAAACCAGGAAGGAATTCCTGTCCCGGATCTGGATCGGCACTGGCGTGAGAGAGCCATAACCTCCGGAGTGGATGTCCGGGGTGGAGCATGACAGTTGATGTCAGAATGCAAGCACACCTTCAGGAAATTGTGAACGTACGAGGTTGTTAATCAAGGGCTGTAACTCTGGTAAAATGTGACCCAATTTAACGAAATTACAGTATGTGCATTCCCGACATATAACAAAGAATCCTGCAAAGTTTTGTGAAATTCCTTAGAGATGAAAGTGGAGCAAAGAAAAAAAAAAAACCTGAACTTTTGAAAGTCAAACTAAGATATGGGGTGGGGCAACGTCCCCCGAAAATATTTTAATAACATAACACGCAAAACCCGCATTCTAGTGCATTTTAGTACTTATTTTCACTAAAACAAGTTATAACTTTTAAGCCTTTTTCTTTCATGTACATTAATGATTAACATGTCAAAAATATCAAATTTAATTCCCCTAGTTAATGAGTAATTTTCAGGAGTGCATTTAGAAAACGCGGTGATTTTCCTGCTACACAGTTCAGTACTTTGAAAAAAAAAAAAAAATGAGACAGTTGAAGGTAAACTCAGCAAAATCCCAAACCAGTCCTGTTAAAAAGTAAAGGTCTGTTAGAGTTTCTAAAGCTTTCAGGTTTCAGTGTTGGGGACATTGAGCCTCGTTTATCAATCTTTTAGTAGAGTTGTGCGTTTGCAGAAGCTAAAGTGAACTAAACATCTCATCTCATTATCTCTAGCCGCTTTATCCTGTTCTACAGGGTCGCAGGCAAGCTGGAGCCTATCCCAGCTGACTACGGGTGAAAGGCGGGGTACACCCTGGACAAGTCGCCAGGTCATCACAGGGCTGACACATAGACACAGACAACCATTCACACTCACATTCACACCTACGGTCAATTTAGAGTCACCAGTTAACCTAACCTGCATGTCTTTGGACTGTGGGGGAAACCGGAGCACCCGGAGGAAACCCACGCGGACACGGGGAGAACATGCAAACTCCGCACAGAAAGGCCCTCGCCGGCCACGGGGCTCGAACCCAGGACCTTCTTGCTGTGAGGCAACAGCGCTAACCACTACACCACCGTGCCGCCCCTGAACTAAACATTTCCAATTCATATTTATGCAAGTTGAAGCCAATTGTTTACATTAGTTCGCACTGTCTGTAAATTTAAACACACCAATGAATACCAAATTTCTCATATAAATCAGGGGCGTAGCTAGGATTTTTCAGGGTGTGTGTGTGTGTGTGTGTCACACACTGACTGGCAGCCTGAGTGCATTATGTAACAAAAAATAATTCCCATTGCTAGTTTTAGGCAGCTTAGAAACCGGCTCTTCCATTATTGCTGTTTCTTCCACGTTTTCTTGATGCTGTGTTCTAGAAACGGCACTAAAACTTGGCTTCGAAGCCACAAAATGCAACTTTGATGGAAAAAAAAAGTATATAATAAATTGCTTACCTCTCTTCACGTCGAAAGAAGGAGGAAAGTTTTGCTTGTTTTGACATGGCGAATTATTAACACGAGGAAATACTTGTAATTCGCAACTAAAAAGACTGCAGCTACACTGGCAGCTTGAACATGCTTTCTAGTGCGATTGTGTTGCGCAGAACGGTGTCAGTCCTGCGCGCCTTAGCTCGTGCACCTGAAGGTGCGCCTAACGAGCTCCAGCACGCACGCCGTTAACAAAGAACACCTGTCTTTAATCAACGAACTATGTTTGGGCTATTTAAGGACTGCGCCCATGCAAGGACGATGCGAAGTATTACGCCACGTCTAGGAACGCGAAAAATCCGAAAAATAAATTTCTCCATTCAGAAAACCGGAGATTTTCAAGAGTTTTGTCAAATATCCGGATTTCCGGGTATTTCGTCATTAGCGGAAAAAATCTGGAGGAATTTTCATGAAAATCTAAAAATCCGGAACACTTTCATGACTAAATTCCTCCAAAAACTGTGAGAGGAGTTGATTTCAGAAGGTGAGCACCCTTCCTGGGACGGATGGAAATTGCCACGACATAATCCCCTTTCGGTAGTCTGGCTAACGCGACTTCAAAGTTCTGCGAGCATTTGGTCTGGCAAAGATATTCAGCCCAACCGTTTCCCAAAGTGCGTGGTTGACCCGCCTCCCTGAAATGCCTCAGTTTGCTACTGGTTGAAGCCAGAAAAGGCTGTGACGAAGCTTAAATCAATCACATCACTCTTTACTCTGACGCATGTGACGCGACGGGGCTAACTGGTAGATTAAACTCTTACCGAAGCCGGTCGGGAGCAAGGCGAAAACGTCCTTCCTTTCAATAAATACCTCCAGGGCTGCTCTTTGCTCCGTTTTCAATGAGAACTTGCTCCATGTTCGTAATGTTTCTAGTGAATGAAGCGCTTCCGGCATAGATTCTGTAAACAATCTATGGCTTCCGGTCGCAGTTCTACTACGTCACTGCCTTGAACACGCCTCTACCCAGGGCCGTTGGAGATGCTCAAAGTTGATTGGCTCCCGATTTTTCGGGAGCTTGGAAGAGCTGTAGATAGCTTGCCTGGCCAGACTAAGCTCGCAACAGGCCCTCATGTTGCGTCACGCTTAGGATGGGCGGGCCCAGGCTACCCCTTCGGGCCTTTCAGCCAGCGGGGGATAAAAAGTATGACATGTCATTCTTTAACCAATATAAAATTGGTGTGCTGTGGTAGAAAAAGGGACATACACTGAGACATGATGTTTAAGGAACATAATCAACGTCAGGGTGGTAACGTGAACTCTGCTGAAGTGGTGATAGTGCCCGTGAATAAACTGCCTCTCCTAAACGCTCACGTATTGCAGTGTGTGCAGGTTTGTGACTTGCTCTGTGAAGCGATCAGTAAACGTTACACTCACACAGATACCTACAAAGAGAGATGAATCAAAATCCAACCAAAAGACATTTTTTATCATGAACCTATGTTTAGCAATTTGCTACAAAAATGCTATTTAACTCTTGAACGTGAGAAAAATCGCAGATAATTCATTACCCTGATCGCAAACTGCAGGACTCCAGCAGCTCCACTCAGCCCTAAAAAAAGCAAAATCACCTCATCTGTGCTGCAGAACAGTAAACACTATTCCTCTTCTAAACCCACACTCCCTCTGTGCAGCCCCCGAACCCCACGCTCCGATCATTAGTTCCCTGCGCCGTTACTAGGAGCTCCAATTAAGCCTCCATAAATAATGAAGTATCACAATGAGGAGAGGTTCCTGCTGAGCGTTTACATACACACACCACAGAGCCCAATACTGTGTGAACCGTGAAGCAGGCCAGGATGTTATTTCAGGACTTCAATCAGTATATATGACACATACAATCAGATAGTCAAGATACAATAAAAACACCTACACACAATCGCAAACAGCCTGGAGTTATCATAACAAATTAAAAACGCACCCATGCTGTGTGTTGAACATTCATTTCTGCTTTCTTATACTGGCTAAAGCTAGACGGCGTTTCGATTTCATAAAATCGGTGAAATTTAGTTCCGTCTGAAATTTGGTCATTGTGATGTATGATTATTTCTGTAATATCTCACAAAATATCAGGCCATTCTGTGGCTGGGAAGTTACTTCATTTAATTTGAGGCGATTAAAGCAAATAACGTGCATGAAATCGATCAGTTTGCGCAGTCAAGCAGACAGAGGAAGTCCGTGTGTGTGCGCATGCGCCGGTTTACCTTCTTCTTTTGGGTTTTACGGCAGCTGGCATCCACAGTGTTACATTATTGCCATCTACAGGCTTACCTTTGAGCGTGCACTGACAGTTCCATCATTCTGTCACTAAACGAGCAGCTGATCACACCGAGGTGCTCGCTGAGCGCCGATATTTATTAGTTTGGTCCTGCGTTTCCTTTCCTTTGTATATAACATAACGTCTTTTCTTCTCACTTTCCGTTACTGTAGTCGGTCTTTCACGTTTCATTTGCACATTTTTCTCTCCTCTTTCAAATTTGCATCCCAGAATGCCTTGTGTGAACGGGGAAAGCCCACCATGTCACGCATGATGTAGTATTTTGTATTGGGTCATGATGAAGCAGGGAAAAATAGTGGAGAATCTCAGGCCACGTGGAGAGAAATTCATTAATTGTTCTGTTAAAAAAAACTAATAAAATTGGAAGTCTGCGATTCGAATTCAGTAGCTTTAGGTCCACTAAACAAAATAATTGACTGTCGGGGAAACTTCTGGGTGGCACGGTGGTGTAGTGGTTAGCGCTGTCGCCTCACAGCAAGAAGGTCCGGGTTCGAGCCCCGTGGCCGGCGAGGGCCTTTCTGTGCGGAGTTTGCATGTTCTCCCCGTGTCCGCGTGGGTTTCCTCCGGGTGCTCCGGTTTCCCCCACAGTCCAAAGACATGCAGGTTAGGTTAACTGGTGACTCTAAATTGACCGTAGGTGTGAATGTGAGTGTGAATGGTTGTCTGTGTCTATGTGTCAGCCCTGTGATGATCTGGCGACTTGTCCAGGGTGTACCCCGCCTTTCGCCCGTAGTCAGCTGGGATAGGCTCCAGCTTGCCTGCGACCCTGTAGAAGGATAAAGCGGCTAGAGATAATGAGATGAGAATGGGAAAATTCTTTTTAATGACCTACACTTAAAATCTGAAAGGCAGTCTAGCTTTAAAAAAAAAACAGTACTATTAATGTGAAATGATTACGCTTGAATTTTAATCGCTGCAGGCTGTAATCAAGCGTATGGGCTGTTTAGATTATGGCCAGTGCAGGAACTGCGCACTATAACAGGAATATTATACACTCACCGGCCACTTTAACAGGAACTTGTCCTCGATTCCAAGTTTCCTGATCTTGGCTGCAGGAGTGGAACCCAATGTGGTCTTGTGCTGTTGCTGAGATGCTTTTTTGCTCACCACGGTTGCACAGAGTGATTATATGAGTTGCTATATCCTTCCTGGCAGCTCAAACCAATCTGGCCATTTTCCTCTGACCTCTCGTATCAACAAGGCATTTGTTTCCACCCACAGAACTGTCGCTCACTCATTCAATGTTTTTTGTTTTTTGCACCATTCTGTGTAAACTCGAGACTGTTGTGTGTGAAACCCCAGGAGATCAGCAGTTTCTGAAATACTCAAACCAGCCCATCTGGCTCAAACCGACACCCACGCTACAGTGAAAGTCACACTTTGAGATCACGATTTTTCCCGTTCTGATCTTTGAAGTGAACGTGAACTGAAGTTCTTGATTTGTATCTGCATGATTTGATGCATTGTGCTGCTGTCAAGCGATCGGCTGATTAGAGAACGGCACAAAACAGCAGGTGGATGGATGTTCCGAATAAAGTGACCGGTTCGTAATAGTATTTCGTAATGTTTCTAAGTAGAAACCGCAGAAATCGAGCTCGAGGAACAGTGCAGCGTTTATCTGGTGGATTAACATGGGAGTGTATTAAAGGCAGTGCTGCTGTGGTGTGATGTGAAATGGGCTGAAGAGAATCTCCAAATGAGAGAAATAACACGGGCTGACAAAATTTAACTATGTTTAAGAAACAAGCAGCTTTATTTAATACTTTAAAATACTTTAGAAGCTATGCATTAAAGGTTATGATAAAATTATGTTATTGGGGGCCAAGCAGCAAAGCTGCGAAGGCACCCATAGTGTTTCTACTGTTTCTTATTATTATTCAACGTTCTTCCGCCTCTGCAAGTCTATGGCAGCCCATAGAACCGTCTGGTAAAAAGTTGTGAAATTTTGCACACTGATTCTAGACAGTCTCAACATTACTCTCAGCAAATTTCAGGCCTCTCCTTTAAAAGCTTTAGCGCCACCAACAGGTCAAAGTTGCAGGTACATTTCTGCTTGTAACTTTTGAACCGTTGCTCCGATTTTCAAAAACTTGGTATCCCTGGAATCCTTGGGCCAAGACGAATCCAACGGACCCCATGACGTCATTTTCCGCCCATATAGTTTTCCCGCCATTTTGAATTTTGTCAAAATCAGTTAAAACGCATCAACTCCCGCAATTTTTAAACAATTTTTCCCAGACTTGGTTGATAGCATAAGTGGACCAAGCCGCATAAAAGTTATTCTCTGTGTTTTCAATTTCTCAAGCGTTTGGCCGTGGCAGCCAATCAAATTTGGCTGCGCAGACGCGAAACAGGAAGTGTGCTCATATCTCTGCCACCCTTTGGCATATCTTAACGAAACTTGGTGGCATGATGCCCCACCCCTTCACAAACGCCCACAAAAAATTTGGAATAAATTTGCCGCTAGGGGGCGCTATAACTAGGAAAAATTACTTTTGGCTCATATCTCATGATGCGTTTTGGCTAGAAACAAAATTCCACTATGTCAGGAATCCTTGGCTCAAGACGAATCCATCGCACCCTATGACGTCATATTCTGCCTTGAGGATTTACCGCCATTTTGAATTTTGTTAAAATCAATGAAATTCTATGGCAATGCATAGAACCGTCTGACTAGAGGTTTTTAAACTTGGCACTCTGATTCAAGGCTGCCTCAAGGATCTTGTGACCAAATTTCAACTCAGCACCTCAAACTCTCTAGCGCCACCAACAGGTCAAAGTTGGAAGTACATTTCTGCTTGTTACTTTTGAACCGTACGTCCGATCATCAAAATCTTAGTATCTCTGGAGTCCTTCGGTCAAGTCGAATCCAAATCGCCCTATCTCGTCATATTCCACCTGGTAGATTCTCCGCCATTTTGAATTTTGTGAAAATCAATTAAAACGCATCAACTCCCTCAATTTTTGACCAATTTTTCCCAGACTTGGTTGATAGCATAAGTGGACCAAGCCGCACAAATGTTATGCTCAGTGTTTTGAAATTTAAAACTATTTGGCCGCAGCAGCCAATGAAACACGTCTGCAAAGACGCCAAACAGGAAGTGAGCTGATATCTCGGCAGCCTTCAAAGGAATGTTTTCAAATTTTTCACACAGATTCTAGTCTATCCCAGGACTCGCCACAAAAAAATCCAGATGCCCAACTCAAACCCTCTAGCGCCACCAACAGGTCAAAATTTGAGGTACATTTCTGCTTGTAACTTTTGAACCGTACGCCCGATTGTCAAAAACTTGGTATCCCTAGAATCCTTGGGCCGAGAGGATTCCAACGCACCCTATGACGTCATGTACACCAGAAGAGAATCTCTGCCATTTTGGATTTTGTGAAAATCAATATAATGCTTCTCCTTCTGCAAATTTAGCTGGATTTTCCCAAAAAGTGGTCTGCGCCCACATTCTAGACAGTCTCATGATTGCCTTCAAGAAATTTTAGGTCCCCACCCCCAATCCTCTAGCGCCACCAGCAGGTGAAAGTTTCAAGTACATTTCTGCTTGTAACTTTTGAACTGTACGTCCGATTTTCAAAAACTTGGTATCACTGGAATCCTTGGGCCATGGCAAATCCAACGCACCCTATGACGTCATTTGCCGCAGGATATTTTTCCCGCCATTTTGAATTTTGTGAAAATCAATTAAAATGCTTCTCCTCCCTCAATTTTTGACCAATTTTTCCCAGACTTGGTGCATAGGATAAGTGGACCAAGCCGCACAAAAGTTATGCTCAGTGTTTTGAACTTCGTAAGCGTTTTGCCATGGCAGCCAATCAAATTTGGCTGCACTGATGCGAAACAGGAAGTGTGGTCATATCTCGGCCGGCCTTTGGCGTACCTTAACGAAACTTGGTAGAATTATGCCACACCACTCCAAAAAGGTCCACAAAACATTTGGAACAAATTGGCTGCTAGGGGGCGCTATAACTAGGGAAAACGTCTTTTGGCTCATATCTCATGATGCTTTTTGGGTAGAAACAACATTCCACTATTTCTGGAATCCGTGGGTCAAGCCGAATCCATTGCACCCTATGAAGTCATATTCTGCCTTGAGGATTTTCCGCCATTTTGAATTTCGTGAAAATCAATTAAAATGCTTCTCCTCCCTCAATTTTTGACCAATTTCTCCCAAACTTGGTACATAGCAACTTTGGACTAAGCTGCACAAGGGCATTACCTGGCCCAAGTGCATTCTGCTGGCCTGACGACTAGGCTCATATGCTGCTTGGCCCCCACATTGCTGCTTGCAGCTATATTTTCCTTATATTATTTGTCGATAATCAGAATTGGCAATCATGTCAGTGAGTTGAAGTTCAAATGCAGTTTAACAGCAATAAATTCCCACTTCCACTCTAAATCGCTCACCTTCCTCCTCCTGTGCTGCCGCGGCTCTGTGCACGTTCTCAGGCAGGAGCTGACTGGCCTCAGCTGTGATGTAGCCACACACTTTAGTAGCGGCGAGACGGCTCATGTTCCGGATGTCCTCCGAGCGATACACCAGCAAGCGACCATCCGGCGCACCTTGAGTGAGCCTCCACAGAGGCTACACACAGCGGACAAAACACACATAAGAGAATCGTACATTGCGTACACAACATCATGGACTTCATCATGTCAGTAGGGTGGTTTTACACTCATTTATAAGATTTTTATACAGTGCCTTGCAAAAGTATTCATCCCCCTTGGTGTTTGTCCTGTTTTGTCGCGTTACAAGCTGGAATTAAAATGGATTTTTGGAGGGTTAGCGCCATTTGATTCACACAACATGCCTACCACTTTAAAGGTGCACATTGTTATTTTATTGTGACACAAACAATAATTAAGATGAAAAAACAAAAATCTAGAGTGTGCACAGGTATTCACCCCCTTTTGTATTAAACCCCTAAATAAGAGCTGGTCCAACCAATTCACTTCATAAGCCACATAATTAGTTGATTAAGATCCACCTGTGTGTCACATGATGTCTGTATAAATCAACCTGTTCTGGAAGGACCCTGACTCTGCTACACTACTAAGCAAGCAACATGAAAACCAAGGAGCCAAACAGGTCAGAGACAAAGTTGTGGAGAAGTATAGATCAGGGTTGGGTTATAAAAAATATCCCAAACTTTGAATATCCCACGGAGCACCATTAAATCCATTATAGTAAAATGGAAAGAATATGGCACCACTACAAACCTGACAAGAGAAGGCCGCCCACCAAAACTCACAGACCGGGCAAGGAGGGCATTAATCAGAGATGCAACAAAGACACCAAAGATAACACTGAAGGAGCTGCAAAGATCCACAGTGGAGATGGGAGTATCTGTCCATAGGACCACTTTAAGCTGTACACTCCACAGAGTGGGGCTTTATGGAAGAGTGGCCAGGAAAAAAAAGCCATTGTTTAAGAAAACCTATTTGGAGTTTGCCCAACAGCATGTGGCAGACTCCCCAAACACATGGAAGAAGATTTTCTGGTCAAATGAGACTAAAATTGATCTTTTTGGCAATCATGGGAAATGCCATGTGTGGCACAAACCCAACACCCTGAGAACACCATTCCTACAGTGAAGCATGGTGGTGGCAGCATCATGCTGTGGGGATATTTTTCATCTGCAGGGACAGGAAAGCTGGTCAGGACTGAAGGAAAGATGGGTTTGAGACTGGGATGAAGGTTCACGTTCCAGCAGGACAATGACCCTAAACATATTGCTAAAGCTACACTGGAGTGGTTTAAAGGGAAACATTTAAATGTTTTGGAATGGCCCAGTCAAAGCCCAGACCTCAATCCAATTGAGAATCTGTGGCATCACTTGAAGATTGCTGCACACCAATGCAACCCATCTAACTTGAAGGAATTGGAGCAGTTTTGCCTTGAGGAATGGGCAAAAATCCCAGTGGCTAGATGTGCTAAGCTAATAGAGACATACCCCAAGATACTTGCAGCTGGAATTGCAGCAAAAGGTGGCTCTACAAAGTATTGACTTTGGGGAGTGCATACCTATGCACACTCCAGATTTCTCTTTTTTTTTCTCCATCTTAATTATTGTTTGTGTCACAATAAAACAATTTTCACCTTTAAAGTGGTAGGCATGTTGTGTCAATCAAATGGTGCTAACCCTCCAAAAATCCATTTTAATTCCAGCTTGTAATGCAACAAAAGAGGACAAACACCAAGGGGGATGAATACTTTTGCAAGACACTGTATACTATATAATATTTAATAATAATAATAATAATAATAATAATAAAAATATGCAATAAACTTTAGAATAAAACAGTGTATTTTGGGGTTCAGTTGTGCTGTGCAGAGAACAGATATGAAGAAAGAAAGCAATGGCAGGACGAGTAGGTGATGCGTGTGAAACTAACCTCGATGTTGTATTCGGCTTCATCGGTCAGAATGTGAGCAGTGAAGTCATTGTCATCAACATGTGCCTGTACGCGTGAGTTCTCCTCCCCTGCATGTGGAGGATGTAAAATTACCACCGGAACCTAGAAGGTCTGACGTGTGCGCGCACAAAAAGAAAAAATACCCACAAGAAGCAACACCTAGACTATTTAAAATTCCCAGCTATGGATTAGTACTATGAATTATTTAGTAGATACTTCAGGAAATCGTTAAAATTTTACAACATTTACCACATTTGCATGCAATGTCTGTGAAGGTTCTCAGTCATCCAGGTCATCGTAAACCATAGGTGCTAAAGAAGGCAACTGGACTTGCTTGAAATTCTTGAAAATGTTTCATCTCTCATCCGAAAGGCTTCTTCAGTTCTGTCTGACTAGTGGGGAGTTCCCGGTATTTATCCTCTAGTGGATCAAAAGCAACCCTAAGGAGAGTCGTTGAGATCACCTGGGTCATGGAGTCATCCTGTAGGTGTTAGGGTCACTGGAGGCCGGGTATGAACGGTGTTAGCAGCCTAGAGGGTCGTTAGGGTGATCTGTGTATCGTTGGCTCTCTTTGTCATCATGTGAGTCATTGAAGTCAGCTGAGTCTTGGTGTGGATGTGTATTCAGTTTTCTGGGAAGTGTGCCAAGGACTGTGGCTGATGAGTGGTGTCTCAGACCACCTCGTCTGTTCAGTGGTTGACGAAGATGGCTTCTTTTACTCCTCTTTCAAACCATCGGTCTTCTCTGGCTAGAATGCGTACATTGCAGTCCTGAAACGAGTGTCGTTTGTTATTGAGATGATAGACTGCAGAGTCCTGGCCTGAGGAACAGGCTCTCTTGTGTTGAGCCATGCGCCTGTGAAGCGGTTGTTTCGTTTCTCCAATGTACACAATCAGCCACCTAAAATGCAGTCCTTGGCATACTTCCGAGAAACCTGAATACACATCCATACCAAGGCTACATCCACACGACAACGGCAACGAGATTTTATTAAAAAAAAAAATCGCGTCCACATGGGCAACGGATCAGTAAAATATCAGGTACATATGGCAACGCAACGCTTGCTGAAAATGATGCAATACACATGCCACACCTCTACGTGCGCTGTAAGACGGTCCCATCGGAGACACCAGAACAATAGAAGTAGACACATGCGCATAAACCCCTTCCTCTACCCGGCGTGAATCACTCACAGGAACAAACACACAACAACAAGATGATGGCTGCGACTACGCGAGGAAATCGTGCCTTCTGTGTGTACAAATTAGTTTTATTAGTGTGCATAGTTTTATATAACTTAATTTTCTTATTGTGTGTGAACATTTTGAAAAGCATTTTTATATAATTTATATAACTTTTTATATTGTGTGTGAACATTTTGAAAAGCAGTCTTATCCAATAAAAAAAAAAAAGAAATTCAAGAAATGGTTCAGTTACTTGTTTATTTAAAAGAAAAGCTGTATACAAAAGTGAATGCAATGCAGTGGTTCATACAAAACAGCGAGAGGGCTGCTTGTTCTAGTCACGTGGTTGTGACGTCATCGTAAACAAATCCGTTCTACTCATCCAGACGACTTCGCAACGGCGCCGTTGCCAGATTTTTCTACTCTGGAACCCGTTCTCGTTTTGGGGCACCCAAAACGCCGGTGCCGTGTGGATGCCAGGCTGAAACGATAAACAATTTTATCAGATTCACCTGAATCCGTTGCCGTGTGGACAGCCTCCAAGAGTCACATGATGGCAGAGAGAACCAATGACCCACAGATCACCCTAACAACCCTCTAGGCTGCCAACACCGTTCACACCCGGCCCCCAGTGACCCTAACACCTACAGCAGGGCTATTCAAATACATTTGCAGGGGGGCCAAACTAGAAAATTACAAAATTTGTGAGGGCCGGACAGACAATTGACATAAAATTGATATCAGCTAAAGGCAATTAAAATATACTAAGGTACATAATATATGAAATAAAATAAGGTACATTATTCTTTTTCTTTATTATGAAATGTAATGAAAAATGGTACTTTTTTTAATAGATGAGGACACGTTGTCTTTCATTTTTTGGTCAACAATCATTTTGTCAACAACCGCCAGCATGCAGTCTTTAAAGGAACAGTCCACCGTACTTCCATAATGAAATATGCTCTTATCTGAATTGAGATGAGCTGCTCCGTACCTGTCCGAGCTTTGCGCGACCTCCCAGTCAGTCAGACGCACTGTCACTCCTGTTAGCAATGTAGCTAGGCTCAGTGTGGCCAATGGTATTTTTTGGGGCTGTAGTTAGATGCGACCAAACTCTTCCGCGTTTTTCCTGTTTACATAGGTTTATATGACCAGTGATATGAAACAAGTTCAGTTGCACAAATTGAAACGTGGTGATTTTCTATGCTATGGAAAGGCCGCACTATAATGACAGGCGTACTAACACCTTCTGCGCGCTTCGGCAGCACATTGATATCTGAGCTCCGTATCAATGCGCTGTCGAAGCGCGCAGAAGGTGTTAGTACGCCTGTCATTATAGTGCGGACTTTCCATAGCATAGAAAATCGCTACGTTTCAATTTGTGTAACTGAACTTGTTTCATATCACTGGTCATATAAACCTATGTAAACAGGAAAAACGCGGAAGAGTTTGGTCGCATCTAACTACAGCCCCAAAAAATACCATTGGCCATACTGAGCCTAGCTACATTGCTAACAGGAGTGACAGCGCGTCTGACTGCATCTGACTGACTGGGAGGTCGCGCAAAGCTCGGAGAGGTACGGAGCAGCTCGTCTCAATTCAGATAAGAGCATATTTCATTATGGAAGTACGGTGGACTGTTCCTTTAATAGTTTCCGACTCGGTGAAGGGTCTTTTTTTTTTTTTCTTGTCAGTATCCACGCCACTCGTAGAGATGCAATAAAAGCTCTCTCTTGTTCTGTGCAAAAGCCACCAATTGCAGCTGACTTTGTTCAAAAGAAGTTACCCGTCTGTCTATTCTCCTTCGTCTCTCCTCGGCGCCCTCTCGGTATTGCTCAGAAAATGAAGCATGTTTTGTTGTAAAATGTCTGTTCACGTTGTACTCTTTGGCCACAGCTACAGATTCGTTGCACAATAAACACACAGGTCTATCGCTTGCCGTAGTTGGCAAAGTAAATAAGTACTTTTCAGTCCATTCGCTTTGAAATTTACGGTTTTCTCTGTCAACTTTGTGATGTTGCTTGGACAGTGCCATGTTGCCACTGCTGTAGCTGCATGGAGTGTCACATCGCGAGAATGAGTGTTTGTCACCATGGAGACGACCTGTATTCTGGTCTGTGCCAGAGCGGTAGAGAAAACTGTGCACCGCGGCAGATACGTAGCTATGTTTTTTGTTTTGTTTTAAAAAATCTGCCGCGGGCCAGATTAAATTTCAAATCGGGCCAATTTCACCCCCGGGGCCGCTATTTGAATAGGCCTGACCTACAGGATGACTGATACCCCTTTTCCACCAAATCAGTTCCAGGGCTGGTTCGGAGCCAGTGCTGGTTCACAACTCGTTCAACTTGCGAGCCAGCTGAGAACCAGCTTGCTTTTCCATCGCTCGCGGTGCTAAGAGAAGACACGTCATTACGTCGCTGTATACGTCATTACGTCGCTACGTTTGCATAAACCTTGGCGTGAATATCGAAGCAAAAACAACATGGAAGAAGCAGCAGCAACAACAACAACAATAATAATAAATGACTTCGCGTTTGTACAGCTGCTGCTTCTCGTCGCTTAAAAATGGCGATCTTTCGCGGTCTTGTTATTGTTGTCGGTCTTAACAACTCCGCCCCCCCGCTGACGTAAGCGGTTCTTTCCTCTGGCCCGGCAGAGAGTTGGTGCTAGCCTGGAACCGCTTTTTCTGGCCCCAGAGCCAGTTCTTTGTCAGTGAAAACAGAAAACCCGGTTCCAAACTAAGCACTGGCCCCGAACCAGCCCTGGAACTGCTTTGGTGGAAAAGGGGCATGAGAGGGTCAACGACCCATGTGACCTCAACGACTCTCCTTAAGGTTGCTTTTGTCCACTAGAGGATAAATACCTGGAACTCCTCACTGGTCAGACAGAACTGAAGAAGCCTTTCGGATGAGAGATGAAACGTCTTCAAGAATTCCAAGCAAGTCCAGTTGCTTTCTTTAGCACCTACGATTTGCATGCAATATTCATTTAGGATGTGAGACCTCTACAGATCTCTGGAAGAAATATGAAAACCAGTCCAAGTTGTGTGTGATCAAAGTTTTCAAAACAGAAACTGAACGTCAAAAAGACGAGGCTCAAAAATATCCCGTAGAACTTTTAAACAATTCAGCTCAAAAAATATTTCATCTTTGACATCTCTGTCTTTTTCTCCTACACACACACAACAAATTAAAAAAAAATACTCGTCAACTCTCCCAGCTGTATGATACTCCTACTGTATGTCAAATTAAACACTACACAAGCACGTCACAGTATCACGTATGAACGACGAGTCACTTCATGACTGACCGATGACATGGCCCGTGAAGAAGTTCTGTCTGTGGACCTCATATTTCTGGTATGTGCCGTCTTTGTCCACCACCACAGTGCTGAAGTCTTCAGTGAACAGATCAGTGTTGGACATCAGGTAGAGCCTGAAATGCCTGAAAAGCCAATCAGACAGATAGCAAGATTAGCAAGTTAAAAAAAAAAAAAAAAATGGTCATGGGCTTTGCTCATTCAGCATTTTTTGGGGAAAAAGGAAATTATTGCTTTATTCCTTTTATAGCATACATTTCACAGCACACCATATAAATGCAGAAGTGAGATAAAGTTCAGCAAGGCTGTCCCCATACCAAGCCTCGATTCTGGGTACAGACTGACATTCAGGCCATATTGCTCTAGCCTGGGCCCGCCCATCCTAAGTGTGACGCAACACGGGGGCCTGTTGCGAGCTTAGTCTGGCAAGGCAAGCTATCTCCAGCTCTTCCAAGCTCCCGAAAAATCGGGAGCCAATCAACTTTGAGCATCTCCAACGGCCCTGGGTAGAGGCGTGTTCAAGGCAGTGACGTAGTAGAACTGCGACCGGAAGCCATAGATTCTGTAAACAATCTATGCCGGAAGCGCTTCATTCACTAGAAACATTACGAACATGGAGCAGCAGCAAGCCTTTGACACAGCGGTAGATGCTGTATTGAAAGCATTCAACGGGAAGTTCTCATTGAAAACGGAGCAAAGAGCAGCCCTGGAGGTATTTATCTTCTTCCTGTTACTCAAGCAGTTTCCGTCGCGTCACATACGTCAGAGGAAAGAGTGATGTGATTGGTTTAAGCTTCGTCACAGCCTTTTCTGGCTTCGACCAGTAGCAAACTGAGGCATTTCAGGGAGGCGGATCAACCACGCCTTTGGGAAACGGTTGGGCTTAATATCAATTGCCAGACCAAATGCTCGCAGAGCTTTGAAGTCGCGTTAGCCAGACCAATATTGCTCTGCATTTGTACTCACGAAGCACGAGCTCATTAATTATTAAAGGGGAACTGAAGGCAAATTTTTTATCATCAAAATTCTATTATTTCTCTCATTTTATAAAATGTCGGAATGCATTTCTGACAGCTATTTTGTCGCTGCTATAGCCAGTTATGAGTGTTTGAAATATGCTCTGTAATACATCAGTCCATATGTCAAAGCAACAGCCGTAAACAAGATTCGTTGAGACCTGTGCGCGACATCGTAGGACGGAAGGGTACTCACCTTCTGAAATCAACTCCTCTCACAATTTTTGGAGGAATTTCACGAAACTTGACAAGATTCTTTGTTATATGTTGGTAATACGCACATTGCAATTTCGTTCAATTCAGTTGCATTTTACCGGAGTTATGGCAGAGTAGCCAGCGGGGGAGATTGTGTTGTCAGAGCACTCTTGTTATTCATGGTTACAGTAGGTTCATTTTACGTTATGGAACGTCCACTAAACAGGTTCTGTTATCGCTAACGTTATAGTATCTTCGCCCTGATGTCATCGTATTCGGAAGTCTCTAGGTGCATTCAACTTAAGATGGCCTAACATGCTGCACGCTGGACTTAAAACTATGGATGCTGGTTAGAAATTGCGATGCAGAACGTCACCATGTCACATGACATTAAAACTTCATCGGCGCAAGCTGGCTGCAGGTTTCTGAGTCAGGCACCGCAGTTGCTCTCCATCCGCTGCATGAGCTAAATCACGCCTTTGTGACATTAGAACATTATTCTCACTGGCTGGAATCTCCGATGACAAATATCCATTGCTCTTCATCTGCCCAGGGATTGCACATGGAAATTAGCTAGTAGCTAAATCTGGTACAAAGCATCTTTTCCTTTTATGTGATTTAATACATTTTGTACACGGTATATTTATTTATTTATTTTAAGGCTGATTAAAGGGTAACTGAAGGCAAATTTATGATCAAAATTCTATTTCTCATTTTATTAAATACAGGAATGCATTTTTGATCGCTATTTTGTCGCTGCTATAGCAAGTTATGAGTGTTTGAAATATACTCTGTAATATATCAGTCCATATGTCAAAGCAACGGCCGTAAACGAGATTCGTTGAGACCTGTGCGAGACATCGTAGGACTGAAGTAAAACATACAGCGGAAATCAAAGTGACCGACATCTGCCAACGTTGTCAAAAGACGCGCGCGCCCTCTTTCGAATGCTGACGTAATCAAGCCGGAAGTTTCCCGTGTCTGAAATCGCTCCCTACTCACTATATAGGGCACTATATACAGGTAGTGGGGACGCCATTTTGTAGCGCTGTCCGAAACTTTAGTGAGGATTACGTGGGAAATGCGCTCAGTATAACATGGATTTATCACAAAAATACATGCATGTATTTATTATTTTGAAAACCCACCAGCCGCCTGATCTGGCACGTTTTAACTGTGCGACAGTAATGACGTAAATACCAGCGTGACGGACTCGTCCTTATCCTGTCGTCTTTCCAACTCTTCTCTACTCCACGTTGGTTCGAAGTCGTACGGAATAATCTCCATCACTGATGAAGCTGGCAAATCACGAAATTAATCTAAATTAGAATGATATGGCGATCTGGCCGCTGTGTAAACAGTTTTCAAAACGGCGGTGCCGACATTTCACGTTTGAAGTCTCGCACAAGTCTTGTGAAGGTCGCGCGGATAAGCGACGCCTGCTGTGGACCAAACGAACAACATTCAACATGACTAAAAACCGAAAAGCGTCATATAATATGCCAATACGAGTCACGATATAAGGTTAATAAAACTGAAAACATAACTGAATAACATGTTAATTAAGAAATAAAGCAAGCTTATAAATGACTTCACTTCCCCTTTAAGTTATACCACACTAATAACCATAATATTTGAAAATAAATTGCCAAAAACTGTCACTTCCACTAACAGCAGCTTCTGATTGGAAAATGTCACTATATAGCGCACATGGCAAATGGAAATTAGTCTAAAACCGGATCGAAACGGGGGTTGCTTTTTGTCCAAACAGAACACATCATTTACACTACAGCATTCCAGGACAACCAGCGTACAGTGCAAAAGGTCAAATCTGTTCAATCAGCATGTTGGTACACCAGGAGAACCTGGAGGAAAGAACACTGGTGCCCCTTTTCCACCAAAGCAGTTCCAGGGCTGGTTCGGGGCCAGTGCTTAGTTTGGAACCGGGTTTTCTGTTTCCACTGACAAAGAACTGGCTCTGGGGCCAGAAAAAGCGGTTCCAGGCTAGCACCAACTCTCTGCTGGGCCAGAGGAAAGAACCGCTTACGTCAGCGGGGGGGCGGAGTTGTTAAAACCAACAACAATAACAAGACCGCGAAAGATCACCATTTTTAAGCGACGAGAAGCAGCAGCTGTACAAACGAAGTCATCCATTATTATTATTATTATTATTATTATTATTATTGTTGTTGCTGCTGCTTCTTCCGTGTTGTTTTTGCTTCGATATTCGCACCAAGGTTTATGCAAACGTAGTGACGTAACTGATGTATACAGCAACGTAACTGACGTATACAGCGACGTAACTGACGTGGCTTCCCTTAGTACCGTGAGCTATGGAAAAGCAAACTGGTTCTCAGCTGGCTCGCAAGTTGTATGAGTTGTGAACCACCACTGGCCCCGAACCAGCCCTGGAACTGATCTGGTGGAAAAGGGAGCTGGGAGAACATGCAAAACTCTGTACAGACAGTAACGGAAGCTCAGGATTAAACCTACGGATTCGATTTTGATTTGATTTGAGTTTTTCCACCAAAACAAATTATAGGATTACACTCTGAATATCAATAATACACCAAAAAAGTCTAAATGACATACGATACGGTTAAATGGTGGGAATAAAACCCCAAGGAGCTTGTTCTATCCCAAGAGACAAGAAAACGTAAACACATCAGACATGGCATTGGAAATTGAAGACGGTGGTGAACATATATTAAATCAAAGCAGCGTGTGGACGGATCAGTCACGTAGAAGCAGGTTTGTAGTACTCGACTCTGACTCGTGTCCTAATTTTAAAGACTTGTGACTTAGCTTGGACTTGAGCGTTGATGGCTCGGACTTGGACTCGGATTCGTGTATTAACCACATTCGGACTCGTGAATTGGAGACCAGGATTTTTTCTTTATTTTTTTTGTAACATGCCATGATTATATTTATATCAACATTCATTTTTATACTAATTTCATGCAAGAGAATGCACATTCACCTGTTCAGGAACAAACTAACATTAAAGGAACAGTCCACCGTACTTCTATAATGAAATATGTTCTTCTCTGAATTGAGCCGAGCTGATCCGTACCTCTCCGAGCTTTGCGCGACCTCCCAGTCAGTCAGACGCGCTGTTACTCCTGTTAGCAATGTAGCTAGGCTCAGCATGGCCAATGGTATTTTTTGGGGCTGTAGTTAGATGCGACCAAACTCTTCCACCAGGAGTGAAGGTATCAATGCGCTGCCGAAGCGCACAGGTGGTGTTAGTACGCCTGTCATTATAGTGCGGACTTTCCATAGCATAGAAAATCGCCACGTTTCAATTTGTGTAACTGAACTTTGTTTCATGTCACTGGTCATATAAACCTATGTAAACAGGAAAAACGTGGAAGAGTTTGGTTGCATCTAACTACAGCCCCAAAAAATACCATTGGCCATGCTGAGCCTAGCTACATTGCTAACAGGAGTAACAGCGCAGCTGACTGACTGGGAGGTCGCACAAAGCTCGGAGAGGTACGGATCAGCTCGTCTCAATTCAAAGAAGAACATATTTCATTATGGAAGTACGGTGGACTGTTCCTTTAATGGCGCTAAAATGCCTGGAGAGAACGTGCCTAGGATTGTCTGCTTTGCTTATACAGACTTCTCGTGCCATGGGAACAAAATGCACTGCTATGTGTTCCATACTGTATGTAGAAGAAGTATCAAGGAGACGACGGGGACAACCTTGGACTTTGATCATTTGGCAAGACTACACCCAGAGAAGGAAGTGACACGCTATGTTTATTGCCCTGTTGATAGCGGGGCTTACTGAGCGATGAACTAGCTAGTGTTAACCCTCTCTCATGTTCTTTGCCCTGTTGACAGTGGGCGGGGCTTGCTGAGCGATGAACAAGCTTTTTATATGTAGCCTGTTAACTAAAAAGTCAAGCAGTAACATTAGTCCAACACAGTAGCAGAGACAGTTTCATATAAAGGCAGCAACAGCCACCGTCAAATGGTGTTACTGGAGTCTTGTTCTCGGACTCGACTCAAAATTTTCTTTAATGACTCGGACTTGAACACTGGGGACTCCAGGCTGGACTCGAGGTTTAGTGACTCGACTACAACACTGAATAGAAGGTAGGTGTGGCAGCGGGGGCGTGGTCAAGCGCCGGTCTGTGACAGGAGGGCAGAGTCAGGGAAGGCAAGTGGCAGAATCACTACACCTGAGAGCAATTAACCTGTGTTTGTGTGTCTTCCCAGTGACCGTGCCCTATATCAGGAGGGAGAGCGAGAGCGGAAGGGAGTAATCCCTAAACCAGACGCCGGTTGTGTGTGTGTGTGTGTGTGTGTCTGTGTTAGTCACTGGACATTGTTAGACTGAAAAGTGTGGCAATAAAGCCTAGTTCTAAACCTGATCTCTGTCCTGCCGTCCTCTGTGCTCCACCCCCACATAGGGAACATACCACAGTGGTGCCGAAACCCAGGAAAGTGGAGCACCAACCCAGCAGCCCCATGGAATCCTCCCCGTTCGCCGACCTGGTCCACGCCCTTGCCACGGCTCAGCAAAGCCAGCACCAGGCGCTCATCACAGTCCGAAAGGAACAAGAGCGGTGCTACGAAGCCCTGGTGCTGGCCCAGCAGGAAGATCGCGAGGCGTTCCGGCATCTCCTTGCGTCGGCGGGGTCCACCAGCGCTCCGGCCGCGGGCCCGTCTCCCTTCACTGTCACCAAGATGGGCCCGCAGGACAACCCCGAGGCGTTCCTCACGTTGTTTGAACAGGTCGCTGAAGCCTCGGGGTGGCCGATGGAGCAGCGCGCGGCGTGCCTCCTCCCCCTGCTAACGGGAGAGGCACAGCTGGCCGCGCTACAGCTCCCCGCCGACCGCCGGCTGGCCTACGCGGACCTCCGCCGGGCCGTCCTCCAGCGCGTGGGGCGCACACCGGAACAACAGCGCCAGCGCTTCCGCACGCTGCGATTGGAGGAAGTCGGCCGGCCGTTTGCGTTCGGCCAGCAGCTCCGGGACGCCTGCTGGCGGTGGTTGAGGGCCAACGATCGCGACGCCGAGGGAATCGTCGACCAGGTGGTACTGGAACAGTTGGTACTGGAACAGTTCATCGCCCGCTTACCAGCAGGAACCGCGGAGTGGGTCCAGTGCCACCGCCCGGCGTCGCTGGATCAGGCAGTCCAGCTGGCGGAGGATCATCTGGCGGCTGTCCCGGTGGCAGGACAGCAGATGGCATCTTCTCTTCTCTCCTCCTCTCTCTCTCCCCCTCCTCCTGTGTCCCGTCCCCGCCCCATTCCCCCACCGCGGAGGGGGGGGCCAGCGCCACCCCAGCCAGCCCGCCGCACCCGCGGTGCCCTCCCGTTTCTCCCTTCTGTCTCTGTCTCTCCCCCACCTCAGGTGAGTGAGCCCCAGATCACCGGTGCAGAGGGAAAGCCCGGGCCGGTTTGCTGGCGCTGTGGGGAGCCGGGCCACTTTCAACAGCAGTGCACAGCAATGGAAGTGGGCACGGTGGTTCGGATCCCCGACGCGCCAGAGGCCGCCCTCGATCGGGCCGGAGCGTATCGCATACCGGTGAGTATCCAAGGGGCTACATATCAGGCGTTGGTGGATTCAGGTTGTAATCAGACCTCAATTCGCCAAAGCCTGGTTCAAAACGAGGCATTGGGGGGAGCACAAGGGGTGAAGGTGTTGTGTGTGCACGGGGATGTTCACCGCTACCCTTTGGTGTCGGTCCACATTATTTTCAGAGGGGAAAAATTTATAGTGAAGGCGGCGGTTAATCCTCGCCTTACCCACTCTTTAATTTTGGGGACTGATTGGCCGGGATTTCGGGGTTTAATGACGCGCCTAGTAAAGAGTGGGTCCTGCAATTTGACAGGGGGAGGTCCCGGTGTCACTTTGGCGGGAGCAGCTGTCACAGAGCCGTCTACGTCATCTCCGCGTCAGAGTGAGGAGCCGCCGGCTCCTCCTCTCTCTATTGGGGAATCCCTCGCGGATTTCCTATTAGAGCAGTCGTGAGACGAGACTCTGCGGCATGCGTTTGACCAAGTGAGAGTAATCGATGGTCAAACGCTCCAGCCGAACGCCACCCCGTCCTTCCCGATTATGAAGGATAGATTATACCGAGTGACGCAGGACACTCAAACTAAAGAGCGAGTCACGCAGCTTTTAATTCCAAAGAGCCGCCGGGAATTGGTATTCCAGGCGGCTCACTTTAATCCCATGGCTGGACACTTGGGGCAGGATAAAACACTAGCCCGAATAATGGCCCAATTCTATTGGCCGGGGATTCGCGGCGATGTCCGTAGGTGGTGTACAGCGTGCCGCGAATGCCAGTTAGTAAATCCAGCGGCCATTCCAAAAGCGCCTTTGCGCCCTCTACCGTTAATCGAGACCCCGTTTGAGAGAATTGGGATGGATCTCGTCGGGCCATTAGATCGGTCAGCACGAGGGTACCACTTTATATTAGTTCTGGTGGACTATGCAATGCGATACCCGGAAGCAGTGCCTCTGCGCAATATCTCAGCACGCAGTACTGCAGAGGCACTCTTCCGCGTCATCTCCCGAGTTGGAATCCCGAAAGAGATTCTGACTGATCAAGGCACTACGTTTATGTCACGAACACTGCGCGAACTGTATGGGTTATTGGGGATTAAGCCGATCCGCACCAGCGTGTATCACCCACAAACGGACGGTTTAGTGGAACGGTTCAACCGCACCCTCAAAAATATTATTAAGAAACTCGTAAGTGAGGACGTACGTAATTGGGATAAGTGGCTCGAACCCTTGCTGTTCTCAGTGTGAGAGGTCCCCCAAGCCTCCACGGGGTTCTCCCCGTTCGATTTATTATATGGGCGTAAGCCGCGCGGCATCCTGGACGTGCTGCGGGAAAATTGGGAGGAGGGACCTTCACAAAGTAAGAACGAAATTCAGTACGTTATGGACCTGCGCGCAAAACTCCACACGCTCACCCACTTAACTCAGGAGAATTTGCGGCAGGCCCAGGAATGGCAAGCCCGCCTGTACAACAAGGGTACGCGCCTTAGAGAGTTCACACCGGGAGATAAGTTACTCGTCCTGTTGCCCACGTCGAGCTCCAAATTGATCGCCAAGTGGTAAGGACCCTTTGAGGTCACACGGCGAGTCGGGGACGTCGACTATGAGGTTAGGCGAACGGACAGGGGTGGGGCGCTACAGATTTACCACCTCAATCTGCTTAAACTCTGGAACGAGGAGGTCCCCGTGGCGTTGGTGTCGGTGGTTCCGGAGAAGGCGGAGCTGGGGCCGGAGGTTCAAAAAGGGACATTGGCATCACATACCTCTCCGGTCCCCTGTGGAGACCACCTCTCCCCGACCCAACTCACGGAGGTCGCCCAGTTGCAGACCGAGTTTTCGGATGTGTTCTCGCCCCTGCCCGGTTGCACTAACCTCATAGAGCACCACATAGAGACGCCCCCGGGGGTGGTAGTGCGTAGCCGCCCTTACAGGCTACCAGAACACACACACAAAAAAAAAAAAAAGTGGTTCGGGAAGAACTTCAGACCATGCTCGAAATGGGCATCGTTGAGGAGTCCCACAGTGACTGGAGCAGCCCGGTGGTCTTGGTACCCAAGGCCGACGGGTCGGTCCGGTTCTGTGTGGACTATAGAAAAGTCAACGCGGTGTCTAAATTCGACGCGTACCCAATGCCTCGTATTGATGAGTTGCTCGATCGACTCAGCACTGCTCGCTTTTATTCGACGCTGGATTTGATGAAGGGATATTGGCAGATCCCCTTGACTCCACTATCCCGAGAAAAAACGGCCTTTTCCACACCGTTTGGTTTACACCAATTCGTCACCCTTCCGTTTGGGCTGTTTGGGGCGCCCGCTACGTTTCAGCGGCTGATGGACAGAGTCCTCCGCCCTCACGCCACTTATGCGGCCGTGTATTTAGATGACATCATCATCTATAGTAATGACTGGCAGCGGCACCTCGAACATCTGAGGGCTGTCCTTAGGTCGCTGAGGCAAGCGGGGCTCACAGCCAACCCAAAGAAGTGTGCGATTGGGCGGGTGGAAGTACAGTATCTGGGCTTCCACTTGGGCAACGGGCAGGTGCGTCCCCAAATTAATAAGACGGCAGCAATTGCAGCCTGCCCGAGGCCCAAGACCAAAAAGGGGGTGAGACAGTTCCTGGGGCTGGCTGGCTATTATTGTAGGTTTATACCTAATTATTCGGACGTCACCAGCCCGCTGACTGATCTCACTAAAAAGGGGGCACCGGATCCGGTCCAGTGGACGGAGCAATGCCAGCGGGCTTTCTGAGAGGTAAAGGCTGCACTGTGTGGGGGGCCACTTCTACACTCCCCTCACTTTTCTCTCCCCTTTATGTTGCAGACCGATGCGTCAGACAGAGGGCTGGGGGTGGTTTTGTCCCAGGAGGTGGAGGACCGCCCTGTCCTGTATATCAGCAGGAAGCTGTCGGTGCGTGAGGGGCGCTACAGCACCATAGAGAAAGAGTGTTTGGCCATCAAGTGGGCGGTTCTCACCCTCCGGTACTACCTGCTGGGGTGCCCTTTCACCCTCTGTTCGGACCACGCGCCCCTCCAGTGGCTCCACCGCATGAAAGATGCCAACACGCGGATCACCCGTTGGTATCTGGCGCTCCAACCCTTTAATTTCAAGGTGGTCCACAGGCCGGGGGCGCAGATGGTCGTGGCGGACTTCCTCTCCCGTCGGGGGGGGGGGGGGGGGGGGGGGGAGTCGGCTGCAGGCCGGGCAGCCGCCCGGCCTGAGTCGGGCGGTGGGGGTATGTGGCAGCGGGGGCGTGGTCAAGCGCCGGTCTGTGACAGGAGGGCAGAGTCAGGGAAGGTAAGTGGCAGAATCACTACACCGGAGAGCAATTAACCTGTGTTTGTGTGTCTTCCCAGTGACCGTGCCCTATATCAGGAGGGAGAGCGAGAGCGGAAGGGAGTAATCCCTAAACCAGACGCCGGTTGTGTGTGTGTGTCTGTGTTAGTCACTGGACATTGTTAGACTGAAAAGTGTGGCAATAAAGCCTAGTTCTAAACCTGATCTCTGTCCTGTCGTCCTCTGTGCTCCACCCCCACATAGGGAACATACCACAGTAGGATTTAAGTTTAGATTTGAAGAGAGAAGCAGATGTAATACGTTTAATTGAAGGAGGCAATTTGTTCCACTCTTTTGGTCCAGACAATTTAATCGTGTAAAAACACAGACTGGACCGGTAAAATGGTCAATACACGTTATCTATCTGTCCTCTAGTTCGATATCGATGAACATCGGATTGTTTGCTAAAATAAGTTTGATGATTTAGTAGTAAGAGGTCATTATTATAGAAGAATTTGTGCACCAAAATAAGAGGCGTGTATTGACATACAACCCCGATTCCAAAAAAGTTGGGACAAAGTACAAATTGTAAATAAAAATGGAATGCAATAATTTACAAATCTCAAAAACTGATATTGTATTCACAATAGAACATAGACAACATATCAAATGTTGAAAGTGAGACATTTTGAAATTTCATGCCAAATATTGGCTCATTTGAAATTTCATGACAGCAACACATCTCAAAAAAGTTGGGACAGGGGCAATAAGAGGCTGGAAAAGTTAAAGGTACAAAAAAGGAACAGCTGGAGGACCAAATTGCAACTCATTAGGTCAATTGGCAATAGGTCATTAACATGACTGGGTATAAAAAGAGCATCCTGGAGTGGCAGCGGCTCTCAGAAGTAAAGATGGGAAGAGGATCACCAATCCCCCTAATTCTGCGCCGACAAATAGTGGAGCAATATCAGAAAGGAGTTCGACAGTGTAAAATTGCAAAGAGTTTGAACATATCATCATCTACAGTGCATAATATCATCAAAAGATTCAGAGAATCTGGAAGAATCTCTGTGCGTAAGGGTCAAGGCCGGAAAACCATACTGGGTGCCCGTGATCTTCGGGCCCTTAGATGGCACTGCATCACATACAGGCATGCTTCTGTATTGAAAATCACAAAATGGGCTCAGGAATATTTCCAGAGAACATTATCTGTGAACACAATTCACCGTGCCATCCGCCGTTGCCAGCTAAAACTCTATAGTTCAAAGAAGAAGCCGTATCTATACACGATCCAGAAGCGCAGACATCTTCTCTGGGCCAAGGCTCATTTAAAATGGACTGTGGCAAAGTGGAAAACTGTTCTGTGGTCAGACGAATCAAAATTTGAAGTTCTTTATGGAAATCAGGGACGCCGTGTCATTCGGACTAAAGAGGAGAAGGACGACCCAAGTTGTTATCAGCGCTCAGTTCAGAAGCCTGCATCTCTGATGGTATGGGGTTGCATTAGTGCGTGTGGCATGGGCAGCTTACACATCTGGAAAGACACCATCAATGCTGAAAGGTATATCCAGGTTCTAGAGCAACATATGCTCCCACCCAGACGACGTCTCTTTCAGGGAAGACCTTGCATTTTCCAACATGACAATGCCAAACCACATACTGCATCATGGCTGCGTAGAAGAAGGGTCCGGGTACTGAACTGGCCAGCCTGCAGTTCAGATCTTTCACCCATAGAAAACATTTGGCGCATCATAAAACGGAAGATACGACAAAAAAGACCTAAGACAGTTGAGCAACTAGAATCCTACATTAGACAAGAATGGGTTAACATTCCTATCCCTAAACTTGAGCAACTTGTCTCCTCAGTCCCCAGACGTTTACAGACTGTTGTAAAGAGAAAAGGGGATGTCTCACAGTGGTAAACATGGCCTTGTCCCAACTTTTTTGAGATGTGTTGTCATGAAATTTAAAATCACCTAATTTTTCTCTTTAAATGATACATTTTCTCAGTTTAAACATTTGATATGTCATCTATGTTCTATTCTGAATAAAATATGGAATTTTGAAACTTCCACATCATTGCATTCCGTTTTTATTTACAATTTGTACTTTGTCCCAACTTTTTTGGAATCGGGGTTGTACGGTACACTGAGCTGTCGTGCTGCTCTAGGGATCAATAATCCTGAATGGAAATACAGCATCAGCACATATCTGCAATCTATAATACACACCCAGAAGAAAGGTTCAAAAATGACAAACAGACTCACCTGTGCAAGGCTGTGAAAGTGAGCAGTCTCTCTGCATGTGTGTGACTCTGGACATCTCGCTTACGCACCGAGTGCTGCTGCAGACTGGACAGGTTCAGAACATCAAAGTCTGACAGCAAGGACTTCAACTGATCTGAGAGAAACAGAAAACAGAAATAGTTAACTCTGGAAGGAACAGAAGAACTGGGAGAACATTCTCAGTATTATGATTTGTGAAGATCATATTTCTCATTGCACTCAAATTAAACCAATAGTTCAGGCCAGTCGAGACAAGTAACCGGGGACATGTCAGACAAGTTTACTTGTTAGCAAATTTAGCACTGTTCTGTGGAAAAATTAAAAATAAATTCAGACAGCAGACTGGTGCCCCTTTTCCACCAAAGCAGTTCCGGGGCTGGTTCAGGGCCAGTGCTTAGTTTGGAACCGGGTCTTCTGTTTCCACTGACAAAGAACTGGCTCTGGGGCAAGAAAAACCGGTTCCAAGCTAGCACCAACTCTCTGCTGGGCCAGAGGAAAGAACCGCTTACGTCAGCGGGGGGCGGAGTTGTTAAGACCAACAACAATAACAAGACTGTGAAAGATCGCCATTTTTAAGCGACGAGAAGCAGCAGCTGTACAAACGCGAAGTCATCCATTATTATTATTATTGTTGCTGCTGCTTCTTCCGCGTTGTTTTTGCTTCAATATTCGCGCCAAGGTTTATGTAAACGTAGCGACGTAACTGACGTATACAGCGACATGACGACGTGGCACCGCGAGCTATGGAAAAGCAAACTGGTTCTCAGCTGGCTCGCAAGTTGAACGAGTTGTGAACCAGCACCGGACCTGAACCAGCCCTGGAACTGATCTGGTGGAAAAGGGGTATAGGTAAAGCCTGATTTTTCAAGTGTAGGTCAAAAAAATTATTTTCCCCAACACCTAATTATTTTTGTTTAGTGGACTGAAAGCTACTAATTTCGAATTGCAGCCTTCCAATTTTATTAGTTTTTTTTTTAATAGAACAACTAATGAATTTAGGGCCAGGTGGCCTTAAATTCTCCGCTATTTTCTCCTTCACCATGACCCAATACAAGATACTACGTCATGCATGACATGGTGGGCTTTCCCCGTTCGTGCAAGGCATTACGGGATACAAATTTGAAACAGGAGAGAGAAATGGAGGATGCGAGTGTGCGAATGAAAGGGGAACTGAAGCCATTTTTAAACTTGCTTTATTTCTTAATTAATTAGTGTTATTCAATTATGTTTTCAATTTTCGTAACCTTATATCATGACTCGTATTGGCATATTATATTACACTTTGCAGCCTTTTCGGTTTTTAGCCACGTTGAACGTAGTTCGTTTGGTCCACGGCAGGCGTCGCTTATCCGCGCGATCTTTACGAGACTTGAAACGTGAAATGTCAGCACCACCATTTTGAAAACGGTTTACGCAGCGGCCAGATCGCCACATCGTTCCAATTTAGATTAATTTCGAGATTTGCCAGCTTCATCAGTGATGGAGATTATTCCATACGACTTCAAACCAACGCGGAGTAGAGAAGAGTTGGAAAGACGACAGGATAAGGACGAGTCCGTCACGCTGGTATTTATGTCATTACTGTCGCACAATTAAAATGTGCCAGATCAGGCAGCTGGTGGGTTTTCAAAATAATAAATCCATGTTATACTGAGTGCATTTCCCACGTAATCCTCACTACGGTTTCAGACAGCGCTACAAAATGGCGTCACCACTATATAGTGCCCTATATAGTGAGTAGGGAATGATTTCGGACACAGGGGAAACTTCCAGCTTGATTACGTCAGCATTTGAAGGAGGGTGTGCACGTCTTTTGACAACGTTGGCAGATGTCAGTCGCTTTGATTTCCGCTGTACGTTTTACTTCCGTCCTACGATGTCTCGCACAGGTCTCAACGAATCTCGTTGATGGCTATTGCTTTGACATACGGACTGATATATTACAGAGCATATTTCAAAACACTCATAACTTGCTATAGCGGTGACAAAATAGCGATCAAAGATGCATTCCGATATTTAATAAAATGATTTCTGATAAAAAAAAAAAAAATTTGCCTTCAGTTCCCCTTTAAACGTGAAAGACCGACCACAGTAACGGAAAGCGAGAAGAAAAGACGTCATGTTCAATGCAAAGGAAAGGAAACACAGGACCAAATTAATAAATATCGGCGGTCAGCGAGCACCTCGGTGTGATCAGCTGTTCGTTTAGCGACAGAATGATGGAACGGTCAGTGCATGGTCAAAGATAAACCTGCGCATGCGCACACACACGGACTTCCTCTGTCTGCACAAAGCGAGCGATTTCATGCATATTATTTGCTTTAATCCCCTCAAATTAAATAACTTCCCAGCCACAGAATGGCCTCATATTTAGTGAGATATTACAGAAATAAACATATATCACAATGACCAAATTTCAGACGGAACTAAATTTCACCAATTTTATGAAATCGAAAGGCCGTCTAGCTTTAAGTGGAAAACTGTCAATTTTATTTTATTTATTGCTGAACTGTTACTTTAAAGGTACAGTTAGAAATGTGCCCATCATCTGATACTAATTAATTAATAATTCAGTATATCTTCACAAGAGACAAACATTGGGAGAAAGTTATCCATACAACCCGTGACCCAGATGGGCAGGTGATTTGGAGCCAATCGGTGGGGTACATCCTGGGCAGGCTGCCAATCTATCATCCCAACATAACACCTATGAGCAATTTAAAGTGCCCAGTTGACCCAATTCACACGTCTTTGGAAGAAACCAGAGCACACCCACAGGAAGAACATGCAAACACAACACAAAAAGACCCAAGTCGGCTATGATGTTCAAACCCATAACTTCCTTCCTGTGAAGCAACAGTGCTAACCACTGTGTCACTGTGCTGCCTGGAAAAGTCAATAATTCCACTGAATTTATATTATGAATTCTCTCATCTCATTACCTCTAACCGCTTTATCCTGTTCTACAGGGTCGCAGGCAAGCTGGAGCCTATCCCAGCTGACTACGGGCGAAAGGCGGGGTACACCCTGGACAAGTCGCCAGGTCATCACAGGGCTGACACATAGGCACAGACAACCATTCACACTCACATTCACACCTACGGTCAATTTAGGCTACATCCACACGACAACGAGATTTTTTTTTTTTTTTAAATATCGCGTCCACATGGGCAACGGATCAGTAAAATATCAGGTACATATGGCAACGCAACACTTGCTGAAAACGATGCAATACACATGCCACACCTCTATGTGCGCTGTAAGACGGTCCCATCGGAGACACCAGAACAATAGAAGAAGTAGACGCATGCACATAAACCCCTTCTTCTGTAGCATCAGCCACATAAAGTTTTGATTATTAATCAGTAGCGTAAAATGAAAGATGCGGAAAGAGGAATGAATGGGGGTAGATGGAAGCCGGTACGCCAACATTCTGATATCCTCCAGAATTCTTTAATGGTCCGGAATAAATTGAATGCTACACGTTGATGGATTACTTTGTTCTTCTATGCCCTTTTTGAGAAATGTATTGTTGGACTTAAACCAACATCTGAAGAGCTGAGATCGCTCCTTTTTTTTCCTATTTTTGCTGGCGGGATTGTTTTTGGAAAGTGCACGGGCGGTGCACGGTTTTGGTTATACTGCTTACCCAGTGTTTGGACTAAAGACTCTGCCCTAAGGGCTATTCTCTCACTCACTCACTCTCTCTCTCTCTCTCTCTCTCTCTCACTTTGCACCATTACACAATAAATATTCACAGTGAAAATATTTTGTAAGCGCGTTTCATGAACCAAGTTATAGGATTTGTTGACAACTCGCATCGAGTTCGTTACACTTCTACCCGGCGTGAAGCACTCACAGTCATGTGGTTGTGACGTCATCGTAAACAAATCCGTTCTACTCATCCAGACGACTTCGCAACGGCGCCGTTGCCAGATTTTTCCACTCTGGAACCCGTTCTCAAAAGATTTCATTTTGGGGCATCCAAAACGCCGGTGCCGTGTGGACGCCAGGCCAAAACGATAAACAATTTTATCAGATTCACCTGAATCCGTTGCCGTGTGGACAGGGCCTTAAGGCCTCTGCATGCTCTTGCGACAAGGCTTTCGCAGATAGCTTTTCGCAGACAGTTGTAATTTATCGTTGAGCGGGGAGTAATAGGCGTGCGCGATGTTATTCACCGCCACAACGCAAGGGGGCGCGAAGTCGCTAGGAGTAGTTGGTGGGTGTGGTTAGTGGAGTGTTTATCCTCCAGTTACTTATAATGACTAGAACTTTTTTTTTATAATGACTAGAACTGGAGTCGTATAGATGTACGTACTTCCTCAATCAACCGCTCTTCGTACTGCTCCATCTTTGCTCGTGTTTTTAAAAATGCCGGTCGTGAAAACAAACCAAACCGGGAAAGTAGGGAAGCGGAAGTGCGTGTACAGCGGATGTAGAGTGGACCAATCAGAGCCCTCTTGTCTGCAACGCTGTCTGCGAGGCTTCTGCGGTGGTCACAATTTTTGGGAGGTGCGCGCAGAGCGTCTGCGAAGGTGGGGGGGCTACGCAGACGCTATCTGCGACGCCATCTGCAAGGACTGCGTTGGTAGCATAAATTGGCCTTCAGAGTCACCAGTTAACCTAACCTGCATGTCTTTGGACTGTGGGGGAAACCGGAGCACCTGGAGGAAACCCATGTGGACACGGGGAGAACATGCAAACACCGCACAGAAAGGCCCTCGTCGACCGCTGGGCTCGAACCCGAACCCTCTTGCTGTGAGGCGACCGTGCAAACCACTACACCACCCATAAGGATGAGCAATATGCTAACAATATTGCATGCTATCAAACCAAATGAATGAAACTCGCTAGAAAGGAACAGAACACGTTTTTATAGCATGGAAAAAGCGTCCTGTACGTATCCAGGATAGTTTTTTTTTTAGCACAAACTTTGTGATAAATGTTTATTTTATTTTATGACCTTCATTATCAAGTACACAAACATTTTAGATTTTAAAACTATTACGATAGTTTTCCAGCATGTTTGTATTATTTATGTCAGGAAAGAAAGCAGTATATTAGTGGAAAAGACATTTCAGAGAGACAAAAAAAAAAAAAAACAGCTGGCAACTCACTTCCTTATAAAACTAGACACATTGTAGGTACCTGAGACTATTTTTAAGGACCAAACACTGACCTTGTTTCATTTACTATTTAGAGTGGGGTTTTTTTTAACATAAAACATTTAATTTGATTGTTTTTGAAGGCACCTACAGCATTTCTTTGCTCGTCCCTTAGCACCGCATTAATGTACATTCACATGAAGAAGTTGAAGTTGATGTGTTAATGTACTCTTAGTCTATTAAACTTCCCAAACTCACCATATTCAGTGTCTGTCCCAGGGCTTTCTGAGCACTCTGTCAAAAGTAAAGATGTCAGGATAAAAACGACGTGTTTCATGGCGCACTGAGAGCAAACACACACCTACTTCTTTAGGAAACAAGCAACATAATGTATCCGACGGATTCCTGATGTGGTCTTGGATTAACATCTGGATGTGACACAGAGTCGGCTCTCGTCGTGGACCATTCAAATACACATAAAAGTAGAAAATTTTTTTTTTTAATATTTAAAAAAAAAAAAAGTCAGGTTAAGTATTCAAACATTACTTTTTTTTTTTTTTAAACCTAACAACCACTACCATGCCGAAAAGTCCCAAACACAACAGACACCCGGAAGTACTTGTACAGCAAGTCAACTCCATTTGTAGTCATTCAGGTTTAACACTACCGTTTAAAGTTTGGGGTCACTTTGAAATTTCCTTATTTTTGAAAGAAAAGCACTGTTCTTTTCAATGAAGATCACTTTAAACTAATCAGAAATCCACTCTATACATTGCTAATGTGGTAAATGACTATTCTAGCTGCAAATGTGTGGTTTTTGGTGCAATATCTCCATAGGTGTATAGAGGCCCATTTCCAGCAACTCTCACTCCAGTGTTCTAATGGTACAATGTGTTTGCTCATTGCCTCAGAAGGCTAATGGATGATTAGAAAACCCTTGTACAATCATGTTAGCACAGCTGAAAACAGTTGAGCTCTTTAGAGAAGCTATAAAACTGACCTTCCTTTGAGCAGATTGAGTTTCTGGAGCATCACATTTGTGGGGTCGATTAGAAAATGCTCAAAATGGCCAGAAAAATGTCTTGACTATATTTTTTATTCCTTTTACAACTTATGGTGGGAAATAAAAGTGTGACTTTTCATGGAAAACACAAAATTGTCTGGGTGACCCCAAACTTTTGAACGGTAGTGTATATATATATATATATATATATATATATATATATATATACACACACACACTATCATAAAGGTTAATATGAACTTTGTGGGCTATAAAAGGATAAATCAGGGTGGACAAATAGCCTGGTACCAAGCTCATGCTTGTAGTTTTAGCCTAAGGAGAAAAAAAAAAAAAGTCAGAGCAAGAATACACTAAGGGATGGCATGGCATGTGAACAAAATGTTTAAGTATAAAATAAAATCTACATAATTACATGAATTTACAGAATAGTATACTAGCTATACATGTATAATTTGCATTATAGTAATAAAAATAATTATACATATACATACTGTCCTGTGCCACCTATTTGGCCACACCAGTGCATACTGGACCTCATGTTGAATGGAAATACAATCTAGCTATTAAAAATGCAATTAATGTTCAATTACTATACACATAAAAAAAAAGCATCCACTGAGGAGGATGGGAACCCTGTATGAACTAATAATACATGCCGAGTAACACACAAGACATGAGTTTGATGAATGAACATTAGGGTGCATCAGTTGCCCTCACTTTCATAAAATCTGATGCATTTTTGTTTGGGTGTTCCTTTTCACCAATAATGACATCCTGTAAAAATTTTTGACCATATTCAAAAAGGTCTAATGGTGGCACCATGAGGTTCATTTTTTGCTAAAAAAAAACCACTTGTTTTCGCACAAGGTTTGAATCACAATGTTGGACTCCATTTATTGATTTCTTGTGAGCCAGAGATCATGTTAAGAACCTTTGCAAGGGATTGAGAAGCATTAATGTGATTCATAATAGATTTGTATTGTTTAAAAGTAGTTGAACAATGATTCAATGAACAGCTAAAACTCAAACTGTGCTTGATAATACAGTATATTTAGAATATGTACTAAAAATGTGTATCTAAGACATTTGGTATACTCTATAAAGGTGCCATAATGTTTCATGAAAAGTGATCGAAATTGTCATAAAATAGCTTTTTCCAAAACTTTGAGCTCCTGGTGCCACCATTAAACTTTTGAATTTTGTCAAAATATTTCACCCAGTGTGTTTTCTTACCAAAAGGAACATAAAAACAAAAATGCATCACGATCGGAGGAACTTTTCATTTTTACGGGGCAACTGATGCACCCTAATGAACATCAACCTCTCAATTGTGTGTGTGTGTGTATATATATATATATACACATATATATACATATATATACACATACATATATACATACATATACATACACACACACACCTTGTTAAACCAAAACCACTCAGAGATGACGTATGGTTTATAAAACTGTCACTTTAATTCAGGTTACATAGCTGTTACATAGGGCATTTGAACATTTTCACAAGGCTCTTGGAGGACTACGATCAACGCTTAGCAAAAAACACAATAGTGGTCTGTATATCTAGCGACATCACTGGACGAACCAAATATTCCTCAATATGTGCACAATTCTGCAATGAAAGTATTTAACCAAACCAGGGAGCAATGGGTATGTAGTATTCGTTCCCATACCAGTAAATACTGAAAAATGGGCATGCATGACTAAGTTATTTTACTCATTTGTAAATCTTAATAAAAGTGGCACCTTTTTTTTTTTTTGACTCGAGCATGCTTTAAAGTAACACAAAAACAAAAAGGTCTTGACTAGAAAGGAGTGTCGTCATGTTACTTCAGAGAAACCTTGGTTGAAAGAGCCAGTGAGGAGAACCACCCGGCTTGGTAGTGCTAGCCGAGTCACTACTTAACAGCAGCTTTTCAATCTTGACAGTACTGGCGTGAAGGAGTGTTCAAGCCATCACTAACATTCTTCACAAAAAAAAAAAGTTTAAATCTTCAGCAAACATGTATTGCATGAGTGGCCAAGAATGCAGTTTGTTATTGAAGAAAGCTTGTCTGCTTTAACGGAGACCGTCAGTGCTCGTTAGACACATTCAGCAAACCTGCAGAGAAGATACACTAGCTGTCTCAATTAATGGACTGCTGACGTCATGTAAGGCTAATACTTTTCTACAGCAGACACTGCACATAAAAGCAAAAAGAGTGGACAAAACCAAGGAATGGAGGAGTTATTTTAACTTATCATAACCTCAAGCCAGGTGATTAAAATAACAGGACAATTGGAATTTTCATAAACACGGCTCATTGGTAATGATCATGGGTTTACATGACTAAGTGAAACAAGGAATGATGTGTAAAAAGTTTTTTTTTTTAATTTTTTTTTTTTTAATTTTATCTGCAGGAGACGACACGCTGGAGTCTTAGTTCTCCCCATCTCCTCCTTCACCCTCATCTGCTGCATTGTCAGAGGTCCATAACTGAAAGAGAAAGAGTTGCAGATTTCTAATATTACTCACATTTAACACCATTGTACTTTTTTGCAAACTAGTTACATACATGTATATACACACACATTATTTTATATATAATAAATAAATGGTGGCAATTATAAGAAAACATTCAACGATGGTGTGGCAAGCTGTAGCCTTTACTAATCTACTGTTTTATTTCCCCAATAACAGCACACCCCATTGGCATACATGTCAACCTATACGGAACGTCCGTATTTTATACGGATTTGATTCGATAAACGTAGTATACGGGCGTATAAATAAAGTTATACGGATTCTTTAAAAAAAAAAAAAAAGAACACTTCAATATTTATTTAGAGCTATAATCAATTCCCACGATGATAAACGTACTGTACACCACAGACAGCCAGTAAAGAGTCTTATAAAATCACGCATTATCTTGTGGTAGCGAGACTTCGTTCCACTTTTGATCATGCGCACACCGCATTGCGAGAATCCCGCCAACCGTGAAGTCATAGACATATAAACATAGATGCCGCCTTCTGCGTAGAATCATACGTCATCCTCGCCGCCATATTGGATGGGGCAAAGTGGAGATTCTTCAGCCGTCTCTGGTATAGCGTCTAGACAGTAGCCGAGAATAAAGATGCCTCATTCATGTGCTGCGTTTAACTGTACCAACAGGTTTACCGTCCAAACGAGATCACATGCGATTACCTTTCACAGGTGAGACTGGAAAAACACTTTATATTCATTCTGAAGGTTTATTGTTATTAATATTGAATAAAAAGTAACTGGGATACATCATTGCTAATCATCATTCAAATTTTAGGTAAATTTTAATTTGCATCTTATACGGATTTTATAAGGGAAATACGGATTTTGGAGGTTGGTTATACAGGTTTGATTGACCAAAGGTTGACATGTATGCATTGGGTATTATTCCTGCAGCACTACAGCAATTTGCCACTGATTGTAATTATTACAGAAATACATGCTGTGTTTAGGCTTGCAGTACTCGAGTCCAATTTGTGCCCTAATTTTAAGGATTTGAGTTGACTTAAAACTTGAGCACTGATGACTCGGATTCGTAAATTAGACGAGGATTTGGATTTTCTTTATTTTTTTTTCCTAACATGCCATAATAATTTGGCATAAGAATTTTTTTTTTTTTAATTTTCGCGGTCCAGTTTCCATCAAATCCTGCGCTCCGACTAGCTGGCAAGTGGGTCCGTATCCTACAATACAGACCCCGGTTACGGACCTCTGGCAACTCGCTCATTCACAACAAACAGTAGCAATTTGTCTCAACATTCATCTTTTTTCTAAGATTTATTTATAAGATTATCAAAAATCTTAAATTTTTGCCAGCATTTCTCAGTACAATAGCATTAATTTTACAGCATGGATCGCGATAACGACAGTGTTCATAGCGAAAGCGAGTTTTACTACCCTGAGGAAGAAGAAATAAAACATTTCAGGAGAAGGCTAAAAACCTGTAACTTGCCAACACTGAGCAAAAACATGGCTGAATCCTGAATGACTCCTATTTGTATAAATAGGGGACTAGACAGGCGGCAAAAATGTAGGTTTTTTTTCCTGCCATGGAAGTGCACTTGTATACCGAAGAGGAAGCCATTTGCATTACAGCCGTGAATGAGGATTCAAAATGGCGGCTCGCATCGGCTCAGTTTTCCCTTTCAGGCGCTCTCGTTTTCTGTTAGAATTTGGTAAAGAAAAAAATAAATATTTTACCAGCTTAAGGTCGGTCTGTATGGTAAGATACCGTGACCTCGGCCCAGAGGGCCTCGCTCAGTACTTTCAAGACCTCGGTGACGGTATTTCACGATACGGACCGCCCAGCTGGTAAATAACATTTACATTAAATTTTTGTACCAATTTTTTTTTTTTTTGCAAGAGAGTGTCACACCTGTGCACTTTGGTGCATCAGATAGCCTCTTGGGTACACTGACTGCGCCTTAATCCTGTGCAGGTGAGAGTCGTTACGGTGTGCACCGTAAATGACTCGCACCTGCACAGGATTAAGGTGCAATCAGCACGCCTATGTGAAAACACACTTCCTTTGCGAAGTATTGAGTTGTGTTGCTGACATTACCAAACCTTTTCCCCTCATTTGGTTTCCTGTTTCTCGTCTGATAGCCCATTTCACCTGCTATCCTAGATTGTTTACCGGTCTTCACTTGCATTATACAACGCACCTTCTGTACTTACATCCGTCTCCCAACCATCTGACAGAATACTTCACTTCCTGACAAAGAGAACGCACGGTCCCCTGTTCATACGTCATGCTCAGGAACAAACTAACATTAATGGCGCTAAAACAGCCACCATCAAATGGCACAGTTGGGGTCTTGTTCTCAGACTCAACTCGTACTAGAACACTGTGGACTCTGGGTTTGGTGACTCGACGACAACACTGGCTGGATCCATATATAGTTACATGCAACATGGAAAGTCTGAACAAAATTGGTAAACTTACTGCTGTCACTTTAACAGCCATAAAAGAAAAGCCCCATTACTGACCGACACTGGAGACTCATCCGACACAGGCTAAATAATCCTTTTAAAATCCAAAATTACTACACATCCTTTTATCTGGAGCATCTGATAAACACGTTAATATAGGTCAACTTGTGAGCAGTGCTGTTCAAGAATTAATCCCTAGCTGAAGTAAAAACACCAGTGTTTTAGATCACACCACTTCTAAAACTGTAGCACTTTCCATCATCTCTGTGTCAAACTTACTGTGAGGTTGTCTCTAAGTAGCTGCATGATGAGTGTGCTGTCTTTGTACGAGTCTTCATTAAGTGTGTCAAGCTCAGCAATGGCTTCATCAAAGGCCTACAAGCAGAGTCAGAATGAGTAGATTCAGTTAAAGGGCCATCATTATATTAAAAAAAGATAATAAGTTATACATCTGAGCACAACGAGTTCCTATGAAATGAACCATCACCCACCTGCTTGGCCAGGGTACAAGCCTGCTCAGGAGAGTTGAGGATCTCGTAGTAGAACACAGAAAAGTTGAGGGCCAAACCTAGGCGGATAGGGTGTGTGGGCTGCATCTCCTTCTTACTAATGTCAAATGCCTCCTGATAGGCACCCTGTGAGTTGTCTATTGTGCCTAAGAGGACGGAAAAGAAAAATGGTTAGGATAAAAAACATTAGGTGGTAAAAACACCATGCATTATTTAGTACCAACTAGTGTTATGCCTTGGAGAGGATGCCAGTTTGAAATATAGAAAAGATTAGATATCACTAAAACAATCTATCCTACCAAGACAAAGGTAATTCCAGATCATTTTAACCAAAAAAAAAAGCATGTTTTTATTCCAGAGATTTAAAACAACCTTACTGTTAGCAAATAAACACTCCAAGTTATTTAACCACTACTTGTTGAGCTGCGCATCAACCAATCTGTCTAAGATACTAGCTTTTGCTTGTTTAAAAAAAATGTATAAATCCTAATTTATATTATCTGAATCCTTCAACTCGTATATAAATGAAGGCACGAATGACATTTCATTACACAGCAAAACAGGACACATCTACATGTGTATAATAATCCATTCTTCATATCGTATTGCTCTTGTTCATCAATACGAGTGTAATGACAGACCAGAAAATCAGATACACCCGTGCTCTAAAACTAACCAGGAGCCAGAGGACTGCTGATGGGAGAAGCCAGTGAATTCTCTCAAAGCTCAGCTGAGCACAGGGTATTGACTGGTGTTACTCAAATAATTTGATTTCCCGACATGATCCAATTTCTACAATGAAAGTGATTTTTTTTTGGTTCCATTTTAATATCTTTCAATCTTCAAATTTCAGAAAACTCATAAGAATGCTGAATCATTAATTGCCCTAGGTTGTGATGTATAAACTGTTTACCAAACAAACAGATTAGCCTGCTCTAGATCAGGGACGACAGAGTGCAGCATTGAGATTGGAGAGAGAGAGAGAGAGAGAGAGAGAGAGAGAGCGCAAGAGAGAGAGAGAGAGAGAGAGAGATACTGGTGCCAGTCAGGTATTTACACAACAGTGTTTATATAAAAAAAAAAAAAAAAAATCCAACGAGCAGCAGTTTTCTGAAAAGAAACATCTTGTTGCATGAAAGAGGACAGAAAACAGCCAGACTGGTTTGAGATCACCAAAACACAACCCGGCCTTTTCCAATCCTCAACTGCCCAGTTTCAGCAAGTCCATACCCTCTGTAGCCAAATTCCTGTTCTTGGCTGACAGGAAGGAGTGGAACCCAATGTGGTGGTCTGCTGTTGTAGCCCACCTGCCTCAGGGATGGCATGTTGTGCTTTCTGGGCTACTTTTCTGCTCACCACGGATGTAAAGAGTGGTTATTTGAATTACTCTAGCCTTTCTGCCAGTTCAAAGCAGTCTGACTGTTCTCTTCAACGAGGCATTTTTGTCTGCAGATCTGCCACTCACTGGATGTTTTGTTCGTTTTTCCACACCATTCTGTGTAAACTCTCGGCCGCTGTGTGACAATCAAACCGATAATATTTTATGCGCTGTGCTGCCATAGGATTGGCTAACTAGATAACTGCATGAATCTGCAGGGGTGAGTGTTCAAGGAGTGTAATGCAATCATTTTATCGAAAATTAACCTAACCTATTTACTTTCACCTAGTTCCACCCCGTTATTGCCCAGTTCAGGGATTACAAATAACTTGAATACTAAGCTTATTTTCTTCGCCAATCAAAATACAACCTTGAGTTACAAAAATGTATTAGGGAAAAGCAAGACTTACCCCTCTTATCATCCCCAGAGGCAACCTCTGCAAGATATCTATAGTAGTCACCCTTCATCTTTAAATAGAAGACTTTGCTCTCAGCATTAGAGGAATTATCAATCAAATATTTGCTCAGGAGCCCCTGAAGAGAAAGCAAGAAAGAGAACAGCAGATGGAATACTAATGCTTTTAAATACGTGAGGAAAGAGATTTAATCAGCAGAGTCTGTAGAACACCAGTGTGCTGCCATGCTCTGGCATGCATCAGATTGCTCTGGTACATAAAAGACTAGTAAGGACCGAGATGGAGCATCTATGCCCCCACTCAGTTCATACAATAGGAAATGGTGCAAACTTAAACAAGAACAAGGTGTAATGGCTAAATGCAAGTGCACAAGGGCATCACATTTGTAAGAAACAAAATGCACAGGACCCAACACACACTGGAAGCATAAATGTGTTAGAATCTGTGTGTGTGCAGCCTGCAGACATCCTGTGTGAACCCAGCCTTTTCCTTTAGCTTTTGAGGTCAGTGATGGCTGCCTAAATTCACCCAGGATGCTGTTGAGCCAACACATGGTTATTCTAAACAGGGAGGCTGCACGTACGTGAGCCATCCGTTCAGCTTTAATGCCCTCTTACTAGCTCCGGGGGGGGGGGGGGGGGGGGGGGGGGGGCCCACACCAAAGCCAGAACCTGCTCCATCATCATAATTACACATTTCCATTTAACTACCAAATCATTCACCTTGCACACATTAAATTTGAGATTTTTGTAATCATTTTTAAATTTGAGCCTCTACAACCAAAGCAAAAACACTCCAGACTCCGTGTCACACTGAATTTGGTGGTGGTAATTAAAAGGGAGTCCTTTCTAACAGCAAGCTGCAGTTACATAAGCAAAAGGGAGGAGAAACCACAAGTAGTGAGAAGAAACTAAACAAAGCAAAACCTCACCAACAGTTTCTCTCAGAAACCTGCACAATCTATAGATGGCCATCAACAATAATAGGAAGTTCAATCTATCCATCCACACACAAAGCATCGGACCCGAGGAGTAGACTACGTGTTATACGGTGCAATAATGAACTGCTCATTTCAGACCAACCCTGATTTCACAGATGTTTAAAAAAAAAAAATTCAATTTTACACTCATGTCAGCAAGGCAAGAGAAAAGCAACATGATCGAGGCTGAGTGGTATTACATCAAGCCTGTGATAAATTAAAAATATCAGTACAGGCATCGTCAATGCTTTCATACCACCAGCCGAGTCCATTATTACACTCCAGAGTATCATTTACCCCCTGCGTTGCACTCTTTACTATTGTACATAATTGTCATATCCCACATCCTCAACACAACTGGTCAGATTAAAAATTGGACAATAAAGTCTCATGACATAAGAAGCCATCGGATATGGAACAAGAAACACTGGATTCCTTCGTCATTGCTTAGTGAACGTATGTAGGAAGCTCGTGTGTGGGAGGCCATGAACGAACACTAGGGGGCTGAAGCAGGTAATCTAAGAGGAAACTGCTGCTGCTGCGTCCGCACACACTTTGCTCTAGTAGATGCTGCAGGAAGTGCTCTGCTGTAGAAACCTTTGCATGCATGTCACAAAAGAAGCCCAAACTAATGTAAATCAGGAATGAGTCAGCTGAAAAGAGACTAAAATAGATAGCATGTCTGAAAAGTCTATGATGCTCAAAACGTTAGTTTTAGACTGAAATTAAAATACTAAAGAAGCAAAAAGACACTTGATCAACTACATCTAGATAAGGTGTGAATTCGTCCATACTACTCCTTCACTAACCGAAAAGAACTCTGCTAGCCTCAGCCAGACACACCCTGTGAAATACAAGATCATACTGCATTCTCAAAGATAAGAGATTCAGTGCTCTGGAGTAACCTTAGCCTTTCAGCAACCAAGTATAGGACGACTGCATCTCTCCGGCATCTCTGATGGTGCGTCTCTGGCTAGATGTAGGAGGAGATGTACGCAGCATTCCTGCCTGCAGCACATATTGATCGTGAGCAGTTGAGGGTAGGTCAGTCGCCTCTGCACCACTGTTACAGCAATCAATCGCTGCATTGCTCTGGACGAGCTGCAGATGCGAGCACCGCAAAGTTTGCTCTTGGCAAACATCTTTACACCTGTACAACATGTTTATTCAAAGATAAACAGTTCTTGGTAAATCTGCTTGACATGAAAATACCTTGGTGGTTGTACAAGTGTACTTTCCTGAGAATATCGACGCAGCTACCATGTGATACGTGCATCAAACAAGACAGTTCATGTCCTTAACAGGTCTATTAAGAATCTCACAACTACTGTCTGGTTGTCACTTCGTTTGCAAAGCTCAATACTGTGCGAGATACGCTTTGAAAACCTGTACGAAACAAGTTATCCAAGTCGATGTTAACAGGAGCACTGCCATGCCTCCTTACCAGCACGTCATGACAGATTTCACGCAGCTCGCACTCCACTTTCTCTCTGTACTCCTTCACCATCTGAAGCTTCTTGTCGCCACTGTCCGTCTTCTGTTCGATGCTCGAGATGACTCTCCACGCTGATCTCCGGGCCCCCACTACGTTTTTGTAGGCAACCGAGAGCAGGTTCCTCTCCTCGTTGGTGAGCTCAGATCCTTGCTCAGTCACTGCCTTCATGGACGTCGCCATGTCATCATAGCGCTCGGCCTGCTCCGCCAACTTGGCCTTCTGGATCAGGTTGGTTTTATCCATGCTGTGTCCAAGATGTCAAGTCTACAGCAGTCCAATAAAACGAGCGAAGATAGGAGATTAAAGGACGGATCGGGGGACGTGTAAAGCGAGCTGCTGAGGTGGTTATCCCAGGCGCACCTGCAAGATCAGATCAGATCAGAAAGCATGGACGTTAGTGATAAGCAAGCACAGGACTGTTGCATGTTATATGAACTCCAGGAATGAGCTGTGTGCAATGTGAATTGAAATGAAGCCAAACCAATCCAAATCACTGGTACTGTATATACCTGATTACCCAGCCATCTTGAACACCTCAAACTAGTTAGGTTGCTGGTTCTAGCATTTGGTTTGAGAACATACTTGATACGTACCTGGTTACAACTATTAACGCTCCTTTTTTTCCTCCAACACACACAACCTTAAAAACAGTGCTGCTAGGCTACTTGCTAACATTTGTTAGCTAAACTAATACAACAAACTAGCTAGTTTACAACCCCAGACACCAGAACACGACTAGTCTAAGCAAGCTAGTATTGCTAAAACCACACAAAAATGCTAGAAATTTTTCTAAGTGTTAAAAACAGGCTGTTATATGCACAATTTAAACGGTTTCTTGTACAATTAGCCTTTTTTTCCCCCAGTTCAACGGCTAAAAAAAAAAAAAAACCCGAGTTCGTGCATAACGGCTGGTGATTTTCTCCCTCTAACCGAAGTTAGCTACCCGGCTAACACTAGTTAGCTACTGAAGCAAGACATTTCTGACAGGTCGTTTTTCCTTAATAGCGATTTTTTCCAGATAAATATATCCCCAAAACTGCAATTTTCTTCAAACTACCTCCGTGACAAGGACAGACAAGAAAACACAACGGAAGAGAAAGATATTTTTTCTTTTTTAAATGCAAATAAATATAAAATAAACGCCAACCTTTTACACGCTTCACAATCCACTACTCGGCAGAAGCAGCAGCGCGCGACCCTCTTTTAGTCGGTTTGGAGGGAGAACAGATTCCGTCTAACGTCAACCTAACTTGATAAACAAGGCGTGGTTAAAACCGTGGAACTCCAATGAGATTGTGTCTTGACTTCACAAACCTAACAAGGTTGACCCTGACAGGCTGATGACACGGAATAAAGGCGGGATTTGACTGAAGCCACGGACTTTACACCAATTAGAGCAAAGGAAAAACACGTCACCATCGCCATGGATACAGGGTCCTCCTCCATATTGCACACTCAGCGGGCGTGGCCGGACTCCAGAGATGGTGTTGTAACCCAGAAAATAAGTAATGTCGCCTTCATCCCTGTGTAGGGTGACCAGATTTCCCTAGTCTGAAACCGGGACGCTTTTGTGCGCGACCATGGTCGTGCACGCACATTTTTTTTTTACGTAAACGTGACACTCAGAGATGTGCTCTTATCATTTTATTGAAGCTCACATTTATCAACATCTCATCTCATCTCATTATCTCTAGCCGCTTTATCCTGTTCTACAGGGCCGCAGGCAAGCTGGAGCCTATCCCACACCCTGGACAAGTCGCCAGGTCATCACAGGGCTGACACATAGACACAGACAACCATTCACACTCACATTCACACCTACGGTCAATTTAGAGTCACCAGTTAACCTAACCTGCATGTCTTTGGACTGTGGGGGAAACCGGAGCACCCGGAGGAAACCCACGCGGACACGGGGAGAACATGCAAACTCCGCACAGAAAGGCCCTCGCCGGCCACAGGGCTCGAACCCGGACCTTCTTGCTGTGAGGCGACAGCGCTAACTGCTACACCACCGTGCCGCCCACATTTATTAACATCTCATCTCATTATCTCTAGCCACTTTATCCTTCTACAGGGTCGCAGGCAAGCTGGAGCCTATCCCAGCTGACTACGGGCGAAAGGCGGGGTACACCCTGGACAAGTCGCCGGGTCATCACAGGGCTGACACATAGACACAGACAACCATTCACACTCACATTCACACCTACGGTCAATTTAGAGTCACCAGTTAACCTAACCTGCATGTCTTTGGACTGTGGGGGAAACCGGAGCACCCAGAGGAAACCCACGCGGACACGGGGAGAACATGCAAACTCCGCACAGAAAGGCCCTCGCCGGCCACAGGGCTCGAACCCGGACCTTCTTGCTGTGAGGCGACAGCGCTAACCCCAACACCACCGTACCACCCACATTTATCAACATCTCATATGAAATAAAACAAACAGGCATTTTGTTATCTAGTAGCATAGTGGTATACAGATCAGTTAAATTATGGTCAGACAACAGATTTTGTAATGGCTGAGAATAGGCCAAATTTAAACTGATTTATTTCACCTGTTTGTGAGAACACCAAGAAGAATGCATATGCACATGTAGGCTAGATCTCTAAAATTGTATGCACTATAGCATGAACTTAAAAAGTAGATATGTGACCTCAGCATAGCCTAGGTCAGAATCAACCTTACTAACCATTCCCCACAACTGAATGAACAAAGCAAGATGTGTACAAAAGTGAACACTTTAATGGAAGGTGCAACAAGCTGTTCAACACCGCAATATGGCCAAACTGTCAGAATGGTATGTTAAACAGAAACAAAAAAGAGACAAGTGATTTGAGAATATATACTACGGAAGCCGCGAGAGGCCCTTCATATAATCCTTTTTTTTTATTCACCTTGTTATCCTGAGATAACGACATAATTCATCATCGTCATCATCAGTTTTTCCCTCCATGGCTGTACTCGGCCTTAGGGCACCGTCTATGGCAGGGGTGTCCAAACTGATCCATAAAGGGCCGTGTGGCTGCAGGTTTTCATTCCAGCCATGCAGCAGCACACCTGATTTGGCTTATTCAATCAGCTGACACACCCACCCTTTAATCAAGGGTGGGTGTGGCTGCAAGTATTTGACTGTGTGAAGACAGTTCAGTTGATTGAATGAGCCAAGTCAGGTGTGCTGCTGCATGGCTGGAATGAAAACCTGCAGCCACACGGCCCTTTATGGATCAGTTTGGACACCCCTGGTCTATAGGCTATAGGGATAGACGAAGTCCCAATAGACGGCTGAGTTTTGCTTTGTCCATTAACGTTCTCCGAGCTTGAGAGACATCGATGCCTAATAGTGATTCCACATTCGATCAGATCTTCTTTGGTGTTCTGTTGTCGAACAGAACTCGTTTTTGAAATGCGCTGTTTTCCAACCGGCAGACATGTCCCAAATACTTAAGATACTGAGCATAGTAAAAGTCTCTTATTGAACAGGAGTTCGTGATTTCCCTCAATCTCTCATTTGAGATTCTGAACGACCAGTCAAGTTCTCCTTCCACTTGGGTAGCAGGGTCAACTCCGTTTTTCCGTTTGGATCGAGAAGGTGCGTTTTTTTCTAGAATATCCCCCAGTGATCATCTTTCTGAGAAAGCCATTCCAAATGGTATCGATTTTTTGGAGTTCAGTTGCAGACAGCTCATAGGTTTGTATACCATATAGCAACCGCAACCGAACACACGCATTCAGGATTTTCATACGTGTACTGATATAGATTTCCTTGTCGGTCAAACACTGCTTCAACTCATCCCATTTCTGGAATGCGGAGGCAATTCGAGAATGCAAAGCAACAGCTGATTTCTCAGTGTTTGTAATTAGATGACCCAGATATTTGAATTCCCGAACGTGTTTAATAATGTTGTTCACAGCCAGCAGGGACTTTCTGGATTTGATGGACTCATCCACGTATTAATTCAGGATCTTGAGAAAACAACACAACTAATTCGAGATCTTGAGAAAACAAAACCGTTATTCCGAGATCTCGAGAAAACAAAACAATTATTTCATGATCTCGAGTAAACAGCTGAGAAATGGTTCATTCAGGTACGCCAAGAGACTTGTGATATGCTGACTTTGGGGCTATTTCTCATTCTGTATAGACGCAACTTTGGTCATTAGAATGTCTGGAATAATCGATCACCTAATAAGGCAATATTTTGATCAGGGGTTGACACAGGGAGAGATTGCATTAGGTCTTTTAATAAGGGATAATTTCAAAATTAGTCCGCGGCACCTCCGCAGAAGACTGGCCCGGCTTCGTCTCTACCGACGGAGATACAGTGATCCAGCTGAGATCATGAAATAATTGTTTTGTTTTCTCGAGATCTCGAATTAGTTGTGTTGTTTTCTCGAGATCCTGAATGAATTATGTCGTTATCTCGGGATAACAAGGTGAATAAAAAAGATTATATGAAGGGCCTCTCGCAGCTTCTGTAAATATACACTCAAACAAAACAGCAGTAAAGGAGGAGAGGGGCGACAGCCCGAGGAAAGCCCCCAGAGGAGCGCACAGCATTTGCAGCATAGGCTACCCAACTCAGTACAAGAACAAAGCACTTACAGTGTGTGCAGTAGGCTTCGTGCGCATTGTTCTGCACCTCTCGGAGGAAGGGGTAGGTGCCCTGTAAATCTTTGGAAAAGGTACATTTTCTTTTCGGCATAATTGCTGCGGCATTACTGCTGCTAGGTGCTAGACAAAGAACATTCGCGCCAGTTAATGTTTATTTTATTGTTGCATGGCAACACGTTCTGTTGTCTGGAATAAATAAACACCCATGCCACAGGGCCAGAGGGCAGTAACCAGGAAAGTTTGCGATTCCTGTCAATTCATCAAAATAGTAAATGCAGACATTTCTCCGCTAATGAGTCCCACGCTGCTCAGTCGCAAACGTTGCGAGTGGTGAAAACCGGGACATATCCGTGTCCCGACAGACTTTTGTCGGGACTCGGGACACACAACCCCAAATCGGGACTGTCCTGGTAAAACCGGGACGTCTGGTCACCCTATCCTTGTGGTTTAGAATTGTTTTAGTCCTACAATATCATATTCATTTTTATCTTGTTCTGAATTAGCTTCGTTTTGAAAAAATAACAGTATAAGTAAATATAGATAGATTAGATTAATAATAATCATTCCTGTTAGTTCCTGCTGGTTTTAAGAAACATCATGAGTGTCCTACATGTCACTGAAGCAAGCACAACTTTATTCATCACACACTTGTGAAATTTCCTCTCTGCATTTAACCCATCTGAAGCAGTGAACACACACACACATGCCCGGAGCAGTGGGCCGCCCGGGGAGCAGTTGGGAGTTAGGCGCCTCGATCAAGGACACCTCAGCCCAAGGCCGGCCCATATTAACCTAACCGCATGTCTTTGAACTGCGGGGGAAACCGGAGCACCCGGAGGAAACCCACAGAGACACGAGGAGAACATGCACACTCCACACAGAAAGCCCCTTGCCGGAATATCACCTTATGGTAATAACTTTAAAGTTATTTTTTTGGACATAATAAGACTATGGGTCTAAGTAAGCACTGCTATAGAGCATCCATAGTTTCCTACATAGTACTGGAAAATATCCATCCATTATCCATAACCACTTGTTCTGTGCAGGGTTGCGGGCAAACTGGAGCCTGTCCCAGCTGGCTATGGGCGAGAGGTGGGGTACACCCTGGATAAGTCGCCAGGTCATACACATGGAGACAACCAATCGTTCACACTCACTCACTCACTCACAAGTACGGTCAATCGAGAGCCACCAGTTAGCCTAACCTGCATGTCTTTGGACTGTGGGGGGAAACCGGAGCACACCCATGCAGACACGGGGAGAACATGCAAACTCCACACAGAAAGGCCCCTGGGCTCGAACCCAGAACCTCCTTGCTGTGAGGCGACAGTGCTAACCACTACACCACCGTGCCACCCACTGGAAAATATGAAGCTTAAATTACTATGTTAATGACGCACTAAATACATCTCTAACTGAATCAAGAAAGAGGGGATCCTTAGAAACCATTAAAACCCCAAATTCCAATAGGAAAATCAGCAGTGGAAGCCAATAGGAAAATTGCCTTTAGTGAGTGTTATTTTTGTCCCATTAGTGTGTAGCATATGTATTGTAGATGTGGGATAGTGTGCTACATATATAACATATATAAATATCATCATCATCATCTTCTCCCTTGCCAGGTCAGGGTCCATGTGGACCCTATTGATCCACATGTCATATTAATTGGAGCATAGTTTTATGCTAGATGCCCTTCCTGCCACAACCCTCCCATTTCCACACTTGAGAAACCACAGTTCACATCTATGGACAATTTAGAGTAGCCAGTTAACCTAACTGCATGTCTTTGGACTGTGGGGGAAACCGGAGCACCCAGAGGAAACCCACACAGACATGGGGAGAACATGCAGACTCAACACACAAAGGCCCTCACCGGCCACTGGGCTCGAACCCAGAACCTTCTTGCTGTGAGGCGACAGTGCTTAAAGTCGTCACACCCAATGTTACGAAGCACTATCAAACGCCATCGCCCCAGAGTCGGGCCTGGTAGATCGGAACACGAGACCCGCCAGGAGTAGGCGCTTTGCCTGGTCCCCACCGACCATGGGGAGGCCGCTATGGGCATGGCAGTTCCACTCTGAACCTAGCGGGTTTGCCTCCAACCTCGCGTGGTGGCCTTTATTGAAAGAAAGAAAAAAAATCCCCTCTGATCACAGAGTATGGGCGGCACGTGCGGCAGGGAAACGAAAAGGGCGGAGAACGCCCACCTGGGCCCCAAGAGCCAGGGGTGCGTGAGCCCCGCCTGTCAGAATCACAGCCTTTCTTGGTTACGTCATGGTCCTTTTTTCCCCCTTACACCACCGTGCCAGATGCTGTCCTTTATTCCACTTCAAATACTCATCCAGAACAAAAACAAAAGAGCTTCAGAGGTGACCGATCATCACTGAGAATTTCATCACCCCCAGTGTGTAATTATTCAGAAGGCAGCTCTGGTGATGGTGTATGCAAGCTTCTTATTAGTGCCAGAAATATGGACATAATGGGTAATGCCTGGTTTATCATATTAGCATAGTTTAGTGGTGCAAAAACATGTCAAAATTACTTGTTTGATACTTTCGATATATTTGACTCAGGCCCCCAGTATGGTGCTTTGACAGAAAATGGTGGAATTTCACTGCAGATCTCACCTGGTGTCCATTTTGTTTCGAACAAAGGGTCACCTGATATGGTCTGTATGAGGAAAACTGCAGATCTTTTACAAGGTTTGGAATGTTTCCTTGTGCTGTAACCCCCTCCTATTGTAAGGGGTAATGCCAGAAGATCTAGCAGTCCAGTTTGCTGATAGATGCCTTGCGGATCCCAGGCATGCATTCCATCATTTCCATTGAGTAGATGACAGATACCTGGATGATTTCAATCCTGGAACAGTTGTTTTAGTCCCTTAACAGTTTGGAGTGAAAAATGATGCATGTTATATGGCATCATGCTACATCTTTAGATAATCCTCTGTATATCCATGTAATCTTCACCAGGATATTGTTAATGTGGCAAAGAGGAGCAGTAACACACTCATGCTGTCATTCAGCAAATATCCCAGCTACTTGGCTTCAGCTACTCCATTATCTAAAAAGCATGCATGGGAGCTTCTAGCTGTTGGTGTTCACAGGGAGCTGTATGTTCTAAGCCGGGTACATTTATCTGGAGTTTTGAACTGGTGCATCCACTGAATTCTCAGTCCAGTAAAACACTATTATAGTAGTTAACCGCTAGTGGCCTAGTGGTTAGCATGTCTGCTTCTCAATCGGGAGATCGTGAGTTCTACTCACGGTCGGGTCATACCAAAGACTATTAAAAAAATGGTACCTTCTGGTAATGCACGCTGCAATACAGATGTGAGTGGGGAGTCAAACTCTCGTGGTTACCAGAGGACTAGCCCCCGACTGTAACCCTAGCTATGTGAGAGGCTGAGGGCTACGGAGATCGGTGCCGCCCTATACGCCACAAGGCGTGGGAAGGACTTTGATAGTAGTTAACTCAGTAACTGAACTTGGGTAGGTTACAGGTCAGGCTTGTAGTACTCGAGTCTGACTTGTGCCCTAATTTTAAGGACTCGTGACTTGACTTGGACTTGAGCATTGATGACTCAGACTTGTGCATTCGTGCATTAACTGCATTCGGACTCGTAAATTGGAGACAAGGACTTGTTTTTTCTTTATTTTTTGTAACATGTCATAATAATTCAGCATAAGATATTTATATCTACATTAATTTTTATACTAATTTCGTGCAAGAGAATGCACATTCACCTGTTCATATGTCATGTTCAGGAACAAACGTTAATGGCGCTAAAATGCCTGGAGAGAACGCCCCTAGGATTGTCCGCTTTGCTTATACAGACTTCTCATGCAGTGGGAACAAAATGCACTGCTGTGTGTTCCATATGTAGAAGAACTATCGAGGAGACGACGGGGACAACCTCGAACTTCAATTGTTATTTGGCAAGACTCCACCCAGAGAAGTAAGTGACACTTTATGTTCATTGCTCTGTTGATAGTGGAGCTTGCTTGCTGAGCGATGAACTAGCTAGTGTTAACCCTCTCTCATGTTATTTGCCCTGTTGATAGTGGGCGGGGCTTGCTGAGCGATGAACAAGCTTTTTATCTGTAGCCTATTAACTAAAATGGGGCAGTCGAGCAGTAACGTTAGTCCAACACAGTAGCAGAGATGCTTTCACATAAAGGCAGCAATAGCCACCGTCAAATGGTGCGGTTGGAGTCTTGTTCTTGGACTCGACTCGGATCAGCAGTGGACTCGACTCAAAAGTTTCTTTAATGACTTGGACTTGACTCGGACTTGAACACTGGGGACTCGAGACTGGACTCGGACTCGAAGTTTAGTGACTTGACTACAACACTGTTACCGGTTAGCCACATGGGAAACAGTGAAGGTCCACAAAAAAGAGTTTTGGCTCCTAATAATCTGACATCAGTGAAACCTTTTTAAGGCTGATCCTAAACCATTAAGCTTAATCTATATATAATAATAAATTGATCAATATGTTCAATATGTATACTCAAGAAATTGCTACTTTACTCAAATTAAAAATGCCAGGTCCTATGAAAATGCGTAAATATTTGCCATATGGAAACATTCCATGTTCTGTCATCTGAAATAGCTAGCCAGCTTGCTAACTGGTAGCAATCTGGCTCATATTTGCCACATATAAAGTGTTAGTATTGGAATCTTGATTCATTGTAATGGTTTCACTTGTCAAACCTGTCAAAGATACTGCATATCATAGCAACAGTCATTCTGGTCATCACTAACTTTAGCTACCGTGAGTTGGCCTAGTGGTTAGCGTATCCGCCTCTTGACCGGGAGACTGGGCGTTCTACTCACGGTCAGGTCATAGCAAAGATCGTCATAAAAATGGTACCTACTACTAGTCTGGCTAACGCGACTTCAAAGCTCTGCGAGCATTTGGTCTGGCAAAGATATTCAGCCCAACCGTTTCCCAAAGTGCGTGGTTGACCCGCCTCCCTGAAATGCCTCAGTTTGCTACTGGTCGAAGCCAGAAAAGGCTGTGACGAAGCTTAAACCAATCACATCACTCTTTCCTCTGACGTATGTGACGCGACGGGGCTAACTGGTAGATTAAACTCTTACCGAAGCCGGTCGGGAGCAAGGCGAAAACGTCCTTCCTTTCAATAAATACCTCCAGGGCTGCTCTTTGCTCCGTTTTCAATGAGAACTTGCTCCATGTTCGTAATGTTTCTAGTGAATGAAGCGCTTCCGGCATAGATTCTGTAAACAATCTATGGCTTCCGGTCGCAGTCCTACTACGTCAGTGCCTTGAACACGCCTCTACCCAGGGCCGTTGGAGATGCTCAAAGTTGATTGGCTCCCGATTTTTCGGGAGCTTGGAAGAGCTGTAGATAGCTTGCCTGGCCAGACTAAGCTCGCAACAGGCCCTCATGTTGCGTCATGCTTAGGATGGGCGGGCCCAGGCTAACCTACTACCATCTGACAAGGCACACTGCAATACAGATGTGAATGGGGAGTCAAATTCTCGCGGTTACCAGAGGGCTAGCCCCCCACTGTAACCCTAGCAGTATTGACTACTTTCACATTACCCATAATGCTTTGCCCCTTGGGGGGTAACCCAAATATAAATAAGCTAAAACAACACTGTGTCAAATACTGACAGTAATCTTTTGAATTTAAATCCCTCTGAAACCTTCAAAGAAGTGTCAAAACTAACTAAACCAAAGCTTAAAGAAATCTGCAAAGCCTTTTCTGTGGACTTCGAAAAATCAGTCGGTAAAAAAAGCACTTGGAAATATTGTATCGAACGCTTTGAACATCTCTACTTCGGGTGACGGAGAGCAGCCTTCTTTGTCCGTCAACACGGCTGTTCCAGCAATTACTGACCTGTAGAAGTTAAAAGATTGGTGGAAGAGCTTTGAAAGATCGACACTGATCCTAGAAGAATCCACAGTGAAATCGTTTTTGCTAGGTGCTGGTTATGACAAGACAGTCATAAGAAAATACAAAACGCTTCGTGCATGAGAACACAAGCAAGGAATTGACTCAGTCAAGTAAATACTGTAAACACAGCAGAACTGTCACATTAATTTTTTTAATTTTAAGCTGATTTTGATTTCCTTCACTCTGATTTTCCTACAGCGCATATGCTACCAGATTACGACAGTCTCTGGGCTGTTAGAGGAAGCTGTTAGGACGACAGGGTCAAATACTACATTCACTCTACCTACATAAACAGTTAAAGAGGAAGGACATGTGAGCTTACTTAAGCTGCATCATTTGCGCTTTGTTTTGGGAGTTGATCCTTTAATAAAGCCGTCCTTTCAGTTCTTTGACTTGTCCTTGTTTTTCAGTTTTCGCACTTTTTATGACTAAACACAAAGACAGCAGGGTTGTAGGCTTTGTGACTTGGATCATCAGACTTTACTCCACCGCTGAAGTGTGCAGAACACAGTTGCGTGATGTCTGTCGGTGGAAAAATTTTGATGGTGAATTCTGTCTAACTGCGCTTTTCGACGCTTAGCCTCTTTAGGTATTCTATAAAACGAAATCAGGAAAAGTCATTTTCCCCCCATGTGAATTCAAAGAAATGACTGAGGCTACATCCACACGACAATGGCAACGAGATTTTATTAAAATAAAAATCGCGTCCACATGGGCAACGGATCAGTAAAATATCAGGTACATATGGCAACGCAACGCTTGCTGAAAACGATGCAATACACATGCCACACCTCTACGTGCGCTGTAAGACGGTCCCATCGGAGACACCAGAACAATAGAAGAAGTAGGACGCATGCGCATAAACCCCTTCCTCTACCCGCGTGAAGCACTCACAGGAACAAGCACACAACAAGAAGAAGAAGATGGCTGCGACTACGCGAGGAAATCGTGCCTTCTGTGTGTACAAATTAGTTTTATTAGTGTGTATAGTTTTATATAACTTAATTTTCTTATTGTGTGTGAACATTTTGAAAAGCATTTTTATATAATTTATATAACTTTTTATATTGTGTGTGAACATTTTGAAAAGCAGTCTTATCCAATAAAAAAAAAGAAATTCAAGAAATGGTTCAGTTACTTGTTTATTTAAAAGAAAAGCTGTATACAAAAGTAAATGCAATGCAGTGGTTCATACAAAACAGCGAGAGTGCTGCTTGTTCTAGTCATGTGGTTGTGACGTCATCGTAAACAAATCCGTTCTACTCATCCAGAAGACTTCGCAACGGCGCAGTTGGCAGATTTTTCCACTCTGGAACCCGTTCTCGTTTTGGGGCACCCAAAACGCCGGTGCCGTGTGGACGCCAGGCCGAAATGATAAACAATTTTATCAGATTCACCTGAATCCGTTGCCGTGTGGACAGCCTCTAAGGTTATCTGACTTAGTAAACAAATATAGCGCTTGGTTACCCCCAGGGCTCTATAGGTATGTGAAAGTAGTCTATAGGTGAGAGGCCGAGAGGTTTAGAAGCAGAGATCGGCGCCACCCAGTGCGCCTTAAGGACCTGGTTAGTACTGGAGACTGCCTGGGAAGACCAGGTCCTGGCACGGGAAGGACTTTGACTAACTTTAGCTATCTTAGTTAGTCAACAACCTGCTAGTAAAGTATCTTATATTTGTCTGTATTGTAATATTATCAATGATTTCAGTAGCCATACCTGCCTAAATATTACATAAGATATTTTCATCAGTAGCATTAATGAACTAGATAATTTATTTTGACAGGTTTGCAACTAAATGTTTCCAGGTATCATGTCATGGCATCGGGGCGGCACGGTGGTGTAGTGGTTAGCGCTGTCGCCTCACAGCAAGAAGGTCCGGGTTCGAGCCCCGTGGCCGTCGAGGGTCTTTCTGTGTGGAGTTTGCATGTTCTCACCATGTCCGTGTGGGTTTCCTCCGGGTGCTCCAGTTTCCCCCACAGTCCAAAGACATGCAGGTTAGGTTAACTGGTGACTCTAAATTGACCGTAGGTGTGAATGTGAGTGTGAATGGTTGTCTGTGTCTATGTGTCAGCCCTGTGATGACCTGGCGACTTGTCCAGGGTGTACCCCGCCTTTCGCCCGTAGTCAGCTGGGATGGGCTCCAGCTTGCCTGCGACCCTGTAGAACAGGATAAAGCGGCTAGAGATAATGAGATGAGATGAGATGGCATGGCATCATGGGCAGCAAGATGGTGTAGTGGTTAGCGCTATTGCCTCACAGCAAGAAGGTTCTGGGTTCGAGCCCAGCGGCCGACAAGGGCCTTTCTGTTTGGAGTCTGGGTAGGTTTCCTCCGGGTGCTCCGGTTTCCCCCACGTTTCAAAGACATGCAGTTAGGTTAACATGGGGCAGTCGTGGCCTGAGGTTGGGCTGAAGTGCCCTTGAGCAAGGCACGTAACCCACAACTGTGCATCGTTGCCCACTGTTCTGGGTGTGTGTTCACTGCTTCAGATGGGTTAAATTTCACTGTGACAAATAAAGGCTTCTTGGCTTGGCTTCATCCACCCATTATCTCTAGCCGCTTATCCTGTTCTACAGGGTCGCAGGCAAGCTGAAGCCTATCCCAGCTGACTATGGGCGAGAGGCGGGGTACACCCTGGACAAGTCACCAGGTCATTGCAGGGCTGACACATAGACAACACTCACATTCACACCTACGGTCAATTTGAAGCCACCAGTTATCCTAACCTGCATGCCTTTGGACTGTCGGGGAAACCGGGGCACCCAGAGGAAACCCATGGGGAGAACATGCAAACTCCACACAGAAAGGCCCTCGTCGGCCGCTGGGCTTGAACCCAGGACCTTCTTACTGTGAGGCGACAGTGCGAACCACTACACCATCATGGCATGGCTTCATCCTGTAATGATTTGTGCATAGAAGTCTGTTTCATAGGATTGCAGAAATAGTAGAAGAAAGACTCTGTTTTATACGGAAATATCACATTTGCACTGTATGACACAAATACTATTTTTTTACACTATTTTTAATAACCCGTGACCAGTTCATCACTGCATGAAGTAAGTGTGATAGTGAAAGGAAACCACCAAACTTTCTTGGACTTTGGCCATCCTGCAGTCTTGTAGGGTCAAACCGATTCGTCATGAAGTTTTTGCAAGCAAGACCGATGGCACGTTATTAGTGGTACGGTTGCTATCGTCCTTTTTAGCATTCTGTGTCCATTTCGCACCTCCCCCACCCAGTCTGCTCCTGTTCTCGCTTGTGAACTAGATCAGTCAGGCTGTCAGCGAACACTTTCTGCATGGTCGATTGCTGTTACGTAATGTGTGTGCTTTCACTGGAGAGGAGGGGAAAAAGAGGCTCAGGGCGTTGTCTGGCCTGCTGAAAACCTGCCTGGAAACAGAGCGTATCCAGGTCTGCTTACTCATTGTCCCCTCTCTCTCTCTCTCTCTCTCTCTCTGTCTCTCACACACACACATATATTACACTATTTTTGTTGAGTATTTCTACTGGGTTGTGTATCATATTATATTTAGTTCTTTATTGTAGTTGAATAATGCTATGCCTACGTCTAACCTTTGTAACCAAAAATACATTTTTGTAGCCAAGATTCTTCATGGGGACCAGCCAAATGTCTCCATAAGATCAAATTCGTGAAGCATTCCTACAATTCTGAGGACATTTGGTTCCTATATAGATATATAAATGCAAGCCCACACGCATGCACACTTTATTTCAATCCACCCTTTAAATAAACAGACATTTTAAGGACGGCGACTCAGTAAGTGAAAGGGAAAATTTAATCCTAAGTACTTTTTGTATGGAATTTTGACAGAGTAAAGAAGCGAGTACAGAAGAACAGGCTTCGTTAATTCGACGAATCACTTTAAATTTCAAAGACACTTCTGTGACATTTACCTCCAAGCACTTCATTAACATGAGAAAAATAATTAATCAGGTTATAATTATGATATGCTTGATTATACAGCCTGGTAAGACATTATGCTGCTGCTGTAATGAAGGCTCTGCTGAGTCTTGAAGCTGTGGGTTGGCAGAAAAGGCAGCATCATGCTGTTACTCATCACTCATCCATAGTCCAAGTCTCATCACGCCCTCCTGAACTCGTGCACCACCTGGATTCGCCGGGTTGGGGAAGGAAATCCTGCCCTGCTGAATCGTTTGATCTTATTGCTATCAAGTTCTTTCAAGTGGAGGTGATGTGGAGTCTTATCCCTTTTCAACACTGTATAACATTCCAGTTTTGTCCAATATATCAGTGTTATCTGTCTAATACAGGACAATTAATGGGATGGACCGAGGAGGTTGTGAATGTTTTCTGCTCATAACTATTTTTCGTTTGCAACCACGTGACCAAAACTGCTTGCGTCATTGACCGCCGCCATGTTGGAGGATATACAATATATATATATATATATATATATATATATATATATATATATACACACACACACACACACACACAGTGGTAAGAGTACAGACTGGAGGTAAGAGGAGTTACAGTTATGGTCAGGAGTTTACATACAGTGACATGAACGTCATCTTGGATATGAATGTCGTGGCAATATTTGGGTTTTCAGTAATTTCTTTGAACGGTTCTTTTTCTGTGGCAGAATGATTGTACAGCATACATCTTTAATTAAAAACAACACTAGAATTTGGTGCGCAAGTTTTAATTTTCTTTGGGTATATGACATCAACACAAGGTCAAAATTATACATACAGGGTCAAACATGTACATATGCTCACTTAGATTATTAATTCACAGGTGCTGAAACTTCCAAAACGTCTCTTATGTTGCCAAGGCCGAGGTCTCTTAACTTCCTGTTAGTGATCATGATTGACTACAGCTGGTAGCTTCTCTGTGCCTTCATAAAAAGGGTTTGTTTACAGCACTCATTGGATTGACCAGCACACAGTAAAATGGGAAAGTCCAAGGAGCTCAGTGCAGATCTGAGACAGAGGATCACAGATGTACACAACTCTGGAATGTCTCTTGGAGCCATTTCTAAACAACTGCAAATTCCAAGATCAGTTTAAACAATTGTATGCAAGTTATTGTGAGGTGTAGTCACTTTGCCAAGCCACTTTGCTTGAAGAAAACCCAAACTGTCACCCTCAGCTGAAAGGAAATTGGATGGTCAGGAACAACCTAGGAACCAGCATGGCACAGCCCTGCCATGAACTGGAAGCTGATGGATCACTGTCTGCAGTTCAGATCACCATGGACTAAGAGGCTGCTATCCAAGAAATAACCCCCTGCTCCAAAATTGACACCTTCAGGCTTAACTAAAGTTTGAAGCTGACCACACGGACAAAGAAAAAGCCTTCTGGAGGATAGCTATATGGTCAGATGAGACACAGATTGAGTTGTTTGGCCACAATGACCACCATGTACAGAAGAACACTGTACCAGCTGCTGGTGGTGGTAGGATCATCATGCTCTGGGGCTGTTTTGCTGCCACTGGAACTGGTTCATTGCACAAAGTGGATGGAATAATGAAGAAGGAGGACTACCTCAGAATTCTTCAGCATAAACCATCAGAAACTTGAACACGACTTGGGAGTTACAACAGGACAATGAACCCAAACACGCATCTGGTTGTGGAGGATAAAGCAGGCTAACATTAAGCTTAAAACAAGTCCTGACTTCAACCCTATTGAAAATATATGGACTGTGCGTATAATTCGAGTTCATGCCAAGAACAAAAACAAATGTAATTGAACTCTACCAATTCTACCATGAAGAATCATGAAATATCCAACCAGAATTCTGCCAGAAGCTTGTTCATGGTAAACAAAAATGTTCGGTCAAGGTGAATCTTGCGAAGAGACATTTTACTCAAATATTAGGTGTGCTGTATGTATAATTTTGACCCTGTGTTGATTTCAGAAAACCCAAAGAAAATTAAAACTTGTGCACCAAATTCTATTTTTTAATTAAAGATGTATGCTGGGTGGCACGGTGGTGTAGTGGTTAGCACTGTCGCCTCACAGCAAGAAGGTTCTGGGTTCGAGCCCCGTGGCCGGCGAGGGCCTTTCTGTGAGGAGTTTGCATGTTCTCCCCGTGTCCGCGTGGGTTTCCTCCGGGTGCTCCGGTTTCCCCCACAGTCCAAAGACATGCAGGTTAGGTTAACTGGTGACTCTAAATTGACCGTAGGTGTGAATGTGAGTGTGAATGGTTGTCTGTGTCTATGTGTCAGCCCTGTGATGACCTGGCGACTTGTCCAGGGTGTACCCCGCATCTCGCCCATAGTCAGCTGGGATAGGCTCCAGCTTGCCTGCGACCCTGTAGAACAGGATAAAGCGGCTAGAGATAATGAGATGAGATGAGATATTGCGATCTTTCATTAATGACTAGTTTGTAGTGCTTACCACTGATAAAATGTTCACTGCAGACTCGTGTAGTTTTTGCTTTCTCATTGCTTAGATCAGCCCGGTTTATGTTGGACAGTCGTTGACATCTACGCTCTGTCGACAACTCTCTTGTTTTTTCTCCTTGATTATTTATAATTGCTGGAATTGTAAAGAACTTATAAATCCCCTTGTCTCGAATAGAGTTGTGCCCCGCATCCAATTACAGCACAGAGTCGGCATAGCGAAGAAGCAAAAGGAATTCTTGAGCGTGACGATCTCTCGACCATATCTTCTATAGTAAATGTGTGCCGTGTGAGTTTGTGTAGATCCTCCAACATGGCCGACTTCCGGTTCGATGCTTCATGCGTAATTAGCTATGACGTCATGTGCAAACGAAGAATAGTGTGGAATTGTTACCGACTGACTGTTTGATCAATTTTTATTTGTTTTCAACAACATGGATTTGTAATTCCCGTAAACCATTTTGATTCTAACCCTCACTCTTTATGTAAGCTAGATGTGTGGCTATTCAACTCTGAAGAAGACAACAGGAAATAAAAAGCTGAAATCAAATCAGACTCGATTTGTCTCGGAGTCATAAAGCTGTATCCACACTGATTGTCTAATATCACGGCAATCAGAATGTGACGGCGGCAGAATGATGAAGGATGGTAGGGAGGATATTTCGACGACTAAGTGGTGATAAAAAGGGAAGGAGAGGAGGGATGTTGAGGAGACTCCCCAGAGATGAAGAGAGATATTAGTCTGATTGCAAAGCCTGATGATTGTGTCCATGCTTGTTACCATGCAGATCTCATTCGTTCGTTCACCAGGATAAACAGTTTGCACCATGAATCACAGCAATAGAAAACAGTGGCCAATATTTGATATCTGTTCTCTGTGAAAGCAGTTTCACTGCACTTACCTGTCTTTTGTTCTCTGCCTTGTCCGAAAGCCTAAAGGGCGTGACTGCTATCGCAGTGTCTTTTTACCCTCATTATCTGTCTCACTTGTGTGTAACTAAGAGCTTTCAGTACCACACCCAGGTGACTGTTGTAAGACTCAAGCACAGGCATAAATATTACATGAAGCATTTGAGTCATGATTCATTCAGTTTAATGACTCAGTCACAAGTTTAAAGGAGATACGCAGAGCCATGGCCTCACTTTCGTTTATAAATGCCTTGAGACCTCAAGAACGGCACAGGAATAGTTTTAAGCGTTAACAATGAATCTAATATAGTCATTTTTACGATTAAAGTGATTTATATAGGTAGCGGTCTGAGTGAATGACCTTGACTTTAAAGCATTGCTGCTGGTGTATAAATCTCTAAATGGTACAGGGCCCAATTACCTCTCTGATATGTTGCAGCGGCCTAACCCAATCAGATCTACCAGATCAAAACAGAAAAATTTACTATTAAAACCAGTTGTTAAAACAAAGTGTGGTGAAGCAGCTTTTAGCTACTATGCAGTACAGCTATGGAACCAACTGCCAGAGGACATTAAAAATGCTCCTGCTGTTGGCGGCTTCAAATCTAGGTTAAAGACCAAGCTGTTTTCAGATGCTTTCTGTTAAATAATTAATATTTTTACATTTTTTTCTAATCTTTACTTTCTCTGCATGTTTTAAATTTACTTTAATTTTATTCTATTTTATTCCGCTGGTTTCTTTTTCTTTTTCTCCTTTTTTCTTTTTGGCATTTTATTATTTTAGTTCTACTGTTGTTTAATTCTTATTATTTTCTTTTAATTCTTTTAATTAATTGTTTTAGATTAAAAATAAAATTATTTTATGTAATTTTATTTCTCTATTGTTTACTGTTTTTGTTTTTGCTTCTGTAAAGCACATTGAACTGCCATTGTGTATGAAATGTGCTATATAAATAAACTTGCCTTGCCTTGCCTTGCCTTGCCTTGACGTCCGTAACATCACAACAGGAAGGTTATCCGTCTCATCGCCATTTCCGTTATACTAAAACACAGAGCTGACTGAAATGCCGATCCTCCATTTTGAGCTAATTTATCGCCATGCCACGTAGATGTGTTGCTGCACCCGCCAGCAACACGATAGAAGGTGGATTTACGTTGCATTCATGGCCCAAGAATGTTCAAACTGCAAAGATTTGGACGCGTTTTGCGAGAAGTTCACGGGCACATTGGGCGCCTACGAAGTGGTCTCTCCTCTGCTCTGGACATTTTACTGAAGACTCATACGAAACCTCTGAGCTGTTGAGGAGCGTTGGCTATAAGCCTGTATTGAAAGAGGGCACAGTACCAATAATTAAAGGAAAAGAAAACTACAAGAAAAGGAAAGCATTTATTTATTTATTTATTTATTTATTTATTTATTTTTAAAAAGCAAAGTTGGCGGCACGGTGGTGTAGTGGTTAGCGCTGTCGCCTCACAGCAAGAAGGTCCAGGTTCGAGCCCCGTGGCCGGCGAGGGCCTTTCTGTGCGGAGTTTGCATGTTCTCCCCGTGTCCGCGTGGGTTTCCTCCGGGTGCTCCGGTTTCCCCCACAGTCCAAAGACATGCAGGTTAGGTTAACTGGTGACTCTAAATTGACCGTAGGTGTGAATGTGAGTGTGAATGGTTGTCTGTGTCTATGTGTCAGCCCTGTGATGACCTGGCGACTTGTCCAGGGTGTACCCCGCCTTTCGCCCGTAGTCAGCTGGGATAGACTCCAGCTTGCCTGCGACCCTGTAGAACAGGATAAAGCGGCTAGAGATAATGAGATGAGATAATGAGATTTTATCAGTAAAAATGCATGCATGTACATGTATGTTGCATAAGTTATAACGCCTATCCAGTTTTAATGAGAGTCAACCCACAATCAATGAAGTCAAATCAGTCTTAGTTGAGCAAGTCAGTAACGATATTTCTTACTTTCACCATAAATTTTTATTTATATGACTTTGGTCTGGGCGGCACGGTGGTGTAGTGGTTAGCGCTGTCGCCTCACAGCAAGAAGGTCCGGGTTCGAGCTCCGTGGCCGGCAAGGGTCTTTCTGTGCGGAGTTTGCATGTTCTCCCCGTGTCCGCGTGGGTTTCCTCCGGGTGCTCCGGTTTCCCCCACAGTCCAAAGACATGCAGGTTAGGTTAACTGGTGACTCTAAATTGACCGTAGGTGTGAATGTGAGTGTGAATGGTTGTCTGTGTCTATGTGTCAGCCCTGTGATGACCTGGCGACTTGTCCAGGGTGTACCCCGCCTTTCGCCCGTAGTCAGCTGGGATAGGCTCCAGCTTGCCTGCGACCCTGTAGAACAGGATAAAGCGGCTAGAGATAATGAGATGAGATGAGATGAGATGACTTTGGTCTATAGCTGTCAAAGGCCTCAGCCTTAAAACTGGTTACCACAGTGACGTCACGCACTCAGGGCTGGCTGGCTCAGCGGGGCAGCTCGAATGCCAACTTTGCCGTCGATTTTAACTCTCAAAACCTATATATTTTTTATTCCCATTTATGCAGCGTACAAGAGTCAAGGATGGAGATACTATCCACTCAGAAATTTATTTAAAAATAAAGGTTCTGTGTATCTGCTTTAAGGTTTTAATCCTCTTCAGTCAGGCCTAGCTTGGGATATAAGGTGGGAGTTTCAACAGCACTAGCAGATTCTGTGCTTTTACAGTTACCCAAGATTCAGTTGTCCGTGCATTTTCTGAGTCAAAAGTATAGTCGGAAGTTGTGGTGTAAATTAGCCGCAGCTAACTGATTTGAAACTTAAGTTCAAACAAATACAGCACTTCCTTCAGCTGGCTGTACAGGCTTGAATCTACGGCTTTCGTAGCCAAGCGGAGTTAGCTACGTTACGACAACCACGTTTTAGTCAGAGGATAACGTCTTTTTAAATTATGTCTTTTTCTGGTTCAGTGTGTGCCTCGGGTGCACAAACAATTCATGAAAGCTTAAAGATTTTATGAATGGAATCTGTTTTGAGCACAAACAGTCTCACAAGACATGTTGTCCACCACCACCTGTACATGCGATTCCTGTCTTTCAACTAACCACTGCATTTTGGATCTGAATCATCAACATTAATTCGATGTAATTGTTGTTTAGAAATTGTACATTATTCAAACTTTACACTACGTTACAGTCATTTAGCTGACGTTATTATTCAAAATGATTAAGGATAAGTGCATGTAGCCGAGGTAGCCAAGAGAATCCAAGAGCGACCAGTGGTGAACTACGAGTGTAAACAAATAGTCTACAAATACCATCCAATATCTGGAATGATCAGGGGAGTTAAGAAGTTGAAGATGCTTGGACAAATACAGTTAGGTCCATATATATTTGGACACTGACACAAATTTTGGTTTTTTTACCTGTTTACTGAAACATATTCAAGTTATAGTTAGATAATGGACATGGACATAAAGTCCAGACTTTCAGCTTTCATTTGAGGGTATCCACATTAAAATTGGATGAAGGGTTTAGGAGTTTCAGCTCCTTAACATGTGCCACCCTGTTTTTAAAGGGATCAAAAGTAATTGGACAGTTGACTCAAAGGCTATTTCATGGGCAGGTGTGGGCAATTCCTTCGTTATGTCATTCTCAATTAAGCAGATAAAAGGCCTGGAGTTGATTTGAGGTGTGGTGTTTGCATTTGGAAGATTTTGCTGTGAAGTAAACATGCGGTCAAAGGAGCTCTCCATGCAGGTGAAACAAGCCATCCTTAAGCTGCGAAAACAGAAAAAACCCATCCAAGAAATTGCTACAATATTAGGAGCGGCAAAATCTACATTTTGGTACATCCTGAGAAAGAAAGCAAGCACTGGTGAACTCATCAATGCAAAAAGACCTGGACGCCCACAGAAGACAACAGTAGTGGATGATCGCAGAATAATTTCCATGGTGAAGAGAAACCCCTTCACAACAGCCAACCAAGTGAACAACACTCTCCAGGAAGTAGGCGTATCAATATCCAAATCTACCATAAAGAAAAGACTGTATGAAAATAAATACAGAGGGTTCACTGCACGGTGCAAGCCACTCATAAGCCTCAAGAATAAAAAGGCTAGATTGGACTTTGCTAAAAAACATCTAAAAAAGCCAGCACAGTTCTGGAAGAACATTCTTTGGAAAGATGAAACCAAGATCAACCTCTACCAGAATGATGTCAAGAAAAAAGTATGGTGAAGGTGTGGTACAGCTCATGATCCAGAGCATGCCACATCATCTGTAAAACACGGCGGAGGGCATGCATGGCTGCCAGTGGCACTGGGTCACTAGTGTTTGTTGATGATGTGACACAGGACAGAAGCAGCCAGATGAATTCTGAGGTATTCAAAGACATACTGTGTGCTCAAATGCAGCCAAACTGATTGGTCGGCGTTTCATAATACAGATGGACAATGACCCAAAACATAAAGCCAAAGCAACCCAGGAGTTTATTAAAGCAAAGAAGTGGAATATTCTTGAATGGCCAAGTCAGTCACCTGATCTCAACCCAATTGAGCATGCATTTCACTTGTTAAAGACTAAACTTCAGACAGAAAGGCCCACAAACAAACAGCAACTGAAAACCGCTGCAGTAAAGGCCTGGCAGAGCATTAAAAAGGAGGAAACACAGCGTCTGGTGATGTCCATGAGTTCAAGACTTCAGGCAGTCATTGCCAACAAAGGGTTTTCAACCAAGTATTAGAAATGAACATTTTATTTACAATTATTTAATTTGTCCAATTACTTTTGAGCCCCTGAAATGAAGGGATTGTGTTTAAAAAATGCTTTGGTTCCTCACATTTTTATGCAATCATTTTGTTCAACCCAGTGAATTAAAGCTGAAAGTCTGAACTTCAACTGCATCTGAATTGTTTTGTTCAAAATTCATTGTGGTAATGTACAGAACCAAAATTAGAAAAATGTTGTCTCTGTCCAAATATTTATGGACCTAACTGTACATAGACAAGGAATTATTTAAGTATGGTATGGTTACTGTTTCCAAAGTTTGGCAGAATCTGCATTAAAATGGTTAGCCTATGCTTCTCGAGCCTATATACATATGCATATTGAGCCTATTTGGTATTTGGACACACTTTTTTGTCCAAAGCGACTTACAATATATAAACACAACATTATTAGTAAACCAATGCAATAATACAATCGCTCTACTCTGACACAGCCTACCTTCTAGATGACAGCTGCTGCTTGACTGCAGGATTTCCCTTTCTTTTTTTTTTGCTCTGGCTCGGCTCAACCTCAGCCTTTAAGCAAACAAACCCGCCCTCTCTTTTACACATAGTTTTGCCAATTTTATTACTGTGCAGATAATTGTACGCCTCCTTGCTTTTGTAGTTCCTTAGCTCCTCGCCATCAACGCCCTCACTAAGAATAAAATAATTGACAATGTCAAGATAGCTGACGTCAGACCACAACTTCATGTCGTCTATCCATTCCGTGAGGGTAGTCGGATGGGGGACTTTGATCGTATTATCCCAAAAGCACGTCAGAAAATCGGACGCGTGTAACCATCTTTTAGCCATCTTTGATCTTACCTACCAAGCAGTTAGCGTTAGCTTCAAACGTCAACACAGTGGAGCGGAAGAAAGATCCCGGCTTCCGCTATGACGCAGCAATGAATCATGGGAAAGGTTAGAGTTTGGGAAAGTTGCGGATAGTTAAAGGTATCGTTAGTTATACTTAACTTCAGTTAGCTAATTTCCATCCATCCATTATCGATACCGCTTATCCGTCAGGGTCGCAGAGGAAGCTGGAGCTAATCCCGGCTGACTTCAGGCAAGAGGTGGGGTACACCCTGGGTGGGTCAGGAATAAATACTACACACAGGGCTAACACAGAGATGAACAACCATTCACACTCACGGGCAAGTTAGAGTAGCTAGTTGACCTAATCTGTATGTCTTTAGACTGGGGGAGGAAACCCACGTAGGCACGGGGAGAACATGCAAACTCATGAGGTTCAAACCCAGAGCCTTCTTGCTGTGAGGCAGCAACAATGCTAACCATTGCACCACCATGCCACCAAGTTGGCTAATTTGAAATTCAAAATTTAAACAAATACACCCCCTGTCTTCCTTCAGTGTTTCAACTAAAGCCACACTCTGAATGCTAGTGCAAGAGGGGTCGCTTTTTAATGTACAAGAATATGATTGACAGGCAAGTAGCGAAGCCTTCTTCTCATTTTTGTTTTGAAGTTTTCTCCTGTTTACAGAGGCTGAGGCAGCCACATAGACCTGAGTTTCTTCTCTGAATAGATATTTTATTGACACCTACCTCAGCTTTAACTCTTTACCCCTTAAAGCAGTTGCTACAGCCACCCTTGTATATGTATATACTGTTCATCCTTAGAACAAGAAAAAAAGTCGTCAAATGTCATCATTATGGTGCATACACGCCAGCGTCATATGTTGTCATTATGGGATATACACGGGGTCGTCATATGTCGTCATTAAGGGGTAAAGAGTTAAGATCAAATACTTAACATTTGGCAGGAATTTAGCATTTTCCCTTTTCCAAAACACCTTATGAAAGTCTTATCAAGTCTTAAAAGTCTTATGTATTGATTACTTCCTCATCTCATTATGTCTAGCCGCTTTATCCTTCTACAGGGTCGCAGGCAAGCTGGAGCCTATCCCAGCTGACTACGGGCGAAAGGCGGGGTACACCCTGGACAAGTCGCCAGGTCATCACAGGGCTGACACATAGACACAGACAACCATTCACACTCACATTCACACCTATGGTCAATTTAGAGTCACCAGTTAACCTAACCTGCATGTCTTTGGACTGTCGGGGAAACCGGAGCACCCGGAGGAAACCCACGCGGACACGGGGAGAACATGCAAACTCCGCACAGAAAGGCCCTCGCCGGCCACGGGGCTCGAACCTGGACCTTCTTGCTGTGAGGCGACAGCGCTAACCACTACACCACCGTGCCGCCCTTGTATTGATTACTTGTATATTAGTAAATTGTGAAAAGTGGATAAGATCAGGGAAACTAAAATTGTTCAGTTTTGTAGACTTTCAGAATTTAAGGCAGGGAACCTTGGATAAGAAGCTAAAGATTCATTAGTGGAAGCTGGCCCTGGATCATTATACCTTATATCTGCTAAGTACTACATATATGGGGGGGAAAAAAAGAGCTCCTCAGAGGGTCGTTATTCATTACTTCTACTTTATTAATTGATAAAGCATATTTAAACACATAACATCAATATAAATAAAACATATAAATACAAGTAATATAAAACTTATAAAATAAATAAATAAATAAAATTAAAGTTCAAGGCAATAAATAATATATATCTAATTTAAAATTTCCTAAAACCACCTTCCATTTTCAATGAGGTGATCACATAAAGCGGCCTTAAATTTTGTGTTATCCTCTATATTAACAATATCTCCTAGAAGCCTATTCCACTGATTAATCACCCACAGACGTGCAGCTTGTGAACAGGCAAGGTAGGCAACTGCTTGGGGCCCCCGGCCCAGGGGCCCCCTGAGAGTCGGGACCCGAGGGCTTATTTATTTTGTTTTTTATTGTTTTTATTGTTCTTTACCATTGTATTTTCACATTTGGAATTTAAAAAACTTTTGTTTCATACATTTTTCGTTGGTGTCAGATTATTTATAACATATTGGTGATGAACACTGGTCAGAAGGGCCCCCTGGAAATTTTTGCTTGGGGCCACAACAGACTGTAGAATCGCCTCTGATCGCCCAAGGAAAGAAACTGTTTGCATGCTGATTACAATTTGAATGTGGCCGTAAAAATGTCATAGAGTTTCCACCCCTTGAAATACGAGGTAGCGGAGTAAGATACAAGTCTCTCTCGATATCAATAGTCTGATAGACAATCCGATGAAACATAGCCAATCGAGAGAGAACTCTTCTACCTTCAAGGGATGGCCACTCCAATTTGTTGAGCATAGCAGTTACTACCCCTGGTTCCCTCGAATAATTATTAAAACACAATTTAGCTGTGGTACGTTGAATCATATCAAGACGATATATGTTTTTTTGAAGACAGGGATACCAGGCAGAATTTGCATATTCTATCTTCTCATCTCATCATCTCTAGCCGCTTTATCCTTCTACAGGGTCGCAGGCAAGCTGGAGCCTATCCCAGCTGACTATGGGCGAAAGGCGGGGTACACCCTGGACAAGTCGCCAGGTCATCACAGGGCTGACACATAGACACAGACAACCATTCACACACACATTCACACCTACGATCAATTTAGAGTCACCAGTTAACCTAACCTGCATGTCTTTGGACTGTGGGGGAAACCGGAGCACCTGGAGGAAACCCACGCGGACACGGGGAGAACATGCAAACTCCACACAGAAAGGCCCTCGCTGGCCCCGGGGCTCGAACCCAGGACCTTCTTGCTGTGAGGCGACAGCGCTAACCACTACACCACCGTGCCGCCATATTCTATCTTAGGTCTTATTAAACCACATTAAAGTTTAGATTTACAGGTTGCAGAGACATTTCTAAGATTCCTTCTGATGACACCGAGGGTTTGTTTAACACTAGATGTAATGTGTGCAACATGCTCTGACCATTTTAGATTTTCAGAAAGTATAACACCTAAATAAGAGTAATGATGAACTTTATCTAAGCTATGATTATTGAGGACATAGATTGTATCTTGAATAGTTTTCTTGGTGGAAAAACAGAGAGTATGACATTTGTCAACATTAAATGACATTTGCCAATCTTTTTCCCACTTGCTTAAAGCATCTAGATCTTTCTCTAGATGCTGGCAATCAGTCAGATTATTTATGGTACGATATAAAAAACAGTCATCAGCAAACAATCTTCTTGTTGATGTAATACATGAAGGCAAGTCATTAATGTAAATCAAGAACAGTAATGGTCCTAGGACTGTACCTTGAGGGACTCCTGATGTTACAGAGCACAGACTTGATAAAATACCCTCCAAGGCTACCCTCTGTGTTCTCTTAGTGAGAAACACTTTGATCCAGGACAAAAGGCTGCCTTGAATTCCATAATGGCTTAACTTATAAAATAATCTCTGATGGGCATTATTAGCCCCCTGACAATATTCTGTATGGAATCCTCTCTGAAAAGATAATCATTTGTTATAGAGTTCTAAAAAAAAAAAATCTTTAAAGTTTCCCCCCAGAAGAACAAGCTAAATAACTCTTAACCCATGTGTCACTATTGCAAGAAATATGTCCCTCGTGTCATTTTTTTTTTTGTCTCATGGGCGTGTAGGGACCGCTACTATTGGCATTTGCGATCATGAACTGTCCAGCATTGCGATGAGAAATGGCATTAGCTTTTAAATGTAACTAAATAATATACTGTTTGGTTTACATAGCATGTGATAGGTTTCAAATGAACTTTGTTGGCTAGCTAACCGTACTAGCCATGTCCATTCACCACAAGCACCAACGTTAGATTTTGAGAACATTCCTATAACTCAGTGATTACAATCTGGGGTTTCTCTGTGTGGGAGCTTGTTTTAGCAAGATTCAGTGTGCACTGGAGTAAAAAATAAATTGACTTCAAATTTCATTTCATCCCCTGTCCTGATATTGAACAATCGTGTGTGCCTACCACTCCCAGGCAAGGAAACAGCCAACACAGAGAGCACTGGGTTTCTGGAGTGAATAAGGTAGCAGTTAGATTGCATCACACTGTAACGGTTAAAAAAAAAACCCCACCTGTTTAAATTTAAGAGTAGATGTTCAACTAGTAGGTGGCACGGTGGTGTAGTGGTTAGCACTGTCACCTCACGGCAAGAAGGTCCTGGGTTTGAGCCCAGCGGCCGCCGAGGGCCTTTCTGTGCGGAGTTTGCATGTTCTCCCCGTGTCTGCGTGGGTTTCCTCCGGGTGCTCCGGTTTCCCCCACAGTCCAAAGACATGCAGGTTAGGTTAACTGGTGGCTCTAAATTGACCGTAGGTGTGAATGCGAGTGTGAATGGTTGTTGTCTCTGTGTCAGCCCTGTAATGACCTGCTGACTTGTCCAGGGTGTACCACGCCTCTCACCTATAGTCAGCTGAGATAGGCTCCAACTTTCCTGCAAACCTGTAGAACAGGATAAGTGGCTACAGATAATGGATGTTCAGATGTACAGATAATGTGGCATGGTGGTGTAGTGGTTAGCACTGTTGCCTCACAGCAAGAAGGTCCTGGGTTCGAGCCCAGCGGCTGGCGAGGGCCTTTCTGTGTCGAGTTTGCATGTTCTCCCCATGTCTGTGTGGGTTTCCTCTGGGTGCTCTGGTTTCCCCCAAAGACATGCAGGTTACCCTAGGCTGACACTTGCACGACTTTTGGCCACGATTTTGTCGTGGCAAGTCGTGCCATTTTGGGGCACGAACTGGGAGGCTCCCGCACTGTTCATGACTAGTTCACGCATAGTTCACGACGAGTTCACGAATGCGTGCCCGTCCACATTCACGAACTGGCACGACGAGTTCACGCATAGTTTGCGCATAGTTTACACACTTCCCGCATTGGCACGACGAGTTTGCGCAATTCGGACAGTGTCGTGCCGACTTGCGCACGCCTGTGTCATGCACAACCTCATCCTCATCAGATACCCACACGCAATTTCAGAAGTGGACCGCGAAGATCCGGACACACATGATCTGATCCCTGGTGGATGGAGGACTGACCGACACCTGCAGGGGCTGCTGCCTCTAACCAGCCATCATACCCAGAAGGATGCAAAGGATCAGCGAGACTACCTGTCACATTACTACATGTCCCCTGCTGGTGCTGTCCCTTGGCAAGAAAGAATGGTAGTAGCTTCATGAGCTGCATCCACAGTTGTTCCATTTTTGAAATAAAAGAAACGAAACTCCCCCCCCCAAAAAAAAGTCATGAAGGAATAGAAAATAAAAGACATTAAAGAAAAAAGCAAAAAAAAAATTGCGAATGGCGAGAAGTGTCCAGGAAGCCCTATATATACCCCAGCACCGACGCGAGCGCCACTGTCGCGCAATAGTCGTGAACTGCTCGTGAACTGGTCGTGAACTCGTCGTGAACTGCTCGTGCCATGCGCAAACTGTTCGTGAAGTGCGTAAACTAGTCGTGAACTGCTCGTGCCATCAATGCGTGACCGTGTCAGTGGGAAGGCACGGCCACGCTGCGACGCGCACCAATTCGTGAACATGTCGTGAACTACTCATGAACTCGACGTGAACTGTTCGTGAACTATTCGTGGCAGTTCGTGACAGTCGTGGCATGGCGCGCACTTCCACGCACTGGCACGCATCCTCCCGCATCGTCCCGACGAGTTCACGACGAGATCACGAACAGTTTGCGCATAGTTCACGACCCGGTCGCGAAATTTTGTCGTGACCAAAATTTTGAACATTTCAAAATTCTCGTCCCGACATGGCACGCAGTCACGACGGGTTTACGCACACTTCACGCCAGTTTACGACTAGTTTGCGCACTGGCACGACTCGAGCCGTGCCGATGCGTGCCACGGAATCGTGCAAGTGTCAGCCTAGCCTTAGACTAATTGGTGGCTCTAAATTGACTGTAGGTGTGAATGTGAGTGTGAATGGTTGTTTGTCTCTATATGTTAGCCTGGTGACTTGTCCAGGGTATACCCTGCCCATAGTCAACTTGCCTGTGACTCTGTACAGGATAAGTGGTTACAGATAATGGATGTTCAAACACTTTTACTGCAAGTGTCCCATAGCTGGCTGGTATGCATGCATTTTCTCGGAAAACAATGGCATTTTATCTACCGTTTTTGACAAGCAATCTCACCAAATAATACGTATGAGGGTTTCATAACAATAGTACAGTAGCTGCCATAACCAGAAACGCATCAAGTTAATCTGTGCTGGTTGTTTTTGTACTTTTGGTTATTTGAAGACGTATGCTCGCACTTCTAACTGGTTTGGTGTGCTGGTGATGTTTATGGTTTAAAATGCATACGGCTTATAGCAAGAGAAAGAAATATATGATAGGATTTAAAGTAGTCTATGGCTACGACTATGAAAAAAAAAATCACAGAGCTATCCATCCTCTGACAGTGTTTCAAAAGCTTATCGTACAGGGACCCCATATAGGCCCTGGATGTCAGAACATCTCTGAGGTGTTTTAATGTATTACATTGAGGCACACCATTATTTTCATTTCCAAGGCTATAAAGACCCCAGGCTGGACCACGGCTCATTCGTCACACTGGAGAGGCCCTCTAATTCTTCACAGCCTGTTGCTCTGCTAGTTCATTAGTTCATTGAGCTATCCACAAACACGGATTGACCACTCTCCACTGTACGTCAACATCTCACCCGTGGAGAACGTCAAGAGCACCAAATTCCTTGGTGTTCATCTGGCAGAGAACCTCACCTGGTCCCTCAACGCCGGCTCCATAGTCAAGAAAGCCCAGCAGCACCTCTACTTCCTACAGAGGCTGAGGAAAACCCATCTCCCATCACCATCCTCACAATATTCTACAGACGGACTATTGAGAGCATTCTGAGCAGCTGCATCACGGTCTGGTTTGGGAATTGCACCATCTTGGATAGCAAGACCCTACAGCGGATAATGAGGACAGCTGAGAAGATCATTGGAGTCTCTCTTCCCTCCATCATGGACATTTACACCACACGCTGCATCCGGAAATCAGGATTATGGCCGACCCCACACAACCCTCACACAATCTCTTCACCCTCCTGCCGTCTGGAAAAAGGTACCGAAGCATTCGGGCCTTCACAGCCAGACTCTGTAACAGTTTCTTCCCACATGCCATTTCTCCTCAACTCTGAGGGACTGGACTGATTCTCACGGACTGTTGAACACACCACTCCCACTGCAGTCTTTGCACAGTGGACAATAAGTTGTTTGTGTCTGCTCTTTGTTGTTTGTGTCATTTATTGTCTGCATTGTTGCTCTCGTTGCACTCTTGCACTTTACATGTGTTGTAGACTGTAGTCTTGTGATGCTTAATGTAGCACCATGGTCCTGGAGAAACGTTGATTCATTTTACCTGTGTACTGTACCAAATGTATATGGATGAAATGACAAATAAAAGAACCTTAAACATTGTCTGTCGCAAAGTGATTGCCAAAGCTATATTACATTACGTTAATGACATTTAGCAGACGCTCTTATCCAGAGCGATATCCAATATACTCAGAGCAGCCTGGGGGGCAGTTGGAGGTTTAGGTGCACTTCATCCATTCCTACTGGTCTAGGGAATCAAACCAGCAACATTTTGGTCTCAAAGCTGTTTCTCTAACTATTAGGCCATGGCTTGCCCCACAACTAATATATCTGTTATGTTTTCTATGTGGGCGGTACAGTGGTGTAGTGGTTAGCGCTGTCGCCTCACAGCAAGAAGGTCCGGGTTTGAGCCCCGTGGCCGGCGAGGGCCTTTCTGTGTGGAGTTTGCATGTTCTCCCTGTGTCTGCGTGGGTTTCCTCCGGGTGCTCTGGTTTCCCCCACAGTCCAAAGACATGCAGGTTAGATTAACTGGTGACTCTAAGGCTATGTTTACATTAGACCGTATCTGTCTCGTTTTCTTCGCGGATGCACTGTCCGTTTACATTAAACCGCCTGGAAACGCCGGGAAACGGGAATCCGCCAGCGTCCACGTATTCAATCTAGATTGTGTCTGGTCCGGTGCTGTGTAAACATTGAGAATACGCGGATACGCTGTGCTGAGCTCTAGCTGGCATCGTCATTGGACAACGTCACTGTGACATCCACCTTCCTGATTCGCTGGCGTTGGTCATGTGACGCGACTGCTGAAAAACGGCGCGGACTTCCGCCTTGTATCACCTTTCATTAAAGAGTATAAAAGTATGAAAATACTGCAAATACTGATGCAAATACTGCCCATTGTGTAGTTATGATTGTCTTTAGGCTTGCCATCCTTCCACTTGCAAGTGATATGCGCTGGGATCACACACACAGCGGCTCAGTCCCGAATCACAGCTTGTGCACTTCACTCGCGCGCTCTGTGAGCTGCGCAAGGCCGGAGTGCGCACCCTCCAGAGGGCACTCGCTGTTCAGGGCGGAGTGATTTGGAGCGCAGGATGCCTGCGGAGCCGAGCGTATCTGTGTATTGGTATTGCTGTGTGCACGCAAATCGTGTATTGGTGTTGCTGTGTGCACACTAATCGTTTTAAAAACGTTAATCTGATAATCCACTGATACGGTCTAATGTAAACATGAGCTAAATAGACCGTAGGTGTGAATGTGAGTGTGAATGGTTGTCTGTGTCTATGTGTCAGCCCTGTGATGACCTGGCGACTTGTCCAGGGTGTACCCCGCCTTTCGCCCGTAGTCAGCTGGGATAGACTCCAGCTTGCCTGTGACCCAGTAGAACAGGATAAAGCGGCTAGAGATGATGAGATGAGATGTTTTCTATGTTGCTTCTGACTTTATCATTTCTGAGAAATTAATGTTGCTATAAGCCTAAGAACAGCCTGCACACTTCAGCACATTTTCTGAAAACCCCTGATGATTTTTCTAGAGTCCTTATTAGCATATTATAAATCTAAGATCTGTGATTACCAGTTTACAAATTGTGGAAGTTAGGAGTAGACCAGGTTGTTTCACTTTGTAATGGAATCGAAGTTTTGCATATTATTTGTGTGCATTTCCTTAGGTCACATCAGACAAAAAAACCTTCTCCAGTTCACGCCCAGGCAAGTATGCACATGTGACACGAACAAATCCATACACTAATCCACAAAACCCATACACCGTTTCCATCCATCCATTATCTGTAGCCACTTATCCTGTTCTACAGGGTCGCAGGCAAGCTGGAGCCTATCCCAGCTGACTGTGGGCGAAAGGCGGGGTACACCCTGGACAAGTCGCCAGGTCATTGCAGGGCTGACACAGAGACAAACAACCATTCACACTCACATTGACACCTACAGTCAATTAAGAGCCACCAATTAGCCTAATCTGCATGTCTTTGGACTGTGGGGGAAACCGGAGCACCCGGAGGAAACCCATGCAGACACGGGGAGAACATGCAAACTCCACACAGAAAGGCCCTAGCCGGCCACGGGGCTCGAACCCAGGACCTTCTTGCTGTGAGGCAACAGTGCTAACTACTACACCACTGTGCTGCCATACACCAGTTCATACACTCCAAAAGTATTTCCTCAGGAGCCTTTGAGCACTTTGAACAATTCCATTTTGGCCATGTTATGTCAGTTTGTCAGTCCAGAGTAGCGTAAAACCATATAGAGTCCAGTAACCACGCACCCTCAATGCAGCTCTCAGCTCTCATAGTAATGAAATATTCATTGATTCCTCTCAAAAGCACAGCTCACAGTTCTGGCTTCTGTACATTATGGCTTGGTACACAGAAGGAATAGAGTGGTCACCAGAATTTAATCAAGTTGACACAAACAGTAAAACATCACGGAAAACCAGTTTGGTGTGTGAACAACAAACCTTTCCAGGTGGGAAGTTCAAGATTTTGACTGCAGTTAAAACATGCAAATCTGCCTTTCTGCTAAGATCTGCGATCCAGGCTAAGTCTGGAAGATAAGTTGTCTATTGCTGTCTGCATGCTTACCTTCACATCCTCACCTATATTCTTTTGACTGACTGCATCGCAAAAAAATTAAAAACTGAATCTGAGGAGAAGATTACTTAATACGAGTGAAAAATATCTTGGACAGATATTTTTACTCAATAAGACATCTTAGAATAAATTGGTTGCAATCTAGAGCTAGGTTTAATAATCTCAGAATTGGTGTCTTGTATTCTTCTAAGAAGAAATGCTAGATCGTTTCAACTATTTTCAAGATATTTTCACTTGCTAAGGTATCATTTTTTGCAGTGTGATCCCTGAAGGTCTCAGGGTCATTGGAATCATTAGTGAGGAAAGGATTGTCCCAAGTAAAACTGCTTCTGCATTTTGGACAGTCTTTAAAATGTAGCAGTGATACCCACATATTTAGAATACTGTGGTTTGTGATAGGGCGGCACGATGGTTAGCACTGTCGCCTCACAGCAAGAAGGTCCTGGGTTCGAACCCAGCAGCCGACGAGGGCCTTTCTTTGTGGAGTTTGCATGTTGTCCGCATGGGTTTCCTCCGGGTGCTCTGGTTTCCCCCGAAGGCATACAGGTTAGGCTAATTGGTGGCTCTAAATTGACCATAGGTGTGAGTGTAAATGGTTGTCTATGTGTAGGCCCTGCGATGACCTGGTGACTTGTCCAGGGTGTACCCTGCCTCTTGCCCATAGTCAGCTGGGATAGGCTCCAGCTTGCCTGTGACCCTGTAGGATAGGATAAGCGGCTATAGATAATGGATGGATGGTTTGTGATATTTGTTGTTGTTGTTGATGATGATTACTTTTACATACTCATGGTCCCCGTCATATTATGACGATGGGGGACCCTTGGACGCCCTCAATCATTGATACTCACGTCTTTCTTTGAGTTGTTTGCAAGCAAATCTGGGGGGATCAGGACCACTGGGTCCACAAGGCTTTACCTGAGGCCCGTCATGAGTGCTGTTATGCTGCCCAGATATACGACGCGGGTGTTGTTTGGGCTTGATCAATACAGGGTCTTGAGTGGGTAATAAGTTCCACAGCAAATGGTTGCTGGCCCTATGCTGTGGGCAAGCAGGCTGCCCTCTTCCATGCTCGTGTTCCTCTGACTGTATTGTCGTGGAGTGGAAACATGTTGTTACGCATATCACCATGGCGAACAGGAGAGGCAATCCGATGATGATGATGATGATGATTAGGTGCCTCTTTAAAAAGACCTCTAACTGTGCCTGTGCTCTTCATAGAATTAAAAACTAAACTTTTTCACATGCATGCATGGTTTTGAATGAATGTCATCAGGATTGCATGGAAATCTGATCTTGCTTCTGAACCAAAAGCTCCACAAAACTCTTAAATTACTCATTTAGAAGTTCAGAACATGATTGGATTTGATGAAATTGCAATTGGTAGCTGTTTGTATGCATGGTATCTTGTTGGATATGATAACACAATGTACAGTGAGGAAAAACAATACTGTATATCTCACAGACCCACAGGCAAGAGAAACCTATTTTTGCCGATGTGCAGACAATCCAGACAGAGCCTGGGATCTGCTGAAAAATATACAGTGCTGTGCAAAAGTCTTAGACACCCTATTTTTTTTCATACAAACTTTGTTATAGATTTCTATTTTATGGCTTCTACATTGGGCGGCACGGTGGTGTAGTGGTTAGCGCTGTCGCCTCACAGCAAGAAGGTCCGGGTTCGAGCCCCGTGGCCGGCGAGGGTCTTTCTGTGTGGAGTTTGCATGTTGTCCGCGTGGGTTTCCTCCGGGTGCTCCGGTTTCCCCCACAGTCCAAAGACATGCAGGTTAGGTTAACTGGTGACTCTAAATTGACAGTAGGTGTGAATGTGAGTGTGAATGGTTGTCTGTGTCTATGTGTCAGCCCTGTGATGACCTGGCGACTTGTCCAGGGTGTACCCCGCCTTTCGCCCGTAGTCAGCTGGGATGGGCTCCAGCTTGCCTGCGACCCTGTAGAACAGGATAAAGCGGCTACAGATAATGAGATGAGATGAGACTTCCACATTATCGAGTCAGTACAAAAACATTTTCGAGTTCCCAGTGTCCGTTTTCCAGGACAAAATTAAATGTTAAAACAAAAAGTGTGTATTGAGCAGCATATTACATAAAGCCTGGCACACACGGGCGATTTTCCGTCGCTTGGTCGTGCAACTTTTTGACACAAGCAAAAAATTGCTTCGTGTGCAGATATTTGCGACGGCGATTTTTTTGTTGCTTGCGACAGATCGCAGGTATCAAACATGCTTGATATTCTGCGACGAAAAAAAAATCGCCAGTCGCTGACTTGTTGCCGAGATACCACTGTGTGTGCGTGTCTTTGCGATAACGAAGCAATAACCTCCAAAGGCTAAGCCAATCCCCGCCCGTGAAGTAATCATGTGATTTTCATGTGACTTGCATCCCCCTCCCCAAATCGCCCACTGGTCGCAGATAATGCGCACACGCAGCTACCCGACAGGGGAAACTTGCATCCAAAAATCGCAACACGCTTGCGACGAGAAGTCGCCCATGTGCACCGGGCTTAAGGGAGCACTTTTCAGATTAAAAAAAGAAAACATAAGGAAGGCTGCTGGGTTTTGGTGCAAAATGAAGACGAGAGTGTGATAGTCAAAGTGTCTAGAAGAACTGTGGCTGGTTCTGTAAGATGCTCAGTAAAACCTACAGCTCATTTCCTTATAAAACTGCACTCATTGTACCTGAGACTACTATTCTTTTTAAAGCAAAGGGTCGTCTCACACCAAATATTGACTTTGTTTCATTTATTATGGCTTACTGATGACTGTTTATAGTCTCATCTCATCTCATCTCATTATCTCTAGCCGCTTTATCCTGTTCTACAGGGTCGCAGGCAAGCTGGAGCCCATCCCAGCTGACTACGGGTGAAAGGCGGGGTACACCCTGGACAAGTCGCCAGGTCATCACAGGGCTGACACATAGACACAAACAACCATTCACACTCACACCTACGGTCAATTTAGAGTCACCAGTTAACCTAACCTGCATGTCTTTGGACTGGGGGAAACCGGAGCACCCAGAGGAAACCCACGCGGACACGGGGAGAACATGCAAACTCCGCACAGAAAGGCCCTCGCTGGCCACGGGGCTCGAACCCAGGCCTTCTTGCTGTGAGGCGACAGCGCTAACCACTACACCACCGTGCCGCCCCGCTGTTTATAGTATTTTTTTTAATGTTGAAACATTTCATTTCATTATTTGTAAGCCATTTTTGGGTGACAGCATTTCTTTACATGTGCCTAAGACTTTTGCACAGGACTGTACGTTTCCAGCTAAGCAAATGTCCAGTCATCTGGATGATCTCTCTGGGGATCTCCTAGTCTTTAGTGGAACATTTTGTAAGCCTACAAATCACGTTTTCTGTGCTGATGAAATAGCCGAAGTTTGGGAGATGGCTCACACCTGAAACTCTACCTAATCCCTCACTAAAATCTGATAAATTTCTATTTCTTCCTTTGGTTTCTTGTGGCAAAGTTTTTGCATTCTCCATATTCTCCATATTCGTGAACAACTCCTAAACCTTTTACTCTCCAGCACGAGGTCTGGCTGTCTATCCTCAAACCAATCTCCAGCTAAGTTCTCTAACTTTACAGTTCCAAAACCCATCCTACGATCACTGTTAAATGTGTGATCAGTACTGACAAGTTGTTGTTGGTTTTATTTTTTTCTTCCCAAATGGATACTGTAGGAAAGAATGGCGAATACACTCTGGAAAACATAATTGTATCTCCTTGCTTTCTCCTGTCCTGTCCTGTCCTGTCCTGTCCTTCTCCTCTCTCTTCAACAAGGTAATCCAGACACTACTGAGCCTGAGAGACAATCAGACCTAAAAACGTCCCACTTATTTTAGCAGTGCTTAAAATAAATCTATTCCCAGTGAACTCTACAGGAACTCTACAGAGAAAGACACAACAATGAGGAAATGACTTCCTTCACTGTTAAGGAGATTGTCCAGTTGGCCCTGGCTCCAACAAGGAAACTCTGGAAATCCCCAAGCTGAAGTCACTGCAGCTGATCTTTTAAATTAACTTCAGTATGACTCTCTTGTTTCAGGATATTTCAGCAACTGGAGAAACTATTTTTTTTCATTACGTCCTCCAACTAGCATTCAGTGAACGTCACTAATGGCACCTGAATGATATCACTGAAGTCATTGAAAATATCTTTGATTTTTCAATGAAGGGATGATTGTACATCATATTGTGCGATTACATTGTTTGCTTTAGCCATTTGCTGGAATAGTGGAATTGAGTTTATGATAGTAGAGTACAGAAAGTGTACACATCAAAGCTTTTCATGTACAGTATGCTTTGTATGCAATAACAGAATATGACTAAATTGCACTTGTGTAATTAGTATCACCTCTGTATCATATATTTTCATAATAATAATAATTCTGGTGTGGAGAGACAACTCCCATCCAGTGGGTCTCCTGGTTGCGGATATGGAAGTAAGCCTTTGGATATGGAGGTTAGCTGTGAATAACCAATAAGCAATCCTGAACGAAACACAGGTTGCCCTTTGGCAAGGCATAGCACCTGGTAGCCACCCCACCTGGGCCATGGTGAAGGCACTGGCAGCAGGATGCTGGATGACATAGCAGCAATACCAAACAGACTTGGTGCTACGGTCACTGATCGATGGCAGCTGATGGACAACCAAACCACAATGGCATGGATCAACAGCTCGCCCAAGTCGAGCACTGCAAAATCGGAGCGAGAAGGTCCCTCACCTGGCAGGGTGGATGTGGAAAAGCAGGCATCCCCAGGTTATTACCCTACTAATGGAAAATAATTTTGATTTAGACAACGGCGTGACAAGATGGTCTGCAAGGACCGGAGCGAGAAGGTCCCTCACCTGGCAGGGTGGATGTGGAAAAGCAGGCATCCCCAGATTATTACCCTACTACTGCTAGAACAGAAAAGATGATATTGACAGAGAAGGAATGGAAGGAGTTGTTCGACAGGGAGCACTAGGAACTGTATCAAAGAACCTCCAGTGGTCAGTTGAAGCAGTGACATCATTGCAAGTATCCAGATGACGGCATTGTTAGGAACAGCAGGGTGATTAATTTCTAAGCCAAGGGCTCAGAAACGCTACCCAGATTTAAGCAAGACAGAGGAGGAGGAGATGATGATGATGATAATAGGGCAGCATGGTGGTGTAGTGGTTAGCACTGTTGCCTCACAGCAAGAAGGTCCTGGGTTCGAGCCCAGTGGCCGGTGAGGGCCTTTCTGTGTGTTTGCATGTTCTCCCCGTGTCTGCGTGGGTTTCCTCCGGGTTCTCCGGTTTCCCCCACAGTCCAAAGGCATGCAGATTAGGCTAATTGGTGTCTCTAAATTCACCGTAGGTGTGAATGTGAGCGTGAATGGTTGTCTGTGTCTATGTGTCAGCCCTGCGATGACCTGGTGACTTGTCCAGGGTGTACCCCGCTTCTCGCCCATAGTCAGCTGGGATAGGTTCCAGCTTGTCAAAGCAATCTCAAAGACTTTAGATATTCATCAGTGCACAGTCAGACAAATGAGACGATTTAGTACTGCGTGTAGATATGGGCACCCAGTCAAGGTTACTCCAAAGGCTCAATGCAGAATCCTTAATAAGGTAAAGAAGAACCCTTGAGTAACAGCTAAAGGCTTGAAGGAATCATTGGAACTGACGAATACAGGTAGTTCTGTTCATGAATCTACTATGTAAAACATTAACCAGGCAGGGTGTCCGTGGCAGTACACCACAGAGGAAATGCGACGCACCTGAAGTTTGCCAAAGAGCACCTTGACACTTCACAGTGCTACTGGGAAAATGTTTTGTGGACTGATGACCCTTATCAAAAAGAAGTATACTTCAAGTTCATTTTATTAAGTATACTTAAGTAAATTATATTTCCTTGAATATACTTTTGTGGACCAAGTATACTGATATCAAGGTACTTACAGTATACTTGTAAGTAAACTAATCTAATACTTCTTGGGACTAAATTGGCCCACTTTTACTTTATAAAAAGTATACTTTAAGTCTAAGAGAAGTAAACTTTGAGTATACAACTAGTGTTTTTTATTTTGTACTGCAAGTATACCACAAGTAAACTTATATACTAATAGTTTACTAGTTCTATACTTGTAGTCCACTCTTTAGTTTACAAAAGCATACTTCATAGAATACTGGAAATATACTATGAGTTTACTTGTTTTATACTTCTAGTCCACTTTTTAGTTTACTAAAGTATACTTTGTAGTATACTGGAAATACACTATTGGTTTACTTGTTACACACTTCTAGTCCACTTTTTATTTTATAAAAGTATACTTTATAGCGGGTGGCACGGTGGTGTAGTGGTTAGCGCTGTCACCTCACAGCAAGAAGGTCCGGGTTCGAGCCCCGTGGCCGGCGAGGGTCTTTCTGTGTGGAGTTTGCATGTTCTCCCCGTGTCCACATGGGTTTCCTCCGGGTGCTCCGGTTTCCCCCACAGTCCAAAGGCATGCAGGTTAGGTTAACTGGTGACTCTAAATTGACCGTAGGTGTGAATGTGAGTGTGAATGGTTGTCTGTGTCTATGTGTCAGCCCTGTGATGACCTGGTGACTTGTCCAGGGTGTACCCCGCCTTTCGCCCGTAGTCAGCTGGGATAGGCTCCAGCTTGCCTGCGACCCTGTAGAACAGGATAAAGCGGCTAGAGATAATGAGATGAGATGAGATACTTTATAGCATATTGGAAATATACTATAAAGTATACTTTTGTAGTAGACGGGCGTTTGCTGAGGCTTTGCCTTCCATAAACTGGACCCCCTTATATAGAACGGTATCTGTAACTGACCAGTTTGACCTCTTCTCGCATACTTTGTTATCTACCATGGATGCTCATCTACCACTGCATAAAGCCAAGTCCCATCCTAAAGACAAACCATGGATCACAAAGGATATTAAAGACATCATCTCCAAGAGACAGTGGGCTTGGTCATCTGGACACACACTTAAGTACAACTTCTACAGAAACCGAGTCAGAAAACTCTGCAAGTCAGCTCACAGTAAATACTACGACAGCAACATCCTCGATACCAAGAACCAAGTTGGCGCTGACAAATGGTGGAAGAACGTGAAAGCCATGGCTGCTCTATCGAAATCTGAAGCACTGTTAAGTATTTCGCATGAAGGTCAGTTCAAGGAAGGGATTGAGCTCGCTGAGCTAATTGCCTCCTCGTTTTCTGATGTCGCCAACAGCCTGCAACCTCTCCAGTTTGAAAGAATTCCGGTAGATCATGTTCCAGACTCATTTACCATCACAAGCCAGGAAGTGCAATCTGAATTAGAAAGACTTAGCATCCATAAAGCTAGTGGTCCTGACGACATCCCTAATTGGATACTGAAGTCGTGTGCACCTGAACTGGCTAGACCAATTTGTTCTATCTTTAACTCTAGTGTCGCACAGGGAACCGTACCCTCTCTTTGGAAATGCGCAGATGTAATCCCTGCACCAAAAATAGCTAAGCCCAAGGTGGTTGACTCAGATTTAAGACCTATCTCGTTAACACCTGTCTTGAGCAAGGTATTAGAAAGCTTTGTTTCATCTTGGCTGCTACGGTACATCAGGCCTTACATTGATGGCCTCCAATTTGGGAACACTAAAAACTGCTCTACAACACATGCTCTGATTCATTTGATTCACAACTGGCTACAGGCACTCAATAGCCCTAGTGGTGTCATTATCAGAGCTTGTATGATTTATTTTTCCAAGGCCTTTGATCAAATTGACCACAATATTCTCATCATGAAATTGCAAGTGCTTGGAGTCCCGCCGATTTTGATCAATTGGTGCGCAGACTTCCTCAAAGAACGCAAGATGCGGGTCAAGCTCGGTCAAGTAAAGTCATCTTGGCATGGGATAAACGGATCATTACCACAAGGCACCAAACTGGGACCAATTTTCTTCTTGATCATGATTAATGATCTTGGATCCCATCTCCCAATGTACAAGTATGTCGATGACTGCACCATTTACGAAGTCGTCTCAATGTCGTCTAATTCCTCACTCCAGGCTGCTGTTGATAACATTGCTATATGGACTGATCACAACAACATGCGTTTGAATGTCAAGAAAACCAAGAAACTTCGAATATCTTTCATTAAGTCTCCTTTAGCACTGGAGAGCCTTTCCTTGGCTGAAACTGAGATTGAAGTTGTTGATCACTTCAAGCTTCTTGGTGTAACTATCTCTTCCAACCTTACCTGGAATTCCCATATCAATGACATATGCACTAAAGCCAGCAAACGGTTGTATGCTTTGCGTATCCTGAAACGCTCTGGCGCTCCACCAAAAGATCTGGTAACCGTCTACTGTGCATTCATTCGTCCTGTTCTTGAGTACGCCTGCCAGGTTTGGCACTTTGCTCTGCCACAATTCCTTGCTGAAGAACTAGAATCCATTCAACGTCAAGCTCTAAAGATCGCTCTATCAAGCTTGTCTTACAATGATGCTCTCTACCATACTAAGTTATCCACCCTCAGTCAACGAAGACTGGCTCAATGCCAGAGACTCTATAAAGAAGTCACTCTTCAAGAATCTAACAAACTGAAGGATCTGCTATCGGATACAAAAAAACATTCATACCATCTCCGGAATCCATGCAACTATCAGACGTTCAAGTGCAGGACTAAGTGATTTCAAAGTAGCTTTGTACCTAGCTGTGTTAGGATATGGGATATTTGATTTTTTGATTATTATATTTTTATAGAGTAACAAGATTTTTATTTGTACATTTGTAAATATCTATTTTTCAAACTTATGGTTTGCAATTGATATTAATAAAATATTATTATTATAAAATATTATTATTATTATACTATTAGTTACTGGTTATATACATCTAGTCCACTTTTTAGTTTTGAAGTATACTGCAGTTACCCTTCTAGGTATACTTTTAGTTTTCTAGCCCGAACCCTTACCTCATGCACACTACCAGTAGACAACTTAAGTGTTTTGTACCTTAAGTTACAATAAAGTTATAAAGGTAAGAATTCACAAAATAACAACAGATACTCAGGATTAAGAACATATTCATTTTCTTTAAAAATCAAAAATTAAAGCAACATTGCATTAAATGCCGAAGCATAAAAACATGGCAATGACAACTGAAATTGACATCCAAGCTCTAAAGAAAAATACATTTAAAAAAATGTAATTATCCCACTCATTAGAAATAAAAAAAAACCTTAAATGGAACCACAGACATACCTAAGAGTCAACAATGCTGAAGCACAACTACAAGGCAAGTACACTTAAACATAAGGCACAAATATTTTAATACTTTATTACTTTTGTTAAGTGTATCTTGATCAGAAGTTTAAGTATAAGCGGAATATACTTAGACTTTTCTATATACTTTTCAGTATAAGCCAAGTATACTTATGTATAACTTTATTAAGTATATTTCTGATAAGTAAATAAAAAGTAAACTGAAAGCATACGCTCTTATTTTTAGTTTAAAAGAATTATACGAGAAGCACACTTGAATAAACTGCTTTTTTGTAAGGGAAGGCAAAGGTTGAATTATTCAGTAATTACACACACTATATATGGCACAAAAAGGTCACACGAAAACATTGTCCCAACGGTGAGGTACAGTGGAGGGAGCATCGTGATTTGAGGCTGTTTTGCTGCCTCAGGGCCTGGACAGCTTGGCATCATTGAGTGGAAAATGAATTCCCAAGTTTATCAAGATATCCTGTAGGATAATGTCAGGGTGGCTGTTTGCCAGCTGAAGCTCAGTAGATTGCATGATGCAGCAGGACCATGACCCTAAGCATTGAAGTAAATCTACCACAGAATGATTTAAAAAAGGAAAATCCACCTTTTTTGGAGTGGCCAGACCCAACAGAGAGCCGTTCACACGAGATATCCTAAGAATATGGTTGAGCTGAAGCAGTTCTGGAAGGAAGTACGGTCCAAAATTCCTCCTGAACATTGTACAGGTTTGATTCGCAGCAACCGGAAGCGCTTGTTTGAGGTCAGTGCTGCCAAAGGAAGCTATTTAAATCCAAGGGTTCACTTCCACCCTCCCTGTGAACGTTTAAAGGCCGTGTTCAATACATTACATCACATTACATTACATTACAGGCATTTAGCAGACACTCTTATCCAGAGCGACGTACAACATACCCAGAGCAGCCTGGGGAGCAGTTGGGGGTTAGGTGCCTTGCTTAAGGGCACTTCAGACATTCCTACTAGTCCAGGGAATTGAACCGACAACCTTTTGGTACCAAAGCTGCTTCTCTAACCATCAGGACATGGTTTCTCCGTACATACAAGTACATGTGAAAGAAAAACAACAACAAACAAATACACATGAAAAGTCTGTGTGTATTTCAGAAAGCCAGCTACATCCTCATATTTTGATTTTCTGTCTTTTTCTTGTCCTCTGTTTCTTTCTCTATCTTACAATAAAGTGGAAAGGTTCTAATTGTTTGTGTGTTATTAGAGAAAACAGATGGTATTTGCTCATTGTTGTAACTTAAATGAAGATCATATCATATTTTAAGATAAATTTATACATAAACACAAGTAATTCCAAAGGGTTTACTTACTTTTTCTTGCTACTGGATGTATGTACAGTGGATATAAAAAGTGTACACACCCCGTTAAAATGATCGGTTTTTCTGATGTAAGAAAATGACACCACGATAAATAATTTCAAAACTTTTCCCACCTTTAATGTGACCTATACCCTGTACAATTCAATTGAAAAACAAACAAATCTGTTAGGGGGAAAAACAGGAAAAAAAACGTACAATAAGCTGGTTGCATAAGTGTGCACACCCTTAAACTAATACTTTGTTGAAACACCTTTTGATTTAATTACAGCATTCAGTTTTTTTGGGTTCACACCTGCCATTAATTAAAATAACTCTGATTAACCCCAGGGCAGCACGGTGGTGTAGTGGTTAGCGCTGTCGCCTCACAGCAAGAAGGTCCTGGGTTCGAGCCCCGGGGCCGGCGAGGGCCTTTCTGTGCGGAGTTTGCATGTTCTCCCCGTGTCCGCGTGGGTTTCCTCCGGGTGCTCCGGTTTCCCCCACAGTCCAAAGACATGCAGGTTAGGTTAACTGGTGACTCTAAATTGACCGTAGGTGTGAATGTGAGTGTGAATGGTTGTCTGTGTCTGTGTCTATGTGTCAGCCCTGTGATGACCTGGCGACTTGTCCAGGGTGTACCCCGCCTTTCGCCCGTAGTCAGCTGGGATAGGCTCCAGCTTGCCTGCAACCCTGTAGAAGGATGGAGCGGCTAGAGATAATGAGAGGAGATGAGATGATTAACCCCAAATAAAGTTCAGACATTTACTCAGTTGCATCCTCCAGCAAAAGTCAGGGTTCACAGAGAGCTTACAAAGCATCAGAGGGATCTCACTGTTGAAAGGTATCAGTCAGGAGAAGGGTACAAAAACATTTCCACGGCATTAGATATACCATGGAGCACAGTGAAGACCGTCATCAAGAAGTGGAGAAAATATGGGACAACGGTGACATTACCAACAACTGGACGTCCCTCCAAAATTGATGAAAAGACAAGAAGAAAACTGGTCAGGGAGGCTGCCGAGAGGCCTACAGCAACACTGAAGGAGCTGCAGGAGTTTCTGGCAAGTACTGGTTGTGTACTACATGTGACAACAATCTCCCGTATTCTCCATATGTCTGGACTATGAGGTAGGGTCAAAGAAAAACATCCAGGCCCGGCTAAATTTTGCAAAAAAAATGCATCAACTCTCCCAAAAGCATGTGGGAAAATGTGTTCTGGTCTGATGAAACCAAGGTTGAACTTTTTGGCCACAATTCCAAAAGGTATGTTTGGCGCAAAAACAACACTGCGCATCACCAAAAGAACCCCATACCCACGGTGAAGCATGGTGGTGGCAGCATCATGTTTTGGGGTTGTTTTTCTTCAGCTGGAACAGGGGCTTTAGTCAAGGTGGAGGGAATTATGAACAGTTCTAAATACCAGTCAATTTTGGCCCCAAATCTTCAGGTGTCTGCTAGAAAGCTGAAGATGAAGAGGAATTTCATCTTTCAGCACGACAATGACCCCCCAAAAGTTTTGGAACGGCCCAGCCAGAGCCCAGACCTAAATCCAATTGAAAATCTGTGGGGTGACCTGAAGAGGGCTGTGCACAAGAGACGCCCTCGCAATCTGACAGATTTGGAGCGCTTTTGCAAGGAAAAGTGGGCAAATATTGCCAAGTCTAGATGTGGCAGGCTGATAGACTCCGACCCAAAAAGACTGAATGCTGTAATTAAATCAAAAGGTGCTTCAACAAAGTGTTAGTTTCAGGGTGTGCACACTTATGCAACCAGCTTATTGCACGTTTTTAATTTTTAGTTTTTCCCCCTAACAGATTTCTTTGTTTTTCAGTTGAATTGTACAGGTTATAGGTCACATTAAAGGTGGGAAAAGTTTTGAAATTATTTATTGTGGTCTCATTTTTTTTTTTACATCAGAAAAACGATCATTTTAATGGGGTGTGTAGACTTTTTATATCCACTGTATGTACACTGAACAAAAATATAAACGCAGCGGTCCATATTTTATGAAATACAAATGTTCAGATAGAAATTCATTTTCATTTTTATTTTCTATGTGCCCGAGCCCAGTCCAGACGAGAACGTCGTCGCCCAGCAGTCAGGTCCAATCCTCGATGAGGTCTACGTGCATGGAGGCCAGCTTCTCTGAGTCAGTTTCTCACAGTTTGACTGCTGACCCTGCGATTGTGTCTCCCCATGCTCTCATCTGCGGTCCGTGTTGCAGTCCGGCACTGATCACGCAGGTGGGTCAGACGGATATGCCGGTCTTGTGCTGGAGTAGTGACACGTGGCCTGCATGCATGTGGCATGTTGTCTGTGGTGCCATGCTGCTGAAATCGTCGTCGGAGGCGGACTATCGTGGAATAGCACCCCCAATTGACGCCCTACAGCTCTGATGGACATTCCAGCCTGCAGCATGCCAATGGCTCATTCCCGGTTGATTCTGGTCATCTGTGGCATCTTGACATTTGAACATTTTTGTCATTTTAGGGTGGCCTTTTATTGGCCCCACATAAAGGATGGTCATGACATGCATTACTCAGTGAAATTTTTGTCTGCAATGGTCACACCCGACTGGATCATGGATTATCTCAAGTCTGGGCACTGCTCAGAACTTGAGTAGAGGGACATTTTTTTGGTATCATTTGATGTGGGCAGGAAAAAAAATCAGTATCGGATGTACAAAATAAATAAAATCTTTAGGTGCTGCATTTATATTTTTGTTCAGTGTATGTAGAGTATATATATGTCGGTGGCAGCAGGTAGTGTTGTGACTACACAGCTCCGAGGTCCCTGGTACAATCCTGAACTCATTTTACTGTCTGTGTGGGGTTTCACACACACTCCCCATTTCCACATGGGTATCCTCTCACCTCCCAAAAACATGCTGTTAGGTGAATTAGCTGTGTGCATTTGTGTCCATGTGTGTGATGTCCTGTGAGGTACTTCGGTCCTGTTCATGGTTCATTTCTGCCTTGCACCCAATGCTCCGAGCACAGGCTCTGGATCTTCCCTGACCCTGAAAATGAAATGGTGACGCTTGTATAGATCCCACATGATTTAAGATGCCTTTGTTGCCATTTATCAGTGGCGCACTAGAATTCTTACGTGGTTTTCAGTCAAACGTAACTGCAATCAGCACATATACAGACACGAGGCATACTATTGCATACAGTATAATGTAAAACAACAACAACAAAACCATACAAGCACACATGCAAAGTCAGTGTGTATTTCAGAAAGCCAGCTACATCCTCATATTTTGATCTGTCTTTTTCTCATCCTCTCTTTCTTTCTCTATCTTACACTGTTCCCTTGAGTGGGTGTCTGTGTGAGCTGGGAAAAGGGAGTGTGTATTGACAGAGTACTCAGAAAGGAAGACCGAGAGAAATGTGAATATCCTGTTGTATTTCTCAGTGCACTCTTTTAAGGAAATTAATAAAAAAAAAATTACTATCCATCCATTCTCGTCTCATCTCTAGCCGCTTTATCCTGTTCTACAGGGTTGCAGGCAAACTGGAGCCTATCCCAGCTGACTATGGGTGAGAGGCGGGGTACACCCTGGACAAGTCGCCAGGTCATCACAGGGCTGACACAGAGACACAGACAACCATTCACACTCACATTCACACCTACGGTCAATTTAGAGTCACCAGTTAACCTAACCTGCATGTCTTTGGACTGTGGGGGAAACCGGAGCACCCGGAGGAAACCCACGTGGACACGGGGAGAACATGCAAACTCCGCACAGAAAGGCCCTCATCAGCCGCTGGGCTTGAACCCGGACCTTCTTGCTGTGAGGCGACAGTGCCGCTCCTACTTGGTTTAGTTCAGGGGTTTTCAAAGTGTGGGAGAGTGAGCCCCCCCTTAGAGAGCAAATAAACAACAGCCCCCCGCCCCTTACAATTTTTGTTATTGGTTTACTTAATGTTCCATTCGTATTTTAAAAAAAATGGTTGTTGTACACATTTAAATTTTTTTCTTTTACACATTTTAAACATCTGTGCTTTTTAAAACATCTTTTTTACACATTTTAAACATCTGTGCTTTTTTTTTAAACATCTTGTTTTACACATTTTAAACATTTCATAGCATCGTTAGCTAGCACCTCTTGGCAGACAACACACTGTGGCAGTGGAGCATCTTCAGATCCAGTCCATGAAAATCCAAACTTTAAATAATCGTGGTGGTGGTGTAGTGGTTAGCGCCTCACAGCAAGAAGGTCCGGGTTCGAGCCCCGTGGCCGGCGAGGGCCTTTCTGTGCGGAGTTTGCATGTTCTCCCCATGTCCGCGTGGGTTTCCTCCGGGTGCTCCGGTTTCCCCCACAGTCCAAAGACATGAAGGTTAGGTTAACTGGTGACTCTAAATTGAGCGTAGGTGTGAATGTGAGTGTGAATGGTTGTCTGTGTCTATGTGTCAGCCCTGTGATGACCTGGCGACTTGTCCAGGGTGTACCCCGCCTTTTGCCCGTAGTCAGCTGGGATAGGCTCTAGCTTGCCTGCGACCCTGTAGAACAGGATAAAGCGGCTAGAGATAATGAGATGAGATGAGAAATAATTGTGGTCATACTTCCTTCTTTTTTTGCTTGGCCCAGACTCTGTCTCCTCACTCACTGTAGCTTTAGGTACTAAAAATCGATCCATTTTGTCTCTGGAAAAGGCTAGCTGAAGTTCGCTAAATGTCCGCAATAGTAACTTCATCTCATCTCATTATCTCTAGCCGCTTTATCCTGTTCTACAGGGTCGCAGGCAAGCTGGAGCCTATCCCAGCTGACTACGGGCAAAAGGTAGGGTACACCCTGGACAAGTCGCCAGGTCATCACAGGGCTGACATAGACAAACAACCATTCACACCTACGGTCAATTTAGAGTCACCAGTTAACCTAACCTGCATGTCTTTGGACTGTGGGGGGAAAACAGAGCACCCAGAGAAAATCCACGCGGACAACATGTAAACTCCGCACAGAAAGGCCTTCGCCAGTCACGGGGCTCAAACCCGGACCTTCTTGCTGTGAGGCGACAGCGCTAACCACTACACCACCATGCCACCCACAATAGTAACTTATTCTGGTTTATTTTTCCTCACGTTGCCCCCCCCCCGAAGAACTCTGGCGCCCCCTAGGGGAGGCGCGCCCCACACTTTGAAAAGCCCTGGTTTAGTTAATTTAAAATTCATTAATTCTCTATACCATTGTTGGTGAACTGGAGCCAATCCCAACAGACACTGGGTAAGGGGTGGGTTACACCCTGGGCAGGTCACCAAACTATTGCAGGACTCTATTTACTCTATCTATTTAGAGTACCCAGTTGACCTAATCCACATGTCTTTGGACTGTGTGAGGAAACCAGATCACCAGGAGGAAACCCATACAGGCACAGGGAGAACATGCAAGCTCATTACATTTTGTTACATTACAGGCATTTAGCAGATGCTCTTATCCAGAGCAAGAGCAGCCTGGGGAGCAGTTGGAGGTAAGGTGCCTTGCTCAAGGGTACTTCAGCCATTTCTGCTGGTCCAGGGATTCAACCCAGTGACTTTTGGTCTCAAAGCTGCTTTACTAACCTTTAGGCCATGGCTTCCCCTTAAAAACAACTGCACATGGAAAGGCCCTGGTCAATTGGCAGTTTTAAACCCAGAATTTCTTGCTTTGAGGTGAAATTGCTAACCATTGCACCACCGTGCCTCCTAAGATTGCATTTAAAGTGCTTGGAATAACGTATTAAAAAAGTGAGTGACATTAGGAATGTAAAATATTTGAATGAACATTGCTGAGAGTATTAGCACCTACTCCATTAGTTTAAGTGTTTTATAGCAGCAGTACAGGCGTTTAGCAGAGCAACATACCCAGAGTAACAGATGCCTTGCTTAAGGGCACTTCAGCCATTCCTGCTGGTCGAGAGAATTGAACCACCAACCTTTTGATCCCCAAGCTGTTTCTCTAACCATTCAGCCATGGCTTTTGTCATAGCCACTTATTCTTAGTTTATTATGAACCTGCTCAGTTAATTTGGTAAAGACACAGAAAATAAAGTACATTATTGTACCTTTATGGTACAATGGCTTGTCACTGGGGCAGTACCCTCTAAGGTACTTATTTGTACCCTTTATATACTGTACTGCTTGGGAACATATATGTACCTTTTTTGCTCTTAAAAGGTACACATGGTTACCTTGAGGTCCAATAATGATCCCTAGGGGGTACAGTACATTAGAATAGATTGTACCTTGGGGGACAGAAATGGACTTGTGCTGTACCCCTATGATAGTGCATAGGAAAAGTATAACAACAACAACAGCAGTAATAAAATCTCTAAGTCTAAATATCATTCAGTTTCTATAGTGTGTTATGCTAGGCCTTGTAATGCATGGCTCTGTGTGTGTGTGTGTGTGTGTGTGTGTAATAATGCAGTGTTAGAACTGGCTGAGCTTTCAAATTATTTCAAAGGTCCATGACATTGTTTTTAGATCATTATTGGCGTAACTAAAGCTCTGTGTTTAACTAAATACAGCAGTGGATGTCCATCATAAAAATGGTACCTACTGCTGTCTGGCAAGGCACGCTGCAATACAGATGCGATTGGGGAGTCAAACTCTTGGGGTTACCAGAGGACTAGCCCCCCACTGTAACCCTAGCTATGTAATAGGTGAGAGGCTGAGGGCTATGGAGATCGGCGCTGCCACGTGGCATGGGAAGGGACTTTGATATATACTGTATATCATTGTTAGTTTTTTAAACGATATTAATGGATGCAGAATAGCACTTAACCTGAAGAAATTATACTTTCCAAAAGTCATTTGAGCTTAGTGTATTGCATTTCCATTTATATTGTAGGTTCTTGCTGATGTTTTTGCGGAGTATGACGCAGCTGCTGAATCAGAAGCTGCAGAGTTTGTATGTACTAGTTGTGAACATTCACATTATCATCAATCTCATTTATTTAAAATCAGATAAAATCATGCCATCATGATCACTGCTTAAAGTACCAGTATTTGGTTGTTCTTTTGTTCAGAGGAAGAGCTAGCACTAGAGAGTTCACCGGCGTTTTCATGCGCCATTTCCATTGAGTAGAACAGCCAGTGAACCGCAGCGTGTTCTTCCGCTGACGTCACAGCATGGCCGTGAGCCACGGACCCAGTTTTCTTGCGCTGTGCAATTAAAAGTTGGATATTCGCGTAACAACAGCTTCTTTTCACGTAATTATAACAGAAATCTAACATGTTTGCCATGTTGTATAGAGTCATGTTCGTGTCATCAGCCCTTTAAGGATGTATTAGGATGTTTATAATACAGTGTTAAAGATGAACACAGGACCATCTGAGATTGAAGACAGCATGTGGTCATGTTCTCTCAAGCTCGTGTTTGTGTAACTCTGTTTGCAAGACTGTTCATGACCACTGATGAGGCATCAACATGGAATTCTGCTCTGCTCTGACCCTCATCTCTGACATTATCAATCCCAAATGTGTCCATAGCAACCAGAAAGGGGACTGATGATCAGTCACGGCCTTCTCTGACGCATGTCGATGTTGCTATAGCGATGTTAAACAGCTAATATGTAGATTGGCACCCTGAGACATTTAGATCAGGAATGTCAGCGAGTGCATGCTAAACGAACCAATGACGAGGTGAGCTGGTACATGGTGAAGCTATGAAGCTCTGCCAGAATTAGTGCATTGGAGGAAGTTCATGTACAACACACACACTCACACACACTGACCTGTTCTGACCACTGACTCATTAATATCATCTCTCTCTCTCTCACAGTTATACGTCATGACAACATATAAAATAAGAGCAAAAATACAACCCCAAATCAGAAAAAGTTGGGACAGTATGTTGAAATTGTAATTAAACTCGAAAACAATGATTTGTAACAATGACCTGTATTGGACTCAAAATAATACAGCAGCACATTATTTGATGTTGAACCTCATGAATTTTATTTCAGTTTTCAAAATAAACACATTAAAATTTTGATCCTTGCAACATATTACAAAAAAAGTTGAGATGGTAAAGCATTTACCACTTTATAATGTTGCCATTCCTTCTCACCAGAGGTGGACAGTAACGAAGTACAGTTACTTGAGTATTGTACTTATGGTAAGTACACTTTTTGAGTATCTGTACTTTACTTGAGTATGTTTTTTTTTGGAAACTTATGACTAACTTCACTACATTTGAAAGGCAAATATCGTACTTTTCACTCCACTACATTTCTATCAAGGTCCTCGTTACTCGTTACTATGAAGCGGCTTTGAAAGTGGATGTGTTTTTCTTTTCTTTTCTAAAACGTGATGGTTTTTTCACAGGTGACACTGAGAGCCGATCAGTAATCACTAGGGTCACGTCACGTCCATAGACTGTATAAAATCAAGTTCAGTGATTTCTCAGCAGCATTATTTGAACACGATCAGTTGATGGCAGAATGGAAGGAGGCGGTTCTTCTGGAGAATGCACTTACCCATGGCCCATGAACTAGGGTGACCAGATTTCCCTAGTCTGAAACCGGGACACTTTTGCGCGCGACCATGCTCGTGCACGCACACCTTTTTTTACGTAAACGTGACACTCAGAGAGGTGCTCTTATCATTTTGTTGAAGCTCACGTTTATCAACATCTCACATGAAATAAAACAAACAGGCATTTTGTTATCTAGTAGCATAGTGGTAGACAGATCAGTTAAATTATGGTCAGACAACAGATTTTGTAATGGCTGAGAATAGGCCAGGCTATGTCCATAGGCCAAATTTAAACTGATTTATTTCACCTGTTTGTGAGAACACCAAGAAGAATGCATATGCACATGTAGGCTAGATCTCTAAAATTGTATGCACTATAGCATGAACTTAAAAAGTAGATACGTGACCTCAGCATAGCCTAGGTCAGAATCAACCTTACTAACTATTCCCCACAACTGAATGAATAAAGCAAGAAGATGTGTACAAAAGTGAACACTTTAATGGAAGGTGCAACAAGCTGTTCAACACAGCAATATGGCCAAACTGTCAGAATGGTATGTTAAACAGAAACAAAAAAGAGACAAGTGATTTGAGAATATATACCTACGGAAGCTGCGAGAGGCCCTTCATATACGTAATCCTTTTTTTAATTCACCTTGTTATCCCGAGATAACGACATAATTAATTCAGGATCTCGAGAAAACAACACAACTAATTCGAGATCTCGAGAAAACAAAACTGTTATTCCGAGATCTCGAGAAAACAAAACCGTTATTCCAAGATCTCAAGAAAACAAAACAATTATTTCATGATCTCGAGTAAACAGCTGAGAAATGGTTCATTCAGGTGCGCCAAGAGACTTGTGATATGCTGACTTTGGGGCTATTTCTCATTCTGTATAGACGCAACTTTGGTCATTAGAATGTCTGGAATAATCGATCACCTAATAAGGCAATATTTTGATCAGGGGTTGACACAGGGAGAGATTGCATTAGGTCTTTTAATAAGGGATAATTTCAAAATTAGTCCGCGGCACCTCCGCAGAAGACTGGCCCGGCTTCGTCTCTACCGACGGAGATACAGTGATCCAGCTGAGATCATGAAATAATTGTTTTGTTTTCTCGAGATCTCGGAATAACGGTTTTGTTTTCTCGAGATCTCGAATTAGTTGTGTTGTTTTCTCGAGATCCTGAATGAAGTATGTCGTTATCTCGGGATAACAAGGTGAATAAAAAAAGATTATATGAAGGGCCTCTCGCGGCTTCCGTAAATATACACTCAAACAAAACAGCAGTAAAGGAGGAGAGGGGCGACAGCCCGAGGAAAGCCCCCAGAGGAGCGCACAGCATTTGCAGCATAGGCTACCCAACTAAGTACAAGAACAAAGCACTTACAGTGTGTGCAGTAGGCTTCGTGCGCATTGTTCTGCACCTCTCGGAGGAAGGGGTAGGTGCCCTGTAAATCTTTGGAAAAGGTACATTTTCTTTTCGGCATAATTGCTGCGGCATTACTGCTGCTAGCTGCTAGACAAAGAACATTCGCACCAGTTAATGTTTATTTTATTGTTGCATGGCAACCCGTTCTGTTGTCTGGAATAATGTGGCTAAATAAACACCCGTGCCACAGGGCCAGGGGGCAGTAACCAGGAAAGTTTGCGATTCCTGTCAATTCATCAAAATAGTAAATGCAGGCATTTCTCCACTAATGATTCCCACGCTGCTCAGTCGCAAACGTCGCGAGTGGTAAAAACCGGGACATATCCGTGTCCCGACAGACTTTTGTCAGGACTCGGGACACACAACCCCAAATCGGGACTGTCCCGGTAAAACCGGGACGTCTGGTCACCCTACCATGAACCCATGTTTCAGTTTTCTGAAAGGATTAAAGATTCATTTCGTTTTAAATGTTTGCTTTGTTTCCCTAAAACAAACCAGATCACGGCCTACAAAAACTCGCCGTCCAACCTGCAGAAGCATATTGAGGTCTGTAAACGTTTTATTCCAAGAGAAAGCTTGCAATGAAGTTGTCTGTGCTTTTAGAGCTAGCGATAATGTTGCAATAGCTATGCAGTCTGGTTAGTCAAATGACTTTCTATGGATTTGCCCGCCAAGTTGCCACAGCCTTGTCCACGGCTAACGTTAACACACAGCTAGTTAACTTGGACGCTGTTAGTTAGCATGTAAAAACAGAGTTACGCTAACATGAATAACGTTAACTTATCTGAAGTCCTTTCAGAAATGTTTTAGCATAATCTTGGCAAATAAACAGAATGTAGAAATCTTTCTTTTCTAGTGACATCAGTTACCCAATATGAATTCGAGTTTGAAAAGATTTTGCTCGCATGTCGGGTGGAGTTTCACTGACTAGCTAGCTTAACGTTAAACCACCTTGATGCGCTCTTTTTGTGAATTCACAAAATAATCCAGTCGGTTTCTTCAGAGGCATTAGGTTTTGTAAGCGTTGTGGCAATAATACACCGATGTGTTGACAGAAAATGTACTTTTAATACTTAAGTATTTTTAAAAGCAAGCACTTCAGTACTTTAACTTAAGTAAAAATTGACTATACAACTTTCACTTGTAGCGGAGTAACATTTGACCAGCGGGATCTGTACTTTGACTTAAGTAATGAAGTTGGGTACTTTGTCCACCTCTGCTTCTTATAGTGCTTAAAAGATGTTTAGGAACTGAAGACACCAAGTGATGAAGCATTTCAGGTGTTATTTTGTCCCATTCTTCCTGCAAACAGGTGTTAAGGTATGTAACAATACAGGGTCGTCGTTGCCATATTTTTTTGTTTCAAATTTCACCACACATTCTCTGTTGGGGACAGAGGGAAGAGACACCCTCGCCTTCTGCGTTATCTTGTTGAAATATCCCTGGAAAAGATGTTGTCTTGAAGGCAGCATATGTTGCTCCAAAACTCAGTGTACTTTTCTGCATTAATGCTACCATCACAGAAGTGTAAGTTACCTTTGCCAAGGACACTGACACAAGCCCATACCATGACAGACCCTGAGTTTTGGACTTGTTGCTGGTAACAGTCTGGTCTTTTCGTCTTTAACCTGGAGCACACGGTGTTCATTTCTTCCAAAAAAGACCCGAAATACTGATTTGCCAAAGTAACCTTGAGTCCATGTGGTTATATCAGCTATAGATGAATGATGGTTCTTGATATAGTTCTGTCTGAGGGATCAGAGATCACGGGTGTTCAGCTTTGGCTTGCGCCCTTGCACTTTACACATCGAAATTCGTCCAAATTCCTTGAATTGTTTTATGATATTTTGCACCACAGAGGGTGAAATATTCAAATCCCTTTCTATCTTTCTTTGCAGAACATAGTTTTTAAACATTTCGAGAATTTTCTCACACATTTCTTGACAAACTGGAGATCCTCAGCCCATCTTTGTCATCAGAGACTAGGCCTTTCCTGGATATTGATTTTGTACCAAATTATGAGTACAGTCATCTGTTGACATCACCTGTTTCAAATCACATTATTATCTAATTGTTTTACCTCATTACTTGCCCTAAATTGCCCCTGTCTCAACTTTTTTTGGAATGTGTTGCAGGTCTAAAACACAGGAATGGATGTACTGTATATTAACAAATGAAATGAAGTTGATCAGATAAAACATGAAATATCTTGGGTTCATGCTGTCCGCAATGAAATACAAGTCAAATTACATTTAGAAATCACTGCTTTCTTTTTTTTTTAATTTGCATTTTCCCTATCGTCCCAAATTTTTCTGATTTTGCGGTTGTCTTGCATAAACAAGGTAAGCAGAATCAAAAGGAGTAAATGAACAGCTTTTCATACATCGAGATGAATGAATTTTGAATGAATTTATTTTTATTTCGAACATATATAAAAAAATATATGTAACTATTTGTACATACAAAAGAAAGAAAACGAGAAATTAACAAAAAATAAATAAAATAACATAAAGAGCTAAGACATTACAAAACACCACACATTGTTCGAAAAAGGAGTAGGAAGAAGTACAATACTTTTTTAATTTCCCACCCCTTTTTAACTACCCCGAAATCCAAACTACATTAATACACCTATAAAAATATATACCATATATACACTTCATGAATATCTATATAATTACAAAAATATATACTACATACCATATATATATGCACTTCATAAATATCTATATAAATATTTAATTACAAAAATAAATATATACTACATACCATATATACACTTCATAAATCAAATCAAGTTTATTTGTATAGCGCTTTTAACAATAAACATTGTCGCAAAGCAGCTTTACAGAATTTGAATGACTTAAAACATGAGCTAATTTTATCCCTAATCTATCCCCAATGAGCAAGCCTGTGGCGACGGTGGCAAGGAAAAACTCCCTCAGACGACATGAGGAAGAAACCTCGAGAGGAACCAGACTCAAAAGGGAACCCATCCTCATTTGGGCAACAACAGACAGCCTGACTATAATATTAACAGTTTTAACAGGTATAACCCGTTAAAACCATAAATATCTATATAAATATTTAATTACAAAAATAAATATATACTACATACCATATATACACTTTACACTTCATAAATATCTATCTTAATATATAATTACATATATATATATATATATATATATATATATATATATATATATATATATATATATATATACACCATATATACACTTCATAAATATCTATATAAATATATAATTACAAAAGTAAATATCTACTACATACCTATCCCTGTAAATATGAATATATAAACTATCCCCATAAATAAATATATACCATATATACCATTATACTAAGTTAGTTCTAATATAACAATCAACCCGATTCTATTTATAGATTTATCCCTCATCATCCTCCGTTAACATACTTCCTCTTCTATATCCTTATTTAAAAATATTTTTTTGTACCTTTTTTTAAACAGATTTATATTTGCACTTTGTTTTATTTCTGTCTCCAGTCTGTTCCATAAAGTCACCCCACAGCTCGATACGCACATGTTTTTCATATTTGTTCGAACCTTTGGGTTTTTTTTAAATTTAGGTCTCCCCTTAGATTATATCCCCCCTCTCTCTCACTAAACATTCCTTGTATATTTTTTGGCAATAGATTATTTCTCGCTTTGTACATTATTTGTGCTGTTCTGAATTTGACCAGATCCATAAATTTCAACATGTGTGATTTTATGAATAGTGAGTTTGTGTGATCTCTGTATCCTGTTTTGTTTATTGTCCTTATTGCTCTTTTCTGTATTGTACATATCGGCTGCAGAGTGGTTTTGTAAGTGTTTCCCCAGACTTCGACACAGTAAGTCAGATATGCCAAAAATAACGCGTAATATAGAGTATGCAAAGATTTGCAATCAAGAATATGTTTTGTTTTCCAAAGAATTGCCGAGCACTTTGCCAGTTTTGTTCGTATGTATCCGGTTTCCAGCAGACTTTATGATCCAAAATCACACCAAGAAATTTAATTTCCTGTACCATTTCAATCTTAGTATTGTCTATTATCAATTCTACATTACAATCTATTTTGTGTCTCCCAAACAACATGATCTTTATTTTGCTTAGATTTTATGATAATTTATTTTTGTCAAACCATAGTTTTAGTTTATTTATTTCAGTTGTGATTGTTTCCAAAGTCTGCTGCAAATTCTCACCGGAACAAAAAATATTGGTGTCGTCTGCAAACAAAACAAATTTCAGTACTTGCGAAATTCTACATATGTCATTGATATATAATATGAATAATTTCGGACCTAATATTGACCCCTGTGGTACCCCGCATGTAATGTTCATGAAATCAGATTTATGGTCACCTATCTGCACAAACTGTTGCCTGTTTCTTAGATAGCTCGACAGCCAACTCCACCCAACTCCCCTAACACCATACTTTTCTAGTTTACTTAATAATATACTATGATCAATGGTATCGAATGCTTTTTTTAGGTCCACAAATACTCCAATTGCTATTTTTTTATTGTCTATACAGTTTGTGATTTCCTCTATTAGTTCCATTAGAGATATTTCTGAAAATTCCGTGATTACGTTTTTAAGCCAAAAGCAAGTTAACTCCATCCATCCATTATCTGTAACCACTCATCCTGTGCAGGATCGTGGGCAAGCTGGAGCCTATCCCAGCTGACTATGGGCGAGAGGCAGGGTACACCCTGGACAAGTCGCCAGGTCATCACAGGGCTGATACATAGAGACAAACAACCATTCACACTCACACTCAATTTAGAGCCACCAATTAGCCTAACCTGCATGTCTTTGGGGGAAACCAGAGCACCTGGAGGAAACCCACGCAGACATGGGGAGAACACACAAACGCCACACAGAAAAGCCCCCCTGTCGAACCCAGAACCTTCTTGCTGTGAGGCAACAGCGCTAACCACTACACCACTGTGCCGCCTGCAAATGAACTCTTCAACTTCAAATAGTTCTTTCATTCCTTTAAGCTATATTTTGCTGTAAAATTTCTCAAGTAACATATTTCTACCATTACCTAAAACTGCCAAGAAGGCCGGTAAAACCTTACAATTCCAAAGTTTTGACATATTTCGTCATCTCGCTGTTATAATTAATGACATGGTTTTCAGAGTATAATGTCAATACAGAAAATGAAGTAGTGGAACGGTTTTTCGTGAACAGTTAATGGTGATATGCGTAAGAGTATTTTATCTTGGCCTCACTTATCTCACCAATGAGCAAACGAAAGTCGTTGGCCAATGAATAGCCTTTGTTAAAATAAGGTAGGCAGTTGGATGTAAATGGGTCAATGATTTGGCAAAGTTTCGAGTCTCCTGAGTCCTCAGAAAGTGGGGTAAAACACAGCAGTAACCTAATGCTTGTCTATAAAAGCATTAAGAGATAAAACACAGCTAGGCGCTGTTGTAGACTAATCACAGATCTGCCTGCAGATTTAGTTCCTTCAAGAGCTGTGAGTAGAATTTGTGTGTAAAGAGACTCATAAACCAATATAATCATGTAATAAAATGTGATAAATATAAATGAGTCACAGACACTTGTCACTATTCAGTTCTACTAGTTATTCTTGAGTGGCCTTGCATTTTTGGAAGGTACTTAAAAACCAGTTAAAGAGAAACTCCGGGGAACCTGGGAAACTGCATTAAGAGTACTAAAGTCCAGGGACATAAAACATGAAAACATGGGTGACTGGTACTAATGGGCTCACAGGAGTAAGCTCTTTGTCTTTTCAAGGCAAAAAGACTATCAAAGCTATCAATATAAGGTTTTATTTTTGGTCTCCACATCTGATTGTGATAGGCTCCAGCTTGCCTGTGACCCTGCACAGGATAAGTGGCTACGGATAATGGATGGATGGATGGATGGCTGGATGGATGGCTGGATGGATGGATGGATGGACAGCTGATTGTTTTTGCTCACAGGCTTTTAAGGTGGAGTTTTTGGCCCTCCAATATTAGTAATGATAAAAAAAAAGTGAGGCTAGGGCTGTTTTCTTTCTAGCCCTGAGTGTAGATTTATGCAGCCTATCAGTGACGGATGTATCGGAGTCAACTATCCATGGATTTGATCCATATTTGGGCTAATATTTTAAGCCAAATTCGCTGGCACATCCAAAACATGTCTTCAGCTGTGACTGAGAAGGTGCGTGTGAAATACAGTTGCAGGTGTAATGAATGGAAACGACATGGACTGTTTATTCCATTATCCGTTTTTCCCCCATTGGAGGAGATACTAAAAGCAGATAGACTAAGCACACATTGTCCAAACATATTATAAGTTACACAAAAGGAGAGACAAGAGACAAAGCAGAGTGCTAATTTTAGTGTTTCTTTGGTAACATTCGGGGGTTTGGTATTCGGGGGAAGTAGGCATGAAGTCTTGAGAGCATTTTGGACTTGCAACACTTTGGACTAGAAATCATCACAACTACAGCTGCCTATCTGCCTTTAAGTGTGTGTGTGTGTGTGTGTGTGTAACATTTTATGATATAATGCCTTGCTCACCCTACCAGGTCATTTGTTGAGCTGTTGATAGCCGCTTAGTCCTTTCGTTTAATATCATGACCATCCTTCAGGGTGGCACGGTGGTGTAGTGGTTAGCGCTGTCGCCTCACAGCAAGGAGGTCCTGGGTTCGAGCCCCGGGGCCGGCGAGGGCCTTTCTGTGTGGAGTTTGCATGTTCTCCCCGTGTCCGCGTGGGTTTCCTCCGGGTGCTCCGGTTTCCCCCACAGTCCAAAGACATGCAGGTTAGGTTGACTGGTGACTCTAAATTGACCGTAGGTGTGAATGGTTGTCTGTGTCTATGTGTCAGCCCTGTGATGACCTGGTGACTTGTCCAGGGTGTACCCCGCCTTTCGCCCGTAGTCAGCTGGGATAGGCTCCAGCTTGCCTGCGACCCTGTAGAAGGATAAAGCGGCTAGAGATAATGAGATGAGATGAGACCATCCTTCATTGCAAGACAGATTCTTTTAACAAGCCAAAATACTATCAGTGTTGTAGTTGGGTCACTAAACCTCGAGTCTGAGCCCAGTCTCAAGTCTCCAGTGTTCAGGTCCAAGTCATTAAAGAAAATTTTGAGTCGTGTCCGAGTCCACTATTGATCTGAGTTGAGTCCGAGTTGAGTCCAAGAACAAGACTCCAACCGCACCATTTGACGGTGGCTGTCGCTGCCTTTCTGTGAAACCATCTCTGCTACTGTGTTGGACTAACGTTCCTGCTCAACTGCCCCATTTTAGTTAACAGGCTACAGATAAAAAGCTTGTTCATCACTCAGCAAGCCCCGCCCACTATCAACAGGACAAATAACATGAGAGAGGGTTAACACTAGCTAGTTCATCGCTCAGCAAGCAAGTCCCGCTATCAACAGAGCAATGAACATAGCGTGTCACTTCCTTCTCTGGGTGGAGTCTCGCCAAATGACGATTGAAGTTCGAGGTTGTCCCCGTCGTCTCCTCGATAGTTCTTCTACATATGGAACACACAGCAGTGCATTTTTCCCCCTGCACGAGAAGTCTGTATAAGCAAAGCGGACAATCCTAGGGGCGTTCTCTCCAGGCATTTTAGCGCCATTAACGTTAGTTTGTTCCTGAACATGACGTATGAACAGGTGAATGTGCATTCTCTTGCACAAAATTAGTATAAAAATTAACGTAGATATAAATATCTTATGCCAAATTATTATGGCATGTTACAAAAAATAAAGAAAAAATCCAAGTCCTCGTCTCCAATTTACGAGTCCGAATGCAGTTAATGCACGAATCCAAGTCAACATCCAAGTCATCAATGCTCAAGTCCAAGTCAAGTCATGAGTCCTTAAAATTAGGGCACAAGTCGGACTCGAGTCCAAGTCCTGGACTTGATTACTACAAGCCTGAATACTATCCAACAACAAAAATGTACAGTACTTTGAATAACATGGAACCTGTGCTGGGGCGGCACGGTGGTGTAGTGGTTAGCACTGTCGTCTCACAGCAAGAAGGTCCTGGGTTCGAGCCCAGTGGCTGATGGGAGCCTTTCTGTGTGGAGTTTGCACGTTCTCCCCATGTCTGCATGGGTTTTCTCCGGGTGCTCTGGTTTCCCCCACGGTCCAAACACATGCAGGTTAGGCTAATTGGTAGCTCTGAAGTGAAGGGTTGTTTGTCTCTATGTGTCAGCGAATCTGGTGGCTTGTCCAGGGTGTACCCCACCTCTTGCCCATAGTCAGCTGGGATAGGCTCCAGCTTGTCTGCGACCCTGTACAGGATAAGTGGTTACAGATAATGGATGGATGGAATATATGCTGAGACTTCTGGTATACCGCTGCAGAAACTTTAATGGCTGAGGCTCAGCAAAATTTTAACACTAAAACTCTCACTAAGCATGTCTACCTGGTGTCTTACAATGTATTACGCCCCAGCTAGGGTGGTATTGTCGCCTTGCACCCAGTGTTCCTGGGATATACTTCACATCCCCTTAGACTCTAACTATGATAAAGTACTTACTAAAGAACATTGGTGGAGATTTGCAGTTATTTAAATAATGTTGTATCAGAGAATGTCTATTTTAAGCAATTTAGTCTATTTGGTCCAAAACATTTCTTAGAAATCCCACATGAACTCTTAAAAAATGTTAATGTTTGAATTTTTTGCTGCAGCACCACCATGAACCCTTTCGGAACCCTTCTATTTTTTTTTTTTTTTGAAAACTCTTGAAATGCAGATATGTGTGAGAGAACAGATCTAGACACCCACTCCATGCAGTGGGCCAGGAAGCACAGCCATTACGTAACAGGTGGGCGTCTTCCCCCACATAGGCAATAAAACTACACAGAGTAACGGAAGCTCAGAGGCTGGTGCCATCCCACTGTTTCAATCTCTCTCTCCCTTCTCTGCCCCCCTTCCCTCGCTCCTCCTTTTTCCCTTTGCTCTTCAGTATTGATGAGCTAGTCTTTGCTTTCTGTTCCCACCTTCCAGTCTTTCTCCCCTTTGATTTCATGCACTTCCTCTTTGCATTTTGAACACTTAGGGACATACACTCTAGACATATAAATGATGCATCTTTTAGATGGAATCACATCAGTCATTAGTAATTTATGGAAAGAAAGGAATAATGGACAGCACTGGAACTGAAAGGAAGAGACAACCATTAAGTGACAGGAGATATCACACAATTAAAGAAAAACAGCTATTCCACGAAAATGAGTCGAATGTGTGCTGATAGCCGACAAGGTGCATAGATCTATCTAGATAGATAGATAAATCTAGCAGAGGTGGACAAACTACCCAACTTCATTACTTAAGTCAAAGTACAGATCCCACTGGTCAAATGTTACTCCGATACAAGTGAAAGTTGTACAGTCAAATTTTTACTTAAGTTAAAGTACTGACGTACTTGCTTTTAAAAATACTTAAGTATTAAAAGTACATTTTCTCTCAACGCATCGTCGTATTATTGCCACAACGCTTACAAAACCCAACGCCTCTGAAGCAACCTACTGGATTTACTGGCTAACTTGTAGAACCTGTAGAATAAACACCTTTAAACACAGATTTCTACATTCTGTTTATTTGGCAAGATTATGCTAAAACATATTTCTGAAAGGACTTCAGATAAGTTAACGTTATTCATGTTAGCGTAACGGCGGCACGGTGGTGTAGTGGTTAGCGCTGTCGCCTCACAGCGAGAAGGTCTGGGTTTGAGCCCCGTGGCCGGCGAGGGCCTTTCTGTGCGGAGTTTGCATGTTCTCCCCGTGTCCGCATGGGTTTCCTCCGGGTGCTCCGGTTTCCCCCACAGTCCAAAGACATGCAGGTTAGGTTAACTGGCGACTCTAAATTGACCGTAGGTGTGAATGGTTGTCTGTGTCTATGTGTCAGCCCTGTGATGACCTGGCGACTTGTCCAGGGTGTACCCCGCCTTTCGCCCGTAGTCAGCTGGGATAGGCTCCAGCTTGCCTGCGACCCTGTAGAACAGGATAAAGCGGCTAGAGATAATGAGATGAGAGAGATGTTAGCGTAACTCTGTTTTGACATGCTAACTAACAATGTCCAAGTTAACTAGCTATGTGTTAACGTTAGCCGTGGACAAGGCTATGCTAACTTTGTGAGCAAATCCACAGAAAGTCATTTGACTAACCAGACTGCATAGCTACTGCAACATTATCGCTAGCTCTAAAAGCACAGACAACTTAATTGTGAGCTTTCTCTTGGAACAAAACGTTTATATACCTCAATATGCTTCCGCAGGAGGGTGGCACGGTGGTGTAGTGGTTAGCGCTGTCGCCTCACAGCAAGAAGGTCCTGGGTTCGAGCCCCGGGGCCGGCGAGGGCCTTTCTGTGTGGAGTTTGCATGTTCTCCCCATGTCCGCGTGGGTTTCCTCCTGGTGCTCCGGTTTCCCCCACAGTCCAAAGACATGCAGGTTAGGTTAACTGGTGACTCTAAATTGACCGTAGGTGTGAATGTGAGTGTGAATGTGAGTGTGAATGGTTGTCTGTGTCTATGTGTCAGCCCTGTGATGACCTGGCGACTTGTCCAGGGTGTACCCCGCCTTTCGCCCGTAGTCAGCTGGGATAGGCTCCAGCTTGCCTGCGACCCTGTAGAAGGATAAAGCGGCTAGAGATAATGAGATGAGATGAGATGCTTCCGCAGGTTGGACGGTGAGTTTTTGTAGGCCGTGATACGGTTCGTTTTCGGCAAGCAAAGCAAACAATCAAAACAAAATGAATCTTTAATCCTTTCAGAAAACTGAAACATGGGTTCCTGGGCCACGGGTGCGTGCATTCTCCAGAAGAACCGCCTCCTTCCATTCTGCCATCAACTCATCGTGTTGAAATAACGCTGCTGAGAAATCACTGAACTTGATTTTATACAGTCTATGGACGTGACGTGACCCTAGTGATCACTGATTGGTTTTCTCAGTGTCACTCGTGAAAAAGCCAATCACGTTTTAGAAAAGAAAAGAAAAAAAAATCCACTTTCAAAGCTGCTTCATAGTAACAATTAATGAGGACCTTGATAGAAATGTAGTGGAGTGAAAAGTACGATATTTGCCTTTCAAATGTAGTGAAGTTAAAGTCATAAGTTTCCAAAAAAAAAATACTCAAGTAAAGTACAGATACTCAAAAAGTCTAATTAAGTACAGTACTCAAGTAAATGTACTTCGTTACTGTCCACCTCTGAGATCTAGATAGATAGATAGATAGATAGATAGATAGATAGATAGATAGATAGATAGATAGATAGATAGATAGATAGATAGATAGACATGCAAAGGGCAGGGGGTGTTATGTATGTCCTCAGTCTAGCTGCTCAGTCTCTTCATAATGATGCTAGCCTTCCTTTATTAAGCCTCTTAAGCGACACGTGTCCATATGACTGGTTGTACTTTTCCAGTGTCGTATTTATGAACGCACTATTTATTCTCAGGAAAAACATAACAAGATAACAGGTTGGATCATTCATAAAGCTTTTCATATCATATCAAATTCATAAATCATTCATATCATTGCACACACCCCTAATCTTTCCTGCTATACGCTCACGGGAGATAATAATAAGATCTATCATCTAGTCGTTGTAAACAATGACGCCATGGTGTGTGATGAATGTTGCCCTACAGTATTAGAATGAAGTGACGTGACGTGATGAGTATTAAAAGCACATATTTATCATAAGGGACAGATTCCTTTTCACTTTACGCAGTCTATTTTTGACTACCTCTGTGACGGTTATATGTTGGACGGACAACATTCTTGGTGTTAAATTATTAACATGTGAGTACAAAGTTCCTACGACTTTGGCTTAATCAAACATAGCATAGAGACATCTATAGACAAAACGACACTCTTGGTGGTTGTTCTTTCTCAGTTCCTCTCCGTGCTTTGTCAGGTGCTTTTTACTTTCAGTGTTCATACATGGCCTGATACTGCATACTTTCAAACCATTATGTTTCCTCCTACTTTCTGCCCACACATATCTGTACTGCGTTCATTACAAATTAGCCAGGTTTTAATAATGCACTCTCCGAAAGCCGTAGTAATTATAGAATGTGTAGCATTTAAGTACATATAACATGAGATGGGTCTAATTTTGGCAGAACACTGGTATTATCTTGTATGAGCTTCTCTCTCTCTCTGTCTCTCTCTTTGTCTCTTTCTCTGCAGATTACTGTATAAGACAGAGGCTACTATTAGGCTAGCTAGCACATGCTAAATTTTTTTATATGGACAATGTAAACCCTTATCAAAAAGAAGTATACGTCAAGTTAATTTTATTAAGTATACTTAAGTAAAGTATATTTCCTGAAGTATACTTTTGTGTACCAAGTATACTGATATCAATGTACTTACAGTATACTTGTAAGTAAACTAATTTAATTCTTCTTGAGACTAAATTGGTCCACTTTTACTTTATAAAAAGTATACTTTAAGTCTAAGAGAAGTAAACTCTGAGTATACAACTAGTATTTTTTACAACCCTGATTCCAAAAAAGTTGGGACAAAGTACAAATTGTAAATAAAAACGGAATGCAATAATTTACAAATCTCAAAAACTGATATTGTAGTCACAATAGAACATAGACAACATATCAAATGTCGAAAGTGAGACATTTTGAAATTTCATGCCAAATATTGGCTCGTTTGAAATTTCATGACAGCAGCACATCTCAAAAAAGTTGGGACAGGGGCAATAAGAGGCTGGAAAAGTTAAAGGTACAAAAAAGGAACAGCTGGAGGACCAAATTGCAACTCATTAGGTCAATTGGCAATAGGTCATTAACATGACTGGGTATAAAAAGAGCATCTTGGAGTGGCAGCGGCTCTCAGAAGTAAAGATGGGAAGAGGATCACCAATCCCCCTAATTCTGCGCCGACAAATAGTGGAGCAATATCAGAAAGGAGTTCGACAGTGTAAAATTGGTAAAGAGTTTGAACATATCATCATCTACAGTGCATAATATCATCAAAAGATTCAGAGAATCTGGAAGAATCTCTGTGCGTAAGGGTCAAGGCCGGAAAACCATACTGGGTGCCCGTGATCTTCGGGCCCTTAGATGGCACTGCATCACATACAGGCATGCTTCTGTATTGGAAATCACAAAATGGGCTCAGGAATATTTCCAGAGAACATCATCTGTGAACACAATTCACCGTGCCATCCGCCGTTGCCAGCTAAAACTCTATATTTCAAAGAAGAAGCCGTATCTAAACATGATCCAGAAGCGCAGACGTCTTCTCTGGGCCAAGGCTCATTTAAAATGGACTGTGGCAAAGTGGAAAACTGTTCTGTGGTCAGACGAATCAAAATTTGAAGTTCTTTATGGAAATCAGGGACGCCGTGTCATTTGGACTAAAGAGAAGAAGGATGACCCAAGTTGTTATCAGCGCTCAGTTCAGAAGCCTGCATCTCTGATGGTATGGGGTTGCATTAGTGTGTGTGGCATGGGCAGCTTACACATCTGGAAAGACACCATCAATGCTGAAAGGTATATCCAGGTTCTAGAGCAACATATGCTCCCATCCAGACGACGTCTCTTTCAGGGAAGACCTTGCATTTTCCAACATGACAATGCCAAACCACATACTGCATCAATTACAGCATCATGGCTGCGTAGAAGAAGGGTCCGGGCACTGAACTGGCCAGCCTGCAGTCCAGATCTTTCGCCCATAGAAAACATTTGGCGCATCATAAAACGGAAGATACAACAAAAAAGACCTAAGACAGTTGAGCAACTAGAATCCTACATTAGACAAGAATGGGTTAACATTCCTATCCCTAAACTTGAGCAACTTGTCTCCTCAGTCCCCAGACGTTTACAGACTGTTGTAAAGAGAAAAGGGCATGTCTCACAGTGGTAAACATGGCCTTGTCCCAACTTTTTTGAGATGTGTTGTTGTCATGAAATTTAAAATCACCTAATTTTTCTCTTTAAATGATACATTTTCTCACTTTAAACATTTGATATGTCATCTATGTTCTATTCTGAATAAAATATGGAATTTTGAAACTTCCACATCATTGCATTCCATTTTTATTTACAATTTGTACTTTGTCCCAACTTTTTTGGAATTGGGGTTGTATTTTGTACTGCAAGTATACCACAAGTAAACTTATATAATAATAGTTTACTAGTTCTAAACTTGTAGTCCACTCTTTAGTTTACAAAAGTATACTTCATAGTATACTGGAAATATACTATGAGTTTACTTGTTTTATATTTCTAGTCCACTTTTTAGTTTAATAAAGCATACTTTGTAGTATACTGGAAATATACTATTGGTTTACTCGTTACACACTTCTAGTCCACTTTTTAGTTTATGAAAGTATACTTTATAACATACTGGAAATATACGATTAGTTACTGGTTATATACATCTAGTCCACTTTTTAGTTTTGAAGTATACTGCAGTTACCCTTCTAGGTATACTTTTAGTTTGTTTTTCAAGATAATACCAAATATAGGCCCATCATCCAAACACAATAAAGCAAATAGACTAGCTTTCTACCCCGATATAGTGTTAAACAGGCCGTATACTGTATAACACACTGAGTAATGCTCTTTCACAGCTAGAAAAGGCTGTCTAGCCTTAAAGGTCATACCAGGACACAGGGAGGCCACTTCATTCCATTGTGCTGAGCACATGGTTACAGAGTTGGTCAAGGCTAACGTTAGTCAGTTACCACTCATACTCTGTAGCCACTCACTGAGAAATATTGCTGCTGTATGCACTTTTGGGTACCCTGGTATTTCCTGAAATGATATGGTATAATATAAAAATGGCATCATGGGTTTGGGTATCTAGTAAACTCGGATGCACAGTTCTACATCAATGGTATGATATTTACAGTGGTGCTTGAAAGTTTGTGAACCCTTTAGAATTTTCTATATTTCTGCATAAATATGACCTAAAACATCATCAGATTTTCACACAAGTCCTAAAAGTAGATAAAGAGAACCCGGTTAAACAAATGAGACAAAAATATTATACTTGGTCATTTAATTATTGAGGAAAATAATCCAGTATTACATATCTGTGAGTGGCAAAGTACGTGAACCTTTGCTTTCAGTATCTGGTGTGACCCCCTTGTGCAGCAATAACTGCAACTAAACGTTTCCGGTAACTGTTGATCAGTCCTGCACACTGGCTTGGAGGAATTTTAGCCCGTTCCTCCATACAGAACAGCTTCAACTCTGGGATGTTGGTGGGTTTCCTCACATGAACTGCTCGCTTCAGGTCCTTCCACAACATTTTGATTGGATTAAGGTCAGGACTTTGACTTGGCCATTCCAAAACATTAACTTTATTCTTCTTTAACCATTCTTTGGTAGAACGACTTGTGTGCTTAGGATCGTCGTCTTGCTGCATGACCCACCTTCTCTTAAGATTCAGTTCATGGACAGATGTCCTGACATTTTCCTTTAGAATTTGCTGGTATAATTCAGAATTCATTGTTCCATCAATGATGGCAAGCCATCCTGGCCCAGATGCAGCAAAACAGACCCAAACCATGATACTACTACCACCATGTTTCACAGATGGGATAAGGTTCTTATGCTGGAATGCAGTGTTTTCCTTTCTCCAAACATAACGCTTCTCATTTAAAACAAAAAGTTCTATTTTGGTCTCATCCATCCACAAAACATTTTTCCAATAGCCTTCTGGCTTGTCCACGTGATCTTTAGCAAACTGCAGACGAGCAGCAATATTCTTTTTGGAGAGCAGTGGCTTTCTCCTTGCAACCCTGCCATGCACACCATTGTTGTTCAGTGTTCTCCTGATGGTGGACTCATGAACATTAACATTAGCCAATGTGAGAGAGGCCTTCAGTTGCTTAGAAGTTACCCAGGGGTCCTTTGTGACCTCGCCGACTATAGAGATCTTGCAGTCACGTGACCGGAAAGTACACAGCCGCCATCTTGTCGGTAAAAAACACCGCTGAATACTGCTGCACTCGTGTACAGAATGGATCAATTTCAACTGACGGACTACACGGCTCATTTTTCTAATGAACAGATAACTAGATATATGTCTAAAATAAACGATCTACAGATTAGTGACCCTTATGGCTTACCGGATGGAGTTTTCACGACCGGATTTTGAACTGCCAGCGGAATACCCAGACGTGTATAATTACCTCATTAACTTTCCCTCGCTGTTCAGTGGTGAAGCACTGCATGCTTATAAATCTCTGGACAGTTTTCTTTACAGAAATTCAGGATTTGTCAGCGACTCAGATGTGGCATCTTGTAAACAAGAATCCTCATTGGACGGGTAAGTCACTTAAGTATTGAGTATAGCACTGACCAGCCGATTATAGAATAGAATAAGGTAATTCCAGCTGTAATTCCAAATCGTCTGTCTTGTTTACCATGGATCTGGTGTTGGAGAGATAGAGGCTTAGCAGTGGAGATTTGAGTGGCTGTTTTCTGAGCTTAGTCAACAGGCCGGCTCTGCCTGCAGCCTCGCTTTTGCTTCCGCTCCCGGCGTCGCCTCCTTCGCTTTGCTTCCGATAACAATCCACGGAGACCCCGCTGGTCTCGCTATCTCGTCCGGAATGTTGTGCATGCGATGGAAATCGCTACAAACCGTCAATTTCTGCTGGAAACCCATGTCCAGTAAGTCCATACGGTTGTAGTGGATATTGAAGTCTGGTACAGACGAACAACACGCAAAAATACACACAAAAAACACAAAAAATGTGCACAGGTAGGGAGAGCTTGTAGCTGTAGCCGTTGTAGTAGAATTGTATGTAGTAGGGTTTTCCAGAAGAAAAGGTAGAAGTAAAACCAGAAGTAGAACCAGAAGTAGAAATAGAAGGCGGAAATATGGCGTTTGACCGACAAGATGGCGTCTGTCACAATCTGGATCGGCTGTGACATCACATGCAAGTGCTCCATTACACGCCTTGCTCTTGGAGTGATCTTTGTTAGTCTACCACTCCTGGAGAGGGTAACAATGGTCTTGAATTTCCTCCATTTGTACACAATCTGTCTGACTGTGGATTGGTGGAGTCCAAACTCTTTAGAAATGGTTTTGTAACCTTTTCCAGCTTGATGAGCATCAACAACGCTTTTTCTGAGGTCCTCAGAAATCTCCTTTGTTTGTGCCATGATACACTTCCACAAACATGTCTTGTGAAGATCAGACTTTGATAGATCCCTGTTCTTTAAATAAAACAGGGCGCCCACTCACACCTGATTGTCATCCCATTGATTGAAAACACCTGACTCTAATTTCACCTTCAAATTAACTGCTAATCCTAGAGGTTCACATACTTTTGCCACTCACAGATATGTAATATTGGGTCATTTTCTTCAATAAATAAATGACCAAGTATAATATTTTTGTCTCATTTGTTTAACTGGGTTCTCTTTATCTACATTTAGGACTTGTGTGAAAATCTGATGATGTTTTTGGTCATATTTATGCGGAAATATAGAAAATTCTAAAGGGTTCACAAACTTTCAAGCACCACTGTAAAAGAAATTAATGCACAGTAAGATCTGAGACCTTACTTTGAATCTGGAGAAGGTGGACAGAAAATAAAGACTGAATCACTGTTTGTTGTTTTTATTTTTATTTTTCATTGCTTTGTGCACAGAGATTACTGACACAAGAATGTTGCCACAAGATATTAAACCAAAATCCTTGGAATTGTAACATGTATTCACAGTATACTATATTTGTTCATGCTCTTAATTTGTTCTTTTGATTTCACAGATGGATTAAAATTAGCCCACGATTTGATCAGTACACTCACCAGGCAGTCAAGTACTACAGCTCTGTTTAAGTGTGTAGTTTATAAGGATCTGTTATGGATAGACATGGCGGTCACACTGAGCGGGAGCACACATGAGCAGCGTTCCCAACATTTCATTTTATATAAACAGCGACTACTAAAGAGCTTCTAATTATTCCTGTATTATACTCTGATGTAGAGTAGTGTGCAAAAATCTTATGCACATGTAACGAAATGCTGTTGACCAAAAATGGCTTCAGAAATTATGAAATGAAATGATTCAACATTAAAAAAATACTATAAACAGTCTTCAGTAAGCCATAATAAATGAAACAAAGTCAATATTTGGTGTGAGACGACCCTTTGCTTTAAAAAAAATTAGTCGTCTCAGGTACAGTGAGTGCAGTTTTATAAGGAAATGAGCTGTAGGTTTTACTGAGCATCTTGCAGAACCAGCCACGGTTCTACTGGACACTTTGACAGTCACATTTGCTTCTTAATTTGGCACCGAAACCTAGCAGCCTTCATTATCTCATTCTCATCTCATTATCTCTAGCTGCTTTATCCTGTTCTACAGGGTCGCAGGCAAGCTGGAGCCTATCCCAGCTGACGACGGGCGAAAGGCGGGGTACACCCTGGACAAGTCGCCAGGTCATCACAGGGCTGACACATAGACACAGACAACCATTCACACTCACATTCACACCTACGGTCAATTTAGAGTCACCAGTTAACCTAACCTGCATGTCTTTGGACTGTGGGGGAAACCGGAGCACCCGGAGGAAACCCACGCAGACACGGGGAGAACATGCAAACTCCGCACAGAAAGGCCCTCGCCGGCCATGGGGCTCGAACCCGGACCTTCTTGCTGTGAGGCGACAGCGCTAACCACTACACCACCGTGCCGCCCGCCTTCATTATGATTTCTTTTTTAATCTGAAGTGGCTCAGATCCAAACTTTTTTTTTTTTCTGTAACATTTCATTTTGTGCTGGAAAGCAAACGTTTGAAACTCGAAAATGTTTTTGTACTGACTCGATAATGTAGAAGTCATAAAATAGAAATCTATACCAAAGTTTGTATGAAGGCGGCACGGTGGTGTAGTGGTTAGCGCTGTCGCCTCACAGCAAGAAGGTCCTGGGTTCGAGCCCCGGGGCCGGCGAGGGCCTTTCTGTGCGGAGTTTGCGTGTTCTCCCAGTGTCCGCGTGGGTTTCCTCCGGGTGCTCCGGTTTCCCCCACAGTCCAAAGACATGCAGATTAGGTTAACTGGTGACTCTAAATTGACCGTGAGTGTGAATGGTTGTCTGTGTCTATGTGTCAGCCCTGTGATGACCTGGCGACTTGTCCAGGGTGTACCCCGCCTTTCGCCCGTAGTTCAGCTGGGATAGGCTCCAGCTTGCCTGTGACCCTGTAGAAGGATAAAGCGGCTAGAGATAATGAGATGAGATGAGAAGTTTGTATGAAAAAAAATAGGGTGCCGAAGACTTTTGCACAGTACTGTATGTGTAAATCATAAAATGGCATAATGGTGATAATATTAACCATTATGTTATGCAATTTCATACTGTGTTGTAGACATAGGTAGAAAAACTTGAGTAAATGTCCTTCGATACGATACTGAAGTACTGAATTATTTTGGTTCATTTATACTTTACTTGAGTTGTATGGAAATTGATTACTTGTACTCTTACTTCATTACATTTCCAAGAAAATAACTGTTTAATCTTTACATTTCATATTTAGACCTTTAATCTATCATAGGCAAATCTCAATGACTCTACACTGCAGAATGAGTGCAATTTAGCATCCAGTCATTTCAGTTTATCATCAAATCAAGATACTTTATTGATCCCAAAAGAACCTGTCTCTGAAGGTGGACAAAACAAAAGAGCTGGTTCGTGACTTCAGAAAAACATAGCGTGACCACTCTCCGCTGTACATCGATGGCTCACTTGTGGAGAACGTCAAGAGCACCAAATTCCTTGGTGTTCATCTGGCGGAGAACCTCACCTTCTCAAAACTGGCTTCATAGTCAAGAAAGCCCATCAGCATCTGTACTTCCTATGGAGGCTGAGGAAAGCCCATCTCCCATCACCCATCCTCAGAATATTCTACAGACGGACTATTGAGAGCGTTCTAAGCAGCTGCATCAAGGTCTAGTTTGGGAATTGCACCATCTCGGATTGCAAGGCCCTACAACAGATAGTGAGGACAGCTGAGAAGATCACTGGAGTCTCTCTTCCCTCCATCATGGACATTTACACCACACGCTGCATCCGGAAAGCTACCAGCATCGTGGCCAACCCCACACACCCCTCACACAATCTCTTCACCATCCTGCCATCTGGAAAAAGGTACCGAAGCATTCGGGCCTTCACAGCCAGACTCTGTAACAGTTTCTTCCCACATGCCATCAGACTCCTCAACTCTGAGGAACTGGACTGATTCTCATGGACTGTTGATCACACTACTCCCACTGCAGTCTTTGCACGGTGAACAATAATGCACTATCACTTTTACAATGTTTACAATGCTTCTCACATACACATATTTCTTTTTACATATACTACCTCCGCACATTAACAGTAACAGGTACAGGTTGGAGGCAGCACGGTGGTGTAGTGGTTAGCGCTGTCGCCTCACAGCAAGAAGGTCCGGGTTCGAGCCCCATGGCCGGCGAGGGCCTTTCTGTGCGGAGTTTGCATGTTCTCCCCGTGCCCGCGTGGGTTTCCTCCGGGTGCTCCGGTTTCCCCCACAGTCCAAAGACATGCAGGTTAGGTTAACTGGTGACTCTAAATTGACTGTAGGTGTGAATGGTTGTCTGTGTCTATGTGTCAGCCCTGTGATGACCTGGCAACTTGTCCAGGGTGTACCCCGCCTTTCGCCCGTAGTCAGCTGGGATAGGCTCCAGCTTGCCTGCGACCCTGTAGAACAGGATAAAGCGACTAGAGATAATGAGATGAGATGAGGTACTGGTTGGGGGCAGCACGGTGGTGTAGTGGTTAGCGCTGTCGCCTCACAGCAAGAAGGTCCGGGTTCGAGCCCCGTGGCCGGCGAGGGCCTTTCTGTGTGGAGTTTGCATGTTCTCCCCATGCCCGTGTGGGTTTCCTCCGGGTGCTCCGGTTTCCCCCACAGTCCAAAGACATGCAGGTTAGGTTAACTGGTGACTCTAAATTGACCGTAGGTGTGAATCTGAGTGTGAATGGTTGTCTGTGTCTATGTGTCAGCCCTGTGATGACCTGGCGACTTGTCCAGGGTGTACCCCGCCTTTCGCCCGTAGTCAGCTGGGATAGGCTCCAGCTTGCCTGCGACCCTGTAGAACAGGATAAAGCGGCTAGAGATAATGAGATGAGATGAGATGAGATGAGGTACTGGTTGGCAATGGACTGTATGTTTGTACGAGTTGTCATTTTTGCACCGTCCTTGTTGTCCGCACTTTATGTTGTCAATGTTTGCACTTTATGTTGTGTGTAGTTTATTGTCGGCAATATTAGCACTCGCTGCACTCTTGCGCTTTATGTTGTTATTTGTAGATTTGTAGTCATGTGATGTTTAAAGTGACGCCATGGTCCTGGAGAAATGTTGTTTCGTTTTGTGGGTGGTAAAAGAGAGCAACTGGACTTGCTTGAAGATTCTTGAAGACATTTCACATCTCATCCGAAAGTCTTTTTCAGTTCTGTCTGACTAGTAGGGAGTATCAGGTATTTATCCTCTCATGGATGAAAAGCTCATCTAAGGTGTCGTTGAGTCATCCTGTTGGTGTGGGTCACTGGGGGCTGGATGTGAACGGCCTCAAGAGTCGTTAGGGTTATCAATGTGTAACCAGTGGGTGTCTTGTGTCACTTACTGGTTGGTTGTTGCATCTGGGACTGCTGCTTTCACTTCCTAGTTTACATTCTTCCTTAGACACACACACGCGCGTACCTCACATTTTTCCCTATAAACACCTGACCGTAGTAGTTGTTGATTAGGGTGTTGCAGCCGTGTTGCAAGTTTACTGTTCCGTATGCACCTGACAATAGTTGGACTGATTAATTTATGATGGCTAGTTGGAGAAAATAAATTTAGGAAGTGACACGTAGTAGGGCTGCGCGTTGTCCTTTCACTTGCTCCAGGCTGCAGAGGTTAACGGGGATCCTAGCGAGTCGCTGGCATCCTCTGTATTTGTCCTTTCATTTGTTCCAGGCTGCAGAGGTTAGTGGGGATCCTAGCGAGTCGCTGGCATCCTCTGTATTTTTTTTGGTGTGAGTACCTACCATGAGAGCTGATGTTTGTGAGATCGTTCGTTATGGGCATTGATTTGCAGTGTGAGTATTTATGAATAGTGACTGGTATTTTTATGGTATCGTTGTGACATGAATTGTGACCCAAAGCACTTTTCATATAGCAGGTTGGCTGTATCCCTGCAGTTGCCATGGGCGTTGATTACGGGGGGAGCATCTACCATGGACACTGACTACGGAGTTGCCATTGCTGTTTTGCCTACCTTTTTTGTTTTAAGTTGTTTTCTTGGGTTTTGTTTGTATGGCTTATGGCTGGGAAATGTTTCTGTTGAGTGCTATTAATCTCTGCTTGGGTATTGGCTGTTTATTTTTAGTTGTGTATTAGGCTAAATTGTATGTGTCTATAATCACTTACTTTTTGTGTCAACAGACTCAATGAATGTGGTGCTGATTGGGGGATGCTTGGTTGTTCCTTTTTCTTCTGCATTGCTTGAGGTGAATTACAGTAGTTACTAGCACGCTTGTTTGCTTATTTGAGGCTTTGCTTGTAGCCCTTTGTGAGTGTACTAATCCGAAATAGCTGAGTATGTAACTTGGTTGTTGTGTCTAAGGCCAAGTTTACATTAGACCGTATCTGTCTCGTTTTCTTCGCGGATGCACTGTCCGTTTACATTAAAACGCCTGGAAACGCCTGGAAACGCTGGGAAACGGGAATCCGCCAGGGTCCACGTATTCAATCTAGATTGTGTCTGGTCCGGTGCTGTGTAAACATTGAGAATACGCGGATACGCTGCGCTGAGCTCTAGCTGGCGTCATCATTGGACAACGTCACTGTGACATCCACCTTCCTGATTCGCTGGCGCTGGTCATGTGACGCGACTGCTTAAAAACGGCGCGGACTTCCGCCTTGTATCACCTTTCATTAAAGAGTATAAAAGTATGAAAATACTGCAAATACTGATGCAAATACTGCCCATTGTGTAGTTATGATTGTCTTTAGGCTTGCCATCCTTCCACTTGCAAGTGGTAAGTGACGCGCATGCCCGACATGCACTGAGATCACACACACAGCGGCTCAGTCCCAAATCACTGCTTGTGTGCTTCACTCGCGCGCTCTGTGAGCTGTGCAGGGCCGGAGTGCGCACCCTCCAGAGGGCACTCGCTGTTCAGGGCGGAGTGATTTGGAGCGCAGGATGCCTGCGGAGCCGAGCGTATCCGTGTATTGGCGTTGCTGTGTGCATGCGAATCGTGTATTGGCGTTGCTGTGTGCACACTAATCGTTTTAAAAACGTTAATCTGATGATCCGCTGATACGGTCTAATGTAAACCCCACCTAACTTGGCCCTTCCTCCTTTACCAGCTAACCACTCATTGACTGTTGGTTCCTATTTTAGTTTTCTTAATGGGCTGCATTTCTTATTTGTGACTACCAGTACCCTATAGTCACTTTCATACAGCTAATGATTGGTTGTGTATGGTTGTAAGAATTGTTATACCTTAATGTGTTCTTGATATTAATGGATTTTTAATAAACATTGCCCGGTCACTGGAGTGCAAGTCTCTGTTTATTACTGATATACATACAGATTTGTGTGGGAGTTTTCTTTGACTTAATGCACATCTTAAGGGGCGGGGCTTTAGGTGGCGTAGTCTGGCCTTTTGGCCCGAACTTGTAACCAGAAGTTACAAATGGATTGCCCGTTAAGGTGATCAATGGAATGCTGATTCTCTCTGTCCTCCTGTGAGTCACTGAAAACAGCTGGGTTTGGGTGTGCATTCAGTTGTCTGTTGCCCCTTTTCCACCAAAGCAGTTCCAGGGCTGGTTCGGGGCCAGTGCTTAGTTTGGAACCGGGTTTTCTGTTTCCACTGACAAAGAACTGGCTCTGGGGCCAGAAAAAACTGGTTCCAGGCTAGCACCAACTCTCTGCTGGGCCAGAGGAAAGAACCGCTTACGTCAGCGGGGGGGCGGAGTTGTTAAGACCAACAACAATAACAAGACCGCGAAAGAGCTCCATTTTTAAGCGACGAGAAGCAGCAGATGTACAAATGCGAAGTCATCCATTATTATTATTATTGTTGTTGCTGCTGCTGCTTCTTCCGTGTTCTTTTTGCTTCGGTATTCGCGCCAAGGTTTATGCAAACGTAACTGACGTATACAGCGACGTAATGACGTATACAACGACGTAACTGACGTATACAGCGACATAATGACGTGTCTTCCCTTAGCACCGCGAGCTATGGAAAAGCAAACTGGTTCTCAGCTGGCTCGCAAGTTGAACAAGTTGTGAACCAGCACCAGCACTGGCCCCAAACCAGCCCTGGAACTGATTTGGTGGAAAAGGGGTATGGGAAGTGTGCCAAGGACTGCATTGTAGGTGGCTGACCCCCACCTCTGCTCAGTGATGGCCGTTCCAGGTTGACAAAAATGGCTTCTTTAACTCCTCGCTCATACCAACGATCCTCTCTGGCTAAAATGTGTACGTTGCAATCCTGAAATGAGTGTCCTTTGTTGTTAAGATGAAGGTAGACAGCAGAGTCCTGGCCTAAGGAACTGGCTCTCTTGTGTTGAGCCATACGCCTGTGAAGCGGTTGTTTTGTTTCCCCGTGCATTCCTCACTGCACTGAATTGCATACACTACGTTGTCCTGTTTGTGTCTGGCTATTCTGTCCTTAGGGTGGACTAATTTCTGCTTCAGGGTGTTGCTGGGTCTGAAATGTACCGGAATGTTGTGTTTGTAGAAGATCCTCCTGAGTTTCTCAGATAGACCAGAAATGTAGGGAATGACAATGTTCTTGCGTTTGTTCCTGTTATCCTCCTTGTCCGTTATGTTCCTTAGAATCTTCAAGCAAGTCCAGTTGCTCTCTTTTACCACCCACAGTTACTATGACCTGGATGACTGAGAATCTTCACAGACACGTTGTTTCGTTTTAACTGTGTACTGTACCAACTGTATATGGTTGAAATGACAAAGAAAAAGCCTTGGCCTTGACCTTGAAATTCAGGAAGTGCATCAGTGTAGAAAAAACTATCAAGGATCATGCCAATTTGTCATCTGCTGTGACATTCTCATGCTGCACAAAGTAGTAAATGTTCTAGTGGAGCGGAGTCCCATACTTACAATAAGAGAATATGGCAATGCATAGACCTGATTTTTGATGCCTTTGACTGTACGACGTCCATACGCACAAACGACGAACGTGTACCACCATAGGGAACCTGATTGTAAGTGCAAGGTAATATACAGTGGATATAAAAAGTCTACACACCCCATTAAAATGATCGGTTTTTCTGATGTAAAAAAAAAATGACACCACGAAAAATAATTTCAATATTTTTCCCACCTTTAATGTGACCTATAACCTGTACAATTCAATTAAATAAACAAACAAATCTGTCAGGGGGAAAAACATAAAAAATAAAAAATGTACAATAAGCTGATTGCATAAGTATGCACACCCTTAAACTAACACTTTGTTGAAGCACCTTTTGATTTAATTGCAGCATTCAGTCTTTTTGGGTCGGAGTCTATCAGCCTGCCACATCTAGACTTGGCAATATTTGCCCACTCTTCCTTGCAAAAGCGCTCCAAATCTGTCAGATTGCGAGGGCATCTCTTGTGCACAGCCCTCTTCAGGTCACCCCACAGATTTTCAATTGGATTTAGGTCTGGGCTCTGGCTGGGCCGTTCCAAAACTTTTTTGAGGTCGTTGTCCTGCTGAAAGATGAAATTCTTCTTCATCTTCAGCTTTCTAGCAGACACCTGAAGGTTTTGGGCCAAAATTGACTGGTATTTAGAACTGTTCATAATTCCGTCCACCTTGACTAAAGCCCCTGTTCCAGCTGAAGAAAAACAACCCCAAAACATGATGCTGCCACCACCATGCTTCACCGTGGGTATGGTGTTCTTTTGGTGATGCGCATTGTTGTTTTTGCGCCAAACATACCTTTTGGAATTGCGGCCTAAAAATTCAACCTTGGTTTCATCAGACCATAACACATTTTCCCACATGCTTTTGGGAGAGTTGATGTTTTTTTTTTTTTTGCAAAATTTAGCCGGGCCTAGATGTTTTTCTTTGACCCTACCTCATAGTCCAGACATATGGAGAATACGGGAGATTGTTGTCATATGTAGTACACAACCAGTACTTATCAGAAACTCCTGCAGCTCCTTCAGTGTTGCTGTAGGCCTCTTGGCAGCCTCCCTGACCAGCTTTCGTCTTGTCTTTTCATCAATTTTGGAGGGACGTCCAGTTCTCGGTAATGTCACTGTTGTCCCATGTTTTCTCCACTTCTTGATGACGGTCTTCACTGTGCTCCATGGTATATCTAATGCCATGGAAATGTTTTTGTACCCTTCTCCTGACTGATACCTTTCAACAGTGAGATCCCTTTGATGCTTTGTAAGCTCTCTGTGAACCCTGACTTTTGCTGGAGGATGCAACTGAGTAAATGTCTGAACTTTATTTGGGGTTAATCCGAGTCATTTTAATTGATGGCAAGTGTGAACCTAAAAAAACTGAATGCTGTAATTAAGTCAAAAGGTGTTTCAACAAAGTATTAGTTTAAGGGTGTGCACACTTATGCAACCAGCTTATTGTACTTTTTTTTATGTTTTTCCCCCCTAAGAGATTTGTTTGCTTTTCAATTGAATTGTAGAAGTTACAGGTCACATTAAAGGTGGGAAAAGTTTTGAAATGATTTACCGTGGTGTCATTTTTTTACATCAGAAAAATCTGTAATTTTAACGGGGTGTGTACACTTTTTTATATCCACTGTATCTCATAAACACTTGACCACCGGACAGTGAAATGTATATCTTTATTTACATAAGATAGATGGGTCTTTATCCAGCCCTTATTTTTAATTTCCTTTTTCAAAAAATAACGTAGGATTATTTAATAACACATTTTACAAAAATATTCATGACACTTTCATAGACAACTAGTTAAAACAGATTTATTAGTCTGCTAGTTTGTTGGACAGTTGACAGCTTCTGTCATATAAGGATGGTAGACAGATGTAAGGGCAGGAAGAGTTTTACTGAAAGTACGCTCGCAAACAGATCCAAAACAGAGACAAAGGCAGAGTCGAAAAACAGGTAGTGGTCGAGCAAGGCACAGACAGGATATCAGAGGTAATACAATACTTACAGTCCATAAACACAAACAGGGTCAAAACCAGAAAAGCGATACAAAATACAAGGCTTTCACAAAGTCTGTGTGTTACCGAGGGTCCTTATATGTGTGTGCTCTGATTGCACTCTAATAAGAAACAGGTGCATGGTAATTAGTCCTAATGGTGTGTGCATGTTTTGCAATATGCAGCTGTGTGCTCCGAGCTCCAAAGTGCATGGATGTGAAAGATGTAACCAAACAACTGTTTGACATATCAAGTTTGATATTCGATAGGAACTATAGAGTAAAAATGTAAAATGAAAGCACTGGTTCACTGCTGTCCACCAGGCACCCAGCAGAGTCACACCATAATAAATGTCATGGTTTTGTTTCTAGCGCATGGCACACGGCCGGCCCAAGACATAAGCGAATTAAGCGCCCGCTTAGGGCCCCACACACCACCAGGGGGCCCCCAAGAGCAGTTGGAATGCCCACCTGCGAAAATATTTTTAATTAAAAAAAGTAATATCAATGACATGATATAGCAGAAACAAAAGACACAAAAATAAGACACAAAATAACGTTTTTTGTATCATTTTCATAGTTGGTACATTAGGTTAACTAATCCTTGCTGCTGGTTGCTGCCACTGCGCTCCTGCACAACCAGACGCACGTGACGTGACAGGAGTTATTCACTTCGGAAGATAGGTGGACTAGATGGCTAAGCCATGTCTCAAAAAAGAAATTATCCATCTGGAGCAGGGAAGAGGAAGAGACAAGAGGAAGAAAAAAGCAGCAAGAAAAAGGTAAATTTGAATGTCCAATGTTACTATTTTTGTGTCATTAAGGTTGTCTATGTTCTGGCTAGGTTGGCTGGATGAATGAATGAAAGAATGGGTTAACATTCCTATCCCTAAACTTGAGCAACTTGTCTCCTCAGTCCCCAGACGTTTACAGACTGTTGTATAGAGAAAAGGGGATGTCTCACAGTGGTAAACATGGCCTTGTCCCAACTTTTTTGAGATGTGTTGTTGTCATGAAATTTAAAATCACCTAATTTTTCTCTTTAAATGATACATTTTCTCAGTTTAAACATTTGATATGTCATCTATGTTCTATTCTGAATAAAATATGGAATTTTGAAACTTCCACATCATTGCATTCCGTTTTTATTTACAATTTGTACTTTGTCCCAACTTTTTTGGAATTGGGGTTGTATTTCTGAAAGGACTTCAGATAAGTTAACGTTATTCATGTTAGCGTAACTCTGTTTTTACATGCTGACTAACACTGTCCAAGTTAACTGGCTATGTGTTAACGTTAGCCGTGGACAAGGCTACGGCAACTTGGCGGGCAAATCCATAGAAAGTCATTTGACTAACCAGACTGCATAGCTATTGCAATGTTATCGCTAGCTCTAAAAGCACATTCAACTTCGTTGCAAGCTTTCTCTTGGAATAAAACCTTTATATCCCTCAATATGCTCCCGCAGGTTGGACGGCGAGTTTTTGTAGGCCGTGATGTGGTTCGTTTTCGGCAAACAAAGCAAACATTGAAAACAAAACGAATCTTTAATCCTTTCAGAAAACTGAAACATGGGTTCATGGGCCATGGCACCATGCATTCTCCAGAAGAACCATCTCCTTCCATTCTGCCATCAACTCATCGTGTTCAAATAATGCTGCGGAGAAATCACTGAACTTGATTTTATACAGTCTATGGACGTGACGTGACCCTAGTGATTACTGATTGGTTTTCTCAGTGTCACCTGTGAAAAAACCATCACGTTTTAGAAAAGAAAAGAAAAGAAAAGAAAAGAAAAGAAAAAAATATCCACTTTCAAAGCCGCTTCATCGTAACGAGTAACGAGGACCTTGATAGAAATGTAGTGGAGTGAAAAGTACGATATTTGTCTTTCAAATGTAGTGAAGTTAAAGTCACAAGTTTCCAAAAATAAATAAATAAATAAATAAAGTACGGATACTCAAAAGTGTACTTAAGTACCGTACTCAAGTAAACGTACTTCATTACTGTCCACCTCTGATATATTGCAATGCCAATGCATTAGCATTGGCTACCTGCAGTCTTTGGAACAATCGATATTTCTGTGTATGACACATGAAATAGGTGCATAGGGCTTAGCTTCTATGCTCTGCAGTCTTAGCAAGCGAGCCATTAGTCTCACTGAGTGGTGGTAGCAATGAGGTAATTTGTTCCAGAATAACAGAGGTCAGCCTAAACCGTGTGTTCCACGTGTGTCTCTGGCATTGTGGCCTCACCCACAGATTAGTATCCATTAAAAAGGAAAACTAACAAGGGAGGTGTCGTACAGTGGTGCTTGAAAGTTTGTGAACCCTTTAGAATTTTCTATATTTCTGCATAAATATGAACTAAAACATCGTCAGATGTTCACACAAATCCTAAAAGTAGATAAAGAGAACCCGGTTAAACAAATGAGACAAAAATATTATACTTGGTCATTTATTTATTGAGGAAAATAATCCAATATTACATATCTGTGAGTGGAAACCAGAGCACCCAGAGGAAACCCACACAGACGCGGGGAGAACATGCAAACTCCACACAGAAAGGCCCTCGCCGGCCACTGGGCTCGAACCCAGAACCTTCTTGTTGTGAGGTGACAGTGCTAATAGGGATACAGTATTAAGTAAGGGTGGCACGGTGGTGTAGTGGTTAGCGCTGTCGCCTCACAGCAAGAAGGTCCTGGGTTCGAGTCCCGTGGCCGGCGAGGGCCTTTCTGTGCGGAGTTTGCATGTTCTCCCCGTGTCCGCGTGGGTTTCCTCCGGGTGCTCCGGTTTCCCCCACAGTCCAAAGACATGCAGGTTAGGTTAACTGGTGACTCTAAATTGACCGTAGGTGTGAATGTGAGTGTGAATGGTTGTCTGTGTCTATGTGTCAGCCCTGTGATGACCTGGCGACTTGTCCAGGGTGTACCCTGCCTTTCACCCGTAGTCAGCTGGGATAGGCTCCAGCTTGCCTGCGACCCTGTAGAACAGGATAAAGCGGCTACAGATAATGAGATGAGATGAGACAAGACCCCATGGCATGGTTTTCAGGCATGGCTGAAAACGTTATCAGTAAGTCAAATGCCAGATTAAAATTCTTATATAGACAGGTCAGGAATGTCGATATAAGGAACAAAAAATTATTAATATTGGCACTTATTCAATGTCACTTTGACCATGCTTGCACATCGTGGTACTCTGGTTTAACCAAGAGATATAAGGTTAGGTTACAGCGTACCCAAAACAAAATTATTCGCTTCTTTTTGAACGCATCAGCCAGAAAAGACATTGGTGCTCAGGAGTTTGAGGTGGTTTGTATGTTGCCAGTGGAATTACATGTTAAACAGCTAAAATTAAATATGGTGTATAACATCTACAACAAAACTGCGCCAAGCTATTTGATGACACCATTCAAATTAACACGTAATCTCCACAGCATTACCACAAGACATAATGCTACATCCTTTCAGATCCCTAGAGTAAATTCTCATGGTAAAACATCATTCTTTTATTCTAGTATTTTATCATGAAATGGTTTACCATCAAATGTCAAAGGTGTTAAGAGTAAATCTCAGTTCAAATTTCTCGTAAAAAAGTTTTTATTTCAAAGTCTTAACAGACAAGAATCCAGTCATTTTGTATTTTATTAAACATAATTTTCCACTAGGGCGGCACGGTGGTGTAGTGGTTAGCGCTGTCGCCTCACAGCAAGAAGGTCCGGGTTCGAGCCCAGCAGCCGGCGAGGGCCTTTCTGTGCAGAGTTTGCATGTTCTCCCCGTGTCCGCGTGGGTTTCCTCCGGGTGCTCCGGTTTCCCCCACAGTCCAAAGACATGCAGGTTAGGTTAACTGGTGACTCTAAATTGAGCGTAGGTGTGAATGTGAGTGTGAATGGTTGTCTGTGTCTATGTGTCAGCCCTGTGATGACCTGGCGACTTGTCCAGGGTGTACCCCGCCTTTCGCCCGTAGTCAGCTGGGATAGGCTCCAGCTTGCCTGCGACCCTGTAGAACAGGATAAAGCGGCTACAGATAATGAGATGAGATAATTTTCCACTTTTAATATATCTCTCTACTTACAGTGGTGCTTAAAAGTTTGTGAACCCTTTAGAATTTTCTATATTTCTGCATAACCGCTTATCCTGTGCAGGGCAAGCTGGAGCCTATCCCAGCTGACTACGGGCGAAAGGCGGGGTACACCCTGGACAAGTCGCCAGGTCATCACAGGGCTGACACATAGAGACAAACAACCATTCACATTCACACCTATGGTCAATTTGGAGCCACCAATTAGCCTAACCTGCATGCCTTTGGACTGTAGGAGAAACCGGAGCACCCGGAGGAAACCCACGCGGACACGGGGAGAACATGTAAACTCCACACAGAGTCCCGCTGGGCTCGAACCCAGAACCTTCTTGCTGTGAGGCGACAGTGCTAACCACTACACCGCCGTGCCGCCCCCGTAAGTGAAATATTTATGAAGAAATTGGGTATAATAAAATAATGGCTCTAAAAGAAAGATAATTCTGGGAAATTAACACTGGAATCAGAATGAATGTGTTTCAGGCTACACAAAACTGGACTCCTACAGTCACAACACAGAACATCTCTAGGATTTCCAGGAAAAAAAAAAATTACCATCTGCCCTAATCCATTAAAACAAAGCGTCTACATTCAGAGTCTAATCCTGGCCGTTCTCTGAGCTTCTTTGAGTTGAGGATTGCACATGCTACTCTCTGCTCTCATCTTTGATTATGCATGTAAACCCCCACCACCACCACCCTCACGCGCCCACCCCACTCACCAATCCCTGCTGTAGCCTTCGTCAAAGCTGCTGTGCTGCTGTGCGGTTACCATGGTGACCAGCACAACGCAAAGCATCGTGGGCAACAATAGGATTTACCATGTGCAAGCAGAATGCAAAGCGGCAAGCAGATTCCCAGCCTCTTTATGTCGAAACAACACGGACAAAGCCTTGGAAAGAAATACAAATGATATTTCCATCAAGCTACGCTATAATAAAAAAAAAGAGATGATTTATGGTCAGCCCATGAGATTGGTTTGTACAGTTTTGTTTTGGTTTTTTTTCCCAAGGATCTGCTATAATTTCATTCAGCTCAAAGCACACTTTTTCATGCCTGGGTATTCCCCTTACCTTACTGAAATAAAGATTGACTCATGTTCCCACATTACCTCACACCTGAGACCTGTCCCACTGATCTACAGAGGCACATTCTACTCACAGAAATGACAGAATAAACGTTTAATTGCTAATTTAATCGGTTTGACCGATTGAAGCTTTGAGTCCATGAATAATCTCAATTTCTTTGTTCAAGGGAACTCATCAGAGTTACTGTTTTCTTGCATTGCGGGAAGCAGAGTTGTGATGGTGAGATGCACCGAGAGCATACAATATGTATAACAGCTGAAAAGCTTGCCGACTGGATTCAGTATTATTTTCTATCTTCCTCCTCATACAGTGTGACACTCAAGCTGCGCAAGCTTACCAAAATGCACCCACAGCCTCCTACACCTCCCTCCCTGGTCTACTCCATCTGTGGAGGGCAAAAAGAGAGGCGAAATGTGCCAGACTAAAGCAAGAGTGAAATACTGAGCTACAGTAGGAAGAATGCAGTAGTAATGTTCATGCCAGCAGTTACCAACTGTTCCTAATTTCCATAGACTCTATTACTGTGCTTTGCATAAAGAACATTGGAGTTTGCCTGGAAGGCAGAAAACAAGAAGATTGGCACACATGGGAGAGAGGCAGCTCTTATCAAACAGGTTCGGCAAGGTAGTTTGGCCCTGAGATCACACACATGGTCACATTTCGACAAATGCAGGAGAAATCACAGAGATCAAACGACTAAATGGGGAGTAAGGAATAAATCATGGAAGTGCTCTTTTCATGGACGTCTGTACAAGCCGTATACGTAGTTTTCCCTCAGATCCATCTCGTACTATATAATAACATTGCATGTTATTATATTCCTGGTTCAGATGGACATATAAGAACAAGACCAATCACAAACCTATAGAACTGTAAAAATTTGCCCAAGAATGAAAGCTAACGCAGACGAAACAGTTGCATGTGAAATAGTGAGCGGCTCCCACTCTGAAGTCTCTCCATTTGTTTCTGTTTCCATGGAGCTGCATGTCCTCATGTCATAATGCTCTCTTACACTCCTACACAAACCCACTTGAGCAGCCACCCCCACACACATTATACAAAAGAGATCACGCTGATCATTGGTCATAGAAAAGATCTATTAAGCAAAGCAAAAAGACCTCCAGGTTTGAATTAACACCTGTGGTAATTAATTCAGTCTTTACAGTAGTAAGTCTTCAGCACAGCTGGCATCATATCAACCCTGTCGGTGTTCAACATTCAACAATTTGAATTTAGATACTGTATGAAAACGAACAGGGGTCATGTGAGGATTTCACTTGCTGTTCTGTTGTACTGTTTTGTATGTCATGCGGAGTTTGCATGTTCTCCCCGTGTCTGCGTGGGTTTCCTCCGGGTGCTCCGGTTTCCCCCACAGTCCAAAGACATGCAGGTTAGGTTAACTGGTGACTCTAAATTGACCGTGAGTGTGAATGGTTGTCTGTGTCTATGTGTCAGCCCTGTGATGACCTGGCGACTTGTCCAGGGTGTACCCCGCCTTTCGCCCGTAGTCAGCTGGGATAGGCTCCAGCTTGCCTGCGACCCTGTTGAACAGGATAAAGCGGCTAGAGATAACGAGATGAGATGAGATTAGGGTGGCATGGTGGTGTAGTGGTTAGCATGGTTGCCTCACAACAAGAAGGTTCCGGGTTCAAACCCAGCGGCTGATGATGGCCTTTCTGTGCGGAGTTTGCATGTTCTCCCCGTGTCTGCGTGGGTTTCCTCTGGGTGCTCCGGTTTCCCCCACAGTCCAAAGACATGCAGGTTAGGTTAATGTGGGGTGGCCTTGAGCTGAAGTGCCCTTGAGCAAGGTACTTAATCCCTGACTGAGTGTTTTGGTAAACTGGGATGTATGGATGCTGTCAGTCCCCCACTCGCTTGCTCACTCGAGTTTGTTGACGGTGTAGCGTCTGGCTGCTTTATGTCCCGGGGCTCCCTCATGCCTGTGTTACCTTCTGGCTCTCCCCTTTTAGTTATGCTGTCATAGTTAATTGCTGGAGTCCCTGCTTGTACTCAGTGCAATATGTATACTGTTCCTACTTATTCAGGTGACACTGGGCATACCTAACAACCTGTATTTTCTCTCCCTCTCCACCCCCCCATCTGTCCCTCTGAGTTACTGTACATGTCGGTCCTGGGATTGAGATGCTGACCTCTTCTGCTCCTCAGACCTGCCTGATCCATCCTGGTGCCCTGTGTCTGGTTGGGGTCTCATCACATCACTCCTGTGCAGGACGGCCCCATGAGGACAGTTGAAAATCACACTTGGAGGACGCTCTGGACTCTTACAGTAACGCTTTTATGGCTGAGGACTACAGTTGACTTGCTAACTTTAGGACTGCAGTTGTCATGAACAGTTTTACACTCAAGTTTCCATCAATGAAGAGTTTATAACATCAACGAAACAGACTTCATGTTAAAACTGTTAATGTTATAGTCATGTTGTCTGTTGTTGCCCAAATGAGGATGGGTTCCCTTTTGAGTCTGGTTCCTCTCGAGGTTTCTTCCTCATGTCGTCTGAGGGAGTTTTTCCTTGCCACCATCACCACAGGCTTGCTCATTGGGGATAGATTAGGGATAAAATTAGCTCATGTTTTAAGTCGTTCAAATTCTGTAAAGCTGTTTTGCGACAATGTTTATTGTTAAAAGCGCTATACAAATAAACTTGACTTGACTGCTCCCTGGGCGCTCTGGTGTGGCTGCCCACCGCTCTGGATGTGTGTGCGTGTGTTCACTGCTTCAGATGGGTTAAATGCAGAGGATGAATTTTACTGTGCTTGAAGTGTGCATGTGACAAATAAAGGTTTCTTCTTCTAATGTGAAATGGGGGGGGAAATAATAATAATGGCAGCTTTAAAGCTGTCAAAACAGAGCTGTCTAAGTGCGCCCTCTAGCGGAATGAGTGTGCCTAGCAGTCTATTTTCATGGCGATGTTGGGCTGGGGTTCTCAGGGACCCTTTTCCCTCTAAAATAAATTCCACATTAACCCTTAGCACATAATTATTTTATATATAAGTATGTAAATGTTATAGAAATATGGTTATATATTGCGCCATTTTTATTCCTGAACTTCAGAACAGGAATAAAACTTGATTTTATGGACCACAATGGAAATAAGTGTTTTCACTTTCTTGTGTCAGCCATGTATTTTTAATGTATTTACAATTTTTTGTATGTATTTACATTGAATTTACTAAATAAAATAAATCAATCAATCAACATAGCTAAAGCACGAAGGTTCTATTGTTTACATTACACTCTTAATTCTGTTTAGCATTTTATTGTTTACACGTCATTTATATTTTAAAAAGTATTACGCTGAATTGAGCAATATTAATAGAATTTAATTAAACTCATGGCAGAAATGCTGAAACCTCTCATCAAACTGCTTCCGGGTTCGCTCCAGGACCCGCCTCTCCGCCAACCAATCAGCATCCTGCACAGCGCGCTGTCGTTAGTTTGTGGGAGGAGCTAACAAAGAGGCAAATACAAGTTAATGCAGAAGTATGAACTGAATTGCTATAGGCCTACATGGTTTGGGATTAAATTTAGTCAGTTTAAATAACCTGCAAAACAACAACAACAATAATAATAATAGCTCAATAACAAAATACTGTAATTTCCTGGTGGGAGGCATTGCAATTATTTATCTCATCTCATTATCTCTAGCCGCTTTATCCTGTTCTACAGGGTCGCAGGCAAGCTGGATCCTATCCCAGCTGACTACGGGCGAAAGGCGGGGTACACCCTGGACGAGTCGCCAGGTCATCACAGGGCTGACACATAGACACATAGACACAGACAACCATTCACACTCACATTCACACCTACGGTCAATTTAGAGTCACCAGTTAACCTAACCTGCATGTCTTTGGACTGTGGGGGAAACCGGAGCACCCGGAGGAAACCCACGCGGACACGGGGAGAACATGCAAACTCCGCGCAGAAAGGCCCTCGCTGGCCACGGGGCTTGAACCCAGACCTTCTTGCTGTGAGGCAACAGTGCTAACCGCTACACCACCGTGCCGCCCCAATAGTATAAAATATGCCGGAATTAGCACAATTGCTCCGGGTGCTCCGGTTTCCCCCACAGTCCAAACACATGCAGGTTAGGTTAACTGGTGACTCTAAATTGACCGTAGGTGTGAATGTGAATGGTTGTCTGTGTCTATGTGTCAGCCCTGTGATGACCTGGCGACTTGTCCAGGGTGTACCCCGCCTTTCACCCGTAGTCAGCTGGGATAGGCTCCAGCTTGCCTGCGACCCTGTAGAACAGGATAAAGCGGCTAGAGATAATGAGATGAGATTTTCTGTTTGGCTAGTTACTTTGGAAGGTAACTAGTCCGGCTGGCTGGTGAAAAAATATATGAATTTCTAGGCCTGAGTCTGCATTCTTGGCGGGAGTAGAAGGGTCCATGTTTCGCTTCCATAGAGGAGAGTGCTCAGCATGCAGGCCTGATACACTCTCATTTTGGCGTTGGTCGTGAGCATGGTGTTGTCCCAGACTCTCTTCGTAAGACGGGCCATTGCTATTACTGCTTTGCCGATCTGCACGCTCAGCTTGGTATCGAGAGAGAGGTTACTGCAGATGGTGGAGCCCAGATGACTACAGTACATGCAGTGCAAGTGGTGCCAAGCTGGAGTACACTCCAAATCTAGTGCACTTTTTACACTGAGTGCAGAATTATTAGGCAAGTGAGTATTTTGACCACAACATCCTTTTAATGCATGTTGTCCCACTCCAAGCTGTTTAGGCTTGAAAGCCTACTACCAATTAAGTATATCAGGTGCTGTGCATCTGTGTAATGAGAGGGGGTGTGGTCTAATGACATCAACATGCTATATCAGGTGTGCATAATTATTAGGCAACCTCTTTTCCTCTGGCAAAATGGGTCAGAAGAGAGATCTGACAGACTTTGAAAAGTATGAAATTGTGAGATGTCTTGCAGATGGATGCAGCACTCTTGAAACTGTGAAGATGTTGAAACGTGATCACCGAACAATCAAGCGTTTCATTGCAAATAGTCAACAGGGTCGAAAGAAGCGTGTGGGGAAAAAAAGGTGCAAAATAACTGCACATGATCTGCGGAAAATCAAGCGTGAAGCTAACAAGCAGCCATTAGCATCCAGTTCTGCCATATTCCAGAGTTGCAAGATTCCTGGAGTGTCAAAGAGTACAAGGTGTGCAATACTGAGGGACATGGCCAAGGTAAGGAAGGCTGAAAAACGACCACCACTGAGTAAGGCACACAAGATAAAACGTCAAGACTGGGCCAAGAAATATCTTAAGACTGATTTTTCTAAGGTGCTGTGGTCTGATGAGATGAGAGTGACTCTTGATGGGCCAGATGAATGGGCCTGTGGCTGGATCAGTAATGGGCACAGAGCTCCACTCCGACTCAGACGCCAGCAAGGTGGAGGTGGAGTACTGCTATGGGCTGGTATCATCAAAGACGAGCTTGTTGGACCTTTTCGAGTTGAGGATGGACTCAAACTCAACTCCCAGACCTACTGCCAGTTCCTGGAAGAAACCTTCAAGCAGTGGTATAGGAAAAAGTCAGCATCTTTCAAGAAGAACATGATTTTCATGCAGGATAATGCTCCATCTCATGCGTCCAAATACTCCACTGCATGGCTAGCCAGTAAAGGTCTGAAAGGTGAACAAATAATGACATGGCCCCCTTGTTCACCTGACCTAAACCCCATAGAGAACCTGTGGTCCATTATAAAACGTGAGGTCTACAAAGAGGGAAAACAGTACACCTCTCTGAACAGCGTCTGGGAGGCCGTGGTTGCTGCTGCACACAATGTTGGTCGTGAACAGATAAAGAAATTGACAGAATCTATGGATGGAAGGCTTTTGAGCGTCCTCATGAAGAAGGGTGGCTATATTGGTCACTGATTTGTTTTTGTTTTGTGTTTGAATGTCAGATATGTTTATTTGCAAATCTGGAGTTGTCATATCAGTGAACCTGGTGAAAATAAATAAGTGAAATGGCTACACATTTGGTTTTTATTAAGTTGCCTAATAATTCTGCACAGTGAAAGTTACCTGAACACATACATATTCTCCTAAAATGGCCAAAACTAAAAACACCCCACTCTAACTTCCATACATATTCAGCTTTGATATTTATGAGTCGTTTTGTTTGATTGAGAACATAGTTGTTGTTCAATAATAAAACTAATCCTCAAAAATACAACTTGCCTAATAATTCTGCACTCCGTGTATTTGGGAGTGAGCCTCGAACTCTTATTTTGTATTTATTTGGTGATGTTAAAAAAGCATGCAGATGGAAAATGTGATTTCTGTGGCAGCCCAGAGTCTACAGAGCATGTTATTTTGCAATGTCCTAAATACCAGGAAGAAAGACAAAGATTAATTTTACAGTTGCAAGGGAAACAATTAGTGTTAAACTTGGAGGACATTCTGCAAAGAAGTACAGATGAAATCTGCTTCAAATATGTATTTAGTTTCTTAAGGAACACAGGTTTATTTAAAAGAATTTAGTTTTTTTTTTAAATTAAACTCTACCCCTTTTCCACCAAATCAGTTCCAGGGCTGGTTCGGGGCCAGTGCTGGTGCTGGTTCACAACTCGTTCAACTTGCGAGCCAGCTGAGAACCAGTTTGCTTTTCCATAGCTTGCGGTGCTAAGCGGAGCCACGTCATTACGTCGCTGTATACGTCAGTTACGTTGTTGTATACGTCATTACGTAGCTGTATACGTCAGTTACATCGCTACGTTTGCATAAACCTTGGCGCAAATATCGAAGCAAAAACAACACAGAAGAAGCGGCAACAACAACAACAATAATAATAATAATGGATGACTTCGCGTTTGGCAGCACGGTGGTGTAGTGGTTAGCGCTGTCGCCTCACAGCAAGAAGGTCCAGGTTCGAGCCCCATGGCCGACGAAGGCCTTTCTGTGCGGAGTTTGCATGTTCTCCCCGTGTCCGCGTGGGTTTCCTCTGGGTGCTCCGGTTTCCCCCACAGCCCAAAGACATGCAGGTTAGGTTAACTGGTGGCTCTAAATTGACCGTAGGTGTGAATGTGAGCGTGAATGGTTGTCTGTGTCTATGTGTCAGCCCTGTGATGACCTGGCGACTTGTCCAGGGTGTACCCCGCCTTTCGCCCGTAGTCAGCTGGGATAGGCTCCAGCTTGCCTGCAACCCTGTAGAACAGGATAAAGCGGCTAGAGATAATGAGATGAGAATGAGACTTCGCATTTGTACAGCTGCTGCTTCTCGTCGCTTAAAAATGGCGATCTTTCGCGGTATTGTTGTTGGTCTTAACAACTCCGCCCCCCCCGCTGACGTAAGCGGTTCTTTCCTCTGGCCCAGCAGAGAGTTGGTGCTAGCCTGGAACCGGTTTTTCTGGCCCCAGAGCCAGTTCTTTGTCAGTGGAAACAGAAAACCCGGTTCCAAACTAAGCACTGGCCCCGAACCAGCCCTGGAACTGCTTTGGTGGAAAAGGGGCACTCAAGTACCACACCCCAGTCCAGATGGTGGCGGTAATGCACCATTGAAGCTAGTTGCCAACCGCCATAAAACCGAAAGAAGAAGAACTCTTATTTTGAAACGTCGTTCTCTTGTAGCATGCGGACGCCATTTTGGATTTTCTTTCATGTGTGTGGTGATGAGCTTCACAGGGGGTTTGGAAGGTGTGAGGTAAATTAGCAGTGCTGAAGTCCTGTGAAGATGGATGAAGAGATAACAGTGAGTGTTAGCCATGTTAAAAAAAGTTTTATAAAACAGGAAGACGAGCTTTAAGTTACCTTTAGTTAACAGTTAAATGTAGTAAACCCGGAGCAAATGTTTACAAAACCTGAGCGTGTGTTTTTGTTTATTTGTGTTGTGTTTTAGGGCGGTTACAGTGAAGCCTGTGGACAGTGTGGCTCAGTGTGTTGGGGGGTTTCAGATGGAGGGCAGTTCTTCTGTAAAAACTGCCATAATGTGATTGAGGTGAAAGTGTTTTGATCATTCTGTAGGAAACAGAGACTTTTATTTTGTAGTTAAACCTGAATTGTGCCTGAACTCATTGCCCATTTTAATCAAGCAACCTATTGTTGTAGGTCTTCTTATTCTTTTGGCTGCTCCCGATTAGGGGTCACCACAACGGATCTTTTGTCTCCATTGCTCCCTGTCTTCCGCATCCTTCTCTACCACTTTCATGTCCTCTCTCACCACATCCATGTATCTCCTCTTTAAGGCCAATTTGTGCTGACAATGCAGTCGTCGCAGATGGCGTCTGCGTAGCCCACCCACCTTCGCAGACGCTCTGCGCGCACCTCCCAAAAATTGTGACCACCGCAGAAGCCTCGCAGACAAGAGGGCTCTGATTGGTCCACTCTACATCCGCTGTACACGCACTTCCGCTTCCCTACTTTCCCGGTTTGGTTTGTTTTCACAACCGCCATTTTTAAAAACATGAGCGAAGATGGAGCAGCACGAAGTGCGGTTGATTGAGGAAGTGAGGAAGTACGTACATCTATACGACTCCAGTTCTAGTCATTATAAGTAACCAGAGGATAAACACTCCACTAACCACACCCACCAACTACTCCTAGCGACTTCGCGCCTTCTTGCGTTGTGACGGTGAATAACATCGCGCACGCCTATTACTCCCCGCTCAACGATAAATTACAACTGTCTGCGAAAAGCTATCTGCGAAAGCCTTGTCGCAAGAGCATGCAGAGGCCCTTAGCCTTCCTCGTTTTCGTTTGCCTGGCAGCTCCATCCTCAACATTCTCCTTCCAACATCCAGCCACTGGGGGTGCATAAGCATACTCTTGGTGCCGGTCCCAAGCCCGGATAAATTGGAGAGGGTTGCGTCAGGAAGGGCATCCGGTGTAAAACTGTGCCAAATCGAACGTGCGGAATGAAAAGCAACGTACTGTTGTAGGTACACAGTTAAATATTAAAGCAGATACGCAGAACCCATCCATCCATCCATCCATTATTTGTAGCTGCTTTATCCTGTCCTACAGGGTCGCAGGCAAGCTGGAGTCTATCCTAGCTGACTATGGGTGAGAGACGGGGTACACCCTGGACAAGTCGCCAGGTCATCACAGGGTTGACACATAGACACAGGCAACCATTCACACCTACGGTCAATTTCTTTTTCTTCTTTTGGCTGCTCCCGATTAGGGGTCGCCACAGCAGATCTTTCGTCTCCATTGCTCCCTGTCTTCCGCATCCTTCTCTACCACACCTGCCACTTTCATGTCCTCTCTTACCACATCCATGTATCTCCTCTTTGGCCTTCCTCGTCTTCCTGGCAGCTCCATCCTCAACATTCTCCTTCCAACATGCTCTGCATCTCTTCTCAGGATGTGCCCATACCATCTCAGTCTCATCTCTCTTAGCTTCATTCCCAAGCTCTCCACATGTGCTGTCCCTCTGATGTGCTCGTTCCTTATCCTGTCCAACCTCCCATCGCAAACCTTAACATCCTCAACTCCACCACCTCCAACTTTGCCTCCTGTCTCTTTGTTAAGGGGGTCTCCAATCCATACATCACAGCTGGTCTCACTACTGTCTTATACAGCTTACCTTTCACTTTGCTGGGGCTTTCCTATCACAAATGACTCCCGAAATCCTTCTCCAACTGCTCCACCCTGCCTGCACTCTCTTTCTCACCTCACTATCGCAGCCCCCATTTTCCTGCACAGTTGACCCCAGGTACTTGAGTTCACCAACTTTCTTTATGTCTACTCTTTGCATCTTCACTACACTCTCATCCCCATTCTCATTGATGCACATGTATTCTGTTTTGCTACTGCTCATCTTCATTCCTCTTCGTTCCAATGCATACCTCTGTCTCTCCAAACCCAACTCAACCTCCTTTCTACTTTCACCACATATCGCAATATCATCCGCAAACATCATGTTCCATGGTGACTCTTGCCTCACTTCATCCGTCAAGCTATCCATCACTATGGCAAACAAGAAAGGACTCGAAGCAGATCCTTGATGGAGTCCGACCTTCTCCTTGAACCATTCAGTTGTCTCACTGCTCTCATACATGTCTTGCACCACTCTAATATACTTCTCATTCACTCCACTCTTTCTCATACAATACCATAACTCATCTCTCGGCATTGACCTAAGGTCAATTTAAAGCCACCAATTAGCCTAACCTGCATGCCTTTGGACTGTTGGGGAAACCGGGGCACCCGGAGTAAACCCACGCGGACACGGCGAGAACATGCAAACTCCACACAGAAAGGCCTTCGCCAGCCGCTGGGCTCAAACCCAGGACCTTCTTGCTGTGAGGCGACAGTGCTAACCACTACATCGCTGTGCCGCCCGATATGCAGAACCTTTATTTTTAAATACACTGAGTGGATAGTATCTCCATCCTTGACTCTTGTATGCTGCATAAATGGAGAATTAAAAATATATATATTTTTGAGAGTTAAAATCAACCGCCAAGTTGGCATTCGAGCTGCCCCACTGAGTCAGCCAGCCCTGAGCGCGTGACGTCACAGCGTTAACCGGTTTTAAGGCCGAGGCCTTTTACACTTATAGACCATCCATCCATCCATCATATGTAATTGGGCTCGCAGGCAAGCTGGAGCCTATCCCAGCTGACTACGGGCGAAAGGCGGGGTACACCCTGGACAAGTCACCAGGTCATCACAGGGCTGACACATAGGTGGTGTTTACATTAGACCGTATCAGCGGATCATCAGATTAACGTTTTTAAAACGATTCGCGTGCACACAGCAACGCCAATACACGGATACGCTAATCACATGACTAATTAGACGGCACGTCAGATGATCCCACTGCATATCGGGCATGCGCAAGTCACTCACCACTTGCAAGTGGAAGGATGGCAAGCGAACACCTTCTCCAGCAGATAAACACACCTGGCTGTGATGTTCATGTTCTCACTGAGTTTAAGCGCCTGAAGGAGGTAAATAAGTTGAAATGTGTAAATAAACCTCAGTGCGGCTCAGCGCTTCCTCCTGCGCTCCAAATCACTCCACCCTGAACAGCGAGTGCCCTCTGGAGGGTGCGCACTCCGGCCCTGCGCAGCTCACAGAGTGCGCGAGTGAAGCGCACGAGCAGTGATTCGGGACTAAGCCGCTGTGTGTGAGATCCCAACACCAGCGAATCAGGAAGCTGGATGTCACAGTGACGTTGTCCAATGACGATGTCAGCTAGAGCTCAGCACTGCGTTTCCTTGTATCTCAATGTTTACACAGCACCGGATCAGATACGAACTGGGTTGAAGTTGTTCCGCCTGTGGAGTCGTTTCCCGGCGTTTTAATGTGAATGGACAGTGCATCTGTGACGAAAACGAGACGGATACGGTCTAATGTAAACACCACCATAGACACAGACAACCATTCACACACACATTCACAATTTAGAGTCACCAGTTAACCTAACCTGCATGTCTTTGGACTGTGGGGGAAACTGGAGCACCCGGAGGAAACCCACGCGGACACGGGGAGAACATGCAAACTCCGCACAGAAAGGCCCTCGCCGGCTGCTGGGCCCGAACCCACCCACTGTGATGCGACAGTGCTAACCACTACACCACCATGCCGCCCCAGCTATAGTCCAAAGTCATATAAATAAAAATTTATGGTGAAAGTAAGAAATATCGTTACCGACTTGCTCAACTAAGACTGATTTGACTTCATTGATTGTGGTTTGACTCTCATTAAAACAGGATGGGTGTTATAACTTATGCAACATACATGTACACTACCGTTCAAAAGTTTGGGGTCACTTTGAAATGTCCTTATTTTTGAAAGAAAAGCACTGTTCTTTTCAATGAAGATCACTTTAAACTAATCAGAAATCCACTCTATACATTGCTAATGTGGTAAATGACTATTCTAGCTGCAAATGTCTGGTTTTTGGTGCAATATCTCCATAGGTGTATAGAGGCCCATTTCCAGCAACTCTCACTCCAGTGTTCTAATGGTACAATGTGTTTGCTCATTGCCTCAGAAGGCTAATGGATGATTAGAAAACCCTTGTACAATCATGTTAGCACAGCTGAAAACAGTTGAGCTCTTTAGAGAAGCTATAAAACTGACCTTCCTTTGAGCAGATTGAGTTTCTGGAGCATCACATTTGTGGGGTCGATTAAATGCTCAAAATGGCCAGAAAAATGTCTTGACTATATTTTCTATTCATTTTACAACTTATGGTGGGAAATAAAAGTGTGACTTTAAATGGAAAACACAAAATTGTCTGGGTGACCCCAAACTTTTGAATGGTAGTGTACCGTACATGCATGCATTTTCACTGATAAAACATAAAAGGCTAATTAAATAATCAGATGAACTGAGAATCACGTTCTGAAGCAAATTAAATAATCTTATACCTGTAACTTAAACACACAATACAAGTTACATGGATTAATCTAAATGCAGGTAAACGATGTGGTGTTGTGGTGAGGCGACAGTGCTAAACACGTACACCACCATGCCACCCTGTCACATATGCAATATTTTAATTCACCTGGAACTTCTCTCTGTATGTTTTGGAACTGTCCAATTATCTCTAATTTTTGGATCGATGTGAATTCTGTTTTGTCTGATTCACTTGAAATTTCATATGTTCCTAATCCAGGCCCCTTCATGATGATTCATCTCTCAATTTAAAGCAAATTCAAAACAAAATATTTGCTGGTTTTACATAACTGTAAAACCTTGAATGTACTGCTGCCTGACTCAATAAGACTCTACCAGTAACTGTGTGAGCCTGGAAATCCGTTTTGTCAAATATAATTTCCTAGACAAGGGACAGTCACTAACGCTATGTTCACACTGCAAGGCTTAATGCTCAATTCCGATTTTTTTGTGAAATCCGATTTTTTTGTGAGGTCGTTCACATTAACAAATATATGCGACTTGTATGTGATCCTCAGTATGAACGAAAAGCGACCTAAAAGTGTTCCGCATGCGCATTACAGGATACGACGACGTCACACGCAGTGAGCATGGCCAGTGTTTACGGAAGTAAAACCGCCCGGTTGCGGTATGACCCATCCAATCTAGCTTGAATAGCTGCATCCCCCCAAATGGAAATCAGCTCCCTAACCTCTGCGTCCTTCCATTGAGAAGATTCAGAACCTTCACAGCCCGAAGCGTCCCTCGCATTGATGTCATGCGCAGGGGCGCAGATACGTTTTTTGAACTGGGGGGGACAAAAAACTGGGAGGGACAAAGCTGCCAGCAAACCAACCCCAACCCCGATATGCCTGTCAAACTTGTTGTTAGTAACCATAGCAACCAAGCTCGAGCTCGCAACCTGTGCAGTCTGCGCAGCTCAACCAACCGAATATCAGTCTTTGTTTTGTTTTATGTGAGTTGTTGCAACTATGTATACACTGCTGTGCACCTCAATAAACCGAATGGTAATTAGTCTTTTGATTTTTCCGTGAGGTTTGCCTTATGCAAAGAAAGACAGCATAGACGTTTTTTCCTCCCTATAAGTGGGGGGGGACCGAACGAGGTGAATTTAAATCTGGGTGGGACGAGTCCCCCCCTCTATCTGCGCCCGTGATTATGCGCCATGTTGTTGTAACTTTTTTGAGAGACCCGCCGCCTACTTCAGCGCAGAATAGTGACGTTTGTGGCTTGTTGATGACGTGTAAGTCGGATGAATGCGACCTGGCGGTTCAGACTGAAGTCGCATATGAAATGAGCGGATAGGAATCGGAATTAGAACCACATATCCAAACGGCCTGGGTCGGATTTGAAAAAATCGGATCTGTGTCGTTCATATTGTCAATAAAAGATCGGATACAGGTCACATATGGGCAAAAAGATCGGATTTGAGTCACTTCAGCCTGCAGTGTGAACGTAGCCTTAAGGGTGTTTTCACACCTGGTCCCCTTTAAAGGAACCAGACTCAGTCCTCTTTAAGTGGACCAAAAAGTGGACCAACAGAAAAAGAACTCAGTTCTTTTTGTGTTCACACTGAATTTATTACAAAGAGGACTGGGTTCTCTTTCTGGTCCAGTTAAGCTTTGATGGGGCCTCAGTCCTCTTTCTGTTCACACCAGGTCCTCTAGAGCCCTCAGACCCCCAGTGCATGGAATTCTGGGTAATATTCTCTTGAATCAAAATGTCTGCTGCCATGCTTGCCCTGCTGTATTCTTTGATCAGAATAGTGCGGATTAAGGAAAATAAATTTATTGTGTATATATATATATATATATATATAAATAAAATATTTATTTATAATGGTTATATTATTGTGGCCAAATCGTCAGTCAGTAAGTTCAGAGAACTGTAAAGTGGCTGTGGTAAGTTCCAAAAGGAAGTTGAGTTTCCCTGCTACAGTCATGTGACTAACTACAGCAAATGAAGGTTAAACTACAGTGAAAAAGGCGAAGTGAACCCGGTGCGCTTTTTGTTCACAATGCGCAGATTAGGTGAACCGTACCGTTGATTTTTAGCGAACCGTACTGAGACCACCTCCTGAGGTGGTCTCAGTTCGGTTCGCTTTAAAGGGGTCTGGGTACGGTTGGAGTGTTCACATATGCGCAAAAAATGCTGAGTCATTGATCTGAGTTCGGTTAGATGGCTGAAAGGGACCAAGTGTGAAAACACCCTAACATTTCCTGATGTCCTGTTTCTCTGAAAACTTTTGCCGCTTTTCCACTACCAACGCGGCTGAGTTGGGCTGAGCCGTGCCGTGCTGAGTTGGGCTGAGTCGAGCTGAGTGGGGCTGTTGGAGTTGCATTTCGACTACAACCGCGCTGAACCGTGCTGGCTGGAAGTGGGTGGACACATTGGGTGGAGTTAGCGAAAGTGGGTGGACGTCACGTGATGTCGTTAGGCGGCGCAAACAGTGACATCAGTGGCCTTTTAAGCGGTAGTCTCACAACCCGGATAGTAAACAATAAACATGGAGGACACGGAGTCGTTAGTGTTGCTGGTCTTGGTGCTGTGGCTTGTTGTCGCCGACAACGCCAACAGATGCTGGCAAGAGCGTATAGATGAGGCGAGGCGCATAAGGCTTCATAATTCTCGTAATTCTCCTTCTTCCGGGTTTGCGGTGTTGACAGATCCCAGCGTGCTCGCGGGGCGTGTGTGGGCGTGTGTGGACACTCCTCCTCACCAATCAGTGCACAGGGGAGTGTCTCCTCACGCCCCTAGCCTCACTCAGCTCGGTTTGGCTCGCTTCAGCCCTACTCCAAAACCGTGCGAGTTTTGGGGGCTGAGCAGGGCTGAAGCGAGCTGAGTCATGCTGTTCTGAGGTAGTCGAAACGCGAGCCGTGTCGGGCTGAAGCGAGCTGAAAAAGGGTAGTGGAAAAGGGCCATTTGTGGACTATGCTGCAGTTTTACCTTCTTGACTAGCAGTGCCACAAATATGGTCAGTAAAAGACGTGAATAATCCTGTATTTTTCTGCATACACTGAATAACATAATGGTGAATAAAATGAAACCATTTCATAAAAAATACTGGAAAAGATCAAAATCAGTGCTGCAGGGCAGAGGATGACTGTGAGAGATTGCACATCAATGCCCTGGTTGCGGAGACTCAGTGGCTTTTTATTTTTTTTTAAATGTCCTCCAACACAAGCTTGCCTGTCAGCCTCAGGAAATTGTTGAGGTACAGGTCTGAATGGGAGACTAGATACGGGACCAGTCCTGTTCTTGGCAGTGGATACAAGGTCTATGGGGGACTGTCTGACCAGAAACAGTGCGGCAGGTGATGACCGTGTCCAAACAGAGTGGAATCACTGAATTCCTTTTACCTCGGGTCCCTTATTTTTCCACATTGAAGGCAGCAAGTGTAATCGCTACATTTTATTACTGCAATTAATCCTTGAAGTCAATAAAGTCCTTTCTGAGCTGAGTGGGGTTTAAGAGGGAAAATGTACAGTGGTGCTTGAAAGTTTGTGAACCCTTTAGAATTTTTTCTATTTCTGCATAAATGTGACCTAAAACATCATCAGATTTTCACACAAGTCTTAAAAGTAGATAAAGAGAACCCACTCATTTATTTATTGAGGAAAATGATCCAATATTACATATCTGTGAGTGGCAAAAGTATGTGAACCTTTGCTTTCAGTATCTGGTGTGACCCCCTTGTGCAGCAGTAACTGCAACTAAACGTTTGCGGTAACTGTTGATCAGTCCTGCACACCGGCTTGGAGGAGTTTTAGCCCATTCCTCCGTACAGAACAGCTTCAACTCTGGGATGTTGGTGGGTTTCCTCACATGAACTGCTCGCTTCAGGTCCTTCCACAACATTTCCATTGGATTAAGGTCAGGACTTTAACTTGGCCATTCCAAAACATGAACTTTATTCTTCTTTAACCATTCTTTGGTAGGACGACTTGTGTGCTTAGGGTCGTTGTCTTGCTGCATGACCCACCTTCTCTTGAGATTCAGTTCATGGACAGATGTCCTGACGTTTTCCTTTAGAATTCGCTGGTATAATTCAGAATTCATTGTTCCCTCAATGATGGCAAGCCGTCCTGGCCCAGATGCAGCAAAACAGGCCCAAACCATGATACTACCACCACCATGTGTCACAGATGGGATAAGGTTCTTATGCTGGAATGCAGTGTTTTCCTTTCTCCAAACACAACGCTTCTCATTTAAACCAAAAAGTTCTATTTTGGTCTCATCCGTCCACAAAGCATTTTTCCAATAGCCTTCTGGCTTGTCCATGTGATCTTTAGCAAACTGCAGATGAGCAGCAGTGTTCTTTTTGGAGAACAGTGGCTTTCTCCTTGCAGCCCTGCCATGCACACCATTGTTGTTCAGTGTTCTCCTGATGCCGGACTCATTAACATTAGCCAATGTGAGAGAGGCCTTCAGTTGCTTCGATGTTACCCTGGGATCCTTTGTGACCTCGCCGACTATTACACACCTTGCTCTTGGAGTGATCTTTGTTGGTCGACTACTCCTGGGGAGGGTAACAATGGTCTTGAATTTCCTCCATTTGTACACAATCTGTCTGACTGACTGTGGATTGGTGGAGTCCAAACTCTTTAGAGATGGTTTTGTAACCTTTTCCAGCCTGATGAGCATCAACAACACTTTTTCTGAGGTCCTCAGAAATCTCCTTTGTTTGTACCATGATACACTTCCGCAAACATGTGTTGTGAAGATCAGACTTTGATAGATCCCTGTTCTTTAAATAAAACAGGGTGCCCACTCACACCTGATTGTCGTCCTAGTCATTGAAAACACCCGACTCTAATTTCACCTTCAAATTAACTGCTAATCCTAGAGGTTCACATACTTTTGCCACTCACAGAGATGTAATATTGGATCATTTTCCTTAATAAATAAATGACCAAGTATAATATTTTTGTCTTATTTGTTTAACTGGGTTCTCTTTATCTACTTTTAGGACTTGTGTGAAAATCTGTTGATGTTTTAGGTCATATTTATGCAGAAATAATGGGAAATTCTAAAGGGTTCACAAACTTTCAAGCACCACTGTAATTCCCTAGATTGTGAGTAGGGAGTAGTGAGTGAGTGATTTCAGACCCAGCTAATGTCTGTATCTTCTTGAGTTCAACATTATTCTGATTCTTCTCAATTCACAGAGAACGAAAGAAGTTGAGGATGTGAACAGTTTGCCCCTCAACAGCAGGATATCCTCTTTATCATCAGGGAAACGAAAGCGCGGTGAAAAAGGTTAGTCTCGGTTCTGGGTCAGATGTCCAGTATGAAAATAATGTAGCTAGAATTCCTGAAATGACCATGTGAGCCATTTTATTTCTGGAGTTGTGATGTATATGCTAGATCCATGTATTGTGTACTGTACTGTCCAAAAGTCTTAGGCACATGCAAAAAAAAAAAAAAGCTGTAAGGCAAAGATGCCTTCAAAAAATGAAATTACTCATTTCTCTGTAAAAAATATATGATCAAGAGCAGCACACAGTAATAAACTAAAGTATAAAACCAACATTTGGTGTGACAACCCTTTGTTTTTTTTTAAAAATGATTTGTAGTCCCAGGCACACTTTGTGCAGTTTTAAAAAGAAATCGGCTGGTAGATATTTCCGAGCACCTGGAAAAGTCTTGCGCGGTTCTTCTGGAAACTTTAACTGTCACATTTGCTTCCGTTTCTGCAGGTAATCCCTAAAGCCTCGGTCACAACCGGCCGTACGTGCTTCTACGGCCGGTCTACGTGCAAAAAACGCAAGAAACGCACGGAGGGCGCGCGTGTGACGTGCTGATTTTCGAGCCGTAGGCTGGCCACAGACTGGCCGCAGAGATTCTTTGTCATGTCAAACAAACTCTGCGGGCACTTACATTTTTTTCAGGTTGCAAGACAAACTTGTGGCCAGCGTGCGTCTTTCTCCACGAACAAAAAAAACGCAGCGATTTGGGAAACGCCAAAAATCGCACGGCCAAAAAAATCGTACGTCCGGTTGTGACGTAGGCTTAACAAACCCTCATTATGTTTCTTGACTGAAAGGTGGTGTATTATGTGTTATTCTGTCCACGTTCACTGGATATAAGCAATCGCGTGCTCTGATCGGCTCCTCTACTACGAGGATATCAGCTCATATATTGCGAGTAGAGAAAAACAAAATGGCGGAACGTATTGCTGAACCAACCGAGGACGAAATAAAAACTACTTGAAAACAAAACCCCCAAAAATACAAAAAAAAGCAGCAAAATATGGATTAAAAGTATTTGATGGTAAGAATATTTTTTTATATATATATATATATATATATATATATAATTTATTTATATTTTCCCAAGGGCGGCACGGTGGTGTAGTGGTTAGCGCTGTCGCCTCACAGCAAGAAGGTCCTGGGTTCGAGCCCCGGGGCCGGCGAGGGCCTTTCTGTGCGGAGTTTGCATGTTGTCCGCGTGGGTTTCCTCCGGGTGCTCCGGTTTCCCCCACAGTCCAAAGACATGCAGGTTAGGCTAATTGGTGACTCTAAATTGAGCGTAGGTGTGAATGTGAGTGTGAATGGTTGTCTGTGTCTATGTGTCAGCCCTGTGATGACCTGGCGACTTGTCCAGGGTGTACCCCGCCTTTCGCCCGTAGTCAGCTGGGATAGGCTCCAGCTTGCCTGCGACCCTGTAGAAGGATAAAGCGGCTAGAGATAATGAGAGTGATATTTTCCCAAGAATTATTATTATTAGCTTTTTTCACAAATTGCTCCTGTCATTTTGCCAGTTTGTTTACATTCTAAGCGGAAATTATTTTGTCGGCCATTTTGTAAAAAGGTTTTTATTTATCGAATTTGCAAAAAATAAAAATGCTCGGTTTCTCAAAATCCAGTGAATATGGATAGAATAAAACGGTTATTCCACTCAGTCTCATCAGACATGGCTAATAGCCGACTCGGAGCTATGCACCTCATTGGCTATCAGCTCATGTACGACTCGATTTCGTGGAATAACTTTTTAATTTTTTTTCCGCCGTCCGGTTTCCATCAAATCCTGTGCTCTGATTGGCTGGTGAGCAGGTCTGTATCCTACGATACGGATCCCGGTTACGGACCTCTGGTGACTCGCTCGTTCACAACAACAACAAACATAGTAGCAATTTTTGTCAACATTTATTTTCGCATTTCTCAGGAGAATAGCATTAATTTTACATCATGGATAGCGATAACGACAGTGTTCACAGCGAAAGCGAGTTTTACTACCCTGAGGAAGCAGAAATAAAAGAAAACATTTCAGGAGAAAGCTAAAAACCTGTAACTGTTGCTAACGCCGAGCAAAAACATGGCTGAATCCTGAATGACTCAATTTTGTATAAATAGGGGACTACATAGGCGGCAAAATGTAGTTTTTTTTTTTTTTTTTTTTTTTTCCTGCCATGGAAGTGCACTTGTATACCGAGGAGGAAGCCATTTGCATTACAGCCATGAATGAGGATTCAAAATGGCGGCTCGGCTCGGTTTTCCCTCTTGGGCACTCTTGTTTTCTGTTAGAATTTGGTAAAGCAAAAAATAAATGTTATTTACCAGCTTAAGGTCGGTCCGTATGGTGAAATGCCGTGACCTCGGCCTTGAATACTGACCTCGGCCCAGAGGGCCTCGCTCAGTACTTTCAAGACCTCGGTCACGATATTTCACGATACGGACCTCCCAGCTGGTAAATAACATGTATCTGATACTTTCTTTATGGACATACAAAAAACTTTCAGTAACATTTAATTTTTATGTTTGGAAAGTAATGTATGGAATTTTGATTGCTGGGTTTCAGTCACGTGACTTTTCTTAGCGGTTTTACCGGAAGTGAAATAGCTGGTGGTCTAAACGGCTGCCGTAGTGCAAACAACTAGCGATAAGTTATCAGCGTATGCTCGTAATCTAGAAGCCACTGCTGGCTTTAGATATATTCAGAAGATTGCTATGTGCAATGGAATCGACCCCTACAGTCTGGGAAAGAAGGATTTGTCATACGATCTTGAAAACTACCCTTCAGTCGAGTTCCCCGACATCTCGAACTATCTGGTGTTGCAGACGTCCTTCTACATCGCAAAACAGATGAAAGCGTGGAAGAGTACGGAGGCTTACAACTTTTTTTTTTTTGTATGTGGCTGGGTAAAGGACCTCGCTATCAAGTCGCTGTCGATTGAATCCTGTATTGTTTTTGCCCGTGTAAGGATTTTTTTTAAAGCTTTTTGTTCGCTTCTTTACAACGAAGTGCAAACGAGCAATTCTCACTTGTGTTGGCTCTTATCTCTCAGGTAGATCATTCATAAAGATCATCAGAAACCCCTTTAAAGACCTGGACCTTAGTTAAACGAGACGGAGAAGTGATCACCGTGCATTGTAACTGTACGGCTGGGAAGAGTTTTGTCGCGACCTTCATGCATACGGACTTTGTGGGGAGTAAACAAAGAAACAGCTGGGGACTTTAGCGCTTCGTGACTAAAAAAAAAAGTACCGTAAAATGCTGACGCACAGCAAGAAAAGCACTTGGAAAACACTAAGGACAGAGCTGAGAGGGATACAAACCTTTCACCAAGTGATCACTGCAAACTCGGGCATGCTTCGACTCAGCTCCCTTCGGTTTCACCGAGAGGTTCGAAAGCCGTCTTTTTGTGAAATCCTGTGTTCGTTCACCCTTTTTTATTAGTTCACGGGGAACCCTGAAGAAACTTTTATCAGTTTCAAGGTTTGATTGATTCGAACAACTTAAAACAACGCAAGCGTAAGGCATTTTTCATGCGAGCAATGCACCTTCTCCGTACAAACGCTTTGTCAACTGAGCTTTGGTAGACCACCAGCTAAAGTTCTGAATAACTAATGAGGTGGATGTGACGTCACGTGAAACCCAGCAATTCTTTTACAGGCTCTATAGTTCAGAAGCCATGAAACATCTTAGGCAAAATTTGTATTAAGTAAATTAGGGTATCTAAGAGTTTTGCATAGTACTGTATGTTCGTGTTTTAGAAGGTGCACGAGACTGGATGGTATGCGAGGGCTTTCAGTTGATCCTGAAACTTCAGGCCGAAGCTTTGGTTGATCTGGGAGTCTGTCCTCAGTTTAAGGTGAGTAAAGCAATGCAATTAATGGAGATGACCGAAGAGTGGAAGTTTCCTGTGTCATTTAAATGAAGTGTATCTCACAGACAGATGTGCTATGGAGTTTCTGGAAGCGATACATGCAGAAGACCAAACAGGCGTACACAAGCGAACCAGTGAACAGAATCAGAATTTCAGTGGTGAGTTAGAAACCACCTGGGTTTTACATTTGTACTTATGAGTGGTTGATCTTTGGTAGAACATCCACAGTTGGTTTTTAACTAGAGATGCATTTAATGCTTTAAAAGAAAACGTCACCTTTTAATTATTAGTACAGTCCTCTCAATAACTGCCGGCAGCCGGCGATTTTGCCGCCTACAAACGCTCCATCGCCGGCTACTCAGTGGTTTTTCAAAGAATTGAAATTCATAAGATTTTACTTTATAATTTATCTCATTATCTCTAGCCGCTTTATCCTGTTCTACAGGGTCGCAGGCAAGCTGGAGCCTATCCCAGCTGACTATGGGCGAAAGGCGGGGTACACCCTGGACAAGTCGCCAGGTCATCACAGGGCTGACACATAGACACAGACAACCATTCACACTCACATTCACACCTACGCTCAATTTAGAGTCACCAGTTAACCTAACCTGCATGTCTTTGGACTGTGGGGGAAACCGGAGCACCCGGAGGAAACCCACGCGGACACGGGGAGAACATGCAAACTCCGTACAGAAAGGCCCTCGTCGGCCACGGGGCTCGAACCCGGACCTTCTTGCTGTGAGGCGACAGCGCTAACCACTACACCACCGTGCCGCCCTTCATAATTTATACTTCATAAAAATAAAATTTTGCATTCATGATCATTCAGAATTCACCATTTAACATCCTACATTTTCAAAATTTTCCGGGGGAGGACCCCTAGACCCCTGTCTTTTTTATACATCGCGGTGGCGGCTAACGCAGCCTCCGCTCAGCTTACGCTTAACGTGGATCCCAGACGTCTGCTATTTAGCAGAATTCCGCTATTTTTCTAGCCAAAGTATTGTTTTTTTTTTTTTTTTTTTTTTTAAATCTCTTGTATATCCGTTAAAAATATGTTTAAGTAAAATGACCAGCAAAATACGTTCTGATTTGGTTTGCTTGTTTAGCGATGTTTTTCGTCGGCTTCGTTTGTTCTCGTTGACATTCTGGAACACTCGGAAGTTAAATTGATGTAAATACCGCGAGACTGTACGCGATAGAACGAGAAAACATGGCGGCGCCCATTTGCTAGAAAACGTGTTTTAAAGGAACAGTCCACCGTACTTCCATAATGAAATATGTTCTTCTCTGAATTGAGACGAGCTGCTCCGTACCTCTCCGAGCTTTGCGCGACCTCCCAGTCAGTCAGACGCGCTGTCACTCCTGTTAGCAATGTAGCTAGGCTCAGCATGGCCAATGGTATTTTTTGGGGCTGTAGTTAGATGTGACCAAACTCTTCCACGTTTTTCCTGTTTACATAGGTTTATATGACCAGTGACATGACAAAGTTCAGTTACATAAATTGAAACGTGGCGATTTTCTGTGCTATGGAAAGTCCGCACTATAATGACAGGCGTACTAACACCTTCTGCGCGCTTCGACAGCGCATTGATACCTTCACAGGCCCATGGTAAAACTGCACTTCCAGGAGGGGCTGCCGTCTGCCTCCCGAGCCGGCCGAGAGCGCTCCTCGTCGGGCATGGCCAGGCGGGCAAATGCCCTGGTCTGTCCGCCCTGTCTAAAAAGAATGGTGCAACTCGAGCCCCATGGTAAAACTGGGACTTTGTCATTTTTCCGCATGAGGCCCATGGTAAAACCACACTTCCAGGAGGGGCTGCTGTCTGCCTCCCAAGCCGGCCGAGAGCGCTCCTCGTCGGGCACGGCCAGGCGGGCGAATGCCCTGGTCCGTCCGCCCTGTCTAAAAAAAAAAAAAATGGTACAACTCCGAGTGAAGGTATCAAAGCGCTGCTGAAGCACGCAGAAGGTGTTAGTACGCCTGTCATTATAGTGCGGACTTTCCATAGCATAGAAAATCGCTACGTTTCAATTTGTGTAACTGAACTTTGTTTTATATCACTGGTCATATAAACCTATGTAAACAGGAAAAACGCGGAAGAGTTTGGTCGCATCTAACTACAGCCCCAAAAAATACCATTGGCCATGCTGAGCCTAGCTACATTGCTAACAGGAGTGACGGTGCGTCTGACTGACTGGGAGGTCACGCATAGCTCGGAGAGGTACGGAGCAGCTCGTCTCAATTCAGAGAAGAACATATTTCATTATGGAAATACGGTGGACTGTTCCTTTAACTCCGTTCGTGCGTTTGTTTCTAATGCGTTGAACTTAATTCAGTATGTCGTGGAAAGCGTAGTTGCGCTTAGCCAGAGAGGAAGTTGAATCCAAGAAGAGATTAATGAATGTGGTGAATACAGAACTTGAAACAAAAGCTCATGCGAACAGAGTAGCCAAGAAACTATCGGAAAGAGCACTGCAGGAGCATCAGAAAAAGCAGAAGCAGAGAAAACTGGAGGAAAGATCACAGAATGCACCCCAGAAAAGAGCATTAAATTCCTCTGCAGTGAAACCTTTCAAAAACAGAGGTTTAAATCAAATATCTCCAGTATTTGCTGTACATATGTATTTATCTAATATTACTGAATCATTGATTTCTGCTCATATTCATGATTTTTGAAAAATGAATGTGGCTTATATTGGATTAGTATTGACATTTAAGGGTTGTTTTACAATCAGGGTACAAAGTTTGTGTCACAGGGGTCCAAAATTCAAATTGATTCAAACTGGTTCTTGTACCAGTTTTTAAGTGAAGGACAAGTTAAAGAACAGATTTCAGGTAATTTTTTGACGTGCGTGTGGTAGTTTTGTGTAATCTGCTATAAAATGGGAGAAACAAATGAAGTGATTCTCGGAGAGGACTTTTTTTTTTTTTTGACAATTCAGAATCCACTACTTCCATAGTGCTTTTAAATACAAGGCTGTAAGCTTTGTGTTAGTTGTCTCTAATATTTATGTCCCATTATCTTGACCACATTTTAGGATGAAAATAATCATTTTAGATATGTTATTTTATATTGAAAAATTAGCTGTCTCGGAGAGGACTTTTTTTTTGACACAATTACATACTAATTTGATCAAAATAGTCTGAAAACTTGCTGGCATTCAACATTTAAAACTTAACTATGTTTCCAATGATCTGGAACCAAATATTTGTTTTATGGTATAAAGAATGATTTAAGAAAGTGCATCCCTTTTGGAGCTACCTGTGGTCAAAAAAAGCACTTTTTCTAAATGACACGAGTAATTTTGCTAAATATGACACACATTGCCATACATTCACCAAAAATAACATTATCACCAAATATTTTTTTGCATGGTAAATAGAGCTATCACAGGGCTACAATAAACAACCAAGTTTATTTCGTCAAGCCTTTTGATATTGAAGATAATAAGTGTTAAATATGATTTTTAGCTTGCGTACCCTGATTGTAAAACAACCCTTAACTCGAAACAAAAAAATAAACAAATGAGATGAACTATCAATACTATTGTTATATTATAACAAAATCAGTGGAATATTTAGGCAAGTATATTCTTCAAAGCTACATTTTCATCTAATTTTTATAAAAAAAATTTTTTTGCCACTTATGTCATAGATTACAAAATATGGCATCAAATAGATACACGTTATTGTTAAATTCTGTTGCTTTTCTTTGTTAAATCTATGTAAAAAATGTGTTCTATAGCATCTTTACATGTTAAAATCTCAACAGCTTCAGGGGGCTCCCAGCAGGGGCACTGCCCCTGCACCCCGCAAAGGGCTTGCAGCCCTCTTGACCCATGCTGATAGTTTCTTACATTCCTCTATTTTTTTCAGTTACTGCTGGGATCCCTGCTCAATAAATAAATGACCAAGTATAATATTTTTGTCTCATTTGTTTAACCGGGTTCTCTTTATCTACTCTTAGGACTTGTGTGAAAATCTGATGATGTTTTCGGTCATATTTATGCAGAAATATAGAAAATTCGAAAGGGTTCACAGATTTTCAAGCACCACTGTAGCATCTTCATTGCTGATATCAATTTTTCAGTGTTTTGATTGTTGATAGTGTTGTAGTCAAGGCCACTTAAACCATGATCAAGACCAAGCCTTTGAGGGGTTGAGACCAAGGCAGGGCAAGACCGAGTCGAGACCAGGATCAGACATGTGAAGGGGTGACGGCCATCAACAATAACAAAAATTTCAAATTAGCAAGTCGAGTTATTGGTTGCATTTGAAGCTGGAAGTTTTACATCCAATCCCGGTAATCATGTTCGCAAATAAATCAGACAATTCTCAGGCAACTTGGTGAAATCCCCCACAGTTGTGGTCTTGATTGGTCTTCAAATAAAATCCTGAGACCAAGACCAGACCAAGTTAAAATGTTGTCGGGTCCAAGACGAGACTGAGACCTTCCAGAAGTAAAAAGTAAACCTCTCTTGTTTGCATATGTTCCAGCCTCAGGACTTGACCAACGGCAGCGACAATGAGTCATCTGTTGCCTTCAGTGACTCGTCATATCACAGTGGGACTGCCTCGACGAAGGGATACAGCACAGTCTCCGGTATCTTTTTCTAGGTTCTTTTTTACATCCACATGATTTTGTTCGACTATTTTGCTTATGACATTCACCGTTTGCAGGATACGCCAGTGATGGGAGATCTTCAGTGTGTTCAGGCTCTATGGATGCCGAATGCTACTTTAGACCGAAAGAAAGCAAGAACCTGATGAGCATGCCCCGAACACTAGCATTCTGCCATCTGGCTCTGCTTTGGGTCCGGGAGGCCATCACTCTGGCTGACTTGCTCAGGTGAATAAGACGATTTTCTTTCACTGAACAGGAACGACTTTTGACACCTATTGTTATTTTAATTTCCCACCAGTCTGGCCGGGGTGTAACAAAATTCAAATTTGATACCATACAGTGGTGTCTCAATATTATATAGCAGAAATAAGCATTGGTGCCTTCCAGGATCACACTACACAATATTTATTTTGTCTTTCATGATGGCCAGATTAGGTAATCATGGTGCCAGATGCCACATCACTGTTTTTTGTTTGTCACACTATAAGGCCCGTTTGTTGTTCCAGATGTCCATATGTGGGCCTGTTGATGAAATTTCCATCAGCCACGACAGAATTGTCAAAATTGGGCTGAATTTGTGTAAAATTCCGTTTTGAATCGATTAAAACAGGGGTTTTCGAAGTGTGGGAGAGTCAGCCCCCCCCCCCCCCCCCCCCCCCCCCCCAGAGCAAATGAACAACAGCGCCCCCCCCTTATAATTTTTGTTGTTGCTATACTTAATGTTCCATTCATATTAAAAAAAAAAGGTTGTTGTACACATTTTTTTTCTTTTGCACATTTTAAACATCTGTGCTTTTTGAAAAATCTTTTTTTACACATTTAAAACATAGTTTTAAAATATCTTTTTTTTTTACACATTTTAAACATCTGTGCTTTTTAAAACCTCTTTTTTACACATTTTAAACATGTGCTTTTTTAAAACATCTTTTTTACACATTTTAAACATCTGTGCTTTTTAAAACCTCTTTTTTGCACATTTTAAACATCTGTGCTTTTTAAAACCTCTTTTTTGCACATTTTAAACATCTGTGCTTTTTAACCTCTTTTTTACACATTTTAAACATTTGTGCTTTTTAAAACCTCTTTTTTTTACACATTTTAAACATGTGCTTTTTTAAAACATCTTTTTTACACATTTTAAACATCTGTGCTTTTTAAAACCTCTTTTTTTCCACATTTTAAACATCTGTGCTTTTTAAAACCTCTTTTTTTCCACATTTTAAACATTTGTGCTTTTTAAAACCTCTTTTTTTACACATTTTAAACATGTGCTTTTTTAAAACATCTTTTTTACACATTTTAAACATCTGTGCTTTTTAAAACCTCTTTTTTTCCACATTTTAAACATCTGTGCTTTTTAACCTCTTTTTTACACATTTTAAACATCTGTGCTTTTTAAAACCTCTTTTTTCACACATTTTAAACATCTGTGCTTTTTAAAACCTCTTTTTTTACACATTTTAAACATCTGTGCTTTTTAAAACCTCTTTTTTTACACATTTTAAACATCTGTGCTTTTTAAAACCTTTTTTTACACATTTTAAACATCTGTGCTTTTTTAAAACCTCTTTTTTCCACCATTTTAAACATCTCATAGCATCGTTAGCTAGCACCTCTTGGCAGACAACACACTGTGGCAGTGGAGCATCTTCAGATCCAGTCCATGAAAATCCAAACTTTAAATAATCGTGGTCATACTTCCTTCTTTTTTTGCTTGGCCCAGACTCTGTCTCCTCACTCACTGTAGCTTTAGGTACTAAAAATCGATCCATTTTGTCTCTGGCAAAGGCTAGCTGAAGTTCGCTAAATGTCCGCAATAGTAACTTATTCTGGTTTATTTTTCCTGACGTTGCGCCGCCCCCCCCCCCAAGAACTCTGGCGCCCCCTAGCGGAGGCGCGCCCCACACTTTGAAAAGCCCTGGATTAAAACATTTGGCATGATGATAAAAGAACAATAACTGAAACATAATGGCTCAGGGTTTGCGTGATTCATTAGCAGCATATAGTGAAACAAAATCTGTGTCTAAGAATATAACAAAATTGCACATGGATGATGATGATGACAGGGATCGAAACGGGCGGTCGCCCACTCGCCAATGCGAGTTGGAAAGGGTACGGGCGACTAGTGACAATATGTACTCGACTGAGTGGGCGACTGGCTCGCCACGCTATCTATCTATCTATCTATCTATCTATCTATCTATCTATCTATATATATATATATATATATATATATATATATATATATATATATATATATATATATAGTGCTGTCAAGCGATTAAAATATTTAATCGCGATTAATGTCGCGACTGTCATAGTTAACTCGTGATTAATCACAATTTAATCGCACATTTTTGTCACATGAAAAACCATTGTAATTCTCTTATCAGCATAAAAAAGTGAATGGGCTTGCTCACCGTTCGAACTACGGGGGTACTCGGGGGATCCGAGATCCCCTGAAACAGACATGAGATCCCTTGAAAACATGATTTGGGAAATGTTGGGGGGTCTCTAAAATATTGGCAAAATGATGTTTATTGACATAGCAATCGTGTGTAACGGGAAGCAGTTGCATATCCGAAGTGAGCGCACGATCGGAGATCCGCGCTCTGAGACAAGCGCAAGCACCCCCCCCCCCCCCCCCAAGGGAAAATAAGGGACCCCCCGAAAATATCGTCATAGTTCGAACACTGGTTGTACCAATTTTTTTTTTTATTGCAGAGTATAACACGTCTTGTCACAGCCACTGCAAAGTGGGGCTGGAGCCGCCGATGGGAAAACGAAACTTACCGTAAGCCGAGCACCGTGGCTCTTCGGGGGAGGGCAGAGGACTCTGGCTGTGCGGGGTGTGGCATCATGTCACAGAGCGTTAATCTCGCGATAAAAAAATTATCGCCGTTAAAATTGAGTCAAGTTAACGCGTTAATAACGCGACATTTTTGACAGCACTAATATATATATCTCAAACTACTCACTGCCTCGATGGTTTCTATCAATGATTCTCGCCCATTTTAAGCAGAACTTGGTCTATTTTACCGTTTTTTACGATCATTTCAATAGATTTTGAGAGACATTTGTCAAGTTGGCATAGACGCGGGCGCCGCCATATTGTTTACGTGCGCAGTATACACCACTACATGCAGCATGGCTGCGCGAAGTTTCTTCCCGTTCATTTTCGTTGCTGCCTGTGAAGACAAATGTAACTTGAACCGCTATTGGTCAGACAGATTAGACCCCCGTGAAGTTTAAAAGTCCTTGGCTTGACATTTCTGACAGCTATCAAAACAAACGGATATCGCTCAACAAGTATGTGGCCCTTATTTCTGTTTCTTTTAAATACTTGGTAACAAAGCCACCATTTTGTTTTTCTCTACTCACAGTATATAAGCTGATATCCTAGTATTAGAGTAGCCAATTAGAGCATGCGATTGCTCAGCCTGCAGGTGATGAGAGGGAGTATGTGGCAGGAGATGTAGAGCCCCAGGAGAGACAGAATGAGGAGGTGGAAGATGACGAGGAGGCGCAGCATGATGTGGTGTATGACCCGATAGATGACGATGAGGGTTTCGAAGATTGTGATGATAATGAGATGACTGAGGAAGAAGTTTATAGACAGTTGAAATTGATCACTCATGTATAACATGGTTGTCTCATCTCATTATCTCTAGCCACTTTATCCTTCTACAGGGTCGCAGGCAAGCTGGAGCCTATCCCAGCTGACTACGGGCGAAAGGCGGGGTACACCCTGGACAAGTCGCCAGGTCATCACAGGGCCGACACATAGACACAGACAACCATTCACACTCACATTCACACCTACGGTCAATTTAGAGTCACCAGTTAACCTAACCTGCATGTCTTTGGACTGTGGGGGAAACCGGAGCACCCGGAGGAAACCCACGCGGACACGGGGAGAACATGCAAACTCCGCACAGAAAGGCCCTCGCCGGCCCCGGGGCTCGAACCCAGGACCTTCTTGCTGTGAGGCGACAGCGCTAACCACTACACCACCGTGCCGCCCCTAACATGGTTGTATTATATGAAAAAATATATAAAATTGGCTTGAAATTTGTAATTATAAATACCGACCAGTGCTACTCCATTCGGACCAGTACCTCTGAGAGGCACTGGTCCAAATGGACCAGTGCTCCCAAATTCCCGTTTCAATCCCTGTGATATCTCTCTGGCCAATCTTTCACTGATGTGCAGGGTTGCCAAGTCTCAGCAGAAATTTCACCCAAACGTTATCTTAAAAAAATAAATAAATATAAAAAACTTGCACAAAAAGACTTGAGTATCCCAAAAAAGTTCTGGCACTGGAAAAGGAAGCGCCCCCCCCCCCCCCCCCCCCCCCCCCCGAGCGCCCTTTTCTTCAGTCTTGACTTCATTTTGTTCACCTCCAACTTTGTCTCAAACCTATCCCACTTTGGCATAAAAAGCACAGAAAGGCCCTGGCAACCCTGCTGGCGTACTGATATCTCAGCAGCATCATCTGATCTGTAGCATATCCTGATTTGAGTTGAAGATAAAGCTTCTTTCTCAAAGGAGGGCATGTGGGCTTGGTTAAGATTAAAGGAGAACTGAAGTCATTTTTAAACTTGCTTTATTTCTTAATTAACGTGTTATTCAATTACGTTTTCGGGTTTTGTAACCTTGTATCAGCATTCGAAAGCGGGCGCTCGCGTCTTTTGACAACGTTGGCAGATGTCGGTCACTTTGATTTCTGCTGTATGTTTTACTTCCGTCCTACGATGTCTCGTACAGGTCTCAACGAATCTCGTTTACGGGCATTGCTTTGACATATGCAGGTTTTTTTCTAGAAAAATTTAGTATGAGGGTGCTCACCATGGCGAGGGAGCGAAGCGGGGGGGGGGGAATGGTGCCGGTTGTCCACCCCCCCCCGCCGTGCGAAGCCTTTGAAAAATTGAGGCTACAATGGGACATTCTGAGGCTATCTGAGGGGGAAATTGTAACAAATTGTCTGTCAACATTGAAAAAGAAAGAAGTAATCTTCTGCCCCGGACAGTCTTTGGCTTTCTTCCGTTTCGTGCCGCGGGATGACATCTTTAAATGCCCAAGTGTCAACAAAAACAACTCGCGAACTACTTCTGTCGAAAGCTCCCGCACCGGTGGGTGAAAGGTCATTCAGTCTCGAGAAATCTCGCTCTACAAGTCAGCTGACCTTGTTTGTAACCCATGTCAAATCTCGCGAGAGCAGCCGCGACAAGTAAACAACATGGCGCCTCAGTCTGGAAAACGCCAATTCGGATTGTTTTTTCACCGTCTGGCGGTGTATCTACTATGATTGGAGTATTTTTGGAGTAATTATAATGTATTTGATGATCAGACACATTGTCACGTGGTGTTGCTGGGATGTTTTCATGGAGAAAAGATCGTTTTGAGAAAGATTGCATGTTGTGCAGTAGTATACAAGTGCATGGCCTAAGTGAGACTTGGGGTTCATTCGGCATTTTGGTAAGGGGGCGCACACCGAGAGCAAGAGGGCGCAGCGCCCCTGTTCCCCGGTTTAGACGAAAGCCTGATATGGACTGAGATATTACATAGCATATTTCAAACACTCATAACTTGCTATAGCGGTGACAAAATAGCGATCAAAATATGCATTCCTATATTTATTAAAATGAGAAGTAGAATTTTGATGATAATTTGCCTTCAGTTCTCCTTGAAAATTTTATTACACGTTGCGTTATATAAGCAGTATTTTATGATCAATAGCTTATTAACCTTTGACTATTATTCGATAAATAGACATCAAATCGAGAGCATTATATTGGATAAAATGATGCGATAGGTAGGGTGGTGCAGTGGTTAGCAAGTGGTTAGTATGAAGGTTCTGGGTTCGAACCTCACAACCAACTTTGCATTGTCTCCCCGTGCATGTGTGGGTTTCCTCTCGCAGTCCAAAATCATGTAGATTTGGTCAACTCCTACTCTAAATTGCCCAGAGGTGTGAATGTGAGCGTGAATGGTTGTTTTAGCCCTCCAATAAATTGTTGACTTGTCCAGGGTCGCCCGAAGTCAGTTATGATTGACTCCAGCATCCTGTATGACCCTGACAGATGAGTGGTATAGTGGATAACGGATGGATACGATGGGTGCCAAGTATAATTATACTCCTTGTATCTAGTATCAGTGATTTTAAAACTCGTGTTAATATTTCAGTCTCGGCATGAGCAAAGATTATGATAAGTTTATGATCATATGGGGTTTCTGTCATGCTTTCTTTACCAATTGTTGATCAAAAGAAAACATTCTTCTTTTCATAATGGATTTTCCATTTTGTTCTTATCATTGACAAAAACAATCATTTGTCAACCAGCCTTTCCTTCAATAATTTTTGCGGCAGCCATGTTCGACGAAGAAAATTGATTTCTTCGCTCTTACTGTTGTCACGATGACAATTCTTTTGAAAATGTCTTTAGCATTGTTCTGAAGTTCAACTTAAGAAAATTAGCTGATTCAGAAATGGCTTTACGTTTCTGCTTGAAAAAAAATCTCTTTCAGGAACTGTTGATATTAGCTTTGCTATACGGTGGTGCTTGAAAGTTTGTGAACCCTTTCGAATTTTCTATATTTCTGCATAAATATGACCTAAAACATCAGATTTTCACACAAGTCCTAAAAGTAGATAAAGAGAATCCAGTTAAACAAATGAGACAAAAATATTATATTTGGTCATTTATTTATTGAGGAAAATAATCCGATATTACATATCTGTGAGGGGCAAAAGTATGGGAACCTCTAGGATTAGCAGTTAATTTGAAGGTGAAATTAGTCAGATGTTTTTAATTAATGGGACGACAATCAGGTGTGAGTGGGCAGCCTGTTTTATTTAAAGAACAGGGATCTATCAAAGTCTGATCTTCACAACACATGTTTGTGGAAGTGTATCATGGCACGAACAAAGGAGATTTCTGAGGACCTCAGAAAAAGCGTTGTTGATGCTCATCAGGCTGGAAAAGGTTACAAAACCATCTCTAAAGAGTTTGGACTCCACCAATCCACAGTCAGACAGATTGTGTACAAATGGAGGAAATTCAAGACCATTGTTACCTTCCCCAGGAGTGGTCGACCAACAAAGATCACTCCAAGAGCAAGGCGTGTAATAGTCGGTGAGGTCACAAAGGACCCCTGGGTAACTTCTAAGCAACTGAAGGCCTCTCTCACATTGGCTAATGTTCATGAGTCCACCATCAGGAGAACAAAAAGAACATTGCTGCTCATCTGCAGTTTGCTAAAGATCATGTGGACAAGCCAGAAGGCTATTGGAAAAATGCTTTGTGGACGGATGAGACCAAAATAGAACTTTTTGGTTGAAATGAGAAGCGTTATGTTTGGAGAAAGGAAAACACTGCATTCCAGCATAAGAACCTTATCCCATCTGTGAAACATGGTGGTGGTAGTATCATGGTTTGGGCCTGTTTTGCTGCATCTGGGCCAGGACGGCTTGCCATCATTGATGGAACAATGAATTCTGAATTATAACAGCGAATTCTAAAGGAAAATGTCAGGACATCTGTCCATGAACTGAATCTCAAGAGAAGGTGGGTCATGCAGCAAGACAACGACCCTAAGCACACAAGTCGTTCTACCAAAGAATGCTTAAAGAAGAGTAAAGTGAATGTTTTGGAACGGCCAAGTCAAAGTCCTGACCTTAATCCAATCGGAATGTTGTGGAAGGACCTGAAGCGAGCAGTTCATGCGAGGAAACCCACCAACATCCCAGAGTTGAAGCTGTCCTGTACGGAGGAATGGGCTAAAATTCCTCCAAGCCGGTGTGCAGGACTGATCAACAGTTACCGGAAACGTTTAGTTGCAGTTATTGCTGCACAAGGGGGTCACACCAGATACTGAAAGCAAAGGTTCACATACTTTTGCCACTCACAAATATGTAATATTGGATAATTTTCCTCAATAAATAAATAACCAAGTATAATATTTTTGTCTCATTTGTTTAACTGGGTTCTCTTTATCTACTTTTAGGACTTGTGTGAAAATCTGATGTTTTAGGTCATATTTATGCAGAAATATAGAAAATTTCTAAAGGGTTCACAAACTTTCAAGCACCACTGTATGTCTATGAAGGTTCTCAGTCATTCAGGTCATAGTAAACCGTAGGTGCTAAAAAAAAAAAAAAAAGGCAACTGGACTTGCTTGAAATTCTTGAAGATGGTTCATCTCTCATCCGAAAGGCTTCTATAGTTCTGTCTGAGTAGTGGGGAGTTCCAGGTAGTTATGATGTCAGCTGAGACTTGGTGTGGATGTGTATTCAGTTTTCTGGGAAGTGTGCCAAGGACTGTGGCTGATGAGTGGTGTCTCAGACCACCTCGTCAGTTCAGTGGTTGATGAAGATGGCTTCATTTACTCTTTCAAACCATCGGTCTTCTCTGGCTAGAATGCGTACATTGCGGTCCTGAAACGAGTGTCGTTTGTTATTGAGATGAAGATATGGCCCTTTTCCACTACCCTTTTTCAGCTCACTTCAGCCCGACACGGCTCGCGTTTCGACTACCTCAGAGCAGCACGACTCAGCTCGCTTCAGCCCTACTCAGCACCCAAAACTCGCACGGTTTTGGAGTGGGGCTGAAGCAAGCCAAACCGAGCCGAGTGGGGCTAGGGGCGTGAGCAGACACTCCCCTGTGCACTGATTGGTGAGGAGGAGTGTCCTCACATGCCCACACACGCCCCGCGAGCACGCTGGGATCTGTAAACACCGTAAACCCGGAAGAAGAAGAATTACGAGAATTTCTGAAGCCTTATGCGCCTCGCCTCATCTATACGCTCTTGCCAGTATCTGTTGGCGTTGTCGGTGACAACAAGCCACAGCACCAAGACCAGCAACACTAACGACTCCATGTCCTCCATGTTTATTGTTGACTATCCGGGTCGTGAGACTACCGCTTAAAAGATCACTGTCACTGTTTGCGCCGCCTAGTGACGTCCACCCACTTTCGCTAACTCCACCCAATGTGTCCACCCACTTCCAGCCAGCACGGTTCAGCGCGGTTGTAGTCGAAATGCAACTCCAACAGCCCAACTCAGCACGGCACGGCTCAGCCCAACTCAGCCGCGTTGGTAGTGGAAAAGCGGCAATAGATTGCAGAGTCCTGGCCTGAGGAACTGGCTCTCCTGTGTTGAGCCATGCGCCTGTGAAGCGGTTGTTTCTTTTCCCCAATGTACAGGTCTTGTGCATTTCTCACTGCATTGAATTGCATACACTACATTGTCCTGTTTGTACGGAAGCCAAGAGAGGCCCTTCATATAATCCTTTTTTTTATTCACCTTGTTATCCCGAGATAACGACATAATTAATTCAGGATCTCGAGAAAACAACACCACTAATTCGAGATCTCAAGAAAACAAAACCGTTATTTCGAGATCTCAAGAAAACAAAACAATTATTCCATGATCTCAAGAAAACAAAACCATTATTTCATGATCTCGAGTAAACAGCTGAGAAATGGTTCATTCAGGTGCGCCAAGAGACTTGATATGCTGACATTGGGTTCTGTATAGACGCAACTTTGGTCATTAGAATGTCTCCTCTGGGACCCCCCTCTCTCTCAAGGCATCGTAAAAAGCCATTTCTGCTCTGTTACATGTCCGCCAATTTCTAAGTCTTCGTTGTCTGACCCACGGGGGGGGCAGCTCTGCTAGAAATCTCAGCTGTTTTCTCGAGATCATGAAATAATTGTCTTGCTTTCTCGAGATCACAGAATAATTGTTTTGTTTTCTCGAGATCCTGAATTAATTATGTAGTTATCTCGGGATAACAAGGTGAATAAAAAAAAAAAGAGAATATGAAGGGCCTCTCGCGGCTTCCGTATGTTTGTGTCCTTAGGGTGGACCGATTTCTGCCTCAGAGTGTTACTGGGTGTGAAATATACAGGAATGTTGTGTTTGTAGAAGAACCTCGTGAGTTTCTCAGATAGTCTAGAAATGTAGGGAATGACGATGTTCTTGCATTTGTTACTGTTTTCTTCCACCTGTTATGTTTCTTTTTCGGGTCTTGACGAAAGCCCAGTTAGGACTTTCGCTATATGACATTAAAATGATCGTTTATGATAATGATCGCTTCATGTGTGCTGAATGGATTCATCACAATTTCTTAAGAGAGTCTGCTGGGACGGACGAGACTCCAGCACCAGAAAGCTGCTATACTGTGCACTGGTCCGACCGAAGCTGGAATTTTGATAGTACCGTATTTTCCGGACTATACGTCGCTCCGGAGTTTAAGTCGCATCAGCCAAAAAATGCATTATGAAGACGAAAAAAACATATATACGTCGCACCGGACTATAAGTCGCACTTTTTTGAAGGGTTATTCTATCCATAGAATCTGTGATTCTATCTGATAAGCGGCGCGTGGTTACTGCGCGACTGCATCGTTTATTTAATAAACGAACAGCTGAGCAGTGATAACGCGCCCTTTGCCCTGTAAGTAGCCTAGTCTGATTATTTTAAATATCTACTACTATCTTTAATACTATCACTATCGTTATTACTAATAGCCTATATTATTATTATAACTAATATTAGTAGCCTATTACTGATGCATTAATCAGTTTGCTTTTAGAATATTTTTACCGGTAGGGCTTATTATCGCCCCATGGCTCTTTCATCTGTGTTATTAAAGCTGTAGTCATCATCGAGGAGTGTCATTCTTTATTTTTGTCGAATTTTATTTCATCAAATCAGAGGTCAAGTAGGCTACAGGTATATCATCTCCAAAGACAGGTACGGTAGTAAAAACAACCGTCTAGTGAAAAACAACAACAACAACCACCGCTTTTAAATCCCCTACTTAAATCCTTAAAATGAGTCATTCAACGCTCGAAACTAACGGTGTCCCGATGTCCCGGGGACCATAAAAAATGTCATCGGGACACAAAATTATCATATCTGGGACAATCCCGGGACAATGGAAAAAAAACAGATATAGAAAAAAAAGTTCTACATTAATATTATTTACAAAGCCGTAACACATACGTAGACATTCACCTAATTTGTCAATTTTAATTTTAAAACGTTAACAGCGAAAAATACATAGTAGCTACACTTTCGATGCACCTGCATCCGTAGGCTACAGAGCAGCGCATTCTGTTCTAGAATCTTCGGCCGGAGTCCGCATTATATGGACTTGGAATGGAATTGCTACCGCACACGCTGCGCCGACTCTCGCCAGAACAAAAATGCTGAAGTGGTTGAAGCGGACCGACCGCGGGGAAGAAACTGAAAGCCCAGACATAACGCCTCCGGGACCTTCAGGATCCAAAGTGTCATCGCCTGGTCTGCAGGCAACGCGAGCAACTGAATGAACTGAATGAACACTGTTAGACACGTTATAAAATACAACAGGAATGATGT